>NC_139435.1:55337033-55937033 GCF_905368555.1 Meleagris gallopavo | reverse complement strand
ACCTCCAGATCAACTGAAGATCAACTCGTTCAACCATCCACCTACCACCAATATTTCCCCACTAAATCATGTCCCTTAGTACATCTAAATGTTTCTTGAACACTTCCAGGGCAGCCCATTCCAGCACCTGGTCACTCTTTCAGAAAAGAAATTTTTCCTAACATCCATTCTGAATCTCTCCTGCTGCAACTTGAGGCCATTCCTTCTCATCCCATCACTAGTTAACTGGGAGAAGAAGCCGACATCCATCTTGCTAAGACCCCCCTTCAGGCAATTTTAGGGAGTGACAGGGTCTCCCCTGAGTCTCCTCCAGACTAAACAATTGCAGTTCCCTTGGCCACTCCTCATAAGACTTGTGCTTCAGATCACTCACCAGCTTCATTGCTCATAGTTCCAAGGCTGACTGGTGAAAGGTCTTCTAGCTAATGCAAGTTTCTCCAAATCTTCAAGTTAAAGAAGAAATTTAGCTCCAACATCCAGTGCATAACCTAGGCTACTTGGACAAGCTGCCACAATCACAAGTTGCTTGCTTCAGTGACTATTTATCAGCGACCATGCAGACAATCATCAGTGTTTCTACTGATAGCTGTGAGGAGCCTCACTACAAAAATAACAAATCAGTAAGATCACAGAAAAATAGACCTAACCAGAACCAATGGGGAAGTTTGAGGTTATGATATGCTAAACCAAGCAGAACGCTGAGAGGGAATAGAAACCATGTCCTAAAATACATTCTGACATGCTAAGAGGCTCAGCTGACAATAGCACATCTCAAATGACAAATTTGAATACTCAAGTTCTGGAAATATACATGTAAATTACAGTTTAAGAACAGACATTCAGCCTGCTTAATAAAGTGGAATGTAGTTGTACAGTCAACAGGCTGGTTGCACCTTCTCATGCACTGACCCCAGTGTCTGCAGGGCCACTTCTCTTCCATTTATCACCCCTATTCCCCAGTTGCTGTTGCACAGTAGTTTTAACCTTTTCTTGAATATTGTACCACAGAGGTGCCATAAGCATTGCTGGGGGAATCAGCTTTCCCAGAGGGTCCCATGGAACCGGCATCTGAAGCGGGAACACCAATGGTCTTTTCTAACACTAGCAGCCCCCAGCTACCAAAATGTTGTCATGTTTATGCAGGTGAAGAACTCTGTAGGTTGAATCTGAGATTCTCCTTGGGAAGTAAAAAGCATTTGTTAACAAGAGGGAAATTAAGAGGAATAGTCGTGCCTCAAGCAATGGGCTATTCAAAAGGGAAGGAAGGCTGGGAGATGTGCACCTTGGGATCCATGAGACAAACTAAGCAGGGCAAATGAAAAGATAAAGGCGCTGGGGGAAAAAAAAAAGTTAATACTAAGGGAAAGAAGAATATTGCATAGAAGAAGAAGAGCTGTTCTGAAAGTAGGAAGGGAGAAGGGGAAGGAAGAGGGAAGGTGGAGGAGACATAAGGTTTGTATTTGTTTTTTAAGATTTACAGAAAATGTAGTACCTATACAAAAACGCTTGTTCCCCATTTATCACTTCTAGGTATCTATATAGCAAACACACTGCTTCCTTGAACTCATTTTAACAGTGTTTATTAGGTAATAACATAGTGGTTGGTCTCTCTTCTTTTAGGCTTGATCCAAGAAGAGTATATGGCAAAGGCACAAGGCTGCTACTTTACTTGTGCGATTTGGATTGCATTTCCAAACCAACCCAAATGTACTGCTTTCTCTTGTGCCTTCCATGCAGGAACTGCACTAAAGTTCAGTCAATGTTGTAAATTTACCTCCAACTCTAAAAGGGCATTTTGGCATGTAGACTTTATTCTACAAGCCAGCCACTGTAAATCCCAGGGATTTCTGGGTTGAGCTCTTTCTGTGTAAGGAATCTCCAGGCTGGGGCCCACAGGTAGCCTTTAGCCTTTACCCAGCAGAATGTGAAAAGTCCTGTAGTACTTTCAGGTTTATGACTAATATAACTTTTAAAAAGTAGTTTATATTGGAAAATCCTAAAACTTGTGTAATGTGTGTTAACTGCCTCCTCTAAAGTCTCCTTCACCCCTGTAATATTTGTCCTGTAACAGAACCCTGTGGTGCAGGAGAAATAAATAAAGTGTCTTAGTGGAAAAAACTTACACCCCTGAAGATCTGAAACTTGTTTCTAGAAGCTCTCCTGCAGTGGCCACATGCAAGAGTGGAAACCATCCTCCCAGTATCATGCACTCTCTGGACAGTACTAGGAGCAAAAGACCAGTGAAGCCCTGTCTCTCATGCCCAGGCACCTGGTGTGCTAAGGACTGCAGCTCCATCTCTCAGGAGTGCTGCAGTAAGGTGGTGTCTCCTTGACCCCAGTAAGGTGGTATCTCCTCGACCAAACTGCCTGCTGCCACAGACTTTGTGATGACTGGAGGCTGTGGCCACTACTTTATTGTGGAATATTTTGGAGACTGGAGAAGCATTGAACAGATTTTAGGAAGGGAGAGAATGAACAAGGACTGTTTACATAATCTGTGTTTCTCAGGAAACACAGACCAAAACAAGAAGACTACAGCTTAGTGTGAACCATACAATTTATTTAGATCAGGCATTCCCATAAAGGAGCAAATCATGGCTTCGTGGCACATGTAGCAGTCATCCACTGATTAGCAATCCCCTCCCAGGGGTTAATGAGTCAGCCAGATCACCCACGCTATGAAAACTACTGATAAAGTTTACAAGGCATGTCATTTTCCTTGACAAAAAGGCAGTGCTGATTACTGAATCTTAGTCTGCTGAGGTCCCTATTCGTAGGCAGGAATGTATTTATCCCTTCTGAACTCTGAAGATGATGTTATTCACTAGTGACTAATGGATTAGAGTGTTTTGAAGAGGTGCAGTACAGGAAATATTACATGCTCACTCTCTGAAAATCAGGCATCAGGTTGTGGTTTCTTAAGTCGATACCTTTAGCCTGTTTTGAAATGTTTTGATCTTTAATTTATATTTGTTTGTTTGTTGTTTATTTTTAACGAGAAGCAAAACCAAGATAACAACATACTTTCATCTTTAAACTTCCATTGTAGTTTCCCTGAAGCTTTTTTAGGCTTATATGAACGAGTGCCACGTTTCTCTAAGAATGTAGAATGCTTAGGCCATTTAAACAAAACTGAAGGTTATTCTGTACTACCAATAATTATATTCACCTGCTTAGAAAAGCTAGATTCTAAGCAGAACACTTTTCTGCCTTCTTCAAGCTTCACATGCTGACTTAGTAACACTGTTTTAATCTTTTTAGGGAGCTAGTCCTTGCTGCCAATTTTGCAGTGGGGAGAAGGGGGGAACACCCTGGTGGTAAAGGACATAAGGTCAGCACAAGGCTAACATGGACGATATTGTTTCTGTAGTTAGCACTCTGTGAAATGAGGTTCAGCCACCACTGTCAAACAGGTTTGCAACTCCAAAGTTTTGCATCTAGATCCATGGTAAAGACATTCACATTATATTTCCACTACAAATAAAGAGAGAGTTAAACTTTTACCTGCGAAGTGAGCAGTCTATTCAGTGGGCTGTTGCATGGCTGTGTGGACAATATTGGGACCATACAAGAACAGGACTACAGGTAGCCAGCTGCTCTGGCCTCTTCACTTTGAGATGGCCCCCCAGGATATTCTTAGAGGAGGATTGCTGCCCTTTGGCAGCACTTGGCAGAGGGCAGAACTGGTCCCAGTGCGATCTATTCTGCAAATAGAATTTTTATGAGTAATGCAGGTTTGAACTGGATCCACCACTGAAGGTAAACCTCTAATAGTTAATCTCTGTCCATTTATTTATAGGTTCACATGACACTGGGCAATTCAAAGATATGTTGAATGCTATAACATACAGTTCCCATCTGAGTACTTTCAGCATTTGCAGACTAAGCAGCCATCTGAAAATTTGTAAAAATAGCCTTTTTGGCCAATAATAGCAGCTCAATTACCACAGTATTTGAAATACATACAGTGTTCAGAAATAGTTATAAAAGCATTGCAATAAGAAAAAAATCTGCAGGAGCTGGGAGACCTACAGCTCAGTAAGTGGCCTCAGAAGCAATTAGCCCTAAACCTAACACCAGGTAGACACTGAAAATCCTGTGGCTCTACTGAACAGAAAGCAGTACACGATGCTACTTTTTGAGAAATAGTTCTGGTACAAACAACACAAAATCTGAGGTATATCCTGATTTGGAAGTATGTATAGTCTTGGAATGGTGCAGCATGCAGGAATCATGATACCCTGAAGAGGAGATCCATAGAAACAGCTCTGCTGGAAACAGTAGGGAAGCGCAGAAGTTACTTCCACCATCTGACCTGCTCTGGTTCATTTTGGGTCCCCGGGCTGTCATTGGCACCTGTGTGAGCATAAAACACATTCTGACTTCTTTTCCCAACTGTCCTTCCCTCATTAAAATTCTTCTTTTCCAGCCTCCCTAGAGGTGCTAAGAAATACACTGGCACCATGGGTTTCCGAAGGTACTCATTTATCCCTAGTCAGAAGACACCAGCCTGGGACAGGACCCAGCCCAGATCTGGCATGTCACAGCTCTTCCCAGTGTTCTCTTCCTCCCACACACCCCATGAGTCTCCAGAGAGTGGGTTTAAACACTGACAGGGTTCTTGTTCATAGCCACTCCTCCAGTATGTAATGCCCCTGACAGCATAGCTCCATCTGTGCCACATTTCCAAAAGCATGGGGGTGGATCTGCAGCCTGCAGAATTATTTTCTAAGACTTCCACAGACTCCTGCAGCCCCAATTGGGCAGAAATCTGAGGGCAGAGAAGGTGCTGTTCCACCTTTTTCTCTGCCCACTGACTGAGTTAGCCTTAGTATCAGGAACCAAACTACAAACACGGTGATGATGAACCAAAATGCAGGCTCCTACGAAGCAATGACTGTGATTAATACACTGTGATCATGCCAAGACGTGTGGGTTAGCTTGCTGCAGTTCAGATTTAAAAAGAAAATTGAGAGATGCTTTCTTATTATGAGAAATGCATGGAAGACTCATAGTGACAGGATATTTCTATGGTGACCAGTACAGCACCATATTTAGACTACAACATTAAGAGCGGTTAATGGTGGAGTCCTGGCTCTTGAAGCAACCAGATCTTAGGTAAGCTAAATGCACTTTAGAAGGAACAAGATTATTTCATTTAAAAAAAAAAAAAAAAAAAAAAAGTGTATATAACAGACTGAAAAACTGTTTCGGATGTGTACAAATTCAGACATAACAGCTCTTGGATTCTCAAGTACAACTCTGCAGTAACACTGATTTTTCAGTATTTCTAGTGCAAGAGTCAGAAAACAAGAGGAAACAATAGACACACTTGTGAATCTGGATACTAGAGGAATACAAAGGCTGTATTTTCAGCTTCTCAATAGAAAGATATCACAGTTGTTTTTTTTTTTCTTTTTTTTTTTCTTTTTTTCCCAGCATGCACATTGAGATTTTGTTACACCCAAGCCACCTATCTAGATTTAAACCATATATTGTTTCCTAGAAAATGTCCCACCTTACTTGCTGGTCTTTAACACAGACTTATAGAATCACATAGGCTGGAAAAGACCTTCAAGATCGTCAAGTCCAATCATCAGCCTGACCTACAGAGTCCCAGCTCTAAATTATGTCCTGGAGGGCCACCTCAACATATTTCTTAAATATCTCCAGGGATGGGGATTCTACCACTTCCCAGAGCAACCTGTTCCAATGCTTAACCACCCTCTCCATGAAGAAATTCTTCATAATACCCAATCTAAACTTTCCCTGTTACAACATGACATCATTTCCTCATATCCTATCACTTGTCACCTGGGAGAAAAGACCAACATCCCCCTTGTTGCAACATCCTTCCAGTTTCTTTTAGGTTGAGGTCTCCCTTCAGCCTCCTCTTCTCCAGACGAAGCAGCCTTGGTACCATCGGCCATATATCTCAATTTCCCTTCACCAGCTTTACTGCTCTTTTCTTACTTTTCTACTTCTTCTTTACATGCTTGAACAACTCATCACCCTTTCTGTAGTGAGAGATCCAAAATGAAATACAGTGTTTGAGATGAGGTCTTGTCAGCTCTAAGTACAGAGAGACAATTACTTCCCTAGCTCTACTGGCCAAACTATTTCTGATGGAGGCCAGGAAGCCATTCGTCTTCTTGGCTACCTGGGCAACTGGGGGGTGTCATTGGGTGCAAGTGCATCCAGCTTGATGATCTTTTTGAGCAGCTGACCAGGCTGCGAGAGGTGCCTGGCTGAGGTGTATTCAGCAGTTGGAGAGAGGGATTGACATCTGGTATTATGCACTGTCATTGGCAGACTGACAGCCCTGCCATAGGATCCAGCAAGGGGAAGAAGATAAGCAGGCTTTCAACTTGACAGAGGGCAAACACTAGGATGAGAGAGACTAGATCCTTGTCTCTGCATGGAGTAGAAGGAGAAGCCAACCCCTTGCCCCTGAAGCTTTACTAACCAATAGATATGAAGCTCTGGGAATGGAAGGAGAAAATTATATGAGTAGTTGTTCAGAAATGAAAAGGGGCAATCACATTAAGAAGGTTTAACTGAGATCCTGAGTCACAAACAGCGCCACTAAAAAAGGCAAAGAGCCTTAGTAATTGGAGACTCTACTTAGGGGGACCGAGGCACCCATCTGGTGCCCAGATAATCTCTCTAGAGAAGTCTGTGCCTGCTGAGGGACCACGTTCAGGATATCTGGGAGAGGATACCAGGTATGATAAAGCCAGAGGACTACAATTCACTCATGGTTTTTCAAGCTGGGTCACACAAGACTGTGACTAGTAAATTTAAAAATATCAATAAAGACTTTACATCCCTTGGGAATCTGCTGAAGGGATCAAGATGGAAGGGATGCAGTGTTCTCTTCAATCTCCCCAGTTGGAGACTGAGATCTGGGCAGAAGGAGGAAAACCAGCCAGCTGAATTAATGGCTGCATGGATAGTGTCACACTCAGGGCTTTGGCTTCTATGATCTAAGACACACCTTTGGTAAACTGGGCACGTTGATGTATGGGGCAAGAATATACCAAGGCAGCAAGCTCTTAGGGCTCATCACCAGTGCTTTAAACTAGATTTGATGGGGAAAGAAGAATGTACTGCTGAGTAACAGAGAACAGTCAAGGAATGTTGTCATTTTAGGAATCAGCAAGGTTTTTTGTAGGATTCCTCTAAAAAGATAATATG
Organism: Meleagris gallopavo; assembly: GCF_905368555.1. Taxonomy (NCBI): domain Eukaryota; kingdom Metazoa; phylum Chordata; class Aves; order Galliformes; family Phasianidae; genus Meleagris; species Meleagris gallopavo. The sequence continues at coordinate 55,929,836 of NC_139435.1, read as the reverse complement.
TCCAATAGCCCAGCTGAAGTGCCTCTACACAAATGCATGCAGCATGGGAAACAGGTAGGAGGAGTTGGAAACTGAGATGCAACTGAAAAACTGTAATCTTAATGCTACCACAGAAACATGGTGAGATGAACTACAATACCATGTTTGAGAGCTGTCAGCTTTTTAGAAGAGACAGGCTAAGGTACAAGAGTGTCACATCCTGCCCTTAAAAGGAAGGGAAGGAGTGTCCAGATTTGCAGATACCCCTGGTTAGATTAAGGTAAAATGATACACAGACGTCTGCATACATCATTACTTTTAATGAGAGTCTAAATTCCACAATCATCCCTAGAATGTTGGCACTATAATACTTAGAATCTACCTTAAACTGTGTGGCTCAACTATACAACCTTAAGGAACGAAAATAAGTCTTGCAACTACTTAACAACTTTATGACTTAACAACTACATAATACATAGAGCTCTTAAGAAGCCAAAATAGGTTTTGCAATTACTTTACAAGAGACGAAGAGCAAAAAGAGAAAACTGAGGAATACAGAGAAACAATGAGTCAGAAAAATGAACAGTAAGATTGATCTCCAGTTTATTTCAAAGGCCTGTTTTGAGGAGTTTCGGTGTCAGCCCACATAGCTGGAGAAGGGATGGGGGGTTAAGTGTGTTCATCTAAAGGTCACAGTCTCAAATGGGCATACAGCAGTGATGACCAACAAGAAAAAGATGAATAAGAGGATCCCGGATTCGCTCTCAGGCAATCTTTAATGCCTGCTAGGTTTGCAGTACACTGTGCTAAGGTCATAGATAAGTGAGTTTGCAATAACAAGTTTGTCAAAAATAAATTTGTAGCTAAAATTTTCTTGTGGGAAGGGTAGGTCGGTTTGACACCAAAGCAGGACTAACCTGTTAAAGGATGGGATATCATACTTGCTGATATCAGACTTCGACTGGTTGTCATGGTGACAGCTTTGCACTGCAAATGTTTGAAAAGTACCAAGCACATCCCAGTAAGTGTTTTTTGATGGTCCTTTACAGAGGCGTAGGGGAGTTGCCCTCTATGTTAAAACGTGAATTCTGCATTTTTATGGGGCCTGATGATACAAATCACAGGGCTCTAAGGGAACTAGCTGATGAGGTTGCCAAGCTGCTCTCCCCTATATTTGAAAAACTGTGGCTGTCACGTGAAGGCAAAAAGAAAAAATAATCATCATTTCAATTTTTAAGAAAGGCAGAAAGGAAGACCTGGGGAACTACAACCTAGTGAATCTCACGTCTCTGCCTGGGAACGTCATGGAGCAGATACTCCTGGAAGCTATGTTAAGGCATATGCGGGAAGAGGAGGTGATCCAAAAACTGACAGCACAGCTTCACCAAGGGAAGGTCTTGCCTAAATAATCTGGGGGCCTTGTATGTTGAAGCGACAGCATCAGTGGACAAAGGAAGGCCAACTGATGTCATCTTACTGTCTTAGGGGAACTTATCTCTACACTTCAGAGAGATCTATTTGAAGGCTTGACTATTAGATGGATAAAGAATTGGTTGGATAGTTGTAGCCAGAGGGCTTTTGTAAATGGCTATATATCCAGGTTGAAGCCTACAATGTGTGGTGCCTCCCAGGGGTCCGCCTTGGGACTGGTGCTCTTCAGCATCTTCATCAATGACATAGACAGTGGGATTGAGTGTACCCTCAGCAAGTTTGCAGATGACACCAAGCTGAGCGCTGCAGTTGACACAAAAGAAAGGATGCTACCCAAAGGGACATGTACAGGCTAAAAAAGTGGCACGCAAGAACCTAATGAGGTTTGACAAGGCAAAGTGCAAGGTGCGGCACTTAGGTTGAGGTAATCCCTCAACCTAAGAATTCACTGAGAGCAGCCCTGTGGAGAAAAGCTGTGAAGTCCTGATGGACGAAAAGCTGAACTTGAGCAAGCAGTGCATAGTTGTAGCCTGGAAGGCCAACAGTATCCTTGACTACATCAAAAGAGGGGTAGCCAGCAGGGAAAGGCAAGTGATTTTTCCCCTCTACTCTGCCCTTATGAGGCCCAATCTGGAGAACTGTGTCCAAGCCTGTGGCCCCCAGTACAGGAAGGATGCGGAGCAGTTGGTGCTGGTCCAGAGGAGGGCCATGAAAATGACCGGAGTACTTTTCCTGTGAAGAAAGGCTGAGGGAACTGGGCTTGTTCATCCTGGAGAAGAAAAGGCTCCAGAGAGATATTACAGTGACCTTCCAGAACCTGAAGGGAGCTTATAAGCACAAAGAAGAGTGACTTTTTACATTGTCTGATACTGATAGGACAAGAGGGAATGGCTTTAAATTAAAAGAGAGGAAATTTAGTTAGATGTTAGTGAAAAATTCGTTACTTAGAGTTTGGTCATGTGCTGGAACAAGCTGCCTGGAGAAGCTGCTGATGCCCCATTCCTGGAGTTGCCCAAGGCCAGGTTGTACGGAGCCCTGTGCAGGCTGATGTGGTGAGCGGCAGTCCTGCCCATGGCAGAAAGTTGAAACTAGATGATCTTTAAGGCCCCTTCCAACCTTGCTCCAACCAGCTATTTTATGATTCTATGATTCTGTCGTCACTGGTGTCTGACCACCAACTGGATTAAACATAAAACATTAAGTGTCTCTTCCTAAAATAGGATAAATCTGGACAGACTAGTTTGAAAAAGAATGAAAATACAATTTTACTTGGTAGGCCTGAGGCCAGGGTGATTTTCTCAAGTGCTTTGCAATAAGTAGTCTTTTTCCCTTATCTCCTCCAAGGTGAGAATCTTTAAGGCTTCCCTTTTCCTAGGTCAAATATCCTGCTATGAAGAAAGAGACTTTGGCTTCTGGTGGGTGCCTTTGATGCTGTCCCTGCGCACCTCTGGCACCATCATTACTGTTTTCCCGCCTCAAGAATGCTGAGTTCATTTTGTATGCAGTGTTACAGCACCCTACTCATTTCTGTCACATCTGTGACTTTCTTCCAAGGAGTCAACACTTTTCCTGCTTTGAGGAGCTCAAAGTGGATGTAGAGCCCCAGATGTGGTTGGGCGCAATGGTGCTAATGCAAGGGGAAAAATCCCTAGCATAAGAAAGAGGTGGCACAGAAACACATTTAGGCAACTAAGGCTACTGAACCTATTCAGAATAGTGACATTGGTTCTTCTCTGCATTTAACTAAGGAATTTTTGGGTCAGAAATTGGGACACACATGATATGGATTTTGCCATAAGGAGACAGAAAATTAGGAATGACACAACAGTTCTTCAACACTGCACCAGCCCTGCAAGGAAAGGCAGTTTATAATAGTCCTTAAGGGATGCTGGAGTAATGTGTTCCTTTTTGCTGCCTCTTACCTAAAGGTCAATTTGATTTTCCTTGGCCCTGTAACAGGGAAAAAAGTGACCACTGAGAATATGAGTAATGCAATTCATTGTCAGTGTTTCTGCAGGTTTAAGCTTGTGTCATCTATTATGTACCACAAGACCCCTGAAATAATTGCTCTAATTCATTTTGTTCTTCATTACTGGCAGATGCTGCTGAGTAAAACAAGGATTCAGAGTCTTGCATAATAAAATGAATGCTCTTCTGCTGCCTGTCTGCCCAGGACAGAAGGTTTCATTGTCTAACAGAAAAAACTGAAAGGCTGCCTAACACTGCCACCTTGGGATGCCTACACACAGCATCCAAATTCTTAAACATTGCTAACCCAGTCTTTCAGTTCATATTTTTGTAAATACATTTTAGAAAGAACACTACAATTGTGTTTTATCAGTTCAAGTAAGATTTAAATTTGAAGAACTGAAACTACCCACTTTAGCCAACTAGATCCTGTATGTTATACTCAGCTCTACCACAATTATTTCAGATAGGAAATTTTTGCAAATAGCCCTGGAGGAGGAGGACGCAGGACCAGTCATTTGAGTGACAAGAGCTTATTGTTCATAAACTACAGCGTCAGCTTCCTCATGTCAGGGAGTTAAGAAACTGAATACATTTGCTGTTTGCAATCGTTTACCACTGGCCTGGGAATCACTGAGGGCTTCTAAATGTGGGCAGTTTGCAGACATAATATAAGCACTCACAGCTGTTAATTCCAGCTCATCTTCACATCTTGAGCTGCTGTCAACAATACGGTGAGGTGAGGCAGTCTTCCTGCCAGCCAGCAGGGCCCAGCTGGGCTGAGAGGACTCTCCTCCATCCTCCAACTGCTGCCCTACACCAGACCTAATGAGATCCCAGCAGCTGGGCTTCTCCTGCCAGTCTGAATCCACTCACTAGGAGTTTGCACAAAGAAAACTGAAGAGAAAATGAAAATGGTGAGGCACACAGTGCAGTACCAGGGGCACAGCAGAACTGCTCCACTGAAGCTAAGCCACTGTGGGTTTCCTGTCTTGCTTTGGATGCTTTAAGACTGAATGCTTAGTAGACCAGGAAACATAGGCCTCGTGAGATGGGATAGAAATGGCTGTCAGGTGACACTGCTTCTGAGGGAGCTTGTGCTGGAAATAAGGGTAATTTTACACTGTCATGAAGGAAGACAAAAAATGCCTGGTGCTGAAAAGGCTGTTATTGAGGAACATCCTGCCTACTGACATTGTATACAGTAGTAAACACTCTGTACAGATGAAGCCTTCAGCTGGCATCAATAAACCTGGCTTCAATAAAAAATGTACAGCCTCACTATGAGTGCAGTTTTGGGATCCACAGCACAAAAAGAACATCAAACTATTAGAGAGTGTCCAGAAGACGGCTACAAAGATGGTGAAGGGTCTGAAGGGAATGATGTATGAAGGGTTTTATCATCCGAATGAAAATCTGACTGGGAAGCCAGCCTATAAAGTGCTCTCTTTCAGTGACTCTGGTGTCTGAGAAGAGCTTCGTGTCATTCATTGTGGTGATAGGTCTACAGCAGAGGAGTAAATGGACAACCAAGAGGAAAAACATGCATATGTTTTTCTTCATAAACGTTTAATACAGCTCCAATGAACTGTGACATAACGCAGCAGAACCAATGCTGAATCTTCTAAAAAGCACCAAGGAATAAAACCCATTTGTATGTATTCTGGATTAAACTTTCTGCAAAATTCAGCTGGATCCAAGAATCTAAACCAAGTTAGTGCTGCGTTTTAATGTGGTGCAGCCCGGTAGAAGGCTGTTTTCCTTACTGCTAGGAACCAGAGGGCAAGATGTGTGAGGGGCAGCTGTGGTCCCTTGGTGTGCTCAGTGCAGAGTCGAGGAGCTGAGGGGACTCTCAGACATAGGGTTCGGATTTTGAGTGGTGTTGTGTGGGGCCAGGAGCTGGATTCAGTGATCCTTGTGGGTCCCTTCCAACTCAGGATATTCTGTTATTCTATAGTTCTATGAAAATAACTATAGTCACTTAGTACATGGGATGTGTTGGCCATGCAGCCAAAATAAAAGCCTGCCAGCAGTGAGATGCCAGGCTTTCAGCTGTGCTGTCCTGCCAGGGCTGTGGCAAACTGTGGGCAGGAAACATCAGTGCAGCCAGTGTGATCAACATGAGAAACCCTCCTGAACAGCACAGCCTCTGGGCGCTCTAACTTGCCTTTTGTAATGATGTTTTCTCACTCAAAATATCCTCCCATTCCCACCCACAGCAAACCACCAGTGGAACTACCAGCAGGAAAAACAGGCTGCACAGCAGAGATAGACCATTCAGCTTGGCTCAGAAGAAGGTGAAGCAAGTGTCAGTTCATTTTTGGAATCCTTTAGGATACTGTTCATAAGAAAAAATACATTCCTGCTCTGAAGTTATTTCATGAAGCCATTTTACAAACCATATGCAGAAATAATCTGAACATGTCTGATGTCATTTATTTTGTCTTTAACATTTTTGTAACAGAGACATCTTGTTATTCTGTGCTCTATGCAGACATTGTTCAAAAAGATGCTTAAAAAAAAATTAAAAATTGGCCTAATAAGTCATTCTTGCTGCACATAAATTGAACAAACATAATTCAGCTGCTGAATCAGATTAAATGGAAGAAAGATGTGAAATTCCTGAACACTGTGTTTTAGAGATGTGTATAGGGCAACAGTATTTCCAGCTCACCTCCAAGTCAAGCTTTATGCTAAGCACAAATCTGGTTATAAAGACCCATAGGGGAAGACATTCTGGGCAGTGCAGAAACTATGTAATGAACAGGGACTGGGATTTCCAGGCCCTCCCTATTGCAGTCCAGGTCTCTCTGCGATGAGATCTGCTTCTCATGGTACTAAATGAGTGCATCTGCATGTGAATGTTAATCTTTCACTAATAAGATCTCTCCAAAAAATGCAGCAGTGAATTTCCAGTCTTCTGGAAAAAAAAAACAACTTTGAAATTAACTGAGGGAATCCTAAAACTTGAAGATCAGGAACCAGTGATATTTAATTTCTTTTGAACAAGATACTTAGTTATGGGGTAGCCATGAAAAAAAAACAAGGCAGAGCAAGCATTAGCTCTTCTTGTTTGGTGAATGCGTAGGTCAGACAAATGGGCCAAAAGCTGATTCCCATTGTATTACTGTTGCATCTCTTGAAAGAGCATTTTATGTAACACATTTTCATTCTAAATGCGCTATTGTCTGAAAGTTGCTCTTTCCCCAATTTGTCCAGGACAGAGAAGTTTCATAACAGCCATTTTTTCCATTTACACTTTTTGCTTGCTCTCCTGCCAGGCCTGTAAATTACTTTACTAAAAATGACTGGGTGGAGATAGGTACCTTCTTGTACAAAAAGAGTTACTGTTTTGAACTGTGCCTTGGCCCTTGGTTTTTAATGCAAACATGCCCTGCAGAGTGGTGGTAGCATCAGATTTGGGAAGCTATTTTCCCCACTTCTGAAGCAGCGACCCTGCAGCAAGCTGCTGTTAGACACCTTGACTTCTAGTGTCTGTACAGAGAGACAGAAGATGCTTCAAGCAAGAGGCGGGCAGCTTCCCATTACAACTGTATAAGGTATTTTTATTCTGGGGGCTGGGCAGATTCAACCAAGTATGTTTTCCAGATTTTTTAAGGTCTGGGATATATCAGCAACATACAACAAATATGTTAAAGTAGTGTTTCTTTACACACTGGCACTATCAAAAAAACTTATACAGTAACATTCAAATGTATTTTAGCCTATTAGTTCCTCTTCAGTATGTGTGGCATATATTTCTGTGTCTTATTAGTGAAATTAGTGAAATTGTGGTATTTTTTGGTTTACCTTCAGCTACACAACATCACAATATGTACTTCCATTTGTTTGTTCATTACTAACTCCAAAATAATAACTCTGGATTAGGGATTGAATGTTATCAAACACCTTTGCTGTTTAGTGATATTATTCTACCTAGTTTTGTGTTTTCCTAATTAGCTAACACGCTGTCATTCTAGTTTGTCAAATTAGACCTAGATAAAAGAAAAGAGCATGAACTTTGTCCTAAATACGTACTTGAAAAGCACTATAAGAGCTTCAGTGGTTGTTTAGCTATGAATATATATGTTGAATTTAAAGGTAGAAAATGGACTTTGTACTACTGCTTTTCAGGCTGCCAACTCTGCTATATGATAGGCAGAAACCAAACAAGAAAATTAGCTAAGTCTGAACATATGAATGTCTTTGATTTTAAGAATGATATCAGCAAATCCTGTGTATGATAGCTTCCCTTTGGAAAACGAAATTGTGAGAGAAAGATTGTATAGCTAAGTTGGAAAGAGAGAAACAGCACTTTCTGCTTTTTCAAAGATGTTTGAAACGTAGAGGGGAACCTTATTATTTGACAGCCTTTGCTTTCACACTAGCACATGCAGATTGCAGCAGTTGTAACAGGGCTCAAGGCAGAAAAACGTACCTATTTGTGTTAGAAAACAGGTAATGGAAGCCAAGATCTTAATCTCAGCCCCAGGACTTACAAACTTCTCCAGCGTTAGAAGTGATAAGCATAAAGCAGGGGAGTACAGGGAAAGCTTATGAACACACCGTGGTAAAGTGCAGGGTCCAGGGAGACCGTGGACTGCTGGTAGAAATCAGTATATTGTACATCGCTATAGATATGAAGTCTGTCTTGATTGGTGACGAGTTAAAAGGAGCCAATTGGAGGGAAAGCACATTTTAACATACAGCCTTCTCCCACTTGATTTTTTTGACCCTCCTTCTAGATTTCAATGCTGAACTGAAAGCTGGTCTTGATTAACTGAATTCCTTATCTCATGCCGACTGTTCAGCAACTCAGCAGAGCAAATAGTTATTTACGGAACTGATACTGGCTGGCACTGGAGAAAAAGTTTTAGAGAGCAGATTGAATTACTGCCAGCAGCCAGCCTCCTCTTCCACAGTAGCAGCCTAGTGGCTCAGGAGGCAGCAGGAGCTTCTATTGTGATTCATGGCACTTCAAATGCAATAAAGATAAGGGCACGCTCCTTTCCCGAATAGCAACTCATTCCTGAATGTACTGGTGAAAAATAAGCAACCTAGCTCTGAAGAAATGAGTGCATGCACTCATCCATTTACATTAAAAAGATGGGTTCTTACTGGCAACCTTTCAGTCACCAAGAGAGTCTACCTAAAAATGCAGTTGATGGCCTGTTCCATGTACAAATACACAGCTGGATTTTAAAACATTCATGCAATGTAATTTTACTGTATGGTTTTTGTATAGTTCTATCTTTGTATGAGTAGAGTCAGCACCGTATATTCCAACATCAGCCTGAATGATTGGATGCATTGGCTTTGCTATTGCAATTTACATTTGTTTTACAAGCAATCAATTCTGCATGAATAATCCTTATCAACCTGCGTCTTTTGAATTTTATCCCATGATCATTTTATGAAAAATCCCTTATGATGTTCCTACGTAACTGTATAACATACCTCCTCAGCAACTGTAAAGGCCAGAATAACACTTAAATCTGAATGAGTTAGATTTCTGCTGGAATGAAAAATAGTTTCAGGTCTATCACTTAGAAGGTTTGCAATGTGTATACTCTATCAGGCTAAATCAGATGATGATTCCCTTTTCCTATTCTTAAGCCACAGGATGTAAAAAAGAGTAATAATTTATACAGATGCTAATTACTCCCTAGGAGTATTCAGAATTATCTGCAGCCACTCTGATTTTAAAAACTTGTAGTATTAAAAACATGTATGCTAGCATCTGTGACAGCAAGGAATAGAAAACATGTCAACTGCTGCATGGTTCTGATGTGAGATTAGCTCTACAGGATCAAGAGTAACCAGTGACTCTGCAGGAATTCCACGTGCAAAAGGAATTCCACGTAACAACTGAAGATTTCTATAAAATCATCCTGGCTTTAAAATTATGCATTAAAACAATTATGCCTTGAAATGAGAACTGAGTTTTTGTCCAAGGTGGGAAGCAAGTGCATAGTTCAATATGAGAATAATAAAAAAAAAAGGTACTTCATGAAATACAATCCCAGTCTAAAAGATTTAAAGTAAGACCTAGACTATTTCTCACACATCTTGTAAGCAACCAGGCAAGAATTATTAAAACTGAAAAATGGAATAAGAAAATAGGCATTAACCATCTGAATTTTACTTTCTGATCTGCTGTAGTAGAAGTACTGAGAAATTGTTCTTTTTACAGAAGCTGTAGCTCCCATAGGTTTCTGTCCAGCATTCACTCTGCCACATTAGTCTCTTCTCTTGGACTTGCTGTAATATCCAGGGTACCCTGCATGAGCCCACCTTATTCTGACTGAGTGGATGGGGGAATCTGGAGGCACTGAGGGCTGTGCTGAGCTTGAAAAAGGAGTTAAGATGCTAACTGCTCAGTCCATCCCTGGCCTGGAGCTTCTGGGGAGTTGCCAAAAGAGAAAATACCTGAGCTCCCACTACCTGCCCTTTGCGCAGTACTGGTCATCTGTCCTCCCAGGTGCCAAGTTTTACAAAATTTATGGCAGAATGGAATAGTATAGTTTATTTGTAAGGGACCAACAGAGATATGAAGTCCAACTGCTTGACCACTTCAAGGCTAACCAAAAGCTGAAGTGTATTAATGAGATCATTATCCAAACAGTTCTTGAATACTGAAAGCCATGGAGCTTCAATCACTTCCCTAGGAAGTCTATTTCAGTCCTTAATCACCCTCACTGTAAACATTTCCTAATGTCCCATCTGAGCCTGGCACATTTCCATTCTGCCATCAGCTCCCAGTAGCAGAGCCCGGCACCCTCTTCTCATTGAGCTGCAGGGAGCAGTGAGGTCAGCCCTCAGCCTCCTCTTCTCCAGGCTGGGCAGCCCAATGCCCCCAGCACTCCTCACAAGATTCCTTCTGCCCTATCACCAGCTTTGCTGCCCGCCTCTGCGTGTTTTCAAGAACCTAAATACCTTTTTATATTTTATATTGTCAAGACCACAGGAGGAGAATCACTTCTTTTGACCAGCTAGTTGTGCTGTGTTTGATGTATTCCAACATATGGTTTGCTCCTTGGCTGCCCAGATACAGCTCTGGCTCCTGCTGAGCTGCTGTCACCAGCACTCCCACGTGCCGTCCTGCTGAGCTGCTCTCCAGTCACTTGTCCCCATCTGTGCCTGTGTTCGGCACTGTTCTGTCCCACGTGCAGACGCAATACTTTCCTTTGCTGATCTTCATGCCACTGCTGATTATCCAGTGCCTCAAGGTATCTACATCTCCCTGCAAGACCTCACATTATTAAGGCATCATTAAAAGACATCAGTCATTGGGATTTACAGCCTTCCATTCACCATGATTGAAGATGGCCAGCAGATATAAAAGTTATCAGATAATAATGCTGGAATTTAGCACCCTAAGATCTACATCCCAGATGTTGTGCTTGGCCCCTTCTCTGCACAAAACTGGATCTCCTGGAGCACTCTAGAGATCAGTGAGTGATCACTTGAGTTACTCAGACAAATCACAGATCTTTCCCTTGGCAAAGAGTAGGATCTTCTAATGCAGTATTGAGGAAGTTGTTCTTTCCCAAATGCTTGCTAGCTCTCATTTCCATTATTGTTGAGGATATGCATGATAAGTATGCTGATCCATTTCTCTACCTTGTGGTCTGGATTAGGACCCATCTTATTCTTTTCTGTTTAACAATCATTTCTTTTCAACAGCTATTTCGTAAACAGAAGAACTGAGACTACTCTTAAGCAGGGCAATTATTTCTCTGAAGCTTTCAAATGCCACTTCCTGCCTGCAGTACCTAATAAAGCCTTGAATTGCACAAAATAACATTGCAAGATGACAGTAAATTAACCACACTTGCCTGTGTGTGCTGCAGGATGTGTGTGAGAACACACTGCGTGTCCTGTTCTCTGGCACAGGGGCTGAAAACCAATACGTTGGGGATTTCAGGCCTACAGAGACAAAGAAAAGGAGAAAGAAGTATGCCACAAATCCTTTGCACTGACTGCTCTGAGATCTGCTACCAGAGCCTCAGTTGCCCTGTGTATTATGTTTGCTCTCTCTATCCCCATACAGGGGGTAAAACAGAAAGAATACATCCATGAATTTGACGACTGAAAAGGAAAAAGAGTTTTGAGAACTTGTCTGCAGTCACTGACGATCATGCACGGCAACATCTTCTTCAGTATTTTAAGTAGTGTTTGGGTAGGGAATTCCCTTTGCCAGGGAGACCATCCAGCTGAAAGTGTGATACAAAGAATGCAAGTCACATGGCAAATATCACAATTGTAATTATCTCACACACACACACACACAAGCCTTCAAAAACACTGCAAAGTGCACTAAAACAGCTGAACACATGCAAGAGAGACACAGATCATCCAACCACTGCTAGTTTTCTCTTGTGGGAACAAGGGCAAGGGAAGAGGAAGAGGAGAAAGAGCAGAACCAGGAACTACAGTGCACAGCTCTTTCTGGGCATATGAACAATGATCCGTTGCTACGTGAATGTGTTGGCCCTCTCTGCCGGGCACGGGCAGCAGCGCGGCCACCAGCGGGGATCGTGGCACAGGGACCATCGCCTGTGCTGGGGAACGCAGCGCCCACAGCCCTTCGGGAATGGACACGGCTCCCAGATGCCTCCAGAAAGCGGTGTGCTCCCACAGGGAGATTTCTAATGGCCTTGGCAGGAAGAGCTCAGTTCTATCCACAGACTAATTTATTGAAAAGGTAATGTGTGAAATCCTTTTAAAGAACAAAGAACAAAGGGAAGGCTGTATCACTAAGACTAATTGTTAAAATTGCCTTTTGCTTCAAGATGGAACACTTACTTCGTTGGATTTTGCACTGACTTTACTTTTAATACTTTAAAACTATTGTCAGAGCTAATGATTCTAAAGTAGTTTCATCTACTGATGTTTACAAAGACAATAAATTGGTTATGTTTTCCATGGGAAAAACAAAATGATAAAATACAATTTATCTCCTTGAGACATTGATCCTGCAAGGCATCAATAGAGCTGACAGTGCACAAACAGTATTTATGTGGTTGTAACAATAATATATTTGCTTCTCTTATGTAAGTGGGTAAATTTGATACAGATGTAGATGGAGAAAACCTGGCTCAAGGATGACTAAATTCCAAAAGAAGAAAACATGTGAAAATATCAAGTAACACTTTAAGCCTTTCATGAATTTATCTTGGGCTTCAGAAAGAGTTAGCAACACAGATATGGCAAGCATGAGTGCGCTTGTCTTCTCATTCTTGGAGTCCCCCAGTAGAAGTAGCTAAGGCATATGTGATTTATTTTGGCCAAAGAAAGTCCCACTCATTTGTAGAATGGACTCTCAGCAGCCACAGCAGAGCAGGAGGAGCCCACCCCAGGCCAGGCCTGACTAAGAGGAGATCAGCCCTGGGCAGCTGGCTCTCTGCCCAAAGAATTGGATGAGTATCTTGCTGTCTCCTTCAGTACCTGTCTGATCTGACTCTTCTGTTTTGCCAAGCCAAGCAACTAATCTCTCTTTCTGGAGAAAAGCGTCTGTTTTTGCAGTCCACGAACATACCCGTACAGTGACTCCTGCCTTCCAGCTTTCTCTCCATACCTGCCAGTTATATGAACTTGCATATATAATAGTTTCTTGCAATCTGAAAAATCAGTTTCGTTTTGCTATGTGTGTTTAGCAAATACCCTGTTTGTTGTTTTTTGTTTGCTTTAAATATATTTTTAATATGTGATCTACTCCAAAATGGGTCTTAAGACTGGTACTGTGATGGTACTGAAATGGAGATTTCACTAGTTTCTTCAAAGGCACCTCCTGGTGTGCACTGTGGAAACCAGCAGGATGCGTCCAGGTATCCACGGTGAGTCTCTGCAGTCTTCTCTGTCATGAGAAATGACAATGTACAAATACAGACTGGTGACAAAAAGATTAGCATTAAAAGGTCTAGACTGGCCAAAATCCGAAAATCCATGCTTAATATCTGGCCTAGAGACAGAACAGAGTAGTGGCAAAAGCACTACATTTTTTGTGGAGCTAAAAAAAATATAGTCTTGCTATTTTAAACAGTAAACAAAATGTCAGAATAAAAGCAGCTGGAGCAATCCTGATCACCTTCCTCACCAGCATACATTTTGCTCTTAATGAGTCTGTATGGTCTTTAATTACACTTGCAGGTACCACTTTTGACTCTGCTTCTCAGAGAGTAAGGAATGCACTCTAGCATGTAAAACCTGTGGTGTCAGCAGAAATCAGATAATCTGTGCAGCAAGGGGAAATTATAAATACTCAATATAAATGAGTAAGATTGCAAATTACTCATTACTATTCAAGCCAAAGATGCACCTATAAAATATCTGCCTTAGTCCTACAGCTGAGGACATTTTATTCTCATCTCCTTCAATGCACAGTATGGGAAGAAGCAGTTCTTCATTCCACGACTGTTTACAACAGGGAAAAGGTCTCTGAAGTCTAAACCAAGGGCAAGAACAGGTCATCTCAATACTCAGAAAAAGAAAGGAGACCACTTTGGCTAAGTATGGAATCATGGCTGAATTCCAATGGAAAAACAAAACAAAACACAGGAGGTGGAAACAGCAATGGGGACTACAAAAGGGAAATGTAGAAACATTGCTTGAGTATGTAGGGATGGTGAAAACCAAAGCTCAGCTAACGCACAGATTTGCGCATCAAGAGTAATAAGAAAAGCTTCTGCTGGCAAATTAGAGGTAAAAGGTTGAACATGGAAAATGCAGGGCTGTTACTGAACAGATGGATGATTTAGTGAAAGCAAGCACAGACAAACTTGAGGAACTCAGTGGCTACTTCACACTAATCTTCACAATCAAGGTCTTTTAGGCCTCAAGACCTGGGATACACGGAGGTGTGGAAGACAATTGGTGAATGAGTGAGAGATTGCTAGAGAAAAGCTAACTCTCATAATCACAGAATCACAAGGTTGGAAAGGACCAAGATCATCTAGTCCAACCATCCTCCCACCACCATTGCTACCACAAGCCTCTAAACCATATCTCGTAGCTCCTCACCCAGGCGCCTCTTGAATATTGCCAGGGATGGTGACTCCACCACCTCCCTGGGCAGGTCATCCCAGTGCCTGACCACTCTCTGAGAGAAAAAGTTTTTCCTTATGTCTAATCTAAACCTCCTCTGGTACAGTTTGTGGCCATTTCCATGGTCCTGTTTGTTGCGTGGGAGAAGAGGCCAAACCCCTCCTCATCACAACTTCCTTTCAGGAAGTTGTACAGTGCAGTAAGGTTTCCTCTGAGCCTCTTCTTCTCCAGACTAAACAATCCCAGCTCCCTCAGCCGCTCCTCATAAAAACCTGTGCTCCAGACAGTTTCATTGCCCTTCTCTGGACACATTCTGGCACCCTGCGCTATATGAACAAGAACATAGCCAATAGGTTGAAGGAAGGGGCTGTTCTGTTCAACTCAGTTGAACTCAGTACTTGCCAGCTATATCTAGAGTACTGTGTTCAGTTTTGGATCTCCCAATAAAAGAAACACATCAATAAACTCAAGTGAGCACAGCAGGGCCACAAAGATGGCCAGACGCTGCATCAGTTGCTTGAAGAGGAGGGGCTGAGGGAATGTAGTTTATTCAGCCAGGGAAGGAAGGCTTTGGTGGATGTGGGAGAATTGTTGCAACATGCCTGGTCTGCTTGCAGTGTTATGTGTAAGGAGGAAAGGGTAATGAACAAGCTGAAAACAGTGTAGTACAGACTATATATAAAGAGAAACCTCTTCTTCATGAGGACAGTCCAGCAGTAGGATGGGTTGCCCTAAGAAGTTGTGTTCGCTCCATCTGTGGAAGTTTTCAAGACCAGGCTGAGCCCTGAGCAACCTGGTCTGACTGTTTTAACAGGAGGTTGGACCAGGCACCTCCTGAGGTCTTTTCCAAAAAGAGAATTACCCTATAATTTGTGAGCGATCAGTACTACAAAACTGCTTTGGATGCAGAATCCTCTCCCAGTCTCTGTCATAAATCATTCCACACCCATTTTATAACCAAGGTACAGAGCCTTTAACTACCCAGTTGTTGATAAACCTTCTTTCACACAGCAACTGTCAAGAAAGTTTTTTCTAGCCCCACTCAGCACACATGCTGTGCAGTTGGGTATATCCAGTAGATATCACATATGATCCCATGTCTGAGACCAAAGAAGCCTCAGTACAAGTGTCTTAAAACTGCTTAGCTGAGATGCACCTGTGACAACTGGCTCAGACTGCCTTTTTCCTGAGAACAAAAGCAAAGATGGCAAGGGGGTACTGGATATGCTGGGTTGGGGAAAGAGAGGGTCGGAGGGGAAGACTGATGGAGATACACCAGGCAGAAGCTGAGCACCAACAAAGAATAGGCAGGTGCAGGGCAGGTGAGGCATACAAAAAGAGGGCTGAGAGACATCTCTGTGCCTCACTCTCTCCTTGCATTCTCCTCTGTCCATGTTCCTGCTCCCCACTCCGCTCCCATCAGCTCCCCGCTGACACCACCGAGCCAGCTCACCCCAGCAGAGCGGGAGCTGCCAATACATACCAACAGCGGGCATTCATCGCCATACGTTCGGCACTGCGCGCCGCTGATGTAGTTTCCATTAGAGCGGGGGCGAAAAAGTAACCCCGGTCCTCCCTCCGCCCCCCTGCCGCCTTGAACACCGCCGGTCTCTCCCCAGCGCCACGCCCGCTCCGCCGCCCGGGACGCGGTGGCAAAGGCCCGGGACCGCCCCGGGAGGCGCAGAGCGGGGCGGGGCCGAGCCGAGTCGAATCGGGCCGAGTTGAGTCGAGTCTGTCCCAGCCGCGATGGAGAGGGGCGAGGCGGCGGGCCTGCTGGCAGAGCGCGGCCCGGGCCGGCTCAAGACGTACCGGCGGAGGTGGTTCCTGCTGGCCGTGGTGTGCCTGCTGAACTGTTCCAACGCCATGGTGAGCGGGGCTGGGAGGCACCGAGCCCCTCAGGCGCGGGGGAGGCCTTTCTAACCGGCGGGATCCGGCGGAACGGCGCGCTGGGGAGGAGGGCTGCGCGCATGTGAGCTCGTGGGGAATCGAGAAGCACCGCGGTGAAGCTAGGCTGGGATGGAGCGCAGGTGGAAGTGCTGATGAGACTCCTTGCGGCCCACTGAGAGGCTCAGAAACGAGTCTGTGAAGGACGGCTTTAGGCTAAAGGAGTACGAATTGGCTGGGCTTCAATGCTGACCTGGGTCAGTAGGCTTATACGTGCAGAATAAGGAGCGGGTGGATCTCCTTCTGGGGTTTGCTGCAAATACAGAATGGTAAAGGAGAGATTTTGTACTAGGCTAAGGAGAGATTTTGCACCACGCTAAGGATGACAGAGCTGTGAGGGGTCTGGAGCACAAGTCTTATGAAGAGCAGCTGTGGGAAGTGGGATTGTTCAGTCTGGAGAAAAGGCAGCTCAGGGGAGACTTTATCGTTCTCTACAACTGCCTGAGAGGAGGTTGTGGTGAGGTGGGGTTCAGCCTCTTCTCCCAGGTGACAGTGATGGGACGAGAAGGAATGGCTTCAAGTTGTGCTAGTGGAGGTTCAGGTTGAATATGAGGAAACATTTCTTACAAAGAGCAGTGATGCAGTGGCGCAGGCTCCCCAGGAAAGTGGGGGAGTTACTGCTCCTGGAGGCATTCAAGAACCATGTGGATGTGGCACTGAGGTACGTGGTTTAGGGAGTATGGGCTGACAGCTGAACCTGGTGGTCCTAGAGATCCTTTCCAACCTTAAGCAGAATGGTGCAGGAACTTACAATTGCCCACAGATACTTAATTCTGAAAGGCCTAAAGAAGGAACGCTAGATCACACCTATTTGTTGAGCAGATGAAATAGTTATCAAGATAAATATTGCAGTTTCCCCATACCAAGTCGGATGCCCAAATCTTCACTCACCAATTCATTGAGGACACTGTTGATAGTTGATCAGGCAGTGTAGATTTATGTGCTTGAGGATTACTATGCCACAAGTGCATGCTCTCTGGCAGCCAAGGTTGGCATATTCATTTGTGGGAAGGAAGAGTGGAGTGCATCTTCCATGATGCAGAAGTGCCGTAGTGGAGAAATGAAAAAATACAGTGA
Organism: Meleagris gallopavo; assembly: GCF_905368555.1. Classification (NCBI taxonomy): domain Eukaryota; kingdom Metazoa; phylum Chordata; class Aves; order Galliformes; family Phasianidae; genus Meleagris; species Meleagris gallopavo. The sequence goes on along the minus strand of NC_139435.1, from coordinate 55,912,391 downwards.
GAATCTGGCTGTATACTGAAACACCAAAAAGCTCAGATACCTTCTTTAGGCAAAATCTCTGTGTCCTCTGAGAGTGCGATAAGTTGTCCTGCAGAAAAGCAATTTGAAGCTCTGCTTGCAGTTCGGTCAGCACAGCACAAGTGCATCATGTAACAGGAAGGCACCACTGCTAGCCTGGATGCCTGTCCTGGCTAGGAGTGGAAGTGACAACATAGGGAAGGATGCTGTACAAAGCTGTTACAGGCTCTCCTGGGAGACTTGAACTTTGCAAATAATTAATAGTGAACTGAAGAGATACTTGAAATGGTCCTTCAGCTACACATGCAAGTGAACCCACATCTTGGGTCATGCTGCTGGAAGGAGGGTACTGTTGTCTGTCTGCTCAGTCTTATGCCAACTTCCTGATTGTTGGCAGCCTTATTTTACCACAATAGCAACTTGGGCCAGAACTTCCCCACATCAGAACTGTGTGCTTAATAGATACCTCCGGTACCAATACTGTTTTGTAAGCCTCTCTGGAATTCACAAGTATGCTGACACAGAAAGTTGTAACTACGTGTTTTCCGATGCAAATGTTTCTCCCAAATGTTGCAGGTGAAAATCACATCAAAACAGAGGGAGTGGTTGAAAGGCCATGAAATCAACTTGGCTGGTTTCTGTTTAAAAGTTCCAGATGGAAAGATTAGCTTACCAGTTCCGTGGCATGAAAATTGCCATGCAAGTCGAGATGTGTCCTTAATTCCTGCTCAGGTGCTGCATGCAGTACTTTGTGGTGGGTATTCCGGTGTCGGTGTGTTTGCAAAATGCAAATGGTGAGCACACCCAACTTCTGAGCTCTCTTATTTGGAGAGAGCAGGTCACCTCATGGGATGGACTGAGCTTCTGTGATGACACCTTGTGTTCTCCTCTTAGTCATGCACACATGCAGCTTTCCTTTTTAGTGGCCTCTGGTGTCAGTGAAAGTGACAGACAGCAGGCAGCCCTGAGAGGAGGATTGTTGTCGGTGTCATGAGGACAGTGTAGGAGCAATTTGTCTGCAGGAAAGCACGCTCAGTCATGTAACAAGGGCGGACTGAGAAATAAATGTTTCTTTGTTCATTCTGTTTTAAAATTCTGATTGAGTGAAGCTGGGCCTGACCATGTGATGATGAAAAGGAAACTACCTCTGCCCTACATCATCTCGTGAAATTCTTTCTCTGTGAGAGAGAATATCAGGGTAGATAAGGAAGGCTTTTACACCAGAGAGAAGTTGTCTCTTCCTTGAACCTCTGTTATTGACCTGGGCTTAAGAGCCTCTGTCTGTGACTGCTCTGTGAAGTGAGTACTGTCTTGCTGGATGTTGGTTATAATATCTCTAAATACTGCTGTTCTGGAAACTGCTAGCTGCAAACATAGTGTAAGAAACCCTTGCGTCGTTTTTATAAAGTCCTTAAGTAGGCATCATCTACTTCATGGATTTTCTGCCTGAAGTCCTGGGCTATGTGGCACTTCTGACCACATCTGGGCTAAGCTTAGGTGATTGCTCTCCAGATGTCTCATGCCACCACTTTTGAGTAAGTGACATTATTATGTGGATGCTCTCCATGTTTGTTTTGCTTAACTGACACCATGTTTTTGAGTGTGTGGGTGTTTAACTTAAAGCTTTACTGTTTACTAGTACCCAGGAAGTGCTGATTGCTGAGGCAAAAGCCTCTTTCTCTTTGCCTCTTTACTGCTGAGTTCAAAGGGTAGAAACTGCTTTGCAAGAGGAACTTCTTGCCTTAGTGCTGCGGACAGAGAAATGCATAGCAGAATGAGTCTGGGAGTGCTTCCTGCCCTGTTCTGTGCTTGTCAGCTTGAGGAAGGTGAAGAGGAAGGAGGAGGGAGCAGCAGGCAGAGCTGGCTCACACGTGGCTGGCTGGCTCCTGACTTGCTCTCCTGAAGGACTTGTACCACCACTTGGTGCACTTGGAGAGGAAGGAGAGCCAAACAAGTGTGCTGCAGGGCTTTGCGCACACACTCCTCGCCCACACCTGTCTGTTCCAGCAGGGCCCTTATAGATATGCATGCATACACAGCTGCTGCTGTCCAGTGCCTAGTCCTGCCTATCTTCCCATGGTCTATAAGAGGCTGAAACTGACATCCAACCTGTCTGAAGATCTCATCTCTGTCCTTACTTCCTAGGCTACTGCATTAGCATGGATGGCATTAGCTGAGGCCAGAGGCTGTTTGCTTCTAGTCTTTGTGTCCATTTTGATGATCAGTTAGCTCGAAGAAGAGAAATCTGGTGTATGGCTTTGGAGGATGAGTACTGTGCGTCACATGGACATCCATGTGACAGGAGGACATCCAACGTCACTTTCATGGCAGCCACACTGCCTTGTCCTGGTGCATGGGAGAGAATGCTGAGACTAGGGAGCTGCTGCTGCCTGATGATTGCTGAGCTGTGTCTGTTGTAAAGAACAAGGTCCCTTTCTTATGAGCAGTGGCTTCTTTTCAGACTGTACAGGAAAGGTGTTAAAGGAGTGTTGCCACACTGTGCACAGCTATACAGTCTGCCTGACAATGAAAAACACTCCAAATGGCAGCTAGTGCAGCCATTAGCATGGCAAAATGCTTGCACCTTATTTGGTTACGCGTGCTTTCCACTCTGCAAAATATTTTGCTTTTCACATCTAAAATCTTGATTTGTTGGTGTTTATGGAGGTAGACATTGGTTAACAGCTTGCATTTCATGAAAACCAACGTTTTTCTACTGTATTTGGTGAGGCTGTTTGTATATGTGATGTATTAACATACATATGGTGTTCCTTGAGATCTACCAGTCCCTGGGTTGCATTTATTTATGCTGCCCTCTCCAGCTGTTACTTAGTGAAGTGTTGAGTCTGTGCTGCTGTTAGCTGCCCCTCATCCTGCTACCAGTGCAGGCAGGGAGGTGTTGGCATGCAGCCTATCAGTAACCTCCTGCAGAAGTGGGAGGGGGGACAGATGCTGGACTCCTTTGGAATGGGTGGAGGGAAACTAGATTGTGAGCATCTTACCAATGTAATTAAGTTGCAGGGATGCTGAAAATCTGTTCTGGTAATGATGGTCATGCTTACTTATTTTTGCTCTCTGTTCTGCAGCTATGGCTGACATTTGCTCCAGTGGCTGACCAGACTGCTGCCTACTTCCACATTTCTCTGGAGATGGTCAACTGGCTCTCAGTAGTGTACCTACTCATCTCAATCCCCTTTGGTCTGGTGGCAACATGGGTTCTTGACAGCGTGGGGCTCAGATGTGCTGTGAGTTGAATCATTCTGTTACCATGAGGGCTTGTCACCCAAAGATGGTGGAGATAACCTCTCTGTGGGTCTAGCAACACAAAGCACTGGCATGTAGATGCTGAATCTTGTCTTGCTAAGTGCAGCAGAGGATGGCTGTGTGGCAAGCTCAGTTCTAGTTCAGTAATAGCTGTCACCACCTTGGAAGGGAGGGAGTTGTAGGAAAATCATAATGAATGTTGTATTTCTCCTGTTGTTTTTCTGCTTGGGATTTTGTTGCTTTAGCTATCTGACAGGGATAGATAGCATGATTCAACTATGTAAAGAATTCAGTGAGATTGGATGGGGTTTTGTAAGGAGTGGTGTTAGCTGAATTATTGTGCTTGTAGGGCCAGTTTAAGGAATGGCAGGGCCAGATGCAAGCAAGCTAATGACTCCTGTGAGCTCATAGTGTGCTGTGTGCAAAGCCAGCCTGGTATCTCAGCACAGTCTTCCCAAAAGCTGTGAGGTTTGAGATTGTGGCACTGAAACAAGCACTAAGGGAACAGAACACTATCAGGACCAGTATACTGGATAACTCATTTCCATGGTCTTTGGATCATCACAGCAAGATATATGGGTGATGGCAAAAACTTGAAAACAGAGTGAAAATAGTGAACTTTGGATTTCTACTAAATCCCACAATAGTATCTGTTGTCTTGCATAAGCTGCATGATGGCGTAGACCAGGAAACCTTGATCCTTAAAGAGTCTGGTAAATAGGTTATCTTTGGATCAGGAGCATCCTGCAGTGATCCAAAGGGGTGGGGACAGTCCGCAGGCAGCTTTCTGTGCAGCCATTATTAACAACTCAGTGTCTCCCAGAATTCATCTGAGACCTTGCTTATGCTATGCTGTTGCATTAAGTTTTGTCCTTCGGGTTGCAATGCACAACCCATGGCTGTTTCTGCTTGCAGGTGATCCTGAGTGCATGGCTGAATATGATGGGTAGCATCATCCGGATGTTCAGCGTCCTGAAGTTCATGAGCTTGGGTTCCCAGAATTACTGGTACCTGTTTGTTGGGCAGTGTCTCTGTGCTTTGGCTCAGCCTCTTGTCATCTTCTCACCAACTAAGCTGGCAGCTTTATGGTTTCCAGATCACCAGAGAGCAACCGCAAATATGATCTCATCCATGTGTAAGTGGTACTATACGGTAACTTTGTTACCTTCCAGAACCTGCTAGCATTTGTGCTGCTTTCAGAGACAGCCAGCAGAGGAAACCTTCTCTACCACAGCTTTTAGGCCTTGCAAATGCAGCTCTGGCCGAGCAATAAATCAGTGCCTTCAAAAGCCTCACACAGGCAGGCATTCTCATGCTACCAAGCGAGAAATGGGCCTCAGCCATGTCCAGGTGCAGAGTTATAAGTGAGGTTCCCAGCCTCCTTCCCCTCTGCCATAACAAGATGACTATCTTTGCTGAGGATAGCCCTCAGCATTACTAAATCTCAAGTCTGCAGTGGCTTTACCTGTGCAGCTTGTTGAGCACCATGTCCAATTTGCAAGCTATGCTTGTGGTCACAGTAACCAAATTCTGTAACTAGACAGAGGTGAGGCTGCAGCAGCAGTTTTGTTCACCAGTTCATCCAGTAGCAAGGCTGGGCATTTTTTCTCAATGCATATGTTTTACACGCATACACATGTAAAACATACTTGATGGGCCATGCAAACACACTGAGTGTGCTAAGTGCAGCAGGACTATGCACACAGAAATCATTTCTCACTTGTAAAGTCCCTAAGCAAAAATTTCTGGAAGCTGGGAAACTGGAGGTACTAGATCTGCTTTCTCTGACCTCATCCCTTTCTTGATTCCTTTATCTGCTGCTAGAGTTAGGGTACTGCACTTAAAAGACGTGTTGTCTCCTTCTGTGTGACATTTTCCTTGACTTCTCTCTTCCTTGAGACGTGCCCAAAAACTGGGCTGACCTACTGGTTCCAGCTGTCAAATCATTACCTGGAGGTATGAGAAAGATCCCACACTGCCACAGAGTTGTGTCAGAAGGGATAAGTCAGGGGAAAAGGCCAATTTAGAAGGACACCTGTACAGCTTTCCCAGTGCTGCTGGTAAACTCAGACTATGAACACTTATTTAGAAGGATGGATATATGTGATGTTAGAACAAGGCAATTCTTTTCGCACCACCTTCCCTAGAGTAGGGTACACAGTTACTTCTTTCCCAGGACTGAGATAGATCTTTACCTTCCTTCTGGAGAAGGAGCTCTGTTGTAAGTGTGTTGTGATAACAATACTACCAGAGGAATTCAGAAGGTGCTGGTGGGCACCACTGGGCACTGCGGTCCTTTGCTGCGATATGAAGGATCACAGAGTGTAGAAATTTGATTGTTTTAAGTGAGAGAGCAGCCAGAGCAGCTAAATAGTATACCATTGATGTAGTGACCTTAGACCTTACATGAATAAGTGGATTTAATTGTGGGAATTAATAAAGCTGAAGAGCTAGGAATAGTAGATACTCAAGATTTGAATCTGTTCAAACTGTGGCTTGCTGAGTTATCAGTGTGAGGACTGAATGGGCTGTGATAATTATCTGCTACGATGCCTGCATATTGCTGTCTAGCAGGCTTTCATTAGTAGTGTCTGGTTACACCCATTACTGTCTGCTGTATAAAATCAGAATTTCATTTTTAAAAAGAGTTTGAATATTGCCTAGAAGGAGCATCTGCCACAGCCTGTTCATTTACTTCAGTAGTTAATTACCTTACTAACAAATGCCTACACGTTACTTCTCATGCTCGTTGTGCCCTGGCCATTCAGTCGTGTTGAACCTGTTTGGCAGGAAGTTAAGGGCAGTCACCTCAACTTGGCTTTGTCTAGGAAGACTGAAATGCTCCAGTGCATTTTACAGGCACATTTCCCTTTTCCTTTTCACACATATATCCATGTCTGCTCTCAGCTTGTTTCAGTTTATCAATATCCATTTCCTGTGTTAATGCTAGAGCAGTGCTCAGTGTTGGAGTACTGTCTGCACCAATGCTGTATGCAGAATCTGGCCCTGCCAGTATCTCCACAGCTTCTGGCAGTACCTCTAAGCAGGATTTGCTGTTTTTTTGCGTGCAGATAGAAACAGATCCTCCACACACGATCCAGCTGAGTAGTTGAGATCACTACTACTCATCGGTGCTCCTCAGTGTTTACCATATGCAGTCCTCTTATCATTCCAGAGACCTGCTCATATAGAAGCAGTGCAGGGCCTAGAATGGATCCCTGTGAACACCATGAGAAATTCTCCTGTTTGTATTTTACCCAACTATAGAAGCTTTAATACATCTCCTTGGGAACTGTTCTTTAACTATTTCCATTTAGAGTTACTTTGGATAGTATTTCACCTGGATTACATCAGTGAGTACCTTCCAAATACAGAGCAAGAATGCTGTGATTGTTGTGTGCTGTAACAGTATTAATGATGCTTTGGCAGAACTGCCCTTGTTCTATACAAAATATTGGTGTAATTCAGTGGTTGAGCTCTGGAATGTCCCACACATCAGTAATACTCTCCTACTGGACTCTCCTACACTGGTAGAAGGTGTGCGCTGTGTACATGCTATGTGCTTATTGGACAGTCTTCACAAAATGTAATATGAGGCTGCTCTGGCTGGTTCCCTAGCTGTATGGATTCTCATTATTTTAAAAGGACATTTTGCTGACTTTTTGTTCCAGACTAAATATTCATACATCTACAGTGCTATCAGGTCCTGGCATGTTTGCTGCTTCTGAGAATAAAATTGACAAGCACATCCAGTGCATGTGCCAGAAGGTAGCCAGACAATTCTTGGCACCTACCACTTTTTGATATGCACACTGTTCTTGTGGGAGAAGGGTAAGATGAACCAGCTGTGGCTCAGCTCCTTCTCCTGAACTGCAAGTGCCTGCAGGATGTTGGTTTTCTACTTACTGTGAAAAATTAGTCTTTTAAGACTGGCTGGCTGTGACAGTGGCTGATCATGCTGCAGGAAGATACAGATGAATATGGAAACAAAGGTGCTAGTGAAGCACTCAGAAGACATTGAACTTGGAGGAAGGCTGAGAAATGACATGTGAAGGCATCACATTGCATTCAAAAGTGTCCCAGCTAGTGCTAGGATACATGTTTTCCTAGCTCCAGACTCAGGTGGGATTCTGAGGTTGTCTGGATTTCTCCTGTGTATGTTGCTGTTCCTATATAACATCAAGACATGTAGTGGTTCATCTTCATTAAGTCCCTATGTTACTGGAACAGCCTTGTGAGGGTGCAGATACCATAATTTGTATATGAAAATCAATTTCCAGCTCTAGCTCTTGTAGGAAAATGGATGTATAAATGGATTTCCCGACGATGAGGGAACAAATGTGACAACAGTGAGACCACACAGTTAACTTCTCTCACATGTTCATCTCCTGGTTTCTCCATTGGTCTGACTGTACTTGTTGCTTTTTTGGAAGCTGTTACTCTGGTACTGAGTGATGGTATAGACTAATAAATGATTATGACTGCTTGCATGAAAAACATCTTTTTATTTTCTTCTAGCCAATCCCTTGGGTATTCTTATAGCAAACGTTCTGTCACCGGCACTAGTTCCTGAAGGAAGGCACATCCCATTGATGGTAAATGAAACTGATTTTATCAGCCACTGGGATTGGTTGGGGTTTGTGTTTGGAACAGTAGACCTGCAAAGACATGTAACATTGCTTTGCTTTCTGTTGTGTAGCTAGGTGTTTATGCCATTCCTGCCCTAACGGCCTGTGTTCTAGCCACTGTGGGGATTCGTGAGAAGGTTCCTCCAACACCTCCTTCAGCCAGTGCCACTAATTCCACCTCTCAGCCTTTCTTCATGGGGCTCAAAATGGTAAGTGCTGTAGCAGAGAGAGGAACCAGTGTTTAAATGAGAGATGCAGCTTTGACAGGCGGGGATGTGTTAAGGAATCTGCTGAGAAAGTAGGCTCTGAATTTCGCTCCATCAAGTCTGCCATGGAAGGTTCTCTTCCTCAGGGAGTGAATTCTGCTCACAACAAAGCTGTGAGGGATACTATCTGACCATGTAGCCATGGACTGGTTGCTCTTTAGCCAGTACAAACAAGAACACTGGACTCCTCCAAGAGGACTATGCAGCCTGAGCTTTCTGAGGTGGTAGCAGATACGGTAACAGATGAAGAAGAATTTGGGCATTGAAGAGATCCCTCCTTCTTACACGGCCTCTGTTTTTTAACTTGTCTGCTGGCCGAACTGACAAGGGGTTCCATACTCCTCTGATACTCACAGGGTTGCCCTCAGCATTTCTAACTAAGTGGTCAGAGCATCTAACCCCCTAGTCTGTTGTCACAGCCTGGCCCTTTTTCCTTCACCATTTGTTTAAGTATGTTAACTTCTTTCTCTAGCTCCTGAGAAACAAGCCATACATCATCCTGGCAGTGTGCTTTGGAGGAGGAATTGGGATGTTCACCTGCTTTTCAGCTCTGCTAGAACAAATCCTTTGTGAAAAGGGTTATTCAAATGTGAGTTTTCTCCCTTCCTCTCCACTGACCACATCTTCTATGATCCAAATGATTTCCTTGATAGGTAAATCAGAACAAAATGAAGACAATTGAATATGTTGCATTGTCTCATATCTTATTTGCATGTAGTCTTTAATGTATGTTAAGCAGTACATTAATGCCCAGCACAGTCAGTCTTTCAGTGTAATGGATGATCTAAGTTTTTATTACTGCCTTTGTCCAGGCTCACCTTTGCAATTTAAAAATCTTTTCTCCCCAAACACTGTTTAGGATGTTGCATTTTCCTAAGCTGTTCTAGAACACAGATGTTTAAGCAGCCTTCTGACACCTTTCTCAGAGAGGTGTGGAGGCTCATGTGGGCCCTAGAGTGAGCAGGCTGCTGAAGGCTGGCTGGTGCAATTGCATTTTTACTTTAGGCAGTCTTACATGAAGCCAAGGCAGTAGGAAATCACAGGTACTGTGACATATCTGTTTCTCTTTTTTTCCCAGGGTACTGGCCAGGTGCAGCTGTCACAGCTGTATGCAGGGTTTGCACAGCTGGTTCCTCCTGCTGTCTTCCTGCAATAGCAAAGGGCTGCACCAGTTCCTATGTTTCCCCTTAGCACTTTAGTCCCACTACTTGTGTCCTTCTGGAGTCCTCTTAAAACACTCTTAACTCCAGCTGCTAGATGTCTGCACATTGACTTGCCTTGCTGCATGCACGTTCAGCCTCCCTTGATTTGTCATCCATTGAGACCTCAAGATTACAATTATCCTGTTGTCGTACACATGTAGCAGCACTGATTCTGGGCCCAGTTGTTTGCAGCCCACAGCCTTGCAATGAAAACTTGCTCTGCCTCAGACACTGACCCGCAAGCAGCAGGCAGGTGGGTCAGTCAGTGACATTAAAACCTCACTCCTAACTACTGTGTTTTCTCAGCTACTTAATTTTTATGTCCACTAGGTATTTGCTGGCATGGATGGTGCTCTGTTCACAGTGTGTGGTTTGTTGGGTGCCTTCCTGCTAGGACTGTATGTCGACCGGACAAGGAATTTCATAGAGTCCACTAAAATCTGTTTCTGTCTGAGTGCCCTTGCCAGCATCGTTTTTGCAGTGGTGAGTTCTCCCTTGCATTGCGCCACACCCATAGGCTTACTTCTGTTGCCATCTAGTAAATCATCAGCTCATAACAGGGTCATTTGATATCACAGTATTTATTAAGCTTTTATTAACGTAGGATTTTTAACAGAAAAACCTTTTTCTGGAGATTTCACAGAGTAACTTTGGAGCCTCAGACAGAGCTTCAGGACCTAAATGAATTGATGCAATTTACTTCCTTACGTTGGATCACTTCTTTCCTACCCCTCCTTTTCTTCCTCACCCTTGTCCCATACAGATAATCTACTAGTCCAAAGCAGTAAAATAAAACCCACCCATTCAAATCTGCTAGATGTTTTGAACTCTGATTTCAGACACAGTTTGGATTTCACAAGCTCGATCTAGGCCTCTGGAGCTGTGCTGCAAGACACCTGCTGTTTCTTTGGGAATTTAAAGCATGATTAAGGAATGGGGTTACCGACACTCTGGCTGCAGGGCTTATGCTCCTAACTTTCCTAGTGGTGACACAAAGCCATTTTTTTTCCACCAGACCTAGGAATGAGGCTGCTTTGGGCACTAAACTTAGCACCAAAGTTTGTAGATAATTCAGGTTTTTTCTTTATGTTTTTTTTGTTTTGTTTGTTTGTTAGTTTTTAAATATCCTAGTATTACAAACATGAATCTAACATGATAAGGAATAGTTTTAACTGTAAACTGAGCTGTAGTATCCCAGTGAATTCTCACATGTAATTCACTGCAAATGCCAGTTCTGAAATGCTTGTCAAGATGAGTGTGTGTTTTCCTCGGTTGTGGAGATAAAGTAGGTGCACTTGGGGTTAGTAACTGTTCAGAAAATAATGTCACAGAACTGTGACTGCATCCACATTCTTCACATAATTCTGCTGATCCTCTGTTGCCTTGCTTGAAAAGCTAAATGTTCACTGAGTAGCAATTTGTTGACTCTCGAGGTTTGAAGAATAAAGAAATACAGTGCTGGTAGTTAGCAAATGCTTGGGACTTCCTGCAGGTCATGAGTTCAAAGACTTTCTGTGCAGCAAAGTTGACAGTAAGATTTTTGTGCTATTTTTCTGCTTGCAGGCTTCTCGGTTCAGAGATCAGGCCGTTGCTCTGGCCATCTCCAGCTCAATCTTTGGTTTCTTTGGTTTTGCCATGTACCCTGTTGCCATGGAGCTGGCAGTGGAGTGTTCCTATCCTGTGGGAGAAGGCACATCTACAGGACTGATTTTTGTTGCAAGGTAAGTAGACAGGTTAAATCGGGGTGACAGTTGAACGTGGGTTCCTGCATATAACAGGTTCATGGATGCAGAGAGAGCAGAATGAGCATCACTGTCAGCCGTGCCACTGCCTTTGTGCAAGGGGTGAGGTGGCTGGCTGAGCTGTGGAGCTGATGAACTTCCACTAAAGGTTTTGGTACTGTTCTGCTGCAGGAATGACTGAGCCCTAAGCAATGTTGTGCCTGCTCAGTACCACTTTTGTGTAACGAGTGGAGCTGCAGCAGCAACAAACACCAGTCAAAAAGGGGAAACAGACACTTGATTTGAAAGCTCTTGTCTCCCACTGATTGTGAACTTCATTGCTGCTACCAGCCAGCTGTGATGAGGAGGAGGCTGAAATCTTTTTCCCATCCTCACCCCTGCAATGAGAGGTATTTCCAAACCTCTGTCCAGTGACTAAGCCTCAGCACGTTGACAGCTATAGTTCAATACCTTCCCACCTTTGCAGTGATTGCATCGTCATCCTGCTGTGTTGGCAGGGTGTTCTGAAAGGCTGATGTGGCCTGTGAACCAGAGCTTGTTAGCCAAGGGTGTTGGTCAGGAACAGCTGATTGCAGCTTTCTCCGCAAGAAGGACTCTGTTTTGGAAATGGGCATTGCTTTCTTTTATTGAGGAAACTGGATTTGTCTTTGTCATTGGCAAAAAAGGTAGTTACTGCATACTGGCTTCTCTCCACAGCCAGATTGAAGGTGTGATTTTTATGATTCTGCTGCAAGCCCTCACTGTGCGTGTTTCTAAGGACCCATCTTCTACCTGTGCTCTTGACCAGGATGGAGCCCTAGACTGGACAAGTAAGCACATCTTTAAGAAACAATGCTGAATGCTCAGCTGCACACTGCACTCTCCAGTCCCACCCATGTGTCACTGATAAAGACCTTGCAAGACTGATTTCTACTGCACCTGTCTCTGAGCTTCACCACACAGCTACTTTTAGCAGAAAATCCTATCCATGTAGCACACACAACCTGTGCTGCTATGCAGTGTGGCAGGTCAAGACTACATACACACTTCTGCATGCACAGATGTTACATGGTTTGTAATGTGCCTGCGCAGCTTTGTTCTGACTTATTCCACACTACTGTTCCTAGTCAGGAGAGCACAGAAACTGAGATGAAATGGAGCACTGATATGCTCGCACTGTAGGCTAAATTCTCGTTTTGATCTCCTCATTTATGTAATACTAACATCAGTTCATAGGGACACACTGTAACACAGAGGCTGGCAAGCATTTTTTTTTTTTTAAATCTTCAGCTGAGCAGAAATCCCCAGAACCAACTTTACTTGCTGACAGGGAACAAGACTTCACTGTCCCCAAAAAGCAATTTGGGCTCTTCAAGATGGTGAGGCTCAGAAAAGCCATTGATGTCCCATCCCTGGAGGTATTCAAGGCCAGCTTGGATGAGACCCTGGGCAGCCTTAAGTAGGGAGTGGCAACCCTACCCGTGACAGAGAGTTGGAAATGGGGCTTGTAGTTTTCTTCACTAGCCCCCAACATGCAGCTGTACACACACATACACACAAACTCCCTGCGTGCAGTGCTGTAAGACCTCCAACCTCTGGGCCATGCAGGACTAGAGTCCTGGCAGATTTCAGTCAAATCATCTTTCAGAGTCCTTGTTATGTGAAGTGGGATTTGGCTTTCACCCAACCAGTGTTGCCTAGTCTTAAGCTGTACATTGTCCTCAGGCTAGCCTTAGGAAGATTATCATCTGGACCATGCGGTTGCTCTAGACTTTTGCAACACTGGAGAATGAGGATTCAATTCACCAGCTAAAGGTGTATCTTGTTTGCAGCTCCAGTCCTGTTGATGGCGGGCCTCTGCAGTGCCATGGCTTGTTTCTATGTCATCTTCTTTCACACTGACTACAAGCGGCTCCATGCTGAGACAAGCAGTAGTGACACGGTCAAGGCAGAAGATACAGGATCAGATGTTCCTGAAGTCTAATCCATCTGAAGAGGGCATACCAAGGGACCAGTGAGGGAAGGACTCAGGCCTGTGAGCAGGGTTCAGGACTGCATGTGCTCAGCTGGCAGGCAGGGATATGGGTCCTGCTGCAAAACAAGCACTTTAGATTTCAGAAGCGGGGGGCTGCAGCAGTCATTGGGGCACATTTGCTGTGCTTCCCCCAGCCTGGTATTTATTTGTGAGTGTACCAATGGGCTGCCAGAGAAACCAAAGAAGAACTGGACAACTACACAGATAACAGGGATTTTTCGCTGACTTGTTTCAAGCTGAAGAAATGTTGCAGAGGACAGGAGCATCATATTTCACCATTTGTGCATGTGTACTTGAATGAGAAGAGAAGCTTTCAGAGGGGTGGAAGCACTTCCTATCACAAACATGGTAGGAACTGTGGTTCTCATATAGTGTAAAGATTCTTCCTGTTAAGTGTGAAGCTAATTGTGCTTCCTAGGAGGCACAATAGTGTGGCAGGAGCTACATAATTCTGTTGCAGTGAGGAGATGTAAGTGTATGATCTGCAATATAAATCTGTTGCAAGTAAGATACTTAGTCCTCTCTTAGAAACAGGAAAAGAAACAGGACTGTTAGAGAAAAAATGAGTAAGCAGCAGACATTAAGTATGCCAGTTTTCCTTGCCCTGTCTGGTCACTTGCCAGATGCTGAGACATTTTAGATCAGTTTGTTTTAACTGGGCTCCTGTTGTTTCATCATCTGTCCTGCAATTCTATTGATTCAAGCTTTGCGCAAGAAGACAAACTCACTGATGTGATTAGGGTTGTGTGTCCCACCAAGCCAAGACATGCTTTCCCATAGGAGGGCATGCAGAAGTCAGGTCACTTTTTTGTGAATGGTGTGGTAATGCTTGGTGGCACAGAACTGGCAAGAGAACTGGCAAGATGACCATGTAGAGAATGGATGGCACCTGCACGAGTTCCTGCAGATTACAGGGTTTTTTTTTGAGGAAGATCAAGTAAGAAACAACATCAAAAACCTTCAATTTCTCTCTGCAACTGACAGCTATTCTTCTGTGTTTGAAGAGATTGTTATTGACACAAAAGATCCCTTTGGAGTTCAGTTATGCTACCAATTGCAGTGGGTACAATGTTCTTTTCATTTTATAACAATACTTGCACAGCAGTCCAGTATCTTGCTTTGATGTTCAGGTCTTAACGTATAACTTCAGGACTTTCTACCTTCGAATATTTTGGTGCTAAAAAAACTAGATGGTGGAACTTGGGGATGTTTCATACCATGCAGCTTGCAGGGGGATCTCAGAATTGTTGACCTCAGAAAACAGTGACTGTTTTTCTCCACTCTGGTTAGATGATCACAAGGCAAAGAATGCACTTTCCCTAAGAAATAAGGTAAAAAAAGAACTCTCTCAATGACTGAATTCTCTTTTGTGTTGACATTTATAGCTAACCACATGCTCTGTTCATTGCCAGGATGATCTTTAAAGGTTCTTTCCAACTCAGATGATTCTGTGATATGGAATTCTCTCACTTTATAAAACAAATTCCTGCATCTTTCTAGGGAGTCAGCTAATTCTTACAGCTCCAGCTTTGCTGTCCTTTGCAAGCACTGATGTCTGTCAGGGTGAGCAAGAAGGATGTCTTAAACTGAAGTGAAGCAAGATGAATACAGATCTGTCAGAGGAATGAAATTAGCCATCTTTGACACTAACTTGTTGGTAATTTCTGCAGCCCTGGAACTAATATATGAAATTAACACCAAATACACCCATTCACTTCTGAGTCCTGCTGTACTGGGAAGCAAAAATTACTTGGTACTTCATAAATTTATGTATTAACAAATGCTTATGTTTTTTAATAAAGGGTCATTTAATATTAAGAAAAAAATCATCTTTTCTGACTGTATTTTACAGATGCAAGGGTGCATCACATCTGCTACAGCAGAAATCAAAGGTTTCTGTGCTTTGCATTTGTGCATTGTGTTTGAAATCACAGTGTTGAGTGGTATCTTACATCTCTAAAAAAGGCAGTATGAAATTAGCTGAAGGTGATACTACAGTTACCTTTATGCACAAGGACAGGTTAAGAGAGAGAGATAACTAATAGCAGGCATCTTCGAAATCTGTAGTCCTAGTGAGAATCTACCTTATAGGAGTCAAGTACTCTTATCTTTATCCAATCATATAAGGGAGATTTGAAAGGCAACATTTTTTTCTCCATCAGACATACAGGTGTGCAAAGCTTATTCTGCACTCCTAATATAATGTGAAGTGGGCTGCTCCTTCACAAGTGTTATCATATACTCACAACATACTGAAAAGGCATTATGAGGCAGCTAACAGTGGAGCTAGGTAGTTTGTGCACAGCTTGCACTACCATTTACTTGTACTGGTTATGCTAACTTATCGTTTAGTCTCCAGAACAAGAGAGTCAAATTTCTGCCCAGGTCTAGCCATGGCTACAGCTAGCTTACTGCTCTGTGTCCTTCTCAAGGGTGCATAACTCAGCTGCTGCTCATAGGTATTGGGAAGCCTATGGAAGCTGAAATCTTCAGGATAGAGGAGTTTTGATGTTAAGGCATGGACCTGGCATGCTGGATTGATGGATATGTGTCCTCTTCCTGCCAATGGTCTGCTCTGATGGCATTAGCAAGCTTTCTGTGACCCCAGTAACTCTCATTAAAGGCCTTGGTAGTAGGTATCACTGGTACTGCAGAAAACCAGTGAAGATGGGTGGTCCTTGCAGTGTTCTGGTCTCCCTAGAGGCTTTCTGGTTTTCTAAAAGGCAAAGATGTAAAGGTAATTTGATGGGTCAGCCAACTGCTCCCATCAGGTAATTCTGGATCTTAAGGGAGTCCTTTGTGAAGGGATACACATTCTTTCCACTGTTCTCACAGATGAGACTAAGACAACACTACTGTTACAAGAAAACCGGGAGCAGGACTTGAAGACCCTGCAGCAGCTCATTTCAAAGACTTTCTCATTTCAAAGAATGACTGTACATGGTGGGAGATGGTTGTAGGCTTCCTACAGCTCCTCAGAACAGCCAGCTCTCTGCCCTCTTGATGCAATCTCCCCTTGAGACTGTATGGGCCTGTCAAATGAAGGCCAAGTTCTCAGGAGTCTAGGGGTGAACGTGCTGCACCCTGGATACCAAGCATTTCTCACCAAACAGTTCTCACCTGCACTGTGCTGTAGAGACCAGATTTAACTGTAGATGTGAGGAAGGCAGAAGGAGTTGTGCAGATAAAAGCACTGTATAGGATGTTCCTTTGAATACAGCAACATAAGAGCCCTGCGGAGAGGTCAGATGAACTGCCATGGGGTGAGCTGCCAGTCACCAGTGCTGCCATGCAGCATTTCTGATGGAGCATGTCAGTAAAAAGCCTGCTGCCTCCACAGCTATTTGCCCACTAGTACAGGAAGCCAGCACCGACAAGACTGGGTAACCTATGATATAGACTAGGGTATAGTAGGTGCACCTCTTGGTCTGTAGCATGTTAAAAACAGGTGGCCCTGTTCTCAGTTCCAGTGTGTTCACATGGCTTTGCAAACAGCTCCCTCTGTAGCTTTGGCTCAACTCAAAATGGTGGTTTAGGATGGAAGAAAATATGTCCCAGCACCACATATGCTGCAAGAATGAACAAAACTAGACTACGTGGGAGGCTTAGTGGAAAAAGAATTTGGAAGGGTTTTAGGAAAAATATTAACTTTCTGCCTGGGCAAGTTTCTCTCATGTACACCGTGTGAGATCCCGTTTCAGGAACTCTCAGACTCTCAGATCAGTCTCTAAGAGTGTGGTGATAGAACAAACCTGGCCTTCAGAGTATATAGTTGTGACCACTGAAGACAGCAAGGTACTTCTGTGGGGCAGTCCTGAATTTGGAGCCTGTAGTTTCTAGACAGGAAGAACCAAGGCAGTAGCAGAAGGCAGTAGAAGGCTGGAAATAATGGGGCTTCTGGAGCATTGGGCATCTCAAAACTCTAGAAATCCCCTGAGATCCAAGCACAGAACAGCAGTAGGCAGACAGCATTTTTTATAGTCAAATCCCACTGGTGGCAAAAGTCAAGTTGTTGGTTTTCCTGAAGCCCAGACATATGTGACAGCTAACTCACTCTGCTGTTAGTGGGAGCAGCTGAGGCTTAGGGCCTCTGGTAGCTGTATTACATTGCTACCTCAAATCCATGGGCTGGTATTACACCATCACTGCTAGCCTCTTTCTGAGACATGTCTGTGAGATGTAGGTGTAAGATGTCAGATTTGGACTCAGGAGAGCTGGAAACCTAGGCTGGGCATCGTTTGGAAGGGATCAGAAAGGAGTTTGAAGGCCCAGAGTCAGTATTTTTTGGTGCTTTTGGAACCCAGAAGCAGGGTTGGGGATCTTTGGGTACCTTTGTTCAGAGTTTGGGTCTTTTAAGGGAGTATGGAGAGCTTGGACAGATTTTGTTCTTTAGAGTCCCTGAAGCATACTTGGATGGTGCTGGAAGTGGAGTTTCAGGAGTGTTTTGGGGCCATAGGACAGGTTCCAGCAATCAAAGGCAGAATTGAACATCTCTGGAGATATTTGTTCATGATTTGGGATCTTTTCAGGCCCCTGGGTATGGTTTGTACCGGTGTGGGGGAGGCCTCTTGGGGCAGGGAAGCAGAGTTGGTTGATCTGGGACATAGGGGCAGGCATGGGGATGTTTTTTGTCCCTAAGAAAGAGGTTACCAGGATCTGGGGGCTTAGGAACAGGATTCAGCAGTAGGGACCCCTTGTGGCAGATTAGCTTGTGCTTTGGGAGCTCTGAGGCAGGGTTGGTAGCTCTTTGGTAGCAATTGAGTAGATGTGGACACTGATGACTTGAGTTCTTTGAGTGCCCTGAAACAGGTTATGAGGGTGTTTCAGGACCCTGATATCACTGAGAAAACGGGATGCTGAAGCTGTGTTTGTGGGAGAGATCTCAGGAGATGACTAAATTTCTCCTGGGGCACAATTTTGTGTGTTTTGGGTTTGGGGTCTTTAGAGGCACTTGGGTGTGTAGCTGTCAACATCGCTGGGAGCTTTTTCAACAAGGTTTGTAGCCCTATGGAAAGGTTTTGGGCTGGTCTCTGGGGGTTGTGAATTAAAGCAAGGTCTGCTTGAGGTTCTGAACTGATTTGGAGTTTATTGAGAAAAACTGGCCAAGCTATGGGATCTCTTGCAGCCAATAATTATGCAGAGGTTATAAGGATATGTGAAGTTTGATGGAAGCTTTCGGCAGTGTTTGTGGACCCCTAACCATGCTTTGGTGGAGTCTGGGCTGTTCCAAAGCAGAGTTTAAGGTGTTTTGTGTCCCTTGAACTGGTTAATAGGTGGTCTTTGTGGGCATTTGAACTTGTTTTGAGTTATTCTGTGGGGTTAAGGGAAAGGCTTCTGGGTGTTTGAAATGATGACAGCCCTGAGGAGCATTATTAAGTGTTGGAGGGCCTTGAAACAGTTTTTTTGGTATTTTTTTGGTCTAGCACAGACTGAGGTCTTTGGGGTCAGTGATGCAGCGATCAGGAGCCCGGGAGCAGTATTTCGGTCATTTCGAGCAATATCTCGAGGACCGTGAAGCAAAGCACTGTTAACAGCGTGACGCCCACTCTCAGGGCTACCACTACGCCCCCGAGCCGCCTCCAACCCCACAGCCGGCAGCCTCCACGCATGCGCAGTGCCGCTTCCTCGGCGGGCCACTCGATAGCCCGTGGCCGCACGGGGGCGGTGGTGCCGCGGTGGAGGCGGGGGTGGAGGGGGTGGGGGGAGGGAAGAGGAAGGAATGACAGAGGAAGGGGGCTGACAGGCGCGTGGATGTGCGTACGCATGCGCAGTGGCCGGTCTCCGACCTATCGGCACAGCCGAGCGCATGCGTTTGTCTGTATTGTCTGTATCTTGATTAGTGGTCAGGAGTCGTGCGCGTGCGCATGGTTCTGCCCGCAATATGAGCTGAGCGCGGGGGGAGGGAGAGGGAGTGCGCATGCGCTTGGTTGCGCCCTCAGTGCGCAGCTCTCCGCGGTGCGGTGTGCTGTCCTCTCACTCGCAGTTCCCGTCTGCCACCGAGCTGCGTAGGCACTGGAGAAAGAGAGGAAGACTCCCAGACACAAGAAGAGTCCATCTGTAGCTGTCTCAGCGGCTCCTCCGGCCTCCAGAGGTCCTGCTGGCAGCTCTGGTACCACAGCGCCCAGTTGTGATTCAGAGTGGAGGAACTGTGGCAGCCATAGCGCAGAAGCAGACAGGAGAGGGCACACACAGCTGTCGGCCGGCAGTGGTCAGGTGTTCTTGCTTCTCTTTTGTGGGAGGACAGAGCAAGGGCTTAGAGCTAGGATGCTCAGCCCCTGGGGATGAGAAGTGCTGCACACCTGCCGGGCACCACCAAGGCTTACTCCTCTTCCAGTAGCCACAGACTCATTTTCCACAGCAGGGGCAGGTGTACCTGGAGTGCAGAGTGAAGATGTTCTCTAAACTTGGAAGGGTCATAATGCTGCATTTCTGTCGTCTTGTGGTGTAGAGGTACTTTGTCTGGGTTCACAGGGTGCTGCCAAGGCTGTACGCTGTGTTTTCTGCTCCTGCTTTGCACAACCATGTGCAACCTCAGGCTCCCAAATTAAGGCAGAGCCTGCCTGCCCTTCCCGGCCACAGCACAGGATCCTTTAGGGGGCTAGAAGCAGAAGTCAGCTGGCAGCTAATGGCACATAATTAACAAACCAATAAGTAGCTTTGATTCTAACTGTAAGCCATGGACTGAGCAGTCCTACCTTGAGAGAGCAGAGGAATCCGCCTTGGGGAGGGGTGGCAGCTCAGCTAACATCATTTACAGAATGGCATTCAAGGCTATGGTTACCCTAGGAAGAACACATGCACTGGCTTGTAACCATGTTTGTATTTTGGCTTGGCTTAGGTGACATTTCACACTGTCACTGCTATATTGCTGGTCTTGGTAAAGGAGAGCCTTCAAGGGCTGGAGTTTGTGACCAGATGTTTCCTACATCTCCAAGGTAGATACTCAGAGATGAATCTGGTGTCTTTATGCACAAGCACAACCCCTAATTTCACAGGGGTTGACCCCAAAGTATATGTTCACAGAATCACAGAATGGCCAGGGTTGGAAGGGACCTCAAGGATCATGAATCTCCAACCCCCCTGCCACATGCAGGGACACCAACCCCTGCTTCTGTCCTAGAATATGGAATCACTGAGGAAAGAGGAATAAGTGAGGAAGCACAAGATGAAAGCAAGTGAAATCACTCAGCTGAGTAGCTGGGAGCATATCCTTTAGCCAACTTATGCTCTGGCAAAATACCTGTCATAAGTGTTGAAATAAGCCACAGATTCAAGCCACCATCGGGAGGCATCTCCCAGCCTCCTTGGGAGGGGATTGCTTCAAATTTACACTGTCCACTGCATTAAGCAATTTAATGGACAGTTACGATTTGTGAGGAAGGAAATAGGTTTTGTTCAAAGTGTAGTAGATGCCTGTTGTGCTTCTGGGCTCTGCTGGATGAATGGTGAGGATGTTTCTCTTGGAACAGCAAAAATCCATTTTCTTCCACTTTCATTAGCAGCATTGAGATTGCTCAGCGTGTCACATTACAAAGTAGTGCCTTCCCTCCAGATGTTGGTGTCTGGAAATATGGTATGATCCATTCAGCCGTTGTGCAGAATATGTGATTTTGCTGGGGTTATTTTTCTTTCTTTTTTTTTCTTTTTCTTTTTTTTCCCCCTAGGTAGTGGTTCAATAAAGTGTCTTCGTACTCAGCAGTCCAGTGGAAATGGATTTAGTCTTCATCTGTCTCTGGATCTGACCCCTAAATGTGGTGGTTTTTTCCCTCCTGAGGGGTTGCTGTTAACAACAGCACACGAGCTTTGTCCAGAGTGCATGGTTACTCCTACTGTGGCATTCTTGCATAACTGAAGAGCCTGCAAAATGTTGAAACTTGGTTTTAAATAGTCCTATGAAAAAACAAAGCTGCCCATCTGGTACATTAGCCGACAGGCAGAGTGAGTGTCCTCCCCTGTCCTGACTCTTGCACTTTGTGTTTAGCTGGTGCTGCATGTACGTAAATGTGACTAAAACTAAACACAGGCTGTCAAAGCAAGCAATTCTGCTTCAAGGGAGGCAAGTAATAAGTCAAGTTTTACAGTTTTCATTTTCAGTGACTTCTGAAAATGATTGCGTGAAAGGCTGCCTTTTCGTAGCTTCATCAGCCCTTCATCTGGCCTGTTCATTTGCCTTTCATCTTGCAATTTACAGATTATCCATACTAGCAGAACTTCTTAGAACCAAGAAATGGGACACTTGAAAATGTCTCATAGAGTGAAGGGGAATTGTCAGGAAGTTCCTGAATTAGGCTCAGCACAGGAAAGGGTGGAAGTTTCTGAAGTTTTTGGTCATTAAGTGGTTACAACAAGCAGTAATCCTGCTTGTGTTTACTTCAAATAAATTGTGAGGAAGAGCAATATGAAACTATGATGGGTAAAATAATTGAGGCTGAGCTAATAGGAAGCAATTAGTTACCCCTAGTTTTACTGACACGACTTTCTGGTTTTGCTTTACAGTGGAACTTAAGAGGATCAGCAGTGATTTTCATGTCTGTGAGTGTTGCCTACAGCCTTTTGTTTGTGTTTGTTTGACAACTTTCTGCATAGTTTACCAAAGTGGTAATTAATAATACTGTAATTGCCTACCATATAAAACTAGATAAAACTGTTTATGAACATATTGCATTTAGTTTTAGATATATGCATCACAGGTGTCCATGTGGCAAGGTCTTCCATTTCTAGGGATGTTTACTACTGTGATTGCATGTGATTCACTGGAAACACATCTTGTCACTCCTTTGGACGGTCTTGGGAAGGTTCTGCATGGGGTTGGTATGGATAGCTGATCTCATGGTGTGGCTTGTGGACAGTTTAAGTACTCTGGGAGCAAGCACATAGTTAGCTGCTGAGCTTGTGTTGATACCACTGAGTGTTTATTCCTGAAGGCATGGATTTCTGAAGACTCTGGCAGGCCTGGGTCTCACAGGAGCAATGGCAGTGCTGTGCTAAGCCCTATGGCTGCCTTCAGGAAGGCAGGTAGAATGGGTGGGTTACCGTTGGCTCACCCATCAAATCACTGCTATACCTCCTTCTCAGCAAGAGGGGGAGAGAAAATGCGTAGGTTGAGATAAGGACAGGGAGATCGTTCATCAATTACAGTCACAGGCAAAGCAGACTCAACTCAGGGAAAAATATTTTGATTTATTGCATATCAGTAACAGAGTGGAATAGTGATAAATAAAAACAAAACTGAAAAATAGCTTTTCTGCCTGTATGTTTTCTCATTCTCTTCCCTACTCCCCACTCTTCCATCTCATCCTCCGACAACTCTGAGCAGCACAGTGGGGTGGAGAATAGAGGTTGTTGTTAGTTCACAGCACTTTGTGCTGCCCCTTCCTCATGCTGCTCCTGTGTGTGGTCCCTCCTGAGGGCTTCATGAGTTGCTTCAGTGTTGGTCCACTCCACAGAGTACAGTCCACCAGGAATAGATAGCTTCAGTGTAGGTGTCCCGCAGGCCACAGTTCCTGTCAGGAATCTGCTCCTGCATGGGCTCTCCATGGACTGCAGCTTCCTTCAGGCCAGATCTGCAGCAAGTGGAGTCCATTACAGGCTGTTCAAATACAGTCCTCCGCAGGCTGCACAGGGACAGCCTGCTGGTCTTCTCCACAGGGACACTTCTCTAGTGAGGAGCACCTCCTTCCTTCCTTTTTCTCTTCATGGCTGTTATCTCACAGCTTTCTCTGGCATCACTACATCGCTGCTGTGCAGTGGTTGTTTTGTTTTGTTTTGGTTTGGTTTTTTCTCCTTTCTTAAATTTGTTATCACAGAAGTGTCGTCAGGATTGCTGAGGTGCAACCAGTGAGAGGTCTGGGTGGAACTGGCTATGACTGGAGTCAGCCCCATATCTCTTCTCACATGGAAGGCCAGCCCTCAGCTCCGTGCACTATCAAAATTGTGCCACATAAACCCAATACATCAAGGGCTTTCTTGTACACTGAGGGCCGCTTATGCCAAGTTTTCATGTTTCTGATCTAGCATCTTGTTAGCAGTCCTGGTGCATCAAAACCTCCTGCAGCCACTCACAGACATCTGTGACGGGGACACTGACGCACTCAGATGGAAGAATACCCAGCACCTGGCCCTGGTGTCTCTGGGATAAGTGAGTCTAGCAAGTATGTGGATTAGAGAAACACAGGACCTATGAGGAAATCTTAAATTTCTTTAGAGAGGGCAGAAGTCTGTGTCTGAATAGAGGTGAGGACAAGAGCAGTGGAGCAATATCATGAACTGGAGCAGCTAGAATTGAAGTGTCCAGCCAACTATTCTGTTTTCTATTCCTGCCTATCTGTTGCACAACAGGATCTGAATTCATTTACAAGTGTATCAACAAATCCAGCCAGAGAGAAAATGACACTGAGGTGTGTATCCAGATAGATAACTTGTGAATCACGGAAAGGATAGAGATCCACTCTGACTAGGCACACCTGTGTTTAAAAATAAATAGAACACTTCTGCATATACTGATGTCTTGATTTCAGGACCTGCATTAATGTTTTACTCTCTTTTCCAAAGAGGATACTTGTCCTCTGCCATGCATTCAAAGATGCCTTCACTATTATCTTGCAGAGCGTGCTTTACTAAATCTCTGTCTCAGCAGCATTGCCACCATAAGCAGCCCCTTGTCTTCTAACTGTGCTATAACATGCAGCTGCATATGTCTGGCACCACAGTGGCATGATTTCTGTCCTTCTCCAAGACTAAAGATGTTCAATTACAGTGAGCCATTCCTCTCTGCACAGAGAGCAGATGTAGATGCTTCAGCTTCACGTGCACTCATGCTGCTCCCTGTAATCTATGCCTGCCCAACCTGGTGGAAGAAACACCTGGGCTGGTTCTACGTGTCACAATCCATCTGGCAGCCCCCAAGCTTCAGGATGGCCTGCTTATGGCATTGGTGGGGGAGGCTGCTTCATCATGGCATAGGGTGCAATGCTAGAGACTTCACTTCTGGCATGGTCAGGTGATATGGCTACTTCTCACTTTACTGCTCTCTTTCCTTATCACAAATTTTCAAGCTGCTTTTTGCTTATTTTCAAGCCAACTCTTTGTGTCAGAAGTCTTGTCTATGATTCCTTAGTTACTGTTTAATCCAGCTGATGATCATTTTACTCTCTAGCGTTATCACTTCGGGGTTTCTCAGCACCTGGGACTTCTCAGCATAGTTTAGTGAGTTTCATTCACATGGACATCTCAAATTACACCCCTTTCTAATCAGATATTATTATCCATGCCATTTCACAAAGGGATAAGTGTTTGCATCCTCACATCTCTCTGTTACTCTTGCAAGGTATCTGATCCTTAATGGCATATTCTCCAGTATTGACATGTTGATCCTCCCCTACAGTCTTCAAAGTGCATTAGCTTCCCTGTGAGTGGCACTAACAAGCCTTCAAGACTCACTTACTGCTGCTTCTTTACCTATTGTAAGAGCAATTTTCTTGCGAACTGCATCTCTTGTCATGATGTGGTTGAGCACTGCTTCTCCATACCATTGCAAAAGTTTCTTTACCCTACTGTAATTCTCTGATTGGAGTTACCTGTTTAATCATTTCCTTCAAACAGTGTACTCCCTCACTCCCCCTTTACCACACTGAGGCCAGTGTTTGAGTCTCTGTATTATTATTATTTTTTTTTAATACAATTGTGAGTTGTCTGTCTTCTCTTCCTGGACAAAGTGTACCCTAGGAATGTGTGTTTTGATTCATTTCAGAAGAACTGAGCAAATCCTGAAGATTATTGTTGGGAACATATCAGAGTATTTTGTTTAATTTACTATGTCTGCTTTTCAGAGCATACTTCATTATCCTTGAACTGTCTGGTTTTTTTCCATCCTCTCAATTTTATGTCCCTAACAAACTGCAAAGGTTTCAATTTTTGTATGTCTCAGGATCAGATATCCTTGTGCGAGAGTACTGTCTTATAGCACCAAATGGCATGACAGAATTAACGCCTCATCCATCCCTAAATATTACTTTTGTCTTCAACTGCACGTCCAGCATAATAGAAGTGACTGGAGTGAACAGAAAGCAGCTGCCCTGATTCCTGAGGATCCAGGCCTGGCAGGGGTTGTCCTGCAAAATTCCAGCTTTAACCTGGCTCCTGCCAGGTCGTACATGGTGCCATCAGCATTTTGCTGCTAGGTGCTGGTCTCCATATTCCTGTCAAATCCTACTCAAAGACAGAACCATATTGCTAGATACTTCCTGCTTGGAGTTTCTCTAGGAGGTCTTCTGAGTGGCTGAAGAGGTGAGAGTTCTAACAGACGGCTGAATATGAAGATGCTACAGCTCTTTTCACCCAGACAACACAAAGTACAGAAGATGTAGCCCCCTTCCCCTCTGCCTGTGTCTCAATGGTACACAACTCAAAGCTAGACAGACACAAGCAGGGACTGAGCGTGTGCCCAGGAGGGACTCATTGCCCCTGCTTGGGATTGAGATTGTGGGGAGGAGGGAAAGATCGCAAGAACTCTCAACCCAAGCTGAAAAGTCCATTGGCAGAAAAATGCAGGACACCCCCTCCTGTCCCTGGCCTTTTGAAATCCAGCACAGACTACAGGCTGGCAAAATTGCCCAAAGATCTACATGGTGTTTCCATGTCCAGACAGTGCTTTCAGTGAAAGAGAAGTAGGTGCCTCTGCAGAAGATGTAAAAACAGTGAAAAAAACTGTTAAATGTCATTAATTGTATTCATGGCTTGCCTTTATCTGGCTCATGAATAGAGTGGAGTGGGGAAGCAGAGCAACTGAGCTGGGGAAAGCAGGGTGTTTACAAAATTCCCAGCTGCAAAGCCATCAGCAGTGGGCACGTGGAGAAGGGAGAATGAGGACAGTTGTCTGCCTTTCATGGAAGTGCTTACAGGAAAGGGTACACTGAGGAGGACATGAGTCTGACTTGGGTTATGTTCCCCAGCTTCTGTGTCTGGGATAGGGCAGAGGAATTGCAGGGAGATCATGCTACAGGTGTGCACTGCAAGTTACACGGGCAGTTGAGAGAAAGCAGAGGGGGGACACAAACTCATTTTTCTAGGAAGCAGCTCTAGAGGCACTCGAGTGCAAGCACTGGAAGCGCTGCAGACGTGCTGTCTCGAGTTAGGTACAATCTGTGGAGATGTGAAAAGCATCTCCCTGGCAGCAGTGCCCCCCCTCCATGCAGCACACACACAGCTGTGTGCGAGGATCGCTGGCATTTGCTTCTGATCAAGGAAAGGCTTAGAGTGCCTGGGACTCTGAGTCCCAGGCTAAGCAGCTAGCCCCTTTGTGTTTTGATTTAGTGAGCCAGCACTGAGCTGATTTGGCTCCTGGGGACTGGAGAAGCACACAAGATAATGCACTTCTCTCTCCAGGTGGGAAGCTGGTTTGGTGCCTTATTACTGTAATTGCCAAATCCATCAGTCACTGCAGACTCTCCCTTGGACTTCATCTTCTTTTACCCTCTGCTCTGGAAAGGATAGACAGCCAGTTTGGACAATGCTTACTGAAAAGTGCTTGGGATTTTTTTATTCTGGACTGTGTCTCTGGGCACCCTTGTTCCTGTCTTTCTTTAAAGGTAAGGTAAGCTTGCATGTGGTTGTCCATCTTTATTATTTTCCCCCTAAACACCAGTTACACCCACCCCAGCTCTGTTTTCAGGACTCGTATCTGCATGTAGTTTAAACTTCATCAGAATCCAGTATTGAAGTTGAGGGGAGTTTTGTAATCAGTTTGTCTAAGTCTGTAGATCTTATGCTACTGAGCACCCTCTCTCAAAAAAGGAAGAAGTGTACTTTTTTAATGACAGCTGAGCTGCTTTCACTCTCTGAAGTTAATTGAAATGATTGCATTTGAGGACAGAAGTGTTCTTTCTTTTTAAATTTTTATCAGTGATTTTATTTTTTTTTGGTGGAGAATGAGAAACTGAGGCTTTACAGGATGGATATGAGAATCATATAGGTGAGTTGCTGAAAGAGTGTTTTTCTACAGAGAAAATACTATCAGAAGAAAAAATTTAACTGTTTACTTTATGTGCATGATTTGCTAATACTTGCGGCTGCATAAGCACATGAATTTGCTATTCATAATTTAATGTTTTTCTCTTCTATCTTTTAGTTTGTTTCAGTAAGAATCTTTCCAGACCATGATGGGCGTAAGCTAGAAATATTTAATAAAAACAATAATGGGCTCCTGTAGGCTGAGGTGTTACCGGTGACTAACCTGTCTTCTGAAGTTTCTGCATGTTACAAGTGAAAGTAATACCTGTGTTCCAAAACATGAAGGATTGCAAATGATAAAAATTTTTGAAGTGAAAAGGAAAGCTGAAATCCATAGTTTTTAAAGATGTTCAGGTTTCTACACAAAATATGCTTTCTTATCTAATACCTTTTTATATGAAGCATACATACCTGCAACAAATGTGAATTTTAAAACTGAGTATTGCAGTGTGTTGAACCGTGTTGTGTTATCTGTGGTTTCTGCATAAAGAAAGGAGGATTGTCTTTATAAAGCAGAAAATGTAGTTCCCATGCTTGGGAAATGCAAAAGCACAGGAGAATTACCTATATGTGATGTTGCACTGGACTGTAAGTGTCACATAGTTCACTGGTTCACCTGAATCTGCAAAACAACTGTGAATTTCACTGTTACAGCTCCACATTTCAGCTGCCTGATGCAGCAGTAGTATTTCAGAAAATGTTCCTCCACCTTGCTAAGTTAAGAGATTGCTACCCTTCTAAGACGTTTCTGTGCTACTTCAGAGCTGAGCTGAAATCCAAGTGATGGCTGCTAGTTATTGATTTAGCTCTGTTTATATACAGGCACTCAAAATATGTCCTTTCAAATAGTTAGTGATCACTAATTCACTGAGGAGGATGTTCAGTTTTTGTGAGTAGCACTTGACTCAAACTGCTTTTATAAATAATTGAGAGGATTTTTTATTAGGTGCTTTTACCACAAGTTTACAAGTATGTACTGTTACAGATAACTGCTAATACAGCATAGAATGAACCTCTAATGAAGATGGGCCATGTTTACTCTCTGCTCTATGGATATATCTATTTTCTTCAAGAAAAAGAAAAGCCACAGCAATTGGGCAGTTGGACCAGAAGAAAAAAAAGTTGAGATGATCTTAACGTGGTATCAGTAGCAGAGCCTTTTAAGTAATGAACTTCAGATGAACTCCCACAGGACTGCTTAATGCATGGATGTTGCAGCAAGCCTGTCATAATTAACATCACTCTCAGGTAGTGCTGTGTTGTTTCAACAGAATTCGCAGTATTAGTAATTTCTCACAACTGAAAGCTCCAGGGGAGCTGGCTGACAGGCAAGTTGTAAAAATGATTAGGAAAAAAATGGCAAGCCACAGCAACAACAAAAAAAAAAAACAAAAAATCACAAGTCTTTTTTTTTTTTTTTTTTCCCCCCATTCCTTTCCATGACTTTCTGCATCAGCAGCTTCATCCTGCTGCTGGGAGCCCTTACAGATGTGGCTTCCTTGTTAGGTCATTGCACCCCTTCTTGCCAAAGTGCCCCCAATGCTTTTTTGGGGGCTATAAGACCTAATGAAGATAGGCAAACTCGTCATCAGCTTCCTTGGATCCCAAATTACTTATCTCATAGCCAGATGTCCATTCCAGGCCCAATGCAGAGTCTGAAAGAGCATCTATAGGATGGAAGTGCTCTGTGAATCCAGCAGATGCATAGCAATTTCAAGAGGAATGTCTGGAAAACACTGCTCCAGGGAAGGATGGCAAGGAAGGGATGAGAACCACACCTGCTGTTTGCCTTATGCGTGGTGTACTCTGAGAGTCAGGGTACGGATGACTTGCAATGGAGTTCTCCTGAGAAACATATTCCATTGACCACACTGAGACCTAGCCTCCCCAGGCAATGTTTCCTTCAGCTCAGTGTGCAGTTCTTTGCTGGGTTTGAACATTGAAGTTAAACACACACTTTGCTGAATATCAAGCTGAAAATCTCCAGCTAACCCATGTATTCTAATTACTCTGATTACTATTTTATGTACACCCTTTTGTTGTTGTTGTTTTAAAGTGAAGCTACTTAACTGCCACACACCCCACACAGAGCAGGGTCAGACCCCTTAGTTTCTGTGCTCTGTGCAGGCTGACATTAGAGCCTGAGTCTGGCCATGTGATTTTGAGAAGTCCAACCAAGACAAAGGCAAGGTAAGGACAGAGATCCTCCTCTGCAGTCCTGAGGGAATGGAAGGTCTAAGAAGTATGTAACACATCCTGTGGCAGGGAATGCTGCAAACAAGCTCAACAGCTAAAGGACAGAAATGATGAAATAATTCAACATGACTTGTTTCACACCAGTTGAGTAAACCAGCTTCTCTTTGGCTCATTTACCATAGAGTTGAATTCCTATGTTACACTCATCTTGTGCTTGATCATAGTTCTACAGACTTAGAATGATCACATCAGAATACAGCTGGTGATCTTTATAAGCAAATCCTCACTAGGACACTGGCTTTGGTTCACTTCTGTGCAAGCGGGTGCTGTTTCTGCAGCAGCAAAATCATTGGCAAGACAGTCCCAAAAGGCCAGATTTTGCTGCCAGGCTACAGTTTCTTTACTGTGAGCTAGTTAGTGACAGGAGTTCAGAGATCTCTGTAGCAGGAAGATTCAAGGCGCTGTTTAAATGCTTATCTGTGAAGTCTAACCTTTGGGGGCCTTAATTGCATAGGACTGATGGAACTGCAGTGAGCTGTGAAGATCAGACTGGTTTAGTCCGAAGAGACTGTTAAGTAGATGCTAGAAGTTCTGTGTCTTAACAGAATACCATGTACTTTCATGGCAATTTAGGTATTCAGTGGAATGGCTTCACCTTCATAAACATTAGCAGATCAGAACCAGATATCAAAGTCAGATAATCTGTAGCCTTTCATAATCTTCATTTGAAGTTTAAATGTAATGTTTAGCCCAGATCTTCCAAGCTGATCCTCTCTGAGTTGTGTCGCTCCACTGGTAGATACATTATACAAAAGATAGCAATGCAACTGGCAGTTAAAATAGGATTTATATGAGGAAGACCTTTGCTTGCAGATGTTGGTGTCTTTTTCCATGTTGGTTTAAAAAGATTCCATGCATGACCTTGCAGAGTTGGGAAATTACTGCTAAATTCTTGTCATTGCTGTATTATCTGGAAGCAAAGGCACTGGAATCTAGTCACTCTGAATACTGAGTGTGCAAGGAGATGACACATACATGGATTTAGACAGGACTGAATATACTGCTTGTGGCACAACTTCGTCCATAGGCATTGCTCTTTTCTGTGATCAGAAATGCCAGAGAAGAGGTACAGATCAACACTCTTACAGTAGATAAGCAGAGCTTTAGGCAAATCTGTGAGTTATGGTCTGCAACAGTTGCAGACCAGATGGTGCGTCTGGAGCCTTCATCCATGCTGCAGCATAGGGGGACATACAGTGGTTTCAGAGCAGAAATTTGTACCCAACATTCAGGTTCTAAAGGTGGCTCCAATTTTTTTGTTTGTTTGTTTCTCTCTGTTTTGTTCTCCAAACAGAGGTGCAGAAGAGGATGAGTTAGCAATGGCAATAAAATATTGGATGATTTTGTCAGGAACTTTTCCAAGCCCAGAAAGAGAGAGGTACTTGATATTTATATGGTGCAGCGGGTACAGTGAACAGCAGCATCCCTTCTCATACTGTGTGAAGATGACTCTTCCCAGAGTCTAAGAAAGGAGTTACATTAGTCACGAGGCAGGAGATACAAGCACAATGGCTGTGATTTTCAAGGGAACAGAAGTACTGAAATGCCATTCGATTTCACTGTATGGTCTGAACTAAGGTTTAATGCAGTATTTTACCTATCTGTTTGAATTGATAGAGAAAAATTTCTAGAGTGTTTAAAGTAGATCAAAACCTTGGGTTCACTCCTGGTATGGTTGTTCAAAGACAACTGCATAATATAATTAAGGAAGGAGTAAAGCTACCTTAGATTAGTAGGGCTAGGAATGGCGATCAGCAAAACCCAAGGGAGTGAGCAAGGTAGACAAGAGTTTATTGCTGCTGTGGGACACACTCCTGAGCAAATATAGCTCAAAGAGTGTTGTTTATCAGATACTTGTATTGTCATTCAGGACAAGAGCAACTCTGGTCCCTTCCTTTGACCAAAATCAAAACATCATGAAATATAATGGCAGATGGGAGGTTTGTCAGCAAAAACAACCTAAAGCTATAATTTGCAGGTTGGGTTGACAAGAGTGTAGACTGTGTTCCCTGAAGTTCAACTGTGGCTGTGTAGAAGGGAATCTCTGGATCACTTTGATTTTCACCACGCCAAGAGAAAAAGATGGTTTGTAAGTTGGAAAATATGTATTTGTGGCTGCTGGAGTAAGTGAAGATTTGGTCTCTGGAGTAGTAGACTTTTAGATCATCAACTTGTAGAATAATTCAGCTGAAAGGGATCTGTAGTTTGCTCTGTCCAGTACCCCTTCTCAAAGCAGGAACAGCTCAGTGGGATTAATTCTGGTGTCATCAATCTGGGAAGATCTCCAAAGATCATGGTCTCCCTTATGTTGAGCATAAGGGAGGAAATAGACTGCACTGATCTCCTGGAAATGAAATGGATGTGATTTCTGTCTGGTTGGTGATGTACCTGAGCACTTCACATCAGAGTCTGGCTCCATTATCACAGAACCATAGAAGCATAGAATTGCAGGGGTTGGAAGGGACCTCGAGAGATCATTGAGTCCAACCACCCTGCAAAAGCAGGTACCCTACAATAGGTTGCACAGGCAGGCGTGCTGACAGGTCTTGAATAGCTCCATAGAAGGAGACTCCACAACCTCTCTGAGCTCCAGTGCTGCATCACCCTTACTATAAAGAAGTTCTTCCACATGTTGTACGGAACTTTCTATGCTAAAGACTTAGGCCACTGCTCTTTGTCCTATTGCTACACACCACCAAGAAGAGCCTGGCCTCAGTGATTTGCCTCCCAGCTCCGATTAGATATTTATAAACATTTATCAGATCCCCTCTCAGTCTTCTTTTCCCCAGCCTGAACAGACCCATGTTACTCAGCCTTTCCTCATAAGGGAGGAGCTCCAGTCCCTTTGTCATCTTTGTAATTCTCCACTGGACTCCTTCTAAGAGATTCTTGTCTTTTCTGAACTGGGAAGCCCAGAACTGGACACAGTAGTCTAAATGTGGCCTCACCAGAACAGAATAGAGATGAAGAATCATGTCCTTCGACCTACTGCCTCAGGTCACTCTTTTTAATGCACCCCAGGATACCACTGGCCTTCTTGGCCACCAGGGCACACTGCTGCCTCATGGCCAACTTGTTATCCACCAGAACATCCAGGTCCTTTGTGTGCATTGATTTTGGCTAGATGCTCTCTGACCAGATCCTCCTTGACCAACAGAACGTTTTCCTTTACCCAGACTCTCTTACCTCCAGGTTTGGGGTTCCTGGTAGCTAGTCTTAGCAATGAAGGCTGAAGCTAAGAAGGCATTCAGAAATGCCTTCTCAGTGCCCTGTTACCAAAGCACTCACCTCATTTAGTAGGAACCCAATATTTTTCCTAGTCTTCCTTTTACTGTTGACTTACTTAAAAAACAAAACAAAACAAAAAAACCTTTCTTGTTATCCTTTACCTCCTTTGCAAGGTTTAATTCCAGCCTTCCTCATTTTATCCCTACATGCCATGACAACATTTCCTTTATTCTAAAATGTAGTATATATAAGAGATGTGAAAAGTAACCTGGAGGATTTCTTTAGATACACTGGTCAGAAGAGACAGGCAAAGGAGAGTGTACCCTCTCTGATAAATGAGAAGGGAGAACTGGCTTCAACAGATATGGAGAGTTCTTTGCCTCAGTCTTGTCTCACAGTCAGGCTTCCAACTTCTCTCATGTCCCCGAACCTCTAAGCAGGGGTTGGGGGGGCAAAACACTTCCCAGTATAAGAGTGGAGCAAATTTGGGACCACCTCATTAGGATGAATGTGTACAAGTTTGTGGGGCCAGGCAATATTCATCCCAGGTTTCTGAAGGAACTGGCTGATGTGGTTACCAAGCTGCTCTCCATCGTATTTGAAAAATTGTGTCTGTGAGGCAAAATCCCCAGTGGCAGGAAAAAGAGAATCATCACTCTCATTTTTAAGAAAAGCAGAAAGGAAGATCTGAAGAGCTGCAGAACAGTGAGCCTCATGCCTGTACCTAGATAGACCACTGAGTGGATCTCTCTTCAAGATATGTTAGGGCACATTCAAGAAAAGAAAGTGATCTTAGGCAGCCAGCCATCTAGTAGCTTTCTGTGATGGAGTGATAGCATCAGTGGACAAAGGAAGAGCAACTGATGTTTACTTGGACTTCAGCAAGGCCTTTGACAAGATCCCATACCACATCCTTATTTCATCGAATCATAGAATCACTCAGGTTGGAAAAGATCTTAAAGATCATCAAATCTAACCGTTGACCTAACCGTACTACCCTAACTAACAACCCTTCGCTAAATCATGTCCCTGAGCACCACATCCAAGCAGCTTTTAAACACATCCAGAGATGGTGACACAACCACCTCTCTGGGGAGCCTATTCCAGTGCTTAACAACTCTTTCTGTGAAACTGTTTTTCCTAATATCCAACCCAAACTTAGTCTGGCACAACTTGAGGCCATTTCCCCTCATCCTGTCACCTGTCACCAGTGAGAAGAGACCAACCCTGCTCTTACTGTAAGCACTTTTCAGATCTTGAAAGAGAGCAATAATGTCTCCCCTCAGCCTCCTCTTCCCCAGACTAAACAGCCTCAGTTCCTTCAGTCTCTCCTTATAGGGCATATTCTCCAAGCCCTTCACAAGCCTTGTTGCCCTTCTTTGGACCTGCTCCAGTACCTCCATGTCCTTTCTGTACTGAGGTGCCCAAAACTGAACACAGTACTCAAGGTACTGTGTGAGCACTCTAAACTGGAGGGAGATGGATTTGAAAGGTAGACTATTGAGTGGATAAAAAGTTAGTTGGAAGATTGCAGCAAAAGGGTTGTGGTTTATGGCTCCATGTCTGGATGGAAGCTGGTGGTACATGGTGTCCCCGAGGATTCTGTCTTTGGACTAGTGTTCTTCCACATTTGTATCAATAACATAGATGGTGGAATAGAGTGCACCCTCAGCAAGTTTGTTGGTGACATCAAGCTGAGTGATGCATTTGACGCAACAGAAGGAAGGGACGCTATCCACAGGGACCTTGAGAAGTGGACCTGTGTGAACCCAATGAGGTTCAATAAGACCAAGTGCAAGGTGCTGCGTTTATGTTGGTACAATCCCAGGTATGTGTACAGAATGGGAGAACTCATTGAGAGCAGCCTTGTGGAGAAGGACTTGAGCGTTCTGGTGGATGAAAAGCTGGGCATGAGCCAGCTGTGGTGCTTGCAGCCCAGAAGGCCAACTATATCCTGGGCTGCATCAACAGAAGAGTCATTGTTACAGCGAGAGAGGAATTATCACCCTCCGCTCTGCCCTTGTGAGACTCCATCTGTAGTAGTACATATACATCTGGGGCCCCAAACACAGAAGAGGTGTAAAACTCCTGGAACACATACCAAGGAGGGTCACAAAGATGATCAAATGGCTGGAGCATCTCTCCTCTGAGGAACGGTTGAGGGAGTTGGACTTGCTCAGCCTGAAATCATAGAATCATAGAATTACTCAAGTTGGAAGGGACCTCAAGGATCATCAAGTCCAACTGCAGCCTAACCATAGTACCTTAACTCTAACAGCCCTCTGCTAAATCATATCTCCAAGCACCACATCCAAACGGCTCTTAAACACATCCAGGGATGGTGACTCAACCACTTCCCTGGGGAGCCTATTCCAATGTTTAACCACCCTTTCTGTAAAAAATTGTTTCCTAATGTCCAACCTAAACTCACCTTGGCGCAACTTGAGGCCATTTCCCCTCATCTTGTCACCTGTCACCAGTGAGAAGAGACCAACCCCGCTCTCACTGTAAGCACCTTTCAGGTACTGGAAGAGAGTAATAAGGTCTCCCCTTAGCCTCTTCTTCCCCAGACTAAACAGCTCCAGCTCCATCAGCCTCTCCACATAGGGCTGATTTTCCAAGCCCTTCACTAGCCTCGTTGCCCTTCTCTGGACCTGCTCCAGTACCTCCATGTCCTTTCTGTACTGAGGTGCCCAAAGCTGAACACAGTACTCAAGGTGAGGCCTCACCAATGCCAAGTACAGGGGCAGGATGACTTCCCTAGTCCTGCTCACTACACCATTCCTGATACAAGCCAGGATGCCGTTGGCCTTCTTGACCATCAGGGCACACTGCTGGCTCATGTTCAGCTGACTGTCCATCAGAACACCAAGGCCCCTTTCCATCAGGCAGCACCTCCCCAAACCTGTAAGGGTTGCCTGGGTTGTTGTGACCAAAATGTGGGACCCGACACTTGGCCCTATTGAAACTCATACAGTTTAACTTGGCCTATCGATCCAGCCTGTCCAGGTCCCTTGTAGTGCCCTTCTCCCCTCTGGCAGATCGACACTGCCTCCCAGCTTGGTATCGTCTGCAAACTTACGGAGGGTGCACTCAATCCCCTCATCAAGATCATCAATGAAGATGTTAAACAGAAGCGGACCCAGTACTGAGCCTTGGCGGACACCGCTCGTGACTGGCCGCCAACTAGATCCAACTCCATTGACCATGACTCTTTGGGCCCGGCCATCCAGCTGGTGCTTCACCCAGCGGAGCGTACACTCATTCAGACCATGGGAGGAAGAGGGAGAAAGCAGCATGGGTAGGGACAGCAACGCCAACAGCCTTGTCAATAACACGGAGACTTTTTCTTTTTTTCTGAACGTATTTTTATTTTCTCTCCAAACAGCAGGCTGGGAGGCAGGTGTTGGCCTCCCAGCCCACCAGGGGCGTGCTTTGATGGCAGTGGGATGACGGCCTAGCGCCGCCGTCGGGGCCGCCTCTTGCGGGGTGGGGACGAATCCTGGGGGCTGCTGCGGGTCTTCCTCTTCGGGGCGCGCCGGGGCCCCCCACACGAGCGGTCTCTGCTCTGGATGGAAGGGCCCGCTGCTGCTGCCTGCCCTGGCTCTTCCTGCGGCTCCTCTGCTGTGGTCGCAGAGGCGGTGCTGGGGTGCCCAGGTCCCCCAGTGGAGCTGCCGAGCAGCTCCTCGGTGCCAGAGGCAGGAAGATCCCGATGGGAGGTGCTGATGCTGGAGCTGGCTGCAGGGCCGTCCTCCCGCCCTCCTGCAGCATGGCCGTCCCGCTGGTCCAGCTGGCAGCGGATCAGGGGGCCATACAGGGCTGCGGCGATGCTGATGAGGCGCTGCACGAGGGGCACCACGTTGCCATTGGTGATCACCTCCAGCTCCTGTACCAAGGCCGCCTGGTCGAGCCCGTGCTCACAAAGGAGGTTCACAGTGGCCCACAGTCCCAATTGCACCTCCCACCAGTTGTCGCCGGACATTGCCCGGATCTCTTCCTGCAGGCAGAGGAGCAGGGGTGCGAGGTCTTCTGGATGTTGTTTGAAAAACGCAGCCCAGACCTCGGCTGGGAAGTTGTGCTCAGGTGGAACGAGCACCGGCTCTGCAGGCCCCTGCTCGTCCTGCAGGCCATCATCTGAGTGTCCCGTGGGCTGCGGGATGGAACACTCAAGATAATCGTCATCCGCCCTCATGGAGTAGCGGATGCTAAGTATTTTGTGCCCACATACGGCACAACTCGGCTGCTGCTTGGCCCACCAGATGGCACAGCCATAGCAGAGCCGGTGTTGGCAGGGGGTCACACAGGTGACATCCTCCCGACCTTGCCCGCAGACGGGGCAGGTCCAGTTGGATGGCACGTCCATGGTCCCGGGCTCTGCGGTGGGCTGGGGAGAGCTGAGGTCGGGAAGCTGCTCCCCTCACTGGTGCTGCAGCAGGCAGAAGGTATTACAAACTGCAAAAGAGAAAGAGAGGCCACAGTCGCTTGCTGCCCCAGGGGCAGGCAGCAGTGATGCCCCCCGCCCCCGGTCCCTCAGCAAGAAACCCTCCCCCTCCTCTTGTTTTGCAGAGCGGGCTCTGGGGCCTACTGCTAGTCCACCGCTGGATGCAGTGGAAACAAAACTGGTGGCAGCATGGCATGGTGTATGCCACGTTGTCCCAGTTCTCCAGGCATATGGGACAGTAGGTGCCTAAGGCTGCTTCCACTCTTCCACCAGTTGCAGTGGGAATGGAGGAGTGGGAGATGACAATTTTCTCCCCGACACTGATGCTGTGGCAGCAGGTGTCTCATTGGAAGAGGACAGGAGACCCCACGGGCATGGACCAACCTGGGGAGGGTTCCTCAAGAAGCAT
This sequence comes from Meleagris gallopavo, assembly GCF_905368555.1. Lineage (NCBI taxonomy): Eukaryota > Metazoa > Chordata > Aves > Galliformes > Phasianidae > Meleagris > Meleagris gallopavo. The sequence goes on along the minus strand of NC_139435.1, from coordinate 55,874,916 downwards.
CCCCCCAGCTGCCAGCGTGAGGCATTGCCACGCTGCCTACCTGCACTGCTGCACGCGACTCTGCACAATGTCCCGTCTGCCTGCTCTCAGCAGGGTCAGGGTACAGCACAAGTGGCTCTGAGACGGCCGCTGAGAGCTGCGCTAGCAGCACCCAGAGCACGTTCCAGCTCCAAACTCGCCCTGTCCACACTCCAATCCTCGCACACACGCTCAGTCGGAGGCCAGGCACGAACTGATCGGCTGGGCTGCCGCACCTGCATTAAAGCAGGGTGCGCCGAGCAGTCACAATCCATCGCACACTGATGTCACAAACATCGCTTGGCCGTGTTGCCAGTCCTCAGCTTCACTCTGGGTCGTCAGCACCCGTCCCACAGTGATGCCGCCATCCATGGCTTGGTCATCACAATGAGCTGGCCTCACCTGCTGCACGTGTGCCAGCAGCACTCCAGCCCCAGCACGCGTTTCTGGGCCTTCCCCAGCACCTCTGCTTGTTCCATTCCTCCCCACATCTCATGTGCTTGGCATCAGTGTTTCACACCAATCACCAGTGCCTGGGACATGTCTTCCCATGGGCCCCATCGGGTTGCCCAGGCCACGGCACGCAGCCCCAGGCATGTACAACAAGAAGGTTTATTCAATAAAAGGTCACACTTCCCTCTGTCTCTTGGACTAGATGATTGTAGAGGTCTTTTCCAGCCTTAATGATTCTAAGAGGTTTGGCCTCTTCTCCCAGGCAACAAACAGGACCCGGGGAAATGGCCACAAGTTGTATCAGAGGAGGTTTAGGTTAGACAGGAGGAAAAACTTTTTCTCTTGGAGAGTGGTCAGGCACTGGAATGGCTGCCGTCCCTGCCGGCAGTGGTTGAGTCGCTGTCCCTGGCAGTGTTCAAGAGGCATCTGGATGAGGAGCTGCGAGATATGGGTTATTAGCTTGTGGTAGCAGTGGTAATGAGAAGACGGTTGGACCAGATGATCTTATAGGCCGTTTCCAACCTTGTGATTCTATGATTCTATGATTCTATGATTCATGCAAAATATATAAATTTCAGCTGTGGAAATTAGAGAGAGAAAAGCAGACATCCAGATGCAATCTTTATTCTGTATATATGATGCAGATGGAGCATACAGCATAGGATCGGACAAAATCCACATCATTTCAACATCTGCATTAGCTACTCTTGTATTATATCGTGCTCCTAACTGGTGTGCTAATGAAGAAATGCCAATACAAAAAAAAATAATCCTCAATGAAGCAGCAGGTTAGGGCATCTGCATTGTGCTTGCTAGAAGAAGCCCACACGTGTTTTGTTAGTGCTGTCGTGAGTGCCAATTTCTGGTGGTGGAAATAAAGTAGTGATTCTACACCCTGCCACGGGACCAGAAGAGGGAGAAAGCAGCATGGGTAGGGACAGCAACGCCAACAGCCTTGTCAATAACACGGAGACTTTTTCTTTTTTTCTGAACGTATTTTTATTTTCTCTCCAAACAGCAGGCTGGGAGGCAGGTGTTGGCCTCCCAGCCCACCAGGGGCGTGCTTTGATGGCAGTGGGATGACGGCCTAGCGCCGCCGTCGGGGCCGCCTCTTGCGGGGTGGGGACGAATCCTGGGGGCTGCTGCGGGTCTTCCTCTTCGGGGCGCGCCGGGGCCCCCCACACGAGCGGTCTCTGCTCTGGATGGAAGGGCCCGCTGCTGCTGCCTGCCCTGGCTCTTCCTGCGGCTCCTCTGCTGTGGTCGCAGAGGCGGTGCTGGGGTGCCCAGGTCCCCCAGTGGAGCTGCCGAGCAGCTCCTCGGTGCCAGAGGCAGGAAGATCCCGATGGGAGGTGCTGATGCTGGAGCTGGCTGCAGGGCCGTCCTCCCGCCCTCCTGCAGCATGGCCGTCCCGCTGGTCCAGCTGGCAGCGGATCAGGGGGCCATACAGGGCTGCGGCGATGCTGATGAGGCGCTGCACGAGGGGCACCACGTTGCCATTGGTGATCACCTCCAGCTCCTGTACCAAGGCCGCCTGGTCGAGCCCGTGCTCACAAAGGAGGTTCACAGTGGCCCACAGTCCCAATTGCACCTCCCACCAGTTGTCGCCGGACATTGCCCGGATCTCTTCCTGCAGGCAGAGGAGCAGGGGTGCGAGGTCTTCTGGATGTTGTTTGAAAAACGCAGCCCAGACCTCGGCTGGGAAGTTGTGCTCAGGTGGAACGAGCACCGGCTCTGCAGGCCCCTGCTCGTCCTGCAGGCCATCATCTGAGTGTCCCGTGGGCTGCGGGATGGAACACTCAAGATAATCGTCATCCGCCCTCATGGAGTAGCGGATGCTAAGTATTTTGTGCCCACATACGGCACAACTCGGCTGCTGCTTGGCCCACCAGATGGCACAGCCATAGCAGAGCCGGTGTTGGCAGGGGGTCACACAGGTGACATCCTCCCGACCTTGCCCGCAGACGGGGCAGGTCCAGTTGGATGGCACGTCCATGGTCCCGGGCTCTGCGGTGGGCTGGGGAGAGCTGAGGTCGGGAAGCTGCTCCCCTCACTGGTGCTGCAGCAGGCAGAAGGTATTACAAACTGCAAAAGAGAAAGAGAGGCCACAGTCGCTTGCTGCCCCAGGGGCAGGCAGCAGTGATGCCCCCCGCCCCCGGTCCCTCAGCAAGAAACCCTCCCCCTCCTCTTGTTTTGCAGAGCGGGCTCTGGGGCCTACTGCTAGTCCACCGCTGGATGCAGTGGAAACAAAACTGGTGGCAGCATGGCATGGTGTATGCCACGTTGTCCCAGTTCTCCAGGCATATGGGACAGTAGGTGCCTAAGGCTGCTTCCACTCTTCCACCAGTTGCAGTGGGAATGGAGGAGTGGGAGATGACAATTTTCTCCCCGACACTGATGCTGTGGCAGCAGGTGTCGCATTGGAATAGGACAAGAGACCCCACGGGCATGGACCAACCTGGGGAGGGTTCCTCAAGAAGCATCCCCCCAGCTGCCAGCGTGAGGCATTGCCACGCTGCCTACCTGCACTGCTGCACGCGACTCTGCACAATGTCCCGTCTGCCTGCTCCCAGCAGGGTCAGGGTACAGCACAAGTGGCTCTGAGACGGCCGCTGAGAGCTGCGCTAGCAGCACCCAGAGCACGTTCCAGCTCCAAACTCGCCCTGTCCACACTCCAATCCTCGCACACACGCTCAGTCGGAGGCCAGGCACGAACTGATCGGCTGGGCTGCCGCACCTGCATTAAAGCAGGGTGCGCCGAGCAGTCACAATCCATCGCACACTGATGTCACAAACATCGCTTGGCCGTGTTGCCAGTCCTCAGCTTCACTCTGGGTCGTCAGCACCCGTCCCACAGTGATGCCGCCATCCATGGCTTGGTCATCACAATGAGCTGGCCTCACCTGCTGCACGTGTGCCAGCAGCACTCAAGCCCCAGCACGCGTTTCTGGGCCTTCCCCAGCACCTCTGCTTGTTCCATTCCTCCCCACATCTCATGTGCTTGGCATCAGTGTTTCACACCAATCACCGGTGCCTGGGACATGTCTTCCCATGGGCCCCATCGGGTTGCCCAGGCCACGGCACGCAGCCCCAGGCATGTACAACAAGAAGGTTTATTCAATAAAAGGTCACACTTCCCTCTGTCTCTTGGACTAGATGATTGTAGAGGTCTTTTCCAGCCTTAATGATTCTAAGAGGTTTGGCCTCTTCTCCCAGGCAACAAACAGGACCCGGGGAAATGGCCACAAGTTGTATCAGAGGAGGTTTAGGTTAGACAGGAGGAAAAACTTTTTCTCTTGGAGAGTGGTCAGGCACTGGAATGGCTGCCGTCCCTGCCGGCAGTGGTTGAGTCGCTGTCCCTGGCAGTGTTCAAGAGGCATCTGGATGAGGAGCTGCGAGATATGGGTTATTAGCTTGTGGTAGCAGTGGTAATGAGAAGACGGTTGGACCAGATGATCTTATAGGCCGTTTCCAACCTTGTGATTCTATGATTCTATGATTCTATGATTCATGCAAAATATATAAATTTCAGCTGTGGAAATTAGAGAGAGAAAAGCAGACATCCAGATGCAATCTTTATTCTGTATATATGATGCAGATGGAGCATACAGCATAGGATCGGACAAAATCCACATCATTTCAACATCTGCATTAGCTACTCTTGTATTATATCGTGCTCCTAACTGGTGTGCTAATGAAGAAATGCCAATACAAAAAAAAATAATCCTCAATGAAGCAGCAGGTTAGGGCATCTGCATTGTGCTTGCTAGAAGAAGCCCACACGTGTTTTGTTAGTGCTGTCGTGAGTGCCAATTTCTGGTGGTGGAAATAAAGTAGTGATTCTACACCCTGCCACGGGACCAGAAGAGGGAGAAAGCAGCATGGGTAGGGACAGCAACGCCAACAGCCTTGTCAATAACACGGAGACTTTTTCTTTTTTTCTGAACGTATTTTTATTTTCTCTCCAAACAGCAGGCTGGGAGGCAGGTGTTGGCCTCCCAGCCCACCAGGGGCGTGCTTTGATGGCAGTGGGATGACGGCCTAGCGCCGCCGTCGGGGCCGCCTCTTGCGGGGTGGGGACGAATCCTGGGGGCTGCTGCGGGTCTTCCTCTTCGGGGCGCGCCGGGGCCCCCCACACGAGCGGTCTCTGCTCTGGATGGAAGGGCCCGCTGCTGCTGCCTGCCCTGGCTCTTCCTGCGGCTCCTCTGCTGTGGTCGCAGAGGCGGTGCTGGGGTGCCCAGGTCCCCCAGTGGAGCTGCCGAGCAGCTCCTCGGTGCCAGAGGCAGGAAGATCCCGATGGGAGGTGCTGATGCTGGAGCTGGCTGCAGGGCCGTCCTCCCGCCCTCCTGCAGCATGGCCGTCCCGCTGGTCCAGCTGGCAGCGGATCAGGGGGCCATACAGGGCTGCGGCGATGCTGATGAGGCGCTGCACGAGGGGCACCACGTTGCCATTGGTGATCACCTCCAGCTCCTGTACCAAGGCCGCCTGGTCGAGCCCGTGCTCACAAAGGAGGTTCACAGTGGCCCACAGTCCCAATTGCACCTCCCACCAGTTGTCGCCGGACATTGCCCGGATCTCTTCCTGCAGGCAGAGGAGCAGGGGTGCGAGGTCTTCTGGATGTTGTTTGAAAAACGCAGCCCAGACCTCGGCTGGGAAGTTGTGCTCAGGTGGAACGAGCACCGGCTCTGCAGGCCCCTGCTCGTCCTGCAGGCCATCATCTGAGTGTCCCGTGGGCTGCGGGATGGAACACTCAAGATAATCGTCATCCGCCCTCATGGAGTAGCGGATGCTAAGTATTTTGTGCCCACATACGGCACAACTCGGCTGCTGCTTGGCCCACCAGATGGCACAGCCATAGCAGAGCCGGTGTTGGCAGGGGGTCACACAGGTGACATCCTCCCGACCTTGCCCGCAGACGGGGCAGGTCCAGTTGGATGGCACGTCCATGGTCCCGGGCTCTGCGGTGGGCTGGGGAGAGCTGAGGTCGGGAAGCTGCTCCCCTCACTGGTGCTGCAGCAGGCAGAAGGTATTACAAACTGCAAAAGAGAAAGAGAGGCCACAGTCGCTTGCTGCCCCAGGGGCAGGCAGCAGTGATGCCCCCCGCCCCCGGTCCCTCAGCAAGAAACCCTCCCCCTCCTCTTGTTTTGCAGAGCGGGCTCTGGGGCCTACTGCTAGTCCACCGCTGGATGCAGTGGAAACAAAACTGGTGGCAGCATGGCATGGTGTATGCCACGTTGTCCCAGTTCTCCAGGCATATGGGACAGTAGGTGCCTAAGGCTGCTTCCACTCTTCCACCAGTTGCAGTGGGAATGGAGGAGTGGGAGATGACAATTTTCTCCCCGACACTGATGCTGTGGCAGCAGGTGTCGCATTGGAATAGGACAGGAGACCCCACGGGCATGGACCAACCTGGGGAGGGTTCCTCAAGAAGCATCCCCCCAGCTGCCAGCGTGAGGCATTGCCACGCTGCCTACCTGCACTGCTGCACGCGACTCTGCACAATGTCCCGTCTGCCTGCTCCCAGCAGGGTCAGGGTACAGCACAAGTGGCTCTGAGACGGCCGCTGAGAGCTGCGCTAGCAGCACCCAGAGCACGTTCCAGCTCCAAACTCGCCCTGTCCACACTCCAATCCTCGCACACACGCTCAGTCGGAGGCCAGGCACGAACTGATCGGCTGGGCTGCCGCACCTGCATTAAAGCAGGGTGCGCCGAGCAGTCACAATCCATCGCACACTGATGTCACAAACATCGCTTGGCCGTGTTGCCAGTCCTCAGCTTCACTCTGGGTCGTCAGCACCCGTCCCACAGTGATGCCGCCATCCATGGCTTGGTCATCACAATGAGCTGGCCTCACCTGCTGCACGTGTGCCAGCAGCACTCAAGCCCCAGCATGCGTTTCTGGGCCTTCCCCAGCACCTCTGCTTGTTCCATTCCTCCCCACATCTCATGTGCTTGGCATCAGTGTTTCACACCAATCACCGGTGCCTGGGACATGTCTTCCCATGGGCCCCATCGGGTTGCCCAGGCCACGGCACGCAGCCCCAGGCATGTACAACAAGAAGGTTTATTCAATAAAAGGTCACACTTCCCTCTGTCTCTTGGACTAGATGATTGTAGAGGTCTTTTCCAGCCTTAATGATTCTAAGAGGTTTGGCCTCTTCTCCCAGGCAACAAACAGGACCCGGGGAAATGGCCACAAGTTGTATCAGAGGAGGTTTAGGTTAGACAGGAGGAAAAACTTTTTCTCTTGGAGAGTGGTCAGGCACTGGAATGGCTGCCGTCCCTGCCGGCAGTGGTTGAGTCGCTGTCCCTGGCAGTGTTCAAGAGGCATCTGGATGAGGAGCTGCGAGATATGGTTTAGTAGCTTGTGGTAGCAGTGGTAATGAGAAGACGGTTGGACCAGATGATCTTATAGGTCGTTTCCAACCTTGTGATTCTATGATTCTATGATTCTATGATTCATGCAAAATATATAAATTTCAGCTGTGGAAATTAGAGAGAGAAAAGCAGACATCCAGATGCAATCTTTATTCTGTATATATGATGCAGATGGAGCATACAGCATAGGATCGGACAAAATCCACATCATTTCAACATCTGCATTAGCTACTCTTGTATTATATCGTGCTCCTAACTGGTGTGCTAATGAAGAAATGCCAATACAAAAAAAAATAATCCTCAATGAAGCAGCAGGTTAGGGCATCTGCATTGTGCTTGCTAGAAGAAGCCCACACGTGTTTTGTTAGTGCTGTCGTGAGTGCCAATTTCTGGTGGTGGAAATAAAGTAGTGATTCTACACCCTGCCACGGGACCAGAAGAGGGAGAAAGCAGCATGGGTAGGGACAGCAACGCCAACAGCCTTGTCAATAACACGGAGACTTTTTCTTTTTTTCTGAACGTATTTTTATTTTCTCTCCAAACAGCAGGCTGGGAGGCAGGTGTTGGCCTCCCAGCCCACCAGGGGCGTGCTTTGATGGCAGTGGGATGACGGCCTAGCGCCGCCGTCGGGGCCGCCTCTTGCAGGGTGGGGACGAATCCTGGGGGCTGCTGCGGGTCTTCCTCTTCGGGGCGCGCCGGGGCCCCCCACACGAGCGGTCTCTGCTCTGGATGGAAGGGCCCGCTGCTGCTGCCTGCCCTGGCTCTTCCTGCGGCTCCTCTGCTGTGGTCGCAGAGGCGGTGCTGGGGTGCCCAGGTCCCCCAGTGGAGCTGCCGAGCAGCTCCTCGGTGCCAGAGGCAGGAAGATCCCGATGGGAGGTGCTGATGCTGGAGCTGGCTGCAGGGCCGTCCTCCCGTCCTCCTGCAGCATGGCCGTCCCGCTGGTCCAGCTGGCAGCGGATCAGGGGGCCATACAGGGCTGCGGCGATGCTGATGAGGCGCTGCACGAGGGGCACCACGTTGCCATTGGTGATCACCTCCAGCTCCTGTACCAAGGCCGCCTGGTCGAGCCCGTGCTCACAAAGGAGGTTCACAGTGGCCCACAGTCCCAATTGCACCTCCCACCAGTTGTCGCCGGACATTGCCCGGATCTCTTCCTGCAGGCAGAGGAGCAGGGGTGCGAGGTCTTCTGGATGTTGTTTGAAAAACGCAGCCCAGACCTCGGCTGGGAAGTTGTGCTCAGGTGGAACGAGCACCGGCTCTGCAGGCCCCTGCTCGTCCTGCAGGCCATCATCTGAGTGTCCCGTGGGCTGCGGGATGGAACACTCAAGATAATCGTCATCCGCCCTCATGGAGTAGCGGATGCTAAGTATTTTGTGCCCACATACGGCACAACTCGGCTGCTGCTTGGCCCACCAGATGGCACAGCCATAGCAGAGCCGGTGTTGGCAGGGGGTCACACAGGTGACATCCTCCCGACCTTGCCCGCAGACGGGGCAGGTCCAGTTGGATGGCACGTCCATGGTCCCGGGCTCTGCGGTGGGCTGGGGAGAGCTGAGGTCGGGAAGCTGCTCCCCTCACTGGTGCTGCAGCAGGCAGAAGGTATTACAAACTGCAAAAGAGAAAGAGAGGCCACAGTCGCTTGCTGCCCCAGGGGCAGGCAGCAGTGATGCCCCCCGCCCCCGGTCCCTCAGCAAGAAACCCTCCCCCTCCTCTTGTTTTGCAGAGCGGGCTCTGGGGCCTACTGCTAGTCCACCGCTGGATGCAGTGGAAACAAAACTGGTGGCAGCATGGCATGGTGTATGCCACGTTGTCCCAGTTCTCCAGGCATATGGGACAGTAGGTGCCTAAGGCTGCTTCCACTCTTCCACCAGTTGCAGTGGGAATGGAGGAGTGGGAGATGACAATTTTCTCCCCGACACTGATGCTGTGGCAGCAGGTGTCTCATTGGAATAGGACAGGAGACCCCACGGGCATGGACCAACCTGGGGAGGGTTCCTCAAGAAGCTGGGGGGATGCCCCAGCTGCCAGCGTGAGGCATTGCCACGCTGCCTACCTGCACTGCTGCACGCGACTCTGCACAATGTCCCGTCTGCCTGCTCCCAGCAGGGTCAGGGTACAGCACAAGTGGCTCTGAGACGGCCACTGAGAGCTGCGCTAGCAGCACCCAGAGCACGTTCCAGCTCCAAACTCGCCCTGTCCACACTCCAATCCTCGCACACACGCTCGGTCGGAGGCCAGGCACGAACTGATCGGCTGGGCTGCCGCACCTGCATTAAAGCAGGGTGCGCCGAGCAGTCACAATCCATCGCACACTGATGTCACAAACATCGCTTGGCCGTGTTGCCAGTCCTCAGCTTCACTCTGGGTCGTCAGCACCCGTCCCACAGTGATGCCGCCATCCATGGCTTGGTCATCACAATGAGCTGGCCTCACCTGCTGCACGTGTGCCAGCAGCACTCCAGCCCCAGCACGCGTTTCTGGGCCTTCCCCAGCACCTCTGCTTGTTCCATTCCTCCCCACATCTCATGTGCTTGGCATCAGTGTTTCACACCAATCACCGGTGCCTGGGACATGTCTTCCCATGGGCCCCATCGGGTTGCCCAGGCCACGGCACGCAGCCCCAGGCATGTACAACAAGAAGGTTTATTCAATAAAAGGTCACACTTCCCTCTGTCTCTTGGACTAGATGATTGTAGAGGTCTTTTCCAGCCTTAATGATTCTAAGAGGTTTGGCCTCTTCTCCCAGGCAACAAACAGGACCCGGGGAAATGGCCACAAGTTGTATCAGAGGAGGTTTAGGTTAGACAGGAGGAAAAACTTTTTCTCTTGGAGAGTGGTCAGGCACTGGAATGGCTGCCGTCCCTGCCGGCAGTGGTTGAGTCGCTGTCCCTGGCAGTGTTCAAGAGGCATCTGGATGAGGAGCTGCGAGATATGGGTTATTAGCTTGTGGTAGCAGTGGTAATGAGAAGACGGTTGGACCAGATGATCTTATAGGCCGTTTCCAACCTTGTGATTCTATGATTCTATGATTCTATGATTCATGCAAAATATATAAATTTCAGCTGTGGAAATTAGAGAGAGAAAAGCAGACATCCAGATGCAATCTTTATTCTGTATATATGATGCAGATGGAGCATACAGCATAGGATCGGACAAAATCCACATCATTTCAACATCTGCATTAGCTACTCTTGTATTATATCGTGCTCCTAACTGGTGTGCTAATGAAGAAATGCCAATACAAAAAAAAATAATCCTCAATGAAGCAGCAGGTTAGGGCATCTGCATTGTGCTTGCTAGAAGAAGCCCACACGTGTTTTGTTAGTGCTGTCGTGAGTGCCAATTTCTGGTGGTGGAAATAAAGTAGTGATTCTACACCCTGCCACGGGACCAGAAGAGGGAGAAAGCAGCATGGGTAGGGACAGCAACGCCAACAGCCTTGTCAATAACACGGAGACTTTTTCTTTTTTTCTGAACGTATTTTTATTTTCTCTCCAAACAGCAGGCTGGGAGGCAGGTGTTGGCCTCCCAGCCCACCAGGGGCGTGCTTTGATGGCAGTGGGATGACGGCCTAGCGCCGCCGTCGGGGCCGCCTCTTGCGGGGTGGGGACGAATCCTGGGGGCTGCTGCGGGTCTTCCTCTTCGGGGCGCGCCGGGGCCCCCCACACGAGCGGTCTCTGCTCTGGATGGAAGGGCCCGCTGCTGCTGCCTGCCCTGGCTCTTCCTGCGGCTCCTCTGCTGTGGTCGCAGAGGCGGTGCTGGGGTGCCCAGGTCCCCCAGTGGAGCTGCCGAGCAGCTCCTCGGTGCCAGAGGCAGGAAGATCCCGATGGGAGGTGCTGATGCTGGAGCTGGCTGCAGGGCCGTCCTCCCGTCCTCCTGCAGCATGGCCGTCCCGCTGGTCCAGCTGGCAGCGGATCAGGGGGCCATACAGGGCTGCGGCGATGCTGATGAGGCGCTGCACGAGGGGCACCACGTTGCCATTGGTGATCACCTCCAGCTCCTGTACCAAGGCCGCCTGGTCGAGCCCGTGCTCACAAAGGAGGTTCACAGTGGCCCACAGTCCCAATTGCACCTCCCACCAGTTGTCGCCGGACATTGCCCGGATCTCTTCCTGCAGGCAGAGGAGCAGGGGTGCGAGGTCTTCTGGATGTTGTTTGAAAAACGCAGCCCAGACCTCGGCTGGGAAGTTGTGCTCAGGTGGAACGAGCACCGGCTCTGCAGGCCCCTGCTCGTCCTGCAGGCCATCATCTGAGTGTCCCGTGGGCTGCGGGATGGAACACTCAAGATAATCGTCATCCGCCCTCATGGAGTAGCGGATGCTAAGTATTTTGTGCCCACATACGGCACAACTCGGCTGCTGCTTGGCCCACCAGATGGCACAGCCATAGCAGAGCCGGTGTTGGCAGGGGGTCACACAGGTGACATCCTCCCGACCTTGCCCGCAGACGGGGCAGGTCCAGTTGGATGGCACGTCCATGGTCCCGGGCTCTGCGGTGGGCTGGGGAGAGCTGAGGTCGGGAAGCTGCTCCCCTCACTGGTGCTGCAGCAGGCAGAAGGTATTACAAACTGCAAAAGAGAAAGAGAGGCCACAGTCGCTTGCTGCCCCAGGGGCAGGCAGCAGTGATGCCCCCCGCCCCCGGTCCCTCAGCAAGAAACCCTCCCCCTCCTCTTGTTTTGCAGAGCGGGCTCTGGGGCCTACTGCTAGTCCACCGCTGGATGCAGTGGAAACAAAACTGGTGGCAGCATGGCATGGTGTATGCCACGTTGTCCCAGTTCTCCAGGCATATGGGACAGTAGGTGCCTAAGGCTGCTTCCACTCTTCCACCAGTTGCAGTGGGAATGGAGGAGTGGGAGATGACAATTTTCTCCCCGACACTGATGCTGTGGCAGCAGGTGTCTCATTGGAATAGGACAGGAGACCCCACGGGCATGGACCAACCTGGGGAGGGTTCCTCAAGAAGCTGGGGGGATGCCCCAGCTGCCAGCGTGAGGCATTGCCACGCTGCCTACCTGCACTGCTGCACGCGACTCTGCACAATGTCCCGTCTGCCTGCTCCCAGCAGGGTCAGGGTACAGCACAAGTGGCTCTGAGACGGCCACTGAGAGCTGCGCTAGCAGCACCCAGAGCACGTTCCAGCTCCAAACTCGCCCTGTCCACACTCCAATCCTCGCACACACGCTCGGTCGGAGGCCAGGCACGAACTGATCGGCTGGGCTGCCGCACCTGCATTAAAGCAGGGTGCGCCGAGCAGTCACAATCCATCGCACACTGATGTCACAAACATCGCTTGGCCGTGTTGCCAGTCCTCAGCTTCACTCTGGGTCGTCAGCACCCGTCCCACAGTGATGCCGCCATCCATGGCTTGGTCATCACAATGAGCTGGCCTCACCTGCTGCACGTGTGCCAGCAGCACTCCAGCCCCAGCACGCGTTTCTGGGCCTTCCCCAGCACCTCTGCTTGTTCCATTCCTCCCCACATCTCATGTGCTTGGCATCAGTGTTTCACACCAATCACCGGTGCCTGGGACATGTCTTCCCATGGGCCCCATCGGGTTGCCCAGGCCACGGCACGCAGCCCCAGGCATGTACAACAAGAAGGTTTATTCAATAAAAGGTCACACTTCCCTCTGTCTCTTGGACTAGATGATTGTAGAGGTCTTTTCCAGCCTTAATGATTCTAAGAGGTTTGGCCTCTTCTCCCAGGCAACAAACAGGACCCGGGGAAATGGCCACAAGTTGTATCAGAGGAGGTTTAGGTTAGACAGGAGGAAAAACTTTTTCTCTTGGAGAGTGGTCAGGCACTGGAATGGCTGCCGTCCCTGCCGGCAGTGGTTGAGTCGCTGTCCCTGGCAGTGTTCAAGAGGCATCTGGATGAGGAGCTGCGAGATATGGGTTATTAGCTTGTGGTAGCAGTGGTAATGAGAAGACGGTTGGACCAGATGATCTTATAGGCCGTTTCCAACCTTGTGATTCTATGATTCTATGATTCTATGATTCATGCAAAATATATAAATTTCAGCTGTGGAAATTAGAGAGAGAAAAGCAGACATCCAGATGCAATCTTTATTCTGTATATATGATGCAGATGGAGCATACAGCATAGGATCGGACAAAATCCACATCATTTCAACATCTGCATTAGCTACTCTTGTATTATATCGTGCTCCTAACTGGTGTGCTAATGAAGAAATGCCAATACAAAAAAAAATAATCCTCAATGAAGCAGCAGGTTAGGGCATCTGCATTGTGCTTGCTAGAAGAAGCCCACACGTGTTTTGTTAGTGCTGTCGTGAGTGCCAATTTCTGGTGGTGGAAATAAAGTAGTGATTCTACACCCTGCCACGGGACCAGAAGAGGGAGAAAGCAGCATGGGTAGGGACAGCAACGCCAACAGCCTTGTCAATAACACGGAGACTTTTTCTTTTTTTCTGAACGTATTTTTATTTTCTCTCCAAACAGCAGGCTGGGAGGCAGGTGTTGGCCTCCCAGCCCACCAGGGGCGTGCTTTGATGGCAGTGGGATGACGGCCTAGCGCCGCCGTCGGGGCCGCCTCTTGCGGGGTGGGGACGAATCCTGGGGGCTGCTGCGGGTCTTCCTCTTCGGGGCGCGCCGGGGCCCCCCACACGAGCGGTCTCTGCTCTGGATGGAAGGGCCCGCTGCTGCTGCCTGCCCTGGCTCTTCCTGCGGCTCCTCTGCTGTGGTCGCAGAGGCGGTGCTGGGGTGCCCAGGTCCCCCAGTGGAGCTGCCGAGCAGCTCCTCGGTGCCAGAGGCAGGAAGATCCCGATGGGAGGTGCTGATGCTGGAGCTGGCTGCAGGGCCGTCCTCCCGTCCTCCTGCAGCATGGCCGTCCCGCTGGTCCAGCTGGCAGCGGATCAGGGGGCCATACAGGGCTGCGGCGATGCTGATGAGGCGCTGCACGAGGGGCACCACGTTGCCATTGGTGATCACCTCCAGCTCCTGTACCAAGGCCGCCTGGTCGAGCCCGTGCTCACAAAGGAGGTTCACAGTGGCCCACAGTCCCAATTGCACCTCCCACCAGTTGTCGCCGGACATTGCCCGGATCTCTTCCTGCAGGCAGAGGAGCAGGGGTGCGAGGTCTTCTGGATGTTGTTTGAAAAACGCAGCCCAGACCTCGGCTGGGAAGTTGTGCTCAGGTGGAACGAGCACCGGCTCTGCAGGCCCCTGCTCGTCCTGCAGGCCATCATCTGAGTGTCCCGTGGGCTGCGGGATGGAACACTCAAGATAATCGTCATCCGCCCTCATGGAGTAGCGGATGCTAAGTATTTTGTGCCCACATACGGCACAACTCGGCTGCTGCTTGGCCCACCAGATGGCACAGCCATAGCAGAGCCGGTGTTGGCAGGGGGTCACACAGGTGACATCCTCCCGACCTTGCCCGCAGACGGGGCAGGTCCAGTTGGATGGCACGTCCATGGTCCCGGGCTCTGCGGTGGGCTGGGGAGAGCTGAGGTCGGGAAGCTGCTCCCCTCACTGGTGCTGCAGCAGGCAGAAGGTATTACAAACTGCAAAAGAGAAAGAGAGGCCACAGTCGCTTGCTGCCCCAGGGGCAGGCAGCAGTGATGCCCCCCGCCCCCGGTCCCTCAGCAAGAAACCCTCCCCCTCCTCTTGTTTTGCAGAGCGGGCTCTGGGGCCTACTGCTAGTCCACCGCTGGATGCAGTGGAAACAAAACTGGTGGCAGCATGGCATGGTGTATGCCACGTTGTCCCAGTTCTCCAGGCATATGGGACAGTAGGTGCCTAAGGCTGCTTCCACTCTTCCACCAGTTGCAGTGGGAATGGAGGAGTGGGAGATGACAATTTTCTCCCCGACACTGATGCTGTGGCAGCAGGTGTCTCATTGGAATAGGACAGGAGACCCCACGGGCATGGACCAACCTGGGGAGGGTTCCTCAAGAAGCTGGGGGGATGCCCCAGCTGCCAGCGTGAGGCATTGCCACGCTGCCTACCTGCACTGCTGCACGCGACTCTGCACAATGTCCCGTCTGCCTGCTCCCAGCAGGGTCAGGGTACAGCACAAGTGGCTCTGAGACGGCCGCTGAGAGCTGCGCTAGCAGCACCCAGAGCACGTTCCAGCTCCAAACTCGCCCTGTCCACACTCCAATCCTCGCACACACGCTCGGTCGGAGGCCAGGCACGAACTGATCGGCTGGGCTGCCGCACCTGCATTAAAGCAGGGTGCGCCGAGCAGTCACAATCCATCGCACACTGATGTCACAAACATCGCTTGGCCGTGTTGCCAGTCCTCAGCTTCACTCTGGGTCGTCAGCACCCGTCCCACAGTGATGCCGCCATCCATGGCTTGGTCATCACAATGAGCTGGCCTCACCTGCTGCACGTGTGCCAGCAGCACTCCAGCCCCAGCACGCGTTTCTGGGCCTTCCCCAGCACCTCTGCTTGTTCCATTCCTCCCCACATCTCATGTGCTTGGCATCAGTGTTTCACACCAATCACCGGTGCCTGGGACATGTCTTCCCATGGGCCCCATCGGGTTGCCCAGGCCACGGCACGCAGCCCCAGGCATGTACAACAAGAAGGTTTATTCAATAAAAGGTCACACTTCCCTCTGTCTCTTGGACTAGATGATTGTAGAGGTCTTTTCCAGCCTTAATGATTCTAAGAGGTTTGGCCTCTTCTCCCAGGCAACAAACAGGACCCGGGGAAATGGCCACAAGTTGTATCAGAGGAGGTTTAGGTTAGACAGGAGGAAAAACTTTTTCTCTTGGAGAGTGGTCAGGCACTGGAATGGCTGCCGTCCCTGCCGGCAGTGGTTGAGTCGCTGTCCCTGGCAGTGTTCAAGAGGCATCTGGATGAGGAGCTGCGAGATATGGGTTATTAGCTTGTGGTAGCAGTGGTAATGAGAAGACGGTTGGACCAGATGATCTTATAGGCCGTTTCCAACCTTGTGATTCTATGATTCTATGATTCTATGATTCATGCAAAATATATAAATTTCAGCTGTGGAAATTAGAGAGAGAAAAGCAGACATCCAGATGCAATCTTTATTCTGTATATATGATGCAGATGGAGCATACAGCATAGGATCGGACAAAATCCACATCATTTCAACATCTGCATTAGCTACTCTTGTATTATATCGTGCTCCTAACTGGTGTGCTAATGAAGAAATGCCAATACAAAAAAAAATAATCCTCAATGAAGCAGCAGGTTAGGGCATCTGCATTGTGCTTGCTAGAAGAAGCCCACACGTGTTTTGTTAGTGCTGTCGTGAGTGCCAATTTCTGGTGGTGGAAATAAAGTAGTGATTCTACACCCTGCCACGGGACCAGAAGAGGGAGAAAGCAGCATGGGTAGGGACAGCAACGCCAACAGCCTTGTCAATAACACGGAGACTTTTTCTTTTTTTCTGAACGTATTTTTATTTTCTCTCCAAACAGCAGGCTGGGAGGCAGGTGTTGGCCTCCCAGCCCACCAGGGGCGTGCTTTGATGGCAGTGGGATGACGGCCTAGCGCCGCCGTCGGGGCCGCCTCTTGCGGGGTGGGGACGAATCCTGGGGGCTGCTGCGGGTCTTCCTCTTCGGGGCGCGCCGGGGCCCCCCACACGAGCGGTCTCTGCTCTGGATGGAAGGGCCCGCTGCTGCTGCCTGCCCTGGCTCTTCCTGCGGCTCCTCTGCTGTGGTCGCAGAGGCGGTGCTGGGGTGCCCAGGTCCCCCAGTGGAGCTGCCGAGCAGCTCCTCGGTGCCAGAGGCAGGAAGATCCCGATGGGAGGTGCTGATGCTGGAGCTGGCTGCAGGGCCGTCCTCCCGTCCTCCTGCAGCATGGCCGTCCCGCTGGTCCAGCTGGCAGCGGATCAGGGGGCCATACAGGGCTGCGGCGATGCTGATGAGGCGCTGCACGAGGGGCACCACGTTGCCATTGGTGATCACCTCCAGCTCCTGTACCAAGGCCGCCTGGTCGAGCCCGTGCTCACAAAGGAGGTTCACAGTGGCCCACAGTCCCAATTGCACCTCCCACCAGTTGTCGCCGGACATTGCCCGGATCTCTTCCTGCAGGCAGAGGAGCAGGGGTGCGAGGTCTTCTGGATGTTGTTTGAAAAACGCAGCCCAGACCTCGGCTGGGAAGTTGTGCTCAGGTGGAACGAGCACCGGCTCTGCAGGCCCCTGCTCGTCCTGCAGGCCATCATCTGAGTGTCCCGTGGGCTGCGGGATGGAACACTCAAGATAATCGTCATCCGCCCTCATGGAGTAGCGGATGCTAAGTATTTTGTGCCCACATACGGCACAACTCGGCTGCTGCTTGGCCCACCAGATGGCACAGCCATAGCAGAGCCGGTGTTGGCAGGGGGTCACACAGGTGACATCCTCCCGACCTTGCCCGCAGACGGGGCAGGTCCAGTTGGATGGCACGTCCATGGTCCCGGGCTCTGCGGTGGGCTGGGGAGAGCTGAGGTCGGGAAGCTGCTCCCCTCACTGGTGCTGCAGCAGGCAGAAGGTATTACAAACTGCAAAAGAGAAAGAGAGGCCACAGTCGCTTGCTGCCCCAGGGGCAGGCAGCAGTGATGCCCCCGCCCCCGGTCCCTCAGCAAGAAACCCTCCCCCTCCTCTTGTTTTGCAGAGCGGGCTCTGGGGCCTACTGCTAGTCCACCGCTGGATGCAGTGGAAACAAAACTGGTGGCAGCATGGCATGGTGTATGCCACGTTGTCCCAGTTCTCCAGGCATATGGGACAGTAGGTGCCTAAGGCTGCTTCCACTCTTCCACCAGTTGCAGTGGGAATGGAGGAGTGGGAGATGACAATTTTCTCCCCGACACTGATGCTGTGGCAGCAGGTGTCTCATTGGAATAGGACAGGAGACCCCACGGGCATGGACCAACCTGGGGAGGGTTCCTCAAGAAGCTGGGGGGATGCCCCAGCTGCCAGCGTGAGGCATTGCCACGCTGCCTACCTGCACTGCTGCACGCGACTCTGCACAATGTCCCGTCTGCCTGCTCCCAGCAGGGTCAGGGTACAGCACAAGTGGCTCTGAGACGGCCGCTGAGAGCTGCGCTAGCAGCACCCAGAGCACGTTCCAGCTCCAAACTCGCCCTGTCCACACTCCAATCCTCGCACACACGCTCGGTCGGAGGCCAGGCACGAACTGATCGGCTGGGCTGCCGCACCTGCATTAAAGCAGGGTGCGCCGAGCAGTCACAATCCATCGCACACTGATGTCACAAACATCGCTTGGCCGTGTTGCCAGTCCTCAGCTTCACTCTGGGTCGTCAGCACCCGTCCCACAGTGATGCCGCCATCCATGGCTTGGTCATCACAATGAGCTGGCCTCACCTGCTGCACGTGTGCCAGCAGCACTCCAGCCCCAGCACGCGTTTCTGGGCCTTCCCCAGCACCTCTGCTTGTTCCATTCCTCCCCACATCTCATGTGCTTGGCATCAGTGTTTCACACCAATCACCGGTGCCTGGGACATGTCTTCCCATGGGCCCCATCGGGTTGCCCAGGCCACGGCACGCAGCCCCAGGCATGTACAACAAGAAGGTTTATTCAATAAAAGGTCACACTTCCCTCTGTCTCTTGGACTAGATGATTGTAGAGGTCTTTTCCAGCCTTAATGATTCTAAGAGGTTTGGCCTCTTCTCCCAGGCAACGAACAGGACCCGGGGAAATGGCCACAAGTTGTATCAGAGGAGGTTTAGGTTAGACAGGAGGAAAAACTTTTTCTCTTGGAGAGTGGTCAGGCACTGGAATGGCTGCCGTCCCTGCCGGCAGTGGTTGAGTCGCTGTCCCTGGCAGTGTTCAAGAGGCATCTGGATGAGGAGCCCATGGAGTGGAGTTGGAGCTAGGTAGTCTTCAATATTCCTTCCAGTCTAAGCCATTCTATGACTCTATGACTCTACAATTCTGTGATATCCACAAAATTTTAATTAGCCTACCCCAGCCCTAAGAGAAGTGTTACCTGTGCTTGAAAGCTAAAGATCCTCACAAACGACTTGTGAATCATATTACTTCTCTCCTTTGCAGTCCTGCTTACCTTCCTAGACTTCTCACAGATTTGATATTAGTGCTTGTGTTTATCATTACATATTCATCTCTTCTTTCATCTCTTACCCATTTTAGTTTATAACACTTTCCTACCAAGTATCTGTTCCAAGTCTACTGAAAGACAGAGGTCTGA
This sequence comes from Meleagris gallopavo, assembly GCF_905368555.1. Taxonomy (NCBI): domain Eukaryota; kingdom Metazoa; phylum Chordata; class Aves; order Galliformes; family Phasianidae; genus Meleagris; species Meleagris gallopavo. The sequence goes on along the minus strand of NC_139435.1, from coordinate 55,855,922 downwards.
CCTCCACTGAGACCTTCTAGCTGATGCTATGATACAAAGCTAATCTACATCACATGCTAATTTGAGACAATTCCAGTTTAAAGAACTTTGTTACGCATACAAAATTACTTGAAGTCTCCATGCAAATGGTACATGCATGTAGATTCTTCCAGCAGACTTCCCAAATTCAGTGTTTTTCTGTATGGAATGAGGCTTTCTCCCCTCATACACTTAAACTCTCCATACTGATTGACTGTTTTAAAAGCCTTAAGCAAAATACTTGCTTTTCTAATGTAGTCGAGCAGCTACACTGTAGCATACTCTGCAGGCACATTTTGTTCAAGGTCTAGGACTTCTTCTAATGTGTTCTTCAAAGATACTGGGTCCCCAGCTTCCACTAATTTAGTCATCCAAAACTATTAGATTAACATCTGCCTGCACATTGCCAAAAATGCCAGTGGGAGGTCATAATGATTAAGAAAAGATAGATGAACTGAGAAAACGTGTAAGTGAGGAAAGGTGTCATTCAACTGCAGAGGACCTCTGCCAAGCTGGGCAAATCATTTCCCAAAATGCTCTAGCAGAGTCAGGAAGTCTGAACACAAGGCAGCATTGGGTCACTTTTTGCTTTTCAGACTAGTTGGGGTCTCTCCGAGTCCAAGCAACACAAAATCTGCCATCTTATCACAAGATGATGGCCATACACCACATGGACATGCACATTTTTTTTCAATTTGCACTGACATAATTCATAGAATCATAAAAGGGTTTGGGTTGGAAGGGACCCCAAAGATCATCAAATTCCAACCCCCTGCCACAGAAGGAGCTTTAGATTGAAGTTACCCAGGCTGCTGATTGAAAAGAGTAAAATCATGTCAAAAGCAGGCTCCCCAGATCATCATTGCCTAGGAGTTCCTCATTTTCATGTAAAATTCTTTCTTCCCCTTATTGGGATTTGAGTCAATCAGCCAATGCAGTTTTGGCTGCCAGAAAACAGCAGTGAAAGCCGTGTATTTCATATTCCTATTGATCCCAACAGAACCAGGACATGAGAAAAAAAACAACAAAAAAAAGAATTTACCATCCTGATAACAGAAATCGATGCTAATAAACACACATGTCACTGAGACTTGGTGACATTCAGAGTATGGAAAACAGCTGTGTACTTCATAATACAGACTGAGTTCTGCCATTTCATATGCCCAAAATCAAATCTGGCTGAATCAGCCAAATCAAACAACTTCGTATGATTTCGTATGTCTGAGTTCAGATCTCTGCAGATCTTTGTTTTTTTCATCACAAGCCTAATTTTCTAACAGTTACCCATTTCCCTCATCAAGACAGCCTTAGAAGGAGCTTTTGTCTTCAACAGGGAATAAATTCAGACTCCCTGTTGGGAATTTTTGTGCCTATATTTACAGCTCCCTTTGTGTTTGAAGACCTGGATCACCAAAGCTTGGAAAGATGTATTTTCCTATTTCCCAGTTCAGGTGTGAAGCACAGACAAGGATGAAAAATGTTCAGCTGTTCAATATGCTGTCAAAATTCTCAACAGCAAAACCCACATCCCTTTCACAGGGCTCTGACACCATGTTTCTTGTCATCTGTCATTTGAGTATCTGACAGAGGAAAGACAAGCTTGCAACTTTCTTAACAGGTCTTACGTTGTCTATCAGTGCTCTGCCTATTCCTCTCAAACATTGCAGCCCACTTACTTTGTTCACAGGCCATAGATAAGGATTGAACAACATAGGAAGAGGATACAGGAGTTAACCCTGTCCTTGCCTTTTGCATCCTCAGTATCTTTGGTGCTTTGTTTTGTTATGCAAGTGCAGTTTTCTGGCTGACAGGGCAGAAGTTCATCATTAATTTCCTAAATCTGGGAAAACCTAGTTGGACAGATAGGTGTAATAATTGCAGGTATCAAAGCAGATAAGGAAGTCTGGTGAAGGCTCAGAAGATGATAGTTAAGAAGAAAGATTTTATTTTTCTAAACCCAAAGCAGATAACAGTAGTGCTGAAGGCTGCAATGGCATGTTCAGTTTGCTGTGCAACACTATTGTCCAGTCTCCATTTCCTACTCTGAAAATATTATGAATAGAAAATATTGTAAATGGAAGAAAGAGAAAGATGAGATGACCTCCCAAGAAGAGAAATGTTTCCAAGACGTGAAGAAAGCAAAGATAAAAATCAAGCATAGTTCTCCCATTTGTTAGTCACAAACTTCTCTCTACATGATGGAGGAAGTGGTGTCCTTTTCACAGGTCAGAGGTGAGGGAGTGGCCTTGCCTCAAAACTATTGCCATATTGTGAAGGTTCTTTGGCACTGGTGATAGTACAAAATTGCTCTGGAAGAAGCAGGAGACAGGTCAGAGTGAAAATGTTGTGAATTTTCCTGTGGAAGTGAACCACTTAGTGTGCCCAAACACACTGCAGTGGCTCTGGTCTGTTGCAATGGTGTTTAGTGGGCTTGGAGTGAGTTCTTTTGTCTTACTAGCAGCACTCAGTGAAGCTCATAAGACTTTCCTTAGGAGGGCTTTCCCTTGATTACTGGCTTGGGTGCTGATATGTGCAGAGGTGAAGGGTTGCGACAGGCTACCCTGCAAACCAGTGTGTGTGAGGAATTCAGAAGCCCACTCCAATCTGCTGGTGACCATGTCCCTTGTGCCTCACTTTTACCATGTGATTTTATGTCTTTCCACGGGCCTCCATCACTTCTTCTCCTGACATATCCTGGGATGGCTGGCAGGAGTCATCTCCACACAACCACAACTCCCTCTAACATGTTTCGGTGGGGGGGTAGAGGAGGGGTGGATTCCCACTCCTAACCCTTGTCCATCTTCCTCCTCCTCTGCTACCCGCTTCTGTTATTGTAGTAACTACACTTATATTGCATGGAGCTGATGTAAACTAGCATCTCAGTAAAAATTCTGTTTTTTAATCCTGTATGCCTGCAGCCAGTTTCTAATCTGGAGCAATGAGGTTGTTCAGATAACTAGCAAATATTTGAGAGGTATGCTGCTGTTAATATCTTAATGCATGTCTCTTCATCTTATATGCATTTCTCAGCCTTTAAAACATCAGCACCAAGCCATCAGGACCACTGAAAAAATAATCCCGTCCTTTCATTATATAATGGCCTATATACTCTTTTTAGCATGTTGTCATGTGCCTGAAGTCTTTGAGTTGAAACCTTTCCTCACGTACCCTTTAATACCCTTCTCTGCTGGGAGCTCTTTATCTGGTAGAAGGGAACAGAAATGACCAGTGTCAGGAAGAACAGGTCCTTTTTGCCTGAGAAAACATGGCAGTTCTCACATTCCTCTGGGTATCTAATGAAATTTGAATGTAAGATGCAAAAACAATCTGCGCAGTGAAAGCTGAGAATAAGAGTCAAAGATTACCCAGAAGGGAAGCAGATTAAAAAGAAGTTTTAAATGAGGGATGTATTCAAATAAACATTACTTGCACACACATGGGGCTGAGGCAGCTGATACGATTCCATTGTCCTGTGTGGCTGTACTCTCCCCTGAAGATGTGATGGTGTGCGTTTTAAATCAAAGGGCATTGAAAGAAATAATGCTTTTACAGCCACAGATAAAAGCGAAAATGCTGCACATAAGAACAAAAGCGGATGGGACACATCTGTGTCTCTGGGGATTAAGTGACATATGGTAGCAACATGCTTTACATTTTCAGAAAGTGGGAAAATATACAAAATAAGGTGAGTGCTTTTTAATAGTTACCAAAGCAGTGCAACTATACTATATTTTTGTAAGTGTTGTTGCCATTCCAATTATTTATGTCAGTGAAGTCACCTGTGAAACAACTTGGTTTTAATCCACTCCTGTTACTTCCCTAATTATTCATAGTTGTATGTGCTTCGTATCTTCCTGTGATCATTCTATTTGCATTCTTGCAAGCATAGCTAAAATTCCTGAAAGCACACAGTGATAAACTAAAAAGCAAATAAATAATGAAATGCTCTGGAAGAATCTGCAGTTTGTTAGGAAAATACTTGAGAATTCCAGGAGCTAGCTCTGCTACTCAAGGGTTTTCCTAATGGCTTTTGCTGTAAATGTTCCAGTCACACTCATATATTAGGTAATCGTTATACAATTAAATATAAAAATACCTATCAGTATAAGGACACTGGTTTTCATGGAGTCCAGAACTCCATCAGTTTCTTTTGCAAAACAGTAAAAAACAAAACTAACAGAAACACACCCCTCAAAAAGGGAATGTGTCAAGAGAACAGTACACAAAGAGGAAAATGCTACAGAAATATTGTGAAATACCTGCAGAAAATACAAAAAGAGTAAACAAATAGGCACAGTATTTCTGCAGTTTTGGACCTTTTCTGAACAGCAGGGGACAAAACGTTTGAACACATAATCAGCCAGGAATATGCTCTTGATTTTAACAGCTGGGCTTATGCAAATTCTTCTTGGAATGGTTTTTGAAAAATATAAGAAAAAGTCATGCTTTGTAACTCAGAAACAAATCGGCATGCAGATATGTCAATAAAAATGGCATAGGAAGAATAGGACGTTTGAACTGAAAATGCTTTAGGTACGAATAGCTCCCATAGTCCTGCATGAATAAAGCAGTAGCTCAGGACTGTGCCAAGAGAAATGAGCAACAACCAGAAAGAGTTCTGCTAGAAGCTGGTTCAATGCAGACAAAATAAAATAAAATAAAATAAAATAAAATAAAATAAAATAAAATAAAATAAAGAGATTATAGAAATACATCCAGGGAACAACATTAACGAGAGGTGGAATGATCAATAAATGTAAATAGGATGGCTCAGATTGGCTTGGAAATCTCTGTACTTCCACCTTCCCTCCTATTAATGTTTCATTGTTTAGTTGCTCTGCACAGGAAGACATTCTGTGGCCCACACAGAAATACTAGATCAAGGAATTGACCCCTTTTGGAGCAAACCTGGTGAGCTAGCAAGGCTGTCTTGGAGCTCAGGGAGTTCTGCATGCCAAGCAGAGCAGTAGGATCTAGCAGCCAAGATATGACAGCCCTGCTCCTAGGAAAGGAGGGAGCATCTGACCTTCCTGAGCATATTACAGGTGCAGTCTATAAAGAGATAGTTGTGATTGTGACAGCCTTTCTTACCAGACAACACTGAGCAGCCTCCAGACCAAACAGCCCCTTTGACAGCTCTGAAGCCAAACCCACAGAAGGTGCAAGGAGTGTTGTGTTGGCACAGTAGGAAGCAGGATGCCACTCCAGCACAGAAGAAGCAAGCCAAGTCCAGAGGAGCAAGGCAGACAGAAATGGTAGAAGAGGTCTGTGGTCAGCCCATAGCCACTTGTCAGGAGCCTTGTGTTTCTTCAATAGGACAAGCAGACTGTTACTGGAGGAAGCCAGTGCAAGCCATCAAACCACATGCAGCACACAGGATAGGGGTAGTGGCTTCACTAGATAGGTCAGATTAATGTCTTTTTCTTTTTTTCCTACCAAGAGGTTTGGGGTCATTTAAACACCTAATTTTAATTCTGTAGAAAGCACAGATACCTGAGTCACACTCAGGCCAATGTATCTTATGTCACCACAAGGCACACATGCCAACACTTGCAGCTCTCCTTGACATCGGTTGCAGCAAGACATTTTGTGCTTGAGTGCAGGCATGCCCAGTTATTGAGTTCGAGCTGACATCAGCCAACACCAGCTTGATCTAATCTCAGTATCTCAGAGAATTCAAAACCCTTTATAGGTGCCATGGTGGCTCATAGTCAGTATGAGACACCATCTGTGCAAATCTTATCAGAGATGCCTCTCTCCTTCTAGCTGTTAAGCCACACTTATCCAGATTCCTGGATGCAGTTATTAACTTGCTTCTAGATTTGCTCTGAGGAGATCTCTGCAGCTTAACTACTAAAGCTTTGCAGATGTTTATCTGATAACCAAATATTTCGTGTTTTTTTTTCCTACTGACTCTGCCTAACCTGTCTGAGGAATTGCAACATGTCTGAATCTAACAGTGCTGAAATCCTACATGCAAACTGTGCGTGTGCAAAGAAAGATGGAACCAAACTGTGAGCTGGTAGCAAGGTGCCTTTTTTTATTTCTTGCAGAAATAACTTAGGGCAAACATGCTGTAGGTGAATGGCGAAGAAGGACAGCTGTTCCCATGCATTTCAGAAATAAGCCCATAGAGAAGCCACATCCTGATTTTTCATTTATATCATAGGACTCCCTGATCCAGCATACCACACTGCTCCCTACAAGGGATTTCTCTAATCTCACAATAATAAGTTTGGAGGAACACATATTTTACAGTATTTCTTGTTGGAGAAGATGGTAGCATACTGCAATAGAGAAATATTTCCTGGGCAGGTTACCTTGCAGAGTGGTTCTCAGCAGCTCTGTCCTAAAAAGAAAGACAAAATTTCATTATAATGTATGTTTCCAGAAGAATTCTGTAGCTGCTTATGGGTCACAATTATCAACTGGTGAACACTGCAGTGTGGGTGTGTTGCAGACTTTGCACAGGCTGCTGTATGAGAGGAGATTCAGAGAGGTACAGAATACATTAACATTGTTCATGAATACACCTACTCTACATAAAGCTCTTCACAGTACCATAAGGGGACTTTATCCCTGCCATGGGTTAATTGTTTTGTGCCTACCAAATGTCTGCAAACTGCAGGAGCAGCTTAGGGAACTAATTTAGGTTACACAGAGTGTAAAGCTGAGTCACAACATACTCCAAAATTCTGCCTACCTTTAGCAATTACATTTCACTTAGTAACTCCAGCCCAGCAGCTTTTTGTTTAAAGTGTATTATCAAGAGAGAAATCCAGCAGCTCTGATGAGGACAGAGCTGAAACAGCTTCTATTATAGAAGCTTACAATATTCCTTGCTGGAAATCATGTTCTGTTCCCAGATTTTATTTTTGCTTGTTTGTTTTCAATTTCTGGTCCCACATTTAGCCAGCTTTGGTGCCCTTTTCACAAAATAGAGCCCTTCAGTATCTAGTGCACATCCCCTCCAAGTCCTCAGTACTTGTTATCCCTTTCACCAGACACAGAACTGGGAAATCAAATTTGATCATTAAAATAAATAAATAAATAAACAAAAATCTTTTCTCTTAAAAAACAAAAAACAACAAAACAACAACAAAAACAACTGTATTTCTTCTATTTCAGACTGTTACCATTTCTACTTGTGTGTTCGTTGAGAATGATTTCCTACTGTTTCCTACATAATTCAGCAACACATGGGATACTGGCTGAGGCAGTGGGACATTTTTTACTCGAAGTGGGCAGCTTTTTTAATCAAAGACCAAGCAGTCAGAAAACATAATTCTTAATGTCTGTGCCAGTTACTTGTACTTCTCCTGTAACACACACAGCCAAGCAAGTCTGCTTGGTAGCAGACTTTGGGAGACTAACCTGGCATCATTAAGTTTTGACACCCAGCTTCCAGCCTAATTGAACAGGTGAAACAATGTATTAGGGACCAGTGAACTCACAGTGCCTCTGCTTTTGATAAGGTTTCTGTATCTGAGGGGTAGGCAATGGAAAAGCTTCTACCGGTATTCCTGAGAGATCCAGATTTCCTCATCTCTAGCAAACACTCCACTTAGCACACAGAGATGTAGTGTCACAATGCATTAACACAAGCAAGGGAAAAAAGCAGCAATCTCTCTGGAATAGGAGACATTAAGTATTTGAAAATTACAATTTAAAGAAAAGGTCTATGAAAACACAGGTCTGACTTGCCGCCCACCTCATTTCCTCCTCCGAAGCAAATATAGCAGAGAAATGGTATTCTGATTGGATTTATCGGGTCTTTGTAATGCCAACAACTGCCATGGCTATATTTAGGAGACCCCAAGATATCCACTGCTTCTGAATCTCTATCGTTTTGTATACTTAACTGGGAGCACACAAACATGTAACTATTCATGCCAATTCAACCAGGCAATGTATACATCAGCTAAGGATACCTTAACAATTTTGGTTACAAGAGGTAGGAAAGTAACAGGACCCGACTGCAGAGGGGGGAGTTAAGAATGGGATGGCAAACCGGGTATAAGAAGAGCAGTAATACGTAGTAAAATGCTGTAAGCTGAGCTCACAGTCTGAAGACATTTTCCTGGAATACTCAAGCTCATGTCTCTCCCAGTCAGACTTCTCTGTATGAGCTCTTTTAATGCACCACAACAGTGGTGATATCAGGGCACTGAGCAGCCGAGCTGACTACCAGAGCCTGGAGAAGGCACTTCTCTGTTGCAAAAGCTGAGATAGACAGTTTAAAAGGAATATTGGAGGCAACCATTACATAAGCACTCAGGATGAGGGCAGAAGTGCAGACAGTCATTCCTTCCCTAAAGCACAGGAACACGGAGAAGGAAGCTAGGGGAGCATGCTGGGTAAGTGAAAGGACAGCAAATTTGCTCAAATCATAGATCCTCTATCCATTAGACATTGTGTTGCTGTTCTCCCTGTTCTCCTTCTTGCAGAGGGGATTGGGGTGTACTGAGGCACTGGAAAACAAATATTGAGAACCTAAATTCGTGCCTTGCAGGAAAGCTTGTTTAAGCTGGTAAAGCAGAGAAACTGGCCAGAACTGCTTATTGCAGATGGTTAAACATGGCATTCAGTGTGTCAGCAAGAGCTATTGGAGCAGCCCTAACGCATATCGTCCCCTCATACTCCATGACTGTGTAATGTATTATTCAAAAAAAGAGACTGTCCATAAAACTGAATATGTCAGTGCACCTCACCAAATTAAACAGAACAGTGCACCTCACCAAATTAAACAGATATACTTCTCATTCACCAGGCACTGCCATATTCATAAGCCTCAAAACTCCATTTAGTACCAGGAAAGCCAAAGGGAACATGAATTCAACAGGATTATAAATAGAGCAATATTACCGGCTTTAAAAGGTCTGGCTGCTGTATTTGAGAGATGCCTGTTCCAGGCTTACAGGGCTTGCTGAGCACAGTAAAAAGCTGGGGAAGAGGAAAGCTGGCTCTTAGGGTTTGTTAGGATTGTGAAAAAGGCATTCAAATTAACTACTGTGGGAGGAGTCCTGGCCTCAATGTGAAGAGCTCTGGTCAAGAGTTTAAGACACACGCAGAGACCAGGAGCTGCAATGGAGTAAAAATGCTTCAGTCCAAAGTAATAACATTTCAGAGAGTAGATGCCCTCTCAGGGATTGGTTTTCCACAGACCAAGAAATATATACTCACATTGACAGGAGTGATTTGTCCACAGGGAGCTGCAGCCTATGACACTCCCCCTGTCTGATGCATCTCTGAGTAATGCTCAGGCTCCACTGGCCAGAGCACCAATACCTGCACCTCTTGGGGGACCTGAGCAGTGCATCCCAGCAAACTGCTGGCCTTGGCAGGGATGAGACCTGATCCATCGCTGCTACAGCCATGATAGTTGTGGCCAGGAAGCACAGCAACAACACCTACATGAACTCTCTCTGTACCCAGTGCAAAGCTGAGGAGCCAATACACAGCAGCATTATGCAATTTAAGCACATACTGAAGTTCTGCTAGTCATTAACAAGTTTATGTATCTGCATGGTATCTTCTGCTGATTATTCCCACAGAAAGAGAAGTTAAGCATCTAACACCTTCAGTTCAATATCACCATTATACATACCTATCAAATATTCTAGCCTTCATACCATCACCTTATTTGGAAGAAAAGCAAGGGAAGTAACCCAAAGCCTGGAGAGACTGCCACATAAAACTGAAGACAGTATGAGGAAAGCTTTTTACTACTTCCTGAGCACACACCCAGAAGAGCCTGATAAATCTGCTATGAGTAATAAGTATATCTGTTGCTTATGCTGGATAAACACAGAATATGTCCAAGTAATACCAGTGCTGGCACACTGCAGTCCAGTGCTAGGAAATAAGAATGAGCAAATAAAAAAAGCTCTCTTACTGCCTTCCAGCAAGCTGTCTGATAGTTTTGGAGCCTCTGACCATTGTCAGGAGGGGAGCCCAAATGTGGAGAACTTTTACTCTGAGCCCAAAAGACTGTTCCTGAGTGTTAGTAAATAGTTAGAGCATTAATAGTTATTCTCTTTAGACGTTCATCAGTCACATATGCAGAAAAGATGCGTCTGTCACACCTATATTAAAGTTTTGGGGAACTTTTGGGAAATGCTTTTGAATTACTAACACATTAAGAAGCATTTTTTGCTAAACAGACAAATCATCATTTGTCCCCATCGGGATAGCATGACCAGCCTGAATGACAATGACCTTTTTTCTTTTCCCCTAGTCTCTCAGCAGGGTGAAAGCCAGAGACGCTTGTACAGAGATCTACTGAGAAACTACAATCGTCTGGAGCGCCCAGTCGTGAATGACTCCCAGCCCATTGTAGTTGAGCTTCAGCTTTCTTTGCTGCAGATAATTGATGTGGTAAGTTGCTCGCTGTCCTGCTCTCTATGGCACTCGTTCAGCATAACTAATCTGACCTCTCATGTAGGTACCAAACACTTCCTCTTAATCAATCTGTCAGAGGTGAGAGCAGGCTGGTTTTGACTGAGCATTCTCCCTAAGTGCTGGAGTACATGTTTTGACATTTTTTGAAAGAGTGAATATCCTCCTAGAAGCACAACCATCTCTGATACAACATGAACTGCAAGTAGATTATGTAGTTTTTCACTTATTTTAAAGAGAAAAAAAGAATGCAGTAGTTTAGAAGCCATGTGTCATTACAAATTATTAATACGTTCTTCTCAGAGCCATGCAAGATGCAATCACTGAAGACCATGTGCAATGTTAAAAGCCAACATCACAGCAGTTACACCTTTTCTTTAGACATTATAGTGGCATTGACCTCTTTTCCCATTACGTCTTCATCATGCACTACAACTGAAAGATTCTGCCTTGAGATGAGGTTAGAAATGCATAAAAGCAAAAGCTGGAGGCATAGCCCTCTAGTTGTCTTTACTGATTTCTCTGCAACATACATTTCAAGTCTGGAGATTTGAGCAATGGAAAATTTCAACATAATATACTGAATTCAAATCTCTTTTTCATCCTGAAGAGGATTCTCTATCATGAAATACGCTATATAGAATTTATTTCACATGCATGGAAAACAAAACAGTCAAGAGGACAGTTTTGACTACTTTCAACTTGTCAAAGCAGCAAACAGCTGATCAAATCAGTGCTCCTCCCTTCTTCCTATTACTTCCATAGCCATATGGAATTGTTTCTAGTGCACTGTCACTGCTGGGGAGAGAACAAGGAGAGAGAAAAACTTCCAAACATTGTGCATTTGCAGACCAATTTGTCAGAGGTCTCAAACATACAAACTTTTTAAAGTATCCACAATCTTTTTGAAAATGTGCAGCTCACTCTCTGGAGGGGCAAGCGGGACCCTGGTGCTCTGGCCCCCCAGAATCATGCAGTGCCAGCACCAGCCAGTTGTGGTCCTCCTGCAGCAGGCAGCAGCCACTCAGGCAGGATAAGCTGCTTTCTCTTTTGACACATTAGCAAATGCACCGAGCTGGAAGAGAGAGATCAGTACCCTTAGCTGAAGTCACTCATTCATGGCAAGAGCTCACAAATCTCTCCATGAACGAAAGAGCAGATAAATCCTCCAGCTACTTTCAAGTAAATTTCAGTGAGCAATTCCAGGTTTAGCAGAGGCATCTTAGCTCCAAAGATCTTGCTTCAAACACACTTTTTCCAACAGTGTTTTCATGCAGTAATTTGAAGGTTAGGGGTAGCAGAGAGGACTTTTCAGCCTTCGGGCTGTGACTGTACATTTTCAAAGTCAGTCAGTCAGTCAGAGGGAAGAGTTACATAAAACCTTTTTTCAGCTGGGTTTCACATGCACATGTGAAATACATCCTTTCAGCAGGCTACATTTCTTTAGTACTCTGTGTTATGTCAGTGCCCGTTGCAACCAGTTTAATTCCTCTATTGCTTTTTGATTGATTGTCTACAATAGGAGAGGGGTCATCTGGATGGTCATGCATATGTAAAAACCAGCTTTGCTTCCCTCTTTCTCTGCACACACTACAGATGCTGTAAATTCTTCAGCTCAAAGCATTAGTGATTTGTCCCAGGCTCATGATCTTGCAACCTGCAATTTCAGTAATGCAGAGTAACCTCAAATTTGTTTACTACACAAGGTGAAAAGGTGTCTGTCTCCTCCAGTCCTTTGTATACGGACTAAAGTATCCTCATTCACACAATACAGTAGCGGAAGAATCCACGTCAAGGACAATATGAGTTGAGCATATGGTGCTTATCATCATAGGAGTTGCATGGAGACATCTGTATGGGAGCAGATGGGCCCTGGAGTACTCTCTAGTTAGGTGTAGAAAGTGTTTTAATTTGTTGATAAGGAAGAAATATTCCTCCCTTTTTTACACAAGGGATTTTAGGTGATCATTTCTCTTCTTGCTATCCTGAAAGCTGCACCATGTGCTACCTCCAACAGTGGAAACATTGTCCAGGATGTCAGTGACAATGTGGCTGCCACTCAAGTTTCTGCAATAGAAGAGCAAAAGAGCCAATATGACGTCAACAAGTGGCTGAACCAATCAGGTTAAAAATCCACAGAACACCATTCCCATGGGATCCAATACCCAATATAGGAAGTGAAACATGAATGCTCTGTCAGGAAGCAAGTTCTCAGTGTGAATGCTGCTGCTCAGTGTCCACTGCTGGCAGAACAGATTGCAGCATCCGGATGCTCCAGCTTCTGAAGGAAACACTTGTTTAAGAGGTGAGTTGTGATGTAAAGAGCAGCAGGGAAGGTATAAAGGATCAGTAACCTCTTTTAGCTGCATGCGTCACAAGGCCAACCAGGGTGGCACCAAGGGGTGTCCCCCTCAGACAAGACGCCAAAGCCAGCCGCCGGACTCAAAACCTTGAAGAACATGGTCACTGCTTTTCACGAGGCAAATACAAGTGAAGGACATCTGTCTCTTCACAAGACCTGGGTTGGCATGTCCAGGGATCACTCTTGCTTGGGGCTTCCACATTCCCTAGGCCCTTTCCTGGCACCAGTGGTGGATTTGGCTGGTGAAAGCTCCCAGAGAGCACTGCTTGGCCCTGCTTGGCCCTGACAGCCCAAGCAAGGGTAGAGCACATCCAAGAGTACCTAGAACTAGATTCCTCTTCTTACTTTGTCTAAAAGCCCAGCCCATCAGTCAGGCTAGACAAATCAAGAGATGAGATATTTTTCACAGAGAAGAAATTACATACTTTTTCACCGGGGCCTGTTAAGTAGAAAATATTTGTCATCATGAATAGTGGTTTTGATTGCTCCTGCTGGCACCTGCAGGGAACCTTATCTGAGGGGATCTACATCCTTTATGTCAGAGCATGGTGAGACATCTTAAAAAGTACCATCTTTTTTTTTCAGCTTTTTTTCTGCTTTTGATATGCTTACCATTATCTTCAGCTCAGTGCATCAATGCTACTGCAACAGTTTCCTCACTGCCCTTTGTTATCCAAAGCAAAAGCTTGTTTGATTAGCTTTCTAGGACACATTTCCTCAAAGTGCAAATTTAAAAGTAACATGAAAAAAAAAGGAACCCAGCAGTCAACTAACAGAAATGTATGATGAATAAAACTGAAGCACGTATCACAGACTTAAAAAAAAAAATCAAAATAAAAAGCCTAATTTTAAGAAGAATGCTTCAAAACGGCTGCACAATGCTGCACAGATAATAAATGCCTCAAAAGCCCTTTCTAAAATCAAACACAACTCCAGATTTCCTACAACAGTGTTGATGCCTTTCAGAGGCAATACACAGCTAAGCACATTCCTTGGCCTCGTGAGAAAGAGGGAGGGCATAGCCACCACTCTCTCGTTGTTATCTTCTGCAGAGCCATCCAAAGATCTGGTTGTCCATCTCCTCCCATGTCATGGAGTGCTCTACTGCCTTTCTGCTTCATGTTCACTCTTCCGCTTGCCACTGATTCAGAAAACCTCCCCAGCATTTGCCTGGTTGCCCAAGTTTGTAATGCCACATGGTTGTTAATGCTTTTGTCACAACTTTCTCCTGTTTCTGAGAGATTGTCAGTAAGAAGTGTGTGCAGTCACCAGTGGAAAGAAACAAAAATACTGAGAAAAAACCCCACCAGCCACTGAAAAGTCAGTTGGCACTTCCAGAAGCCAAACAATCCATTGCTTTATTTGCAGCTACTAATTCCAAACAAACACTATATGAGGAAAATTTACTGTGTACTGTTCTGATTTGACTGAACCACACATAGAAAGAGAGCACATTCTACAGACTGCAGGATCATCCCAAACCTGATCACGTGTTTGCAAACAATCCTACATAAGCTGCAGATTTTGATGCTGCTAGAAGCTCCTGATTGATCTGGAAAGCAGCAAGACAAGATCACAGAATAATTTAGTCAGGCAGTAAAGAGCAAATATTCAGATTGTCTCCTGAAAACCAAAACTGTGCATATTGTACATTTCTTGGGGAGGGAAATTATGGGAAAAATCTGTATATACCTTCTCTGAGCAGCCAGACGCAATTATTACTACTATAAGCAGTAGTTTTAAACTAGCTTAGCAGCCCAATAGTTTTAACCGTCTCTACTAGAAAGGTATCAAACTGCCAGATTCAAGCTTTAGTTCACTCTGTTTTGTTGGTTTATTGTTGTTGTTGTGGTTGATATTTGGTTGGCTTAGTTAGTTTGTTTTAAGAGATTGGTATAACAACAGTTCTGCATTCCAAGCAGCTCTTTGTGTCAGAGGTGCCCTCATCTGAGCAGTTTCCAGGCAATCTGCTCCTCACATAGTAGGACCTTTGAATTCAGCCCCCAAAGGGCAGGCTGGTATAGAATGAGCTCTTTGCTGAAGCTTGCTCCCTTTGCATGAAAATTGCTGAAGTGAAAGCAAGCAGCCCATCTGTCACAGATCTCCCAATTCAAAATCTCAGTTCCAAATGTTTTAGAGGTTCATCTCCTTGCCTTTAACTTCTTGTGTTCTGTAGGATGTAAGGTAGAGAAGGGCCATGTAAACACAGGTGGCTTATGAAAGAAACTCTGCTTTGTAACATGAAAATGTGCTTATTCCTTCCAGAAAACGTTAACACAGTGCAGGCACAGTTTTCCCTTTTTGTGAGGTTAGCAGAGAACAAGAAGCACCAACTGGCTGTGGGTGCTGGTGTTACTGGTGGTAATACTCCTACCAGCAAAGCTGAGGAGGATGGCAGCCAGCTATGCTGGTTTTGCAGGGGAATTTAACAACAAGAAACCTGAAGGGTTATATTTCTATCTCTAATTCTCCTCTCCATTTCTAAATTGTCTTTACAGCAACTAGATCATCCCTTCTCACTGCACAGTCATATGGTGCAGTCATATGGCCAAATATCTGCACTGCAAACCCAGGTCAACTCACAAGTGATTCAATGAAATAAATATAAATACGCCAGTACACATAAGCAGCCATTGACATATTATTCCCAATATAGCATCAGCATTCACTAGATTAAACCATAATCCTGATAGTACATCCTGTACAAATCTTTTCAGGATGGATAACTTCAACAGCATAAGCATGACCTCTCAAGACTGAAATAAAGAACACGTAACAGAACAGAGATGTAATCAGAGATGTAATAAGAAAAGGATTATTAAACAGATATTCTGTATTTTATTTATTTACAAAGCATCGGTAAGCAATAGGGAGAAAAACTCTTTCAACCCTCCTGGATCTTTCTTTTTTTTCTTTCTTTTTCTGTCCTACTAATGCCTTTCCATTTATTTGTGGGCTTCCTACATAGCCTTTCTGAGCTATATTTATTGTTTATCCTTGTACAGACCTACGCTACAAAACAATGTCTTTTTCCAGAAAGATTTTTCTCCACCAGAAGTTGCATTCTCATTTTGCAAGAGTAAATTCACTGATTTACTAAATTCTCCCTGCCACTGCAGGGAGACTGAAGCAATCGGTGCTACTGAGGAAGAAATTTGGGCATCATTATAAAAGCTGAAAATCTGTAATTAGTGTCCATGAAAAATAGTCATTAAAATTCCAAGCAGAAAAATTACAGAAATGTTGATAGAACAATACATTCATTAAAGTTAAATCCCAAACACTCTCTTCTGGTCATATAGCTCACTCACTGTGGCCAATTTGAACTCTGAGAAGAAAAATTAAATAAACTGTCCTATCTGTTAACATGGATGAAGCTTCAACAGTGGGAATGCCAGGGCTAATTGAGTCATGAATGAGTATTTTGGCTGCCGGCTAAGTGCCAAGCATTATCAAAATGCTACTCTTACTAAGCCAATTAAATATTTGAATTTGCTAGCATAGTGAAGTTAGGCATCATGGGAATTACAGCTTCTGTCTGAAGCGTCTTTGCCCACACACTTGCTTTAAGTATTACCATGAAGGCTTAATTACCTGCCTTTTAACTTAGTGCTTTTTTCATTGCCTTCTGTCTAGCTCAGTGCAAAGCCAGTGGGCTCATCTTGTAAGCAGCAATTCCATAGCACATTTGCTCTCTGTTTTTCAGCATGGGTCTCCAAGCTGTGCTTGGTGACTGCAGCTGTAACAAGATACTGACAAATTTACTTGTGAGTTTTTCTGTTATGTTGATCCAGCTGTTTCATAGTAACTAAACAGTTTTCTGCCTGCTTGGTGAAAAGACCTGTGCTATCCTGATTGAAGAGATGGGAATTTCAGTATTTAGCCAATGGGTACTCTCTAATCTTCTGTAAAAAAATTGAGCCATCAAGGATTTTAAAGCATCCCTAGCACTTGTAACTGTGACTCTACAAGGTCCTAAGGAGCCAAAATTTATTTAATTTGAAATTTGCCTGATTATTACTAAGGAGATTGATAGCAGTCACAAGAAAATAAACTCATCCTTTGGAGAAGCAACCAGCTGCTTGAAATGTATGGCACTCTCCACATCTCCCTCCAGTAAGGGCAGCAGGGTCCACAGAAATCAGACTTCTCCTGACTATGCCTCACCCGGGGCTCTGGAAACTGGCACACGATGGGGGCTCTGCAAATGGTCACCTTTCCAAAGACACAGGTTACAATAAGGCATTCTAACCAAGGCTGTCATCATGTCCTTGCACCCAGTGTTTCTTAGTGTTTCAGTGTTTGATAGGCTTGTAACTTAACACTGTATTCTCTAACTCCAGAGAGTCTGTCACTGCTCCTAAGTAAAAACCTTTTCTCCCCATTTCCCTTCTCTGACCAAAGGCTGTAAGTGCTTACTTATATTTCAGAACAGGCTTATGTCTGTCATAGCAGCATGTAAATACAGGAAGAAAATGAAAAGGCATGCAGCCTGGGAATGAGACCTTGGTGAGTATTCAGGGCTGGACTACTGGGGACCTTTCTCTGCCCTTCTCTTACTGCTTTCCCTGTGATTTCAAATGCTGAAAAAGGTGATGAATAATGAACAGCTTGGAATAACAATTCCTGTCTAGTCATGTTTATTGGAACATATGCCAACAGAGCACAAAATACATGGAAGGCTATTTCAGGATGAGAAACCCACCCTGGAGAATATGCAAAACACCTACATGCTGTATGTGGATGACTTGGGATTTCAGTGGAGGAGTGTCTGCTTTTAGACTGTGACATAACATACTTTCCCCCAGGAACTGGGCATACACATCAGTTCATCCAACTTGTCAATTAGAGAGCAACCCTGTGCTGGAAAGACACGTGAAACCTGTTGTCCTAGCTCCTGGGGCTTCTGAGGGAGACAAAATCATAGAATTGTTTGAGCTGGAAGGGACCCTTAAAAGTCATGTAGCCCAACTGCTCTGCAATGAACAGGGACATCCACAGCTCAATCAGGTGCTCAGAGCTCCATCCAGCCTGGGCTTGAATGTCTCCAGACATGGGGCATCTACCACCTCTTTGGGTAACCTATTCCAGTGCATCACCACCCTTACTGTAAAAAACTTTTTCCTTATGTCCAAATTAAATCTCACCTCTTTTAGTTTTGAAACCATTTCCCTTATCCTATCACAACAGACTCTGCTAAAGGGTCTGTCCTATTCCTTCTTATAGCCCCCTTTAGGTACTGAAAGTCTGCTATTGGGTCTTCCTGAAAGCTTCTCTTCTCCAAGCTGAACAGCCCCAGTTCTCTCAGCCTGTCCTTATAGGAGAGGTGTTTCATCCCTGGGATCATTTTTGTAGCCCTCCTCTGGATATGCTCCAACAGATCCACATCTCCCCTATACTGAAGACTCCACATCTGGATGCAGTACTGCAGATGAGCCCTCACAGCACAGAGCAGTTAGGGGCAGAATAACCTGCTGTCCACACCATTTTTTATGCAGCCCAGGATATAGTTGGCACATTTTTGGCTCGTGTCCCGCTGCTGTCCATCAGTACCTTCAGGTCCTTTTCAACAGGGCTGTGCACCATCCTTACATAACCCAGCTTGTACTGATAGTGTGGGTTACCACAGTTGAGGTGCAGACCTTGCACTTGGGTTTGCGGAATCTCATGAGGTTCTCTTGAGCCCATTGCTCAAGTCTGTCTGGATCTCTCCGGATGGCACCCCATCCCTAGGGTATGCTGACTGCACCACTCAGTTTGGTATCCACAAACTTGCTGAGGGTGCACTTGATTCTACTGTCAATGTCAGTGACAAAGATGTTAAAGATCACTGATCCCAGTACAGACCTTTGTGGGAACATCTGTGAAACAGTGGAACAGTATGGGGATGTGGTCTCTGGAATGTGCAGGTTTCTGCTGAAGAGCTTGCGGCCAATCAGGGTAAAAAACAATGCTGGAGACTGTTACATGGCACTCTTCCCAGTTGTTCTGGTCTTCAGGCACTGCTGAGTGGCTGCATTGAAGAAAAAAAATAAGTTTCCTAAGGGATGCACCTACAGCCACAGTCTGTAGCTGAAGGCCATGCTGCATGTACGATGCAAACAAGCTTGCATTACATGGCCTTTCTTCCCTGCAGCAGCAGTATGAATTGGTAACAATGGGAAAGAAAGCCAGTATTGCATGGATTTATGGGACTCAGTCACCAACAGTGTGAGCCACAACTCCTCAGTATTTCCTCCCCACTGAGAGGAGTATTGTGCACCTCTTCTTCTGGGGAAAAAAAACAGCGGAAGTGTGGTTAGAGGCCACAAGACTGTTCAGTCCCATACTGCTACCCAGTACAAAGTCAGGCTGGGCTAGTTGCTCCAGGGGAAGGACATGTTCTTTGCCAAAGCAGGACAAGGGACCAGGAAAGCTGTCGGCTCAAGGAATACCCAGTGGAGAGAGACAGAAATGTGGCTCAGCCTTAGGTGAAATATACTTATGAGAAATAACATCTATTCATAGAAGCAGAGGCCCACAGCAATGAAATGAGAAAAGAAGGAGGGAGAGAGTGTTCAACTATGAGCTCTTAAATACAAGGGCTGCTCCAAAAGTAATGCCTCCTTTTTTATTATGTTGTCCCATTACATCAGAGGTGAGTGTTGGTGGTATGTCAGCAGAAGTTGAACCTCTGACTTAGGAGTGCAGATGAAGCAAAGGTGTGACACTGAATTTCTTATGTGGGAAAAAAGGCAACCACTGACATTTGCTGACACTTGCTGAATGTTTTGGAGATCAGACAGTGGATGTGAGCACAGTGAGGCAGTGTGTGGTGCATTTCAGCAGTGGTGACAACAATAGGGTCACCTCTGCTGGTGCAGATTGTTACGAGGGCAGCATGCAGGCTCTTGCTCATCAGTGGTGGAAATGCAGAGCTATTGGTGGTGACTGTTAAAAAGGAGTGTTTTGAGGGAAATGTGCATTTTCCTCAAGCTGGCAGGTTTTGAGCGTTTTCATTTATTCAATGCATTAAAGCTGTTTTAATTAATCATCTCAAGCTTTTGGACAGATGGCTATTTTAGCAATTTAAAGGGCTGCCAGCTGCAGACACAGGCAGAGCCTACAAGTTTTTGAAAGCCATCCCATTTCCTTTTTATTCTCTTGATCAAAATCCAGTGCAGAGAATGATACCTGTGCTAAAAAAACTTTCCAACTCTCCAAGTCAGTGGAAATCTTTCTTGACCAGATCCCTCCTACATAAAGAACATAAGCGATATTTAAAAAAAAAAACCTTTCTGTCACCTCTAAGAATTACCTGTTCGATTTGGGATTTTTCTGCTCAATATCTTGCAATAAATCAATGGCAGAATCAACGCTCTCTGTGAGAGGGCAAGGATTAATGATCTCAGTTAGTCACCTTTTAACAAAGGCCTTGTTACGGACTTGACACATCACCGTATGATGTGACTACTGAACCAGGAAGGCCTTTGGATTCTTTTGCCCATGTGTTATGACCTAGATAATTGTATGGCTGAGGGCAATCATATTTTGTCTGGATGCTTATCTGGCAAGGGAGAGTCTACTGACAGGCACTGGTGCAAAAGAAAAGCAAACCTACACATACTGTAAGCTTTGAATTGACAGCAGTGAATGCAAAACCGAACTAAAACATTCACGTGTCCTAGCACATGTTCTAAAACAAACCTCTGAGGCTGAAGGAATAATAAAATTTCCAAAACAGAGGACTAACTGGGCTGCAGCTGAAGATAGAAAATATGACCCAGATAAAGAAAGGAGGGATTTAGAGGACAATGTTGTACTGGCCAGTGACCAAAGAATTAGTTTTTCAAGTATTTTTAAATACCAGGAACAAACTGATTTGCCTGAGCAGCCCAGGAGAATACCCAGAGGAGTGCTGGAAGGCATCTCTGGGGGCTTGTCATCTCCTGCTCACCTGGGATCTTGGCAGGACTGCTTTCATTGCTTTGCTGTAGGGAGAGCTGAGCTCTGGGAGCCTGTCAAAAAACAGAGGGAAGGTCATCTCCAGGTCTGACAGTGCCAAGTGAGGCATGGACCATACACAGAAAAAAGCAAAGTGCTGGGTTATTCAAGTTTTCTCCTGGGAAGAAAGGCACTTACATGACTTATCTTAAATTCCTTTGCACAAATCCATGACACATCTGAGAGAGCTGTTTCCAGCGCTTCCCAAGTTGGAGAATTAGCTTTTATCTAGGCCAAACACTACCTGACAGTGACCACCTGAGACAACATAAGGCATATGCACTCTCATCATTATCTGTAAGTATCTTTGTAGTGGAAAAATATGGTCCCTCCCTTGCTTAAGTCACTCAGAAATATACACAGTCCACATCTCCTGATGATTTCAGAGCTCTGGAAAGGCCAGGCAACCAGCCCTGAAAGCTCAATAAATACCTCCTTCCTTAAGAACCCTTCACACTAAGGTATGGATTCAGAGTTCCACAGCCTCACCTCCAGGGCAGCCTGAGGATGTACTCTTTGCATGGCCTGACTAGAAGTGTCTTTGCAAGTGAGCTACATCTGGACAAATGGGAACCTGAATTTCAACATACTCCTGCACAATATAAAATGATGCCTTTATGCTCTTCTGGAACAGGCTGCTGCATTTTTAATTTTTTTAAAATTTTGTTATTATTTTTTTTTTTTTTTTGCAAACTCAGATGCTTGTTTAGAAAACTTTTTGTTCTATCCTGTGATAAGAAGTACCTGTCAGGTTGCATCTTTTGCTGAATACACATGCAGCATTTTCTGGGATTTGCTTTCCATAAAGCCTTTGAAAATGTAGAGGCCTGAAGGCAAGGATGAGAGTAGATTCTGAATGGCTATGAAAATAGCCTGAAGTGACAATTTTCTCCCCCAAGGCTGAAAGAGACATAAGTAGTCCAAAGCTCTAGTTAGACTTTGTGCTCTTCCTGACTGTAATTATCAAAAAGCAAGAAAGGAAGGCCATGTAGGACACAGTTATCTCCAGGTAAACATGTGCAAACTCTAATAGGCAAGTTCATCTTTCACTATAAAATAAACCTGACAAGTAGGACAAACATAATTGTCAAAGTACCCTTATGAACAGTAGGCAAAACGTACCCAAGATAATGTGTTTAAGGCTAACTGAAATACCAATATGATGTGCAGTGGATAATGAGCTGCTTGAAGTCAAAGCTACTTACCAAAGTCATTAGCATCTGAGTAAGGACCTCATAAAAGTGTTACAGGTGAGCAAGCAGGGGAACAAACAGCTCTGTAAAGTACAAAAGTCAACCTTAGATGATTTTCTTTGCAGACACAGAGTCTATTAAGTGAAAACCTGCAATATCAGGTAAAAGGGAGTTTCCTTGTGAATAAATTAAAGTCAAGGGTTAAGACTTCTTAACAGAGATGTCTCCACATGGAGGAAACTTGCAAGCCTTCCAGATCCACTACATGTTACTGCATCCCTTGTGGCTTTCAAGCAGCCAACATAAAAGGGAAAGTCCACTCCTCCTCTCCTTGGTGTGCTGTAATGTGCATGGGGAAAATCTTTCATTTTACACAGTTTAGGGAAAGGAGCCTCCTACTTGCAACAGCCTGTCATTTGGGTCACTCTGTTCAGCTCTCTCTTAAAAGTACACAGGAAGACTTTTTGAGGAGGATGTATGCAGTATAGAGCTTAAAATCAAAGAATCATAGAATGGCTTGGATTGGAAGGGATCTTAAAGCTCATCGAGTTCCAACCCCCCCCACCACAGGCAGGGTTGCCACCCACTAGATCCACTCTCCAGTACCATCCCAGCACTTTGATGTGCTGGGGGACCCAGGTTTGCATTCATTACTCTAGATGGAGCCTCATGAGAGCAGAGCAGAGCAGAGCAGAGCAGAGCAGAGCAGAGCAGAGGGAAACAACCCTCTCCTTCTCCTTGCTGGCCACCCCCCTTTTCATGCAGCCCAAGATGCAGTTGGCCTTCCAGGCTGCAAGCATACACTGCTGGCTGGCTTTTCATCCATGAGGATCCCCAAGTCCTTCTTCACTGCTCACATGGAGTTCTTCTTCAAGTCTGTACACATCAGGAGTTGCTCCAACCCCAGTTTAGAAATAAGGATGTCAAAAGCCTTGCAGAAGTCCAGCTAGATGACATCAGCTGCCCTTCCTTTGTCCATCAGTGTATTCATTCCAATGTAGAAGGCAACCAGTTTGGTCAGGCACGACATGTTGCCTTGCATAAGTTGGTCAGGCTGTCATGAATCATCTCATTGTCTTGCATGTGCCTTAACAGATCTTCCAGCAGGATCTGCTCCATGATCTTCCCAGCCGCAGGCACGAGGATCACCAGCTTGTAGTTCCTTGGGCCTTCCTTTCTCCCTTTCTTAACAAATGGGAGTGAAGATTCCAGACTTTTTCCAGACTCTGGTTTGCCTGACAGTCATGGCTTTTTGAATATGATGGAGAATGGCTTGGCAACTACATCAGCCTGTTCCTTTGGGAACCTGGGATGCATGTCATTAGACCACACAGACTTGTACACATTCATCTTTATCATGTGACCTTGAACTTGCTCTTCACTTTCAGTGAGAGAGCTCATCCAGCCCCTGCTTAGAGGTTCAGGGACATAAGAGGCATGCCAGTGAAAACTGAGGCGAAGAAATTGTTGAGTACCTCAGCCTCTTCCATATCTGTCATTGCCAGTTCTCCTTTCTCAGTTTTCAGAGGGTGTACATACTTCTTGGCCTTTTTCTTCTGGCTAATGTATCTATAAAATCCATTTTCTTTGTTTTTCCACATCCTTTTCCAGGTTCAGTTGCATCTGGACAGCATCCTTGGACTCTTCCCAGGCCACGTGTCCCTGCCTGTACATTTCTTTTTTATCTCTTAGCTTGAATCCTCCAGAAGGTTTCCACTCAGCCATTCCAGCTTCCTGCCTCCCCTCATTGATTTCATGCACTGGGGTTTGGAATTATAAAGCAATTATTGATTCATTAGCTGCACAAAATATAGCTAGGTTTTAATAAGCAACTCAGACAATCACTATGCTCACTATGCCCAGAATGGTGAGGTGGACATCAGTCAAGAAGAAAGAGCCTCTGAGGATCCCTGGACACATCCTTGGTGTTCTTGAGTTGCTGTCATTTCCCACATTTGTTGAAACAAATAGCTCTGCTGAGTCAATTTATTACTACTAAAACAGGATATAAAATCTAAGCTGATTTTTGTGTGATATCTTTCAGCAGCAGAAGCAGTTTAGAGTGATCTCAAGAGGAGGCAAGGGGAGCAGCAAAGGAGGTGATGTGATGTACAGTTTTGCATAGATGACTATGGCAAAGGTCTGTGTCATGCCTGATGTTTCCTTTTCCTGGGACAGGCATTTAGCAGAAGATGTCTCTGCCCATAGTGCCAAAGCCACTGGCAGTCCTACAGATCAATGATTTCATTCTCTCTAGGATGGGATATTTCTGTAGTTCCAACAGGACAAGTAAGAGAGGAGAGGGAAACATGATACAAGCAAGTTTATGCTAGGGATTCAGTAGTGCCAGCAATCCAGTATCTTCTGTGCCAGAGAGAAACAGAAAAGGCTTCTCCATGTGCCTTTAGCTCATGCATTAGCTTGCAAGCCTGCAGCCACACAACGACTTAAGTGTGGGATACATAAGAGGTAAACTCAGAGTTCTCACTGAAGAAAACACATCTACAGATGCAGCTCAATTATATATCAATTAATACTCAGTCTGCTTCTGAGTAGCTCTCATCTTTCCTGATGCTTCTTCACTAGTTTCTTTGCATCTCTGAAGCAGGAGTGGGAAAGAAAGACAGCATGAAAGTAGCTTGATGTTAGCAGACTGGTAATTTTTTCTAAAGTGAATAAGGTGGTTTCACTACCTGTATTAACCAGTAAGTATTGCCAAAATAGTATAATTAAGGATCAGCATGATCCAACAAACCCAGGCTACTTAAGGACTGTGGTTTACCTTGTGATTTTGGAGACCAGACATTTTTGGACCTGATTAAATGAAAACCATAACCAATAAATTTTCTTTAGAAATTTGCTAGGCCACCAATCATCTTGCATCTTGGTGAAGTTCTCTGTCTGTCTGTTCTTACTGAACAGTGGTCATGAGTGTTTATTACTTCATCCCATTGGTGACTTTTGCAATGAACCTTGAGGTTTGATCACTACAGCTTGGTCAAATGATTTTCTGCAGAGTTTCACAGCAACTTTGCTAATGCTAGAACATCTGTCTTTCCATAGAGATTTCCATATCTTCCTTGTAATGCAGCTAATTGCTCTGGTCTCTGCATGAGCTCTGTGTTTGATATTTCTTCTTGGTTTTGGAAGAGCAGGAGAAATAAAAACAAACAGAAAATGGCCTCAAAATAAATTATAGAATCATAGAATCACCATGGTTGGAAAAGACATCCAAGATCATCCAGTTCAACCATTCACCTACCACTAATATTGTTTCCCTACTAAACTCTCAGTACCACATCTAAATGTTTCTTGAGCATCTCCAGGGATGGTGACTCAACCATCTCTGTGGGCAGCCCATTCCAGTGCCTGACCACCCTTCCACAGAAGAAATTTTTCCTAATATCCAAACAGAACCTGCCCAGGCACAATCTGAAGAAGAGTTGTGTATCAGGAGACCAAAGCATTCTTTACACTTGAAACATCCTGCTTAATGAACTTAATCTCCTTTTATGACAAAATTACTCACTCAATTGACTAAGATGATGTAAACTTTCTGGATTTCAGCAAAGCTTTTGATACTGCCTATTACACTATCCCTCTAAAAAAATGCCCAAGGTAAAGGTAGACAAAAAGGAGTGGGTGAGTGATTGGTTGGCAGATTGGGCTCAAAGAATTGTAGTAAATGCAGTTACATCAAGCTGGCTACCAGTCAATAGTGGGGGTCTGCAGAACTCAATTTTAGGGCAAGTTCTCTTTAACCCAATGACTTGGATACGGGACTATAAAGTATAGTAAGGAAGTTTAGAGATTAACTCTCTCGAGGGTTGAGAGGCCTTGCAGAGAGATTTTGACAAATTAGAGGGTGGTTGATGACCAACTATATAAATTTTAAATAGAGCAAATGCCAGATTCTGCAGCTGGGTTGCAGCAACCCTGGACTTATGTGAAGACTTGTGAATGAGAGTTTGGAGAGCAGTCCCCCAGAAAGGGATCATAGGGTTCTGTCTGACAGTGAGCTGAATATGAGGCAGCAGTGTTCCCTGGAGCCCAAAGGGCCAACCATACCCTAGGTTGCAGCAGGCCCAGTGCAGCCATCGGGTGAGAGGATGGGCTGCCCACTCTGCTCTGCACTGTGCGGCCTCACCTACAGCACTGCATGCAGGTTGAGTGCTGCAGTACAAGAAGAACGCAAAGCTATTAGAGAGCGTCTGAAGGAGGGCTGTGAAGATGGTGAATGGTCTAGAGGAGAAGATGCATGAGGAGCTGCTGCAGTCCCTTGGTGTGCTCAGCGCAGAGCAGAGGAGCTGAGGGGAGCGCTAAGCTCTGCTCTATGTGACAGTGACAGGGCCCAAGGGAACGGCATGGAGCTGTGTCAGGGGAGGGGCAGCTGGGGGTCAGGGAAAGGGTCTGCACCAGAGGGCGGTGGGCATGGAACAGACTGCCCAAAGGGGCACAGCCCCAAGCTCAGGGAATTCAAGGAGTGCTTGGATGCCACTCTCAGACATAGGGTTTAGATTTTGGGTGGTCCTGTGTGGAGTCAGGGGTTGGACTCCGTGATTCTTGTGGTTTCCTTCCAACTCAGCATAATCTATGATCCCTAACTGTAGAAAGGGGAGGCAAGTTAATGCATTGTAGGGTGTTACAGCCTGGGAGAGCACACATTGAAAGTATTGGAATCACTTGAGTCAGGCCATAGCTGTTCCTTCTAACGCATGCCCAAGAGAGCTGAGTTGAAGCAGAGGGGGAAAATGCTGCTTTCTGGCATACCTTTTGGCCAGGAATATGGTTTCCTTGGAAAATGGCTGCATCAGTCAGACTTACTACAACCTCACACCCTAGCTTGAGGATCCAGCTGAGTCCAAGCTGGAAACAACTGGGCATACAGTGGGCCAACAATACTGAATACCTCATTCTCAACTCTTGGCAAGTACACACCTGTGGTGGTATCTGGAGCTGTGCAAAGCAAAGGTGCATCTGAGTAAAGAACTGCTTCTCCATATCTGCTATGGTGATGACACCACAGGATCCTGTACCTACATGCTGGCTGCAGCAAAGAGGGCAAACTATAGCCGCCTAAGGAGGCTTCTTAATTTCTGTCACGAGTCAGAGCTGCTTCCCTGTAGCATCTACATGCTGGTATCTGAACATACAGATCCCCTGCTCTGCGTGGGTACCTCATGAGCTCCCTTTCAGATTCTATGACTTGCTGTCATGTGCTAGCATTTCCAATGGTCTCCAACAAAATAACAGTCATAGCCTATTTTCTTAACTTCTGATGTTGATCAGTTATGATAAATTCAGGAGGTCTGTAGTTTCAAAAGGTAGAAAAGAGCCATTACTGTCTCAGTTATGTAATGCAGTTGAATAATTTTGCACTGAGCTCACAATCTACTTCAAAAAGTTTGTGTTTATTTAACCCAAGAAGTGGGTTTTCAACGGAAGTCTTCCACCTGTAATCCATGAGTCTAATTTCTTTTTCTCTCTTTCTATTCCTTCTCTAAGGATGAGAAGAATCAGGTGTTGATTACAAATGCTTGGCTGCAGATGGTGAGTAACCTGCATGAATAAAGAATTAAAAAAAACCTTCCTAATAACAAACTACCGAATGTGATTTCTTAGCTGGAAAGCAAGATTGCTGCCTTTTAACTTGTCTCTGACATTCTTCTATTGCTCATTTTAGCAGTGAAAACAAGAGGAGACTGCATTCACCCTCTGAGCAGACCTTGGGAAGTAATACTAACCACACTATTTCGCCGATGAACATAGGCATCAACAGACAGCTCAAAGCAAGGCTCCCATTATAGCTGGAGAAGCTTCAAGAGGTTCAGGGCCTCTCCAACAGTAGAGCTGGACTCTTGTAGTGAAGGAGCCAGGCACCTCATTAGACCTGGCTGTCCTGCTCTCATTGCTTCTGAGATGTCTATAATTGGGAGCTAAGGTATCCCTTGAAAATGCAGAACACTCTAGCATGCACCTCAAATGCAGAGAACTGCATTCAGCTGTGCACTGGTTTGCCATCAGCAGTGCCCAAGCTCATTGGTGGGACAGCTTCCTTGGAACACTGCCTTCCCTTTCACTTTAAAAATCTCACACATAAACACACCTCCCCCCTCTCCTGCAACTTGCTCCTACTGAAGAGTGACCTGAACTGGTCATGCAGGATAAGCAAAGTTGATCTTCACTGAACAGGTATACCTCCACTTGGTGGAGGGAACTTCCTACCACATCTGCTGCTGGCTGTGTGTGGTGAGAGATATGATCTACTTTTATGGAGCATAAACTGATCTCCTTAATGGCTTGTGCTCAACAAAGATGAAGCTCTGCAGGGAAAAACCTGTGGGAGACTTGAATGATAGAGCTAATTCTGCTTTGACTTGAGCAGTTAAATACTATGTCAAGTTAATGGGTGCAACTGAATGGGTTGTTTATTCCACAGATATCTGTTGGGATTTGAAGCAGGAATGAATTTTTTCTACTGCAAAAACTAAACCAACATATGGGATTACAGTATCATCACAGTAGAGTCTGCATGTATCTTGTTCTTAGCACAGAGTGTCTTCAGCTATAGCACCAGTAACACTCTTGCAATCCTACCATAGGGTTTTTCCGAAAGTCACTTTCGGCACAAAAGTTGTTCCTGAGCCTTTCTTAAATTATTTGAGATGTCTGGCTTCATGTCTCAGAGTGGAGCAGTGAGGCACTAAATTAAATACAGCAGCTAACAACACTGAGTCATCAACCTGCAAATTCCTCTCTCTATATGCCAGCTGTTCTTAATAATTAAAGCCTAGCATTAAACTATTATCAGTAGTGATAGCAGTAGTATGATAATATCCATTCTGCTCCCATAATATTCCAAATAGCTTAAAAGACCTTTACCAGCTTGTATAATCTGATGTATATATTTTCCAACAGTACTGGGTTGATATTTACTTGTCTTGGGATCAGTACGAATACCCGGGTGTGCAGAATTTACGATTTCCAGCTGACCAGATTTGGGTACCTGATATTCTTCTCTATAACAGGTAAGCAATATGCATAATAAGCAGTCGGAGCCTTGAACTAGAGCACTAAATGTTGGTAAACAACCATGCTGCACTGATATTCTAGGGTTTTGTCTGCTACTCTTGAAAAAACAAATATAAAAGCAAACAAATGCAAGTTAATAGATTTTCTAGGAGTCACTCCAAGTCACACTTTCTGTAATTTTATTTTTTAATTAATTTTCTCTTTTCCCAGTGAATGTGTGAAAACAATCCATATTCTCCTTATATTTACCATACCTCTGCTGGAAAACTGCTTGTTCCATAGTCTTTCTGCTTAAAATAAATAACCTGTTTCTTCGCATATTCTCCATTACCTCACCTTTTCATCATTCCTTAGCTCCCCCAAACCCTCTAGAACCCCTTTTTTTTTCTTTGCCATTATGGAGTCCAGTGCTCTAGTCAGCACTTTTGCACTGTTGGATTGAGTGGAATTTCTGTATACAGACTATTCTTAATTGCTTTTTGGGAGGAAGGGGTTCTACTTTTGCTCTAATGTTTTATTTTTGGGCTTATTTTGTCCTTTGTCCTTGCAAGATTTTCACTGACCTTTCCTTCTCAGCCAGTTTTAAACATAATCCTTCCTAGTTGTCTGGGTTGGGCTTCCTTCTTCTAGTTTCTGCTGTTCTCCCTTCCAGTCACCCACTATAAGATAACTGAAGGAGGTTTGAAGTGACCTGAAAATTGTTCAGGTGCTCTTCTTTATTGCAGCTCTACTACTTACAGTCTTTTTATTAATTTTCAGTCTCCAAAAATGATGCATATTATCTGGTCCATATTATTTTAGTTTGTTTATAAGGATATATCACAGGAAGGGCTTTCTGAGGTTCAGATATGTATTCTACTTCCTCTTATTGAATTATTCAGTAAGAAAATTAGATTGATTTCATGCAGTTGGCCTTGACAAATCCGTGCCAGCTGTTTTTACCTCATTATCTTTGAAGTTAGGATGAGGTGTCTATAATTTCACCTTTTTACAAAAAAAGAAAAAACAAATCAGAATTCTCTTTGAACTTCTCTAATTCACTGAGCCCTTTCCTGTACTCCCCAAACTCTCACAAATGATTGTTAATGCTTCAGAGAGTATTTTGGCCACCTTCAGTATTCGAGAGTAAATTTCATCAGTGCTGCCAACTGGAACCTGTCTTTTCTACACTTCTTTAATGCTTTCCTTTTCTCTCCTGCCTTGGACTCTGACCACTGTGTGAGGGTTAGTTGTGGTGAGCCACAATTCCTGAAAAGTGAAGTGCAGAAGGCACTGCAGCTCCCTGTACTCTGTTGTTTCCTTTCCTTTCACAGCAAGCAGCGAGTCTATCTCACCCTTTGTCTTTCCCTTGTTTTCTTCCCTTATTTTCTTCTTTCTATTAAGAAAGCCTTTCTTGTGGCCTTTTGTGTTATCACTCATTCTGCACTCTAGTATTTTTGCTTTTACCCACATTGATTTCTGTTGATGTTTGTGTTCCTCCTGAGTCAGTCATTCCTGCTCCCATGTTTCCAGTGTTCAGTCCTTGATTTTCAAGTCCTGATGTAGAGGATCCTGATGCAGAGAACATTGTTCTTCACCCTTTGACATGAAAGCAGGATGCAGATGTGTTCAGTTTGCAGTCTTCTTCTCCAGCATTTGTTTCCCCCCCTTTCAGCTTTCTGGCACTGTGTCCTCAGACATGAACAAGGAGCAAGCCAAAGGAGGAATGGAGACTGGAATTTTCCATGATTGGTGGCAAGACAGGGTGTGTGAGATGGGAGAGCCATGCAACATGGACCTGCATGTAGCCATGATAGGCAAGGAATCAACATGGGAATCTTTCTGTATTTAAACTGGAACACTCCCTCATGCCTGCTTCTTTGAACAGTATTCTTGCTCAGGTCATTATTCCCTTCTTTTCTCAGAACCACTGGAATACTAAATAAATTCTCATTTCTTGATCCCTTTCACCAGGTTTCTGCTCTTAAAGTCTCAATCAGTACCTTCCTACAAGCCCCAAATCTGAAACAGCTTCTCTCCAGCATCTTCCTCCATTGCCCGAAGCAAACTTTTGGCCCCTAAGCATCCTAAGAGACAGAAGAATTATTGCCTCAGGGCACCATTGCTCTTACAACAGATATTTAGGTAAAAAATTACTTGAGTTACACTGTGAGCTGCCTGATCATGACAGCAGCCCTAGAAAAGCCTCATCCTGCCAACAATTCAGACTTTGAAACTTCCTTAAAACTTCAAAAACTGTAATACTTCTGCTCCTTTCCTTTCTGCCTTTGCCCCAAGGTATCTAACAGCCCCACATCTTGCTTCTCTGAGGACATTACAGCAAGCCATCAGCATTTCTGGGTGCAGGCCAGTAGTGTCTATTAGAAAAAAAGGTACTTCAGACATTCTGTGCATTGAATTCTCACAAAAGAAGTTGTTTTTTTTCTTTTTTTTTCTTCCTGTTGAAAGTTGCTACATCTTAAACATCAGCTTGCTTTTTCTTTTCTTTGTTTTGTTTGTGCTGTGCTGTAGTGCGGATGAGAGATTCGATGCAACATTTCACACAAATGTGCTGGTGAATTACTCTGGATCCTGTCAATATATTCCTCCAGGTAGGATGCAGACTGTGTTTGTTTGCTCAATGTATAGCTTTGAATAACTATAAGTAGTTTTCATTCATAGATGAAATCAAAGCATTTAGAAGCAGTCCACAGCAATTTTGCAAGATATATAATTTTATTTGAGACAGATCCACTAAGTAATATAGCTCCACGACTGGTAGCATATTTCCACTTCATAAATTAGCTGAGTAGTTTGATCATCCAGAGATCCATCTGAGGTATTATCTAGGCAAGGTGTTGGGTACCTCACATCACGTTATCACAGAGAAAAGTTTCTTATGCAAACCAATTAGTTCCTTCTTGAGACTGAAGGGAAGTATGACAACAGGAGGTAACCAGGAGCAGCAGTCTCTCTGCAGCGCACTTTATTCTATGAGGCTGAACCTCCATCTCCATGAGTTCATCAAGAGAAGATGAACTGAGACCAGCCCTGTTGAGCCAGACCCAAACCACATTCTGCTTTCCATCTGTACTGCTGATTCAGTGTCCAGAGGGCCATCTATACTGCTGATTCAGTGTCCAAGCAGCCAGGACCTACAGCAAACACACAAGCTATCCCCTTCATCACAGCCTCTGATGGACAGGAAATGTATAATCTTTGTGCCATACGCTGGAATCCTAATGCCAAGCACAACCGTAGGAGCCACCAAGATAAAAGTGGGTATTCCCTGATAGTTGATCTTCTGTTGATCCCTACCTTTGAGACCTTTTAAAGCATTTTTGTTTTTTCATGGAAAGACCCATGGGAATATTTGCTCTCCAGAGATCAACAGTTGACAGGAATAAAATCAACCATGCACCAGAATAGAGCCTTCCCTGTCCCTCCTGGCTCTGTACAGTAGGCAAGGGAGAATGTATACATATAGGCAGATCTGGTGCTCTGCTGGTTTGTTTTCAACTAAGAAGGCAGAAGATATACCACACATCCAGAGTACACCTGCAGTGAGCTACAAAATTGAAAGTAGAAAAGAGAGAATAAGAAGTAAAGGAAATGTCTCATGGAAAGTATAAAAATCAAATTTCTTACAGGAGTTTAACTCCTGCTAAACTGCTTTGCCCAATCCATTTTAGAAGGCAAATGTTGATAATCAGCCTACTTAATGCAACAAGTACTCACAGAAGCAGCTAGATTAATCAGGACATTGGAAAACACAAAAGAGGCATAAAGATGGTGTTTCCAAGGCTTCATTAAAGTTTTATTTCCCATTACTCTGTGAGCAGGCTGTGCTCACTGATGTTCTCCATTAGAAAAACAAGCTCTGCTATACATGGCTCAGTGGAAGAGCAGAGAGAGAGAACAAAGAGGGTACAGCTGTCTGTTGTGAAGGAAGGTACCAGAGCCAAGACTGAGGAGAATGTGGGAGAAAACACCCAATGTAACTCACCCAAAAATGGCCATGACAGTGGGAAGCAGATCTACCAGAAGGTAACAGAGCAAATGGATGGAATCCAGCTGGGCATCAGTTTTTGTGCAGAGAAATGCACACACCACACTATTAAGCCACAGTGTCCCCAGCTTTTACAGCAGCAGAAAGAAACTAACACATGATCTCAGTTTGGGGGATTTTATCTTCAAACGGCACACCTAAGAACTTACAGCAAACACACGTTGGTTAGGTGTTTCAGAGCTAAGATTCACATTATCTGGTATTTTATGGAGCACACAGAAACAGTTACTGCAAGCAGGTAATCTTAGTGTAGCATGGGAGGTAACTTTCCATCAAATCAGAAGCTGCTTCTCCATCACACAGTACTTTTGTGCTGGCCAGCTCAGGGAAGATGGGGAGCCAAAGTGAAAGCTGCATAGCCTTAGGCCTGCAGAGGTGAAGGTTTGTAGGGATGACCTCTGCTTTGCTCCAGCTTCTCGTGATATGGCTGTGTAGATAGACCATCTTCGCCCTGCTCTAGGCTCTCATTTCTCCCGGACAGTTGGGAAAATCTTGCAACTGCAGTGTGGGGCCCCAGTAATAAAGTCTGGAGCATTCCCTAGTTTAATCTCCTCTTTCAGCTGAATACAAATAAAGAAATAAACCAAAATTAAACAGTAGCTTTACAGTATGCAACAAATCCTAACATCCTCCATTACTTAATATGAAATAAAGACAGTGGATTAGAAACATGCAAAGTAAAATCTGGATGTGACCCTTGGGCCAGCCAGACCAAGAGACAGGGAGAGCAGCTCTCATGTTGCCACTGTGTTCTTGGACAACCTACCTCAAGGATGCAGTGAAGAAGGAAGGGATCTTCACCAGTGTCCCAGGAAGGCACTTATGCTAGTATCTTTCATCTGTGCTTGCTGTTTCGTTACACCATGACTATGTCATGCAAGCTTTTGGAGAAGAAAGTTGCTCACAATCAGTCTAAAAGTTAAGGTTGGAGGTGAACCCTGCACACGTTTGATTCTGGTTGATTTTTATCTACAGGCATTTTGAAGAGCACATGTTACATTGA
Organism: Meleagris gallopavo; assembly: GCF_905368555.1. Classification (NCBI taxonomy): domain Eukaryota; kingdom Metazoa; phylum Chordata; class Aves; order Galliformes; family Phasianidae; genus Meleagris; species Meleagris gallopavo. The sequence continues at coordinate 55,821,885 of NC_139435.1, read as the reverse complement.
TGTCCGCTGGTTCCCATTTGATGTGCAGAAGTGTGATTTGAAGTTTGGCTCTTGGACTCACAGTGGTTGGCTGATTGACCTGCAGATGCTTGAGGCTGATATTTCCAACTACATCTCAAATGGAGAGTGGGATTTAGTGGGTAAATTGACTTGCCTAAATTTTTTTCAGTACTCTAATTTTCAAAGGCGGAACCCAAATAGATAGAAATTATTGTATATTCAGATCTGTATTTGAAATACAGGTATGAAAAGTTTTCATGTAAAACCTTTTACATGAAAAAAGAAGAAAAAAATCACAGATCAAAAACAACTTTTCAAGTGCATTCTTTGAAATGTGTCTGAAAACACTGTGTTCTGAAGCAACTGCCTAAGTCTAAGTGCACAAATGAAATCTAGTGGTGCTGATGCATCTGAGCAGTTTGTCAGAACTGTACTTAGATGTGTCTTATGTAGACACACTGAATGCTACTGTCACATCTACTCAAACACATCACTAAAGAATTGATTGGTGTAAAAAATGGTATTTCAGCAAAACTGGAATTAGCTTTTACAGAGATTATCCTGTTCACTCTGAAAACCATCAAAGCCTCTAACAGTTTGTAATATCTGGAAATAACTGCAGCTTAGTGTGTCTCCTTTTTCGTGGTTCAGGATGTACTTGTATTTTTAAACGAGGAACTTGTGTCCAGAATTAGTTATTCATAGTTAGCTCCTAGTGAATTATTTTGAACTCATTTAAGTAGGTGTAAATCAGAAGTCAAGCTACGGAAATGGGCAGAGTTTAGACCACATTAATGGTAACTTGCAGCCATTTTTTTTCTAGTCTAGATATTCGATCAAGGGAATCACTAACCCAGAACAGCTGAATATGCCATTCAGGGCATCTGAGAATAAAATAAGAAACATAATCAGTATTCAGGAGTGCTGGAGGACTGCATAGGAAAGTCCTCCTAAAGTCAGTTTATTCCAGAGCATTTCTAACTTTCCAGTACTTTGATCCTATTTTTCCTATTTTCTCCCCTATGAAGAAAGGCTAAGTGAACTGGGTCTGTTTAGCCTTGAGAAAAGAGAGGGGACCTGATCCAGGTTTATAAATATCTGAGGTGCGGCAGCCATAGTGGTGAGGCCAGTCTCTTTTCAGTGGGACGTGGAGACAGGACGAGGGGAAATGGACATAAGCTGCAGCATAGGAAGTTCTGCACAAATGTGCGTAAGAACTTCTTCACAGTGAGGGTGACAGAGCACTGGAACAGGCTGCCCAGGGAGGTTGTGGAGTCTCCTTCTCTGGAGATACTCAAGTCTTGCCTGGATGCCTACCTGTGCAACCTGGTGTAGGGAACCTGCTTTGGCAGGGGGGTTGGTCTCGATGATCTCTAGAGGTCCCTTCCAAGCCCTACAATTCTGTGATTCTGTGATTCTGTGATACAGTGGTCATTTCTGTTCAATAAATTTGCATATCTGGTGAAGTAACTGGGCTGTGTTTTACTTGCCTTTGGACAGAACTGTTCCTTAATCAGCTCATTTGGTGAAAGTGTTCAGTAATACCCCAAATAACCCTTTATGGAGACTTGCATTTCTCCTGTCAATTTTTACATATCACTGTCCCTTCTGTACCTTGTGTACAGTAACACAGAAAAAGAGTGAAACAAGCGAGGTGCTAAGCTCTTCCATCTGGCCATGACACGTGTCCTGCTGCAGTCTCTGCCATACAGCTTCATGGGCATTCTACTGCAACTACGTCACCATTGCCGACCCTACAGTACAGCTATGTTGTAATGTATCTTAATCTTCATACATGACAGAATATAAGCTTGATTTGGCAGCTTTTGAAAACTATCTGTTGCATGGGCTAGTGTACATGACATCAAAAGCTAGCAATCATTCCCTAGGTTGCAGTAAGCCAGAAGTTATGTTTAGCTATGCTAGCTTCTGGCCTCTGTTTGCAGATCTTCCTGTTCTGAGGCTGGGTTGCTGAGACTGGTTTTGAACTGGATCAGATGAGCTTCTTTGATTGATCCAGTTCTAATGATCCAGAAAGTATGAATGTAGGTACTAGAAATCACAGGAGGTGGATTAGGAACCGCAGGCAACTTGCACTGTCAATTCAGATGTTCCTGAAGACACTGATATCTTAAGAGTCAGCCTTGGCCGATTTAATCCTGTAATGATGTATTTCAGCTTTCAAACAACATTGATCTGAGACATGTTGTCCCTGGTCTCATTAAATCTATCCAGCCATATGTGCATTAGTGGCTACAAGTGTTAGAAAATGACTTTTGCCCTGCAGCTGATTTAGGGATTTCTTTTCTCCCTTCTCAGTTGCCACAGGACACTTCAGTGCATCTTCTATTCCATGCTTGGATGCATGGAACAATAAGAGATTCCATGAAGAGGTGGGGAAATACTTTCTCCTTGCTGATAGCTTTAAGAGCCAGATAAGTTCCCTGCTGCAGTCCAAGGCTTGGATGTCTGGAGGTAGAGCCAGCTGGCTTTTACCACACACTAGCTTCTCTTTGAAGAAAGAAGCAGTTTGTAGCCAGCACAGGAGATATATCTTGTTTCTGTTTCCTCATCCCATCACTTGCCTAAAGCCTGAGAGAGAAAGCAGGAGCAACAGGGTGGTAGCAGGTTGGATCTGCTTATGGCAGAGTGAGAGACTGGAGGATCTCTGGAGGTCCTTTCAATGCCAGTGAGAGGCTATCTGGGCAGTGGATGATGGGCAATCCTGTGCCCCTGCCCATTACTCTAATCTCCCTCTCTGCAGGTGTCCCAGGAAAGAGGAATGAGTTGTATTATGAATGCTGTAAAGAACCATATCCAGATGTGACATACACCATCACCATGCGCCGACGCACTCTCTACTATGGCTTGAACCTACTGATTCCCTGTGTTCTCATATCTGGCTTGGCACTGCTTGTTTTCCTTTTGCCTGCTGATTCAGGAGAGAAGATTTCTTTAGGTAAGTGCTAAAGAATTCACTTATTTCTTGTGTACTTCCCATAAAATGGCAAATAACACCTCATGGTTTTTGATGAATAAAGATTTCCCTGAAGGAGCAACAGAAGCACTTGTTTAGTTTAGGAGTAAAAGTTTATGTATAGCATTCACACATACAGTTCTAAATACTTTGGATTCTACTCTGGGATGAAGTAGAACTTGTCACTGGCAGAAGAAGTAATGGTAGTTCTCCATCCCCTCTGTCATTCTATTCTTAAGCACATCTAAGTGCATTTCACAGCTGATTAACTCCCTTTTTCAGATAGGAATAGTAAGAAACAGAGAGTGAAGGTCATGAAAGTGGTGGGCATTGAATTTTCACATTCCAAGTACAGCTCTCAAACCTCCAAGCTATGAGTTCCCCATGAATGCAAAGTAATGACAGCCAAGGAAGAGCTAAATGAGATGTACTGTCATGAGTATCAATATAGACAGGAGGGGTGCTTCCAAGAGAAAGTTGAGAATATATGAGATTGACCCAGGCAAGACCTTTGGAATCACTTCTGTACAAATCTGATCAGAATAAAGATGCTGAAATATAGTGTACTGACTGCACATGGTTAGTAGAAACAGCAGAGCACTGAACAGCCAGTATTTCAAGAAGCAAAACATGGACTATGAGGGATATGACTACTGACTGTGAAAAACAGGATGCAGACAAGGAGAAGAATTATTTGAGTTAAAGCACAAAAAGAGAGTGTAATATTCATGCACTGAACACATGAAATACAAGGCAGTTTCTCAGCACAGGGCAGCTAGATTTTGCAAACAGCCTTTCCAGAGAGAAGAAAATAACACAGTTACTTTCATAACAGGCTGCAGCTCTATGGAGAATGTTATATAACATGTAATATTTGAAACAAGTCTCTCCTCATCTTGAACAGTTGTCTGGTTTTTGTGCAAGCTCTGTTTGGCAAGAACAGTATATTTTATCCATTCTGCAAGTTCCATTTCACTGAGCAGCAAAGAATCTCCTTCACTTTGAGAGAAGCAAAGGTTTGGGTGCAATTGAGAAGTGGAAAAAGAGCAGATAAAGATATATCCAAAGATGCTCTCACTTAGTAGAAGTTCTCACCTGCCCTGACAAGCATGAATTCATGGATTTGGCTTCGCTTTAAAGGAAGACAAAGTTATATTTAACAGCAAAGACATCAGAGGAGGAGCTGCAGCAATCGTGTTCCTCATCTTTCCTGTCCATGTTCACTCCCTGCAGGTATCACTGTTCTGCTTTCCCTGACTGTATTCATGCTGCTTGTGGCTGAGATCATGCCTGCAACGTCTGATTCAGTCCCACTAATAGGTAGGTTGATTTTCTCTGCTCTGTGCAAAAAGTACAGTGTTTCTCAAGAGCTGTTCAAAGCCTGTTGGAGCTTTGACTTTTTCTTACCACACTTCTGCATTTCATCAGTGTTAGGAATAAACCTCTGTTTGGGCTTTATAGTTTGTGTGGATGCAGCAAAACAAACAAACAAACAAACAAACAAAAAAACAACCTGGCATAAGGTAGCTCTGGAAATATCAGATAGACTGATAATTGTAATAATTAAAGGGACTCCAGGTCAATGTAGCTTGGAGGTTTGGGTAGTCAAATCACAAAGGACAGCTCAACCAGTGCATGAGAACAGGTGAGATATTGGAATAGTACTCAGCCTTCGTCCTGGGTTCATTGAATCTGGGTTCACTGAGTTAATTTGACAGCTCTCTGGTTGAAGCTATGCCCACAGAAAGCTTTTGAAGATATCTTTGCAGCTGGCCAAATAGAAGTTTTTCCTCTTCCACATCATCTGCTCCCCCACTCTGTTATGCACTGCTGAGGAATTTTATATTGTACTACTTGAGACAAATTAAATATATGTTTTTGCTTAGCTATAGAAAGTTTTAATGAACAACCCTCCAACAGCATTGGAGAGTCCTGCTACCATAACTGAAACCACAGGGAGTCAGAAAAGATATGTCTTTAGCCTTTAAACAACACTAAAGCTTCAATTTCTGCTTGAGGTCATCCTCACCAAGCTATACAAAGAATTTCCACTGGTGCAATTGCATCAATGGAAATTCTAAATGGAAATTTCCAATGGAAATTTCAAATTTCTTTTGAAATGATCAGTGCGTTGAAACACTATGCTGTCACAGTGGTGTTTGTCCCAACTAAGAGATGAACATGAGAGCAGACTGGTGAGGCTTGGACAAATCACTCAAGAAATTCCCATCACTGTCTAAACAGCAAGATTCAACCTACAACTATAGAAGTTACTACAGTGATGAAACTTGTGGGTTCTTATACTTTGGGGAAATGCTTTTAGGAATACTGCCTATACTACCTATATCTATATAATACCCATACTGTGAACAAAACAGTTGTTATGACTGGCTTAAAATCTCTAAAGCTAGAAATAGCCTTTTAAAATCCAAACCAGGAATCTTCTAGTCAATTCGCTTTTTAGCCATTGTTAAATAACTCTGAAGACAATATAAGAAATCCAGAGGAGTTAAGAAGCTATAAGGATTAAGTGATTTTCACAAGGTCATGCAAGAATGCCAGAGGGACTGAGTCATTTTTTTTCATTAATTTCTTCTTTCTGAAGTGTCAAATAACAAGGAAGGTGAGGGATTCACTGTTGTTCTATAAGATGAATTGATATGAGAGATTGCTTGTTTATTGTGGGACTGTCCTGTCAATGAGCTGGCACAGAGAGACACTGACTGGATATTATGACATTTAACATAAGAAGTGAGAATGTTGGTCTTGACAGTGTGTTATTTCTGAGGTTGAGTGTGACAGTAGCAACAGGAAGGGAAAGTCACCTCTGTGTCCTGTACATTTCTCCAGCAGCTGCTTGGTCACTAGCAGCATCACAGGGGTAGTAAGAGCTCTCAGACTATGATCCAATGGGCTTTATATGCCAAGGGCTCCAGCCTCTGCTAGGTGAACCTCCTGAAAGTGCCTTCTGAGAAGCAGAGGCAGAAGGGAAGGCACTGAGGCTGGTCAGCCTGCCAGCAGATTCAGGTGCCTACATTTCTGTTGGCTTGAAGATGAAGAAACCCACCAGAGCTGTGAAAGCTCAGTTGAATGGGAGAGGCAAAAGGCTGGGTAGCAGTTTGTGATCATAAAGGCACAGGTTCATATGTTGCCTTTCTATTGCATGCACATGCACTAATGGGAAGGGCTTCAGTTAATACTGAAATCAGTTTAGAGGGTCATATTTATTTTTGTTTTCATGGAATAATCCCTCTGCCTTGAGAACATGAAGTCTCGATTTCACCAGTGGAAACTGGTTAAAACATCATTTCCTGACCTCAGCAGGTTAGGAAAAACAAACCTTTTCTGGTTTGTAAAATAAAGAAGTGTGAACAGCACAGGAAACTCAGAAACTGTTAAAACATCTCTTGAGCTAAGGTCAATATATTCATGCAAATTATGATTAAAGTACACATTCTAGGCAACTGAAATAAATAAAATATCCAATAATATATCAATATGTGACAGAAGATGCATTTCTAGAGGTTGGTGGCCCTGCCTGTGGCAGGGAGATTGAAACTTAATGATCCTTTGGGTCCCTTCCAACCCATTATATGATTGTAAAATTAAAGCCTTTCACAAATTGTATAATAAAAAGAGCAAAAGACCATTTACTCAGACAACTTAATATTTAACTTCATGGAGAAAAAACACAGACCTACATGTCGGGAAGGAAGGTGACAATGAAACAGTAAGGATAAAAATTCCCACAGGCAAGAGTTCCTGAAAACTTCCAAATTACTTGGGCATCTTACTGAATGAGATTCTAGCCACTGAGTCACACAGGAACTTCCAAAAAATCTAACAAAACCCTTGTCTGCATGTATACCTAGGACTCCACAAAGGTGAGTAGAAGACATTGAAGGGATGCACCTGTATGCGTTCCATGCAATAGCTTTAACTATATAAGTTTCTACTGTTACAATTCCCTACCAGAGAAAATAAGATATATAAGAAAAAAAGCTATAGAAATTTACTATGGATTTAGGGGCTAGAAGAACAGGCTAATTGCTACTTAATCCAGCATAGATATAACAAACATCACATAATGATAGGGGGTGAGAGATCATGGTAATGGTGGTGGGGATAACCATTTGATCAAGTCCCTTGCTCCGTGTGAATGTTATCTCAATTATTACAAAATTATTATCACAAAGTCTAGGAGATAATAAAGAAGTCTATTCTCACAAATAGTATACCAAATAAGCCTTGTTGGCAGCATGTATTACTATAAGTTTTTTAAAAATACCTAAATAATTAGAGCATATCAAATCTATTGGAAACGCACCTCCTAAAGTTGTCATATAGGTCAAACACAGTCTGTTTCTTTCATCCGTTCACTGGACAAATTTTGTATTGTGGAACATAGTAAAAGAATATTCCTAGTACATAAATGTTTTGTAAGATCCTGGTAAGTGACTTCAGGTATCCAGATAAAGGACTCCTAAACAATCTCATGTCTACAGTTATCAGGTACCTCAAAGCTCCAGCCTGAAACAGCTGTAGCCATGCAACCCCTCCTCAGAAGGCCTCACTGAGCCCAGTGGTTTGCTGACTTAATTCAGTTTTTTACTGTTTGTGTAATGGTAGAAAGTCTTCCTGATGCTCTTGACTCCCTTGTCAGTCTCAGCTGCTTATCTTTAGCTTTCTTAACACCAGCTGTGAATGCCCAAATAATGATTCCAGATCTTGCCTTTGCAGCCTGTCCCTGCTCCCTGCGCTGCAAGGTATGCTGACCTTTTGCACTGGTGCACCGTCATGAGTTCCATGCTAGTCTTCTGATGCACTTTTTTATTTCTCTGAGTATTGGTAGGATTCTCCATTGCACTTGAAGGCTGATTTCCTGTAAGGCCTTGCTGTTTTCCTTTATTGTTTTTATCCTTCTGAGCTTTCTCTGACATGATCTGTTCCCCTTTGTGTATTTGTGCATCTACTATGGAGCTGAAACAACTATGTTGGTTCACCATTCTTGAGACCTTTCATATTGTGGCCACTCTAGACCATTTTCCCTCTATGACTTCTCAAATGAAGTGTGAGTTCCTCTGTTCCATAGTATCCCAGGTTTGAAGCCCTGCTTTTAACTCTCAGCTCTACTCCAAACAAACAGGGAAGGGTTTTTCACCCTTCACTCTTCTGGCTTCTGTACCCAAATACTCTTTATTCAGCAAGTACTGAACTGAGCTGAGTTACGTAGCACGATCCTGAGATCCTATCCCCACCCCAACAATGCATAAACTCTCCACAGTGGTTTTCTAGTAGATAATAATTGGGATATTTATTTGCTAAATTGTATTTACCACATAATGATCATGTTTCTTCACTGTTGTCTTTGGTTTGGCTAAAAGCCCTCTTGAGATGAATGCGAGGATAAGGTGGATGCTTGGACAGTTTGGTCAGTTCCTGCAAAATCAGCATGGTTAGTATCAAGTTGCAGAAACAGAACTCAGAGAATGCTTGAAAAGGATGCAAGTAATTTGATCTTGAAAAAGAAAAATCCTCTGCTAGTTTACAGAAAAGTTACTGTTGCTGGTATTCATGCATGTAGGAGGAGACACTCTGAAAAGACAACCCCACACACTTGGAAAAAATCTGCATTGCATTAAAATTTGTTTTTGTAAAAACCTTGCTTCTCCTGCTACGTGGACACGGCTGAATGCTTCTGACTTTCACTAGTGTAAAAACACTTCACTAAAAAATGCTATACAACTTATTTTTCTCCATTCTTTGACCTCAGTTTTAACTAGCTAACTAATAATAGGTGGTAATTTCAGAAATTCTCTCAGATGCTGTTTGAAGTGCTTCTGTTGAGGAAAAGGAACGTTGCTTTAATCTGACTCCTAGAAAATAACTCACTTCTCGGGACTTGTCTATTTGCAAGGAGTTGTAGAAATTGTATAATGATTCTTCTTAGCTGAGGCCATATTATCTTGTCTTCAGCTTACACTTGGATAAACAAAGCACCACTCAGCCTAAATAATCACAAGGGCAAGATACTTGCTTTTTTTTCTGCCTCTCTGCAAAGCATTTCTCTGCTTCCTTGGCATGCCCTTTTGCATTCTGTCAGTTTGTAAGCTGCCCAGGGGCTCTCTTAATCCATCGTTTGGAACTTCCCCTCACAATAGACTCACATTTCTAAACAGTTCACTAATGCTATGTTAATGCACATTAAAAACAAGCTGACTTCTTCTCTGCAAAGAGCAGGTGACAAAAATTGAGCTAGAAATCAGCAGCAGGCTGCTTATAAACTTCCAGAATCTGGACCGTGATGCTCCACTGCACTGCAGAGTGAGGTGTGCTGGAGCTTTTTTTTCCACAACAGTCCCTTTCTCTGAGAGATTGTCCCAGCTAAGTAGATGGGTGATGACATTTGGAATCTGTTCTTTCCCAGCTGTCTCTGGGGCTTGCATGTACAACTGTTTCCATCCTTGTCCACAGTAGCCTACGTAGGGCAAAAGCTATTTCCAAAACCCAGTTTTCAGTAGCATGTGTATATGGCTAGTAAGGCACCAAGATCACTCAAAGCTTGCACACTGCCCTTCTCCAAATTCATCTGTGATGCCAACTCTGGGAAACAGAGCTAGGATGCCTCCGTTTCTTTAAAAAAATTTTTTTTACTACCCCTAGCAACAGAAACAAGCTCAGCCTTTTGGATTAAGAGCAACCAAGTCCCATGGCATCTACAAACACAATAGTTTGGCCAGAATCCAACACAAGTTGATTGTATGCGCAAAGCTTGTTTCAGTTCTATGCCCAGGAGCTCTCTCCTGGCACTAAAAGCCTCGGAGTATAGCTCCTTAAAAGACTTCCAGAGAACAACTATACAGCAGTAGCTGTGTCCTAAATTTACCCTCCCTGGTATAGCTTCATCATTCATCATGAGGGAGCAGTGTGTCTGGCTGCACACATGCTTTGACTCACTTTTAATTTCTCCCTAAAAATATTTAATAAAGAATCTAGTTATGTATAGAGCTAGATTTCATTACTCAACAAAGGACTATATAAAAAAGTGCAGAGAACTCCAGATGTGATGCACACCTGAAATTTCTGCCCTGAGTGCACTGGTCACTGGCTGAAATCCTGAAGACTGTGGGGTACAGCTCAGGTATGACAATTGCTCTTTCTGCTACTAAAAAACCTATGCAGTTGTGTACAGATGTGTCTCACATATACAAGCCCTTGAGTAATCTCAAGGGAATTTCACGCATTTTCCAGCCCTTGAAGACAATGGTATCTAGCCAAGTGCATCATATAAAAAGGGATGGATGTGCACTGCACTGTGCTGATCTTCCAGTTCAGTGAGCAAGTCAAAATTAAGCAAATACTCCTATTTCAATTAAAACTTCCATGCAAAGTCAGGACCTGTCCACTGAAACTCAAGGATTAGTTAATTTCCTCGATAACTACATTTGAAGCTTTCAGATGTAAACTTTTCATGTTGTTTCTCTCTTTCTTTTTTGTTTGTTTGTTTTAAAATTCTATAAAGACAATGATATGCTGATTAATAGAGCTGGATAACCAAGTCCATTTTTGATAATGATTTATGACAATCTCTGAGGAAAGGATCAATTTCTTCCTCAGGCGACATACATATGCCTGAATTCTTTTTTTTAAGAGCATTACAACTCCCTTCTTACAGTCTCCATATCTCTGGTTTGCTTCATTGAGCTGTATTTCCTTCTAGAAAGTAACCCTCTCCCCTCTTTCTCTGTGATGCTGGCTTCTTCCATCGCTACATAAATCACATACTTCAGAAAGTATCCTCTTCACCTGCCTACATCCATTTGGCACCCACCTTTTTTACTATGCTGGTGTCCCTCTTGCTCATCTGGCTGCTTACCCTCCTATCAGTAAAAAGCTCACAGAAAACCACCAGGCTTTGAGGTCAGACCCCAGGTGGCGGAGTACAGTCATGCAGAGAAACTAGGGGATGGCTTCAGCTTGAGAACAAAGCTGCAGTAAGCTGTGATCTGGCTGCTCTCTTCCAACTCAGCCAGCAGGCTGCAGAAGTCAGATCAGATTGCCCAAAAGCCAAATTCTCGAAGTGTTCAGACTTCTGAAACCAGTCAGGTGGTTTATTTTTCCCATTAAGACTTTTCATCTCCGTGAATTCGTGGCATCCTCTTAAACAGAAGTCGTTACTATTTTCAGATTTTTTACCTCAATATCTCCAAAATGCTGCAAACCTCAGGGGAGTGTTAGGAAACATTTCTTCTCAGAGAGAGTGGTGATGCAGTGGCACAGGCTGTCCAGGGAAGTAGTGCAGTCACCATCCCTGAAAGTGTTCAAGAACTGTGTAGATGTGATAGTGAGGGATGTGGTCAGTGGGCATGGTGGGGGTGGGCAGATGGTTAGATAGATGATCTTAGTGCTTTTTTCTAGCCTAAATGATTCTTTGATTTTATGATTATTTCTTCCCAGCTCTCTCCAGAAAGCAGTCATGTTGCAGAAAGTGTGTTTGTGCTGTTTGTGCAGAGTGGTTGAACGTGGACTGTGTGTGGGGGGGTGAGCATAAGGAATGGTCATTTCATGTAGTCAGTATCTACATGATGCATGACACCTTGCCTGGATTTATCAAATGCTACACAAAAAACTCTAGTTAGCTTCAGACTAGGTAACATCACTGTATTTTCCTCTTCGTCTGCTTGCTTATTCTAAATCCACAAAGCTTAAATTGCTGCTCATGGCTCTACTGCACTGATTTGTTTTCAGTCTTCTCATCTCCTTACTGTTCATTATCATGCCAGTGTTATTTCAATACAAATGAAGCTCATACACTGTGAGTAAGTATGTTCGCAGCAGATGCTTGGGGTGATTTCTTGCAGTTAGTCATACAGCAAACAAGACAGCAAATTGCTAAGACAAGGAAGAAATGTGGTGCTTTTGCCACCTCTAGGAGTTACAGATTGTTTTAAGCTATAAGCATAAGACATTAGTGGTTCTGACTAGAAAGAGAAAATAAGATTAATCTATTGCATTTTCTGTCATCTGCCCATATATCCTCAGTCACTGCCATTTCATTTTTCTCTGCCTTTTTTCAAATTTTTTTTTAGTGTTTTTCTCCCCTCCCTTCTATGGTCCTGATGGGAGCTTTGGTGATGGCAGAGCTTCTCTCAGAATCTTCCATCCAATAGAAAGCAGCCAATTCTTCACAGTGATCTATGGTGTTTTTCCCAAAGTTAATTATCTTGGATGCACTTTATCTAAGACAGAAAAAAAGAACAGTTTTATTTCTCAAACATCTGGTTCTGTACTGCGATAGCTTTCGGGCTGAGAAGAGATTGAAAATACAGCTCCATGCCCCTGCAGTTACCATAATAACCAATATAAACACAAGATCTAACCCTGAATTCTCTGTCTTTACAAACATTTCATGTCTGTGAAAGACCAGCTGGATTGTGGCAATGTTCTTTGCTTTCTGCTGCTGGTAAGACCTAACAGAATGCACAGTGTGTCCCAGCTACAGGAAAATTTAACAATGGATAACTTTTTCCTGTCCACATTATCTATTTTGTCTCTTTGCTATCTGTGTACTACAGTAGGACAGTAAGGGAGTCAGTCCTCAACTTCCTGTTCTCCTCCCTACTCTTAGAGAAACTCTGCCTATGAGCAACCATTACCTGCTGCAGAGTGAGATGGTGTCTGCCCAGCATGAGTCCTGCTTCCTGCCATAGGAAAAAAGGACAGTTGGAATTCCTCATGCTGGGATCAGAAGTTTCCTGAATCCTCCACAGATTCAGCTTATGAACCTGGAGCATTTTCAGAGGGAACAACAGTGTATATCTTATACTGAGAATGCACTGGGTCATTTCTGTCATTTCATGAGCATTCACCAGAAACCCTCAGCACTAAATGATTGAAATGACTTGACTTAGAACAGCTCTGAAACAGTCCAGAATGTCAGATGCAAAAACTGATGCTTCCAGCAAAGAAGGAATAGCAGTGGGAGGTGCCCAGCCTCACCATTGTAACTACCTGATCATTACACTCACCTTCATCCCCCCATTATTCTACAGTATCAGCAACACTGCAGTTGGTCAGAATGGAAAAACTCTGTTTTTCCTATGATTAGCTGTGTTAATAAATCTAGATAATATACTGCTTTCTCAGTCAGTGTTCACTGATAAAATCAACAAAGCAAAGCATCCATCTGGAATCATATCACCCCTCAGGGTTTCTGTTTTATTTACCCTGTTTCTAATCAGCCCTTAAAGTTTATCCGGTTCCACTCAAGCAGCAGATCTTACAAATAATTTCTAAAATAAACCACGTTGCTTCTCTGACATAGAATAATGTCACAAAAGGTCCATAAATGGTGCTGGAAGCTCCTCTATTTCTGAACTGCAAGACAGTGCCATTATTTTGACCTAAGCAATGTCACAGTATGTCTGCAAGAACAAGTAGTTGTCACTGATTTTTTGAAGAGCTTCTAGGTCTCTGTGCTGTATGAGATCTGTATTTGCTATGACAGCAGCACCTGATCTACTTCTGACAGTGATAAGACAGAGCTTGACAACTCCAGATGTTAAAACAGCTGTCCAGGTAGCATGTTACATCATGTCTCCTTTGGCAAAAGGAAGAAAATCAGCTGTAGAAGAGCACATATTTCATGTTTGAGAGGGATCAACTGAGAATCTGGAACAACTCTTTTTTTCACACACTATGGCTTTGAAATCATACGAAGAGCATCTAGTGGTGTCCAGAGCAGACCTCAGTATTCCTGTGGAATATCAGAAGCTTTCCAGGTGTGCCTCAGAGCAGCTGGCATGCAGCACCAGATCCCATACTCTTTCAGATGCACTCTGGTCTGGGATCGCTTTTCTTAATCTGAGAGCTGACACTGCACGTGGTAGAGCGATTTGTTAAAGCCGCCAGGGTGGCCTCTATACATGAGGGAAGATCTTAGCAACCAGGAACTCTTAAGTAGGATACAGAAAGATGATTAGTAAGAGATGCTGAACATTTCCCTTCTGATGTATAAATGAAAGGGATGAGCTTTTGTGTGTGTGTGCGTGTGTGTGAGAAATCAGATTCGCATTAATCTCCACCAATAGACATACATGGGAACGGGACTTTCTGAGACCAGTGGCTTCAAAGCTCTAAGTGCATAACTGCTGTATCCTTATGGATGGACCCTAAAATGTCTAGTGGCTGGACTGTGGCTCAGCTGCTATGACACTGCTTTTTTCCTGAGCTACATGTCATGGGTGAGCACCTCTAATTTTCTGTGGCAGTATTCAGCTAATTTAGTGAAGACCTAGGAATAGAGTTCACTGATTCTTGCATGTGTGGGGCTGGAATAGGGTGAGAGGAGGCTGCAGTCTACAGGGAATGGTACAGATCCCAGTCTGTTCCTGAAAGAACTGTTTTCCCTGCTTTCTAGCAGATATCTATAGAATTTTCTGACCTCACTTCCCAAGTTTACTGCATTCAAAGTTTAAACTGTGAATTCCCATTGCCTGGGATCTTAGGAGTATCAGTTAATACAAAGTTCTTTTAGATTCAACAAAGTAATTTTATAAGGTTCTATAAAAAAATACAAGCCAAAGCCCTTCTAAATTGAACGTTTCAAGCCAGAAAATCTTATTGAAGGCTCTAAAATGCATAGAATTTACTGCAATATTTAGTGATTTATAACAGTAGTTAGACCAGTGATATTAGCACTTCTAGGTTTCTCTTGTATGGGACATGCTGGAGTCGGATCAGCCAGCTCCTCTTAAGCCTGAGTTCATAGTTTGCAGTACTTCCACCTGGCTGTTAGTTCTCTCATAAGTAGGTGCCACGGTGACATCTCAATTCACATCACCCACAGGAACATCCAGGTGTGAAATGTATTGTATCATGGAGAGCCATGTCCTTCTCTTGAAGCAATTGCAGTGTTGGTTTTGGGGAAGAACCTCATTATTATGAACAAGTGTTTTGCTGCTGAGGCAAAGAGAAACAGTATTAAGAAATGAAGATGGACAAAAACAAAATTTGCCTTGAAGTCTTTATTAGATTACTGGCATTTTTTGTAATCCACGTTGAGGTGGTGGTGGAGGCTGCAGTTCATGGTGGCTTCCAAATCTCTCTCTAACACCTAGACATAATAGTCCTTGGTATTTTGCCTCAGCTGTCTTCAACAACTGCCTTCAAATGCCATTAGCCCTGTGGATAATCGTTCAGCGTAGTCTGGTGCACCAACCCCACCTCTGACAAGAGAGGATGTATGCTGGGGATCGTAGAATCATAGAATCATAGAATCACAGAATCACAAGGTTGGAAAAGACCTACAAGTCCAACTGTCCTCCCATCACCACTGCTACCACAGGCTACTAAACCATAAGTGCAGTAAGGTCTCCTCTGAGTCTCCTCCAAACTAAACAATCCCAACTCCCTCGCTGTTCCTCATAAGACTTGTGTTCCAGACCCCTCACCAGATTCGTTGCCCTTCTCTGGACACGTTCCAGGGCCTCAATGTCTTTCTTGCAGTGAGGGGCCCAAAACTGAACACAATACTCGAGGTGCAGCCTCATCAGTGCTGAGTACAGGAGGATGATCACCTCCCTGCTCCTGCTGGCCACACTATTTCTAATGCAGGCCAGGATGCCATTGGCCCTCTTGGCTACCTGGACACACTGTCGGCTCATGTTCAGCCAATCATCAACCAGCACCCTCAGGTCTCTTTCTTCTTCACAAACATCCAGCCACTCGGCCTCAAGCCTATAGCGCTGGATGGGGCTATTGTGGCCAAAGTGCAGGATCCAGCACTTGGCCTTGTTAAACCTCATCCTATTCACCTCAGCCCAGCGATCCAGCTTATGTAGATCCCTCTGAAAGGTCTCCCTACCCTCAGGCAGATCAACACTACTTCCCAGCTTGGTGTCATCTACAAACAATGATGAGATGCATTGAGGAGATACAGTTTCAAGTCTCAGTTCTGGGACTCAAGATTTTGATTTCTTTCCCGTGCAGTAGGTTTAAATTTAGCACTCCAGCAAGGGTATTCTCATAGAAACCAAGAGGGGTAACCTTAAGGACTGAGGAGGGTGCAGAGTAATGCACCCTTTTGGGCAGCAACAAGGTGTGGGAGCAGAAGGTGGTGGTGCCACAACCACATTTTCTGGGGGTCCACTGATACAGGTATCAGAGAAGAGGATGTTTGGATGAGATTCAGCACTTCTTAAATGTAGCTCAAGATCAAGGAATGTTATCTGCCTTTTGTTTTTCTCCCTTTCTGACCAAATCCTCCTTTTACTTACAGCTCAGTATTTTGCTAGCATCATGGTCATTGTTGGTTTATCTGTGGTCGTAACGGTGCTGGTTCTGCAGTTTCACCATCATGACCCACAAGCAGGAAAGATGCCCAGATGGGTGAGTAGATTTGGTAGTAAGTGTTCAACAGCATTTAAAGAAAATACCTGAAAGTTGTGGCAAGCTGACAAGGGACAGATGTTATTCCCCATTAACCTCAAGTGTCAACTACAGACAGTATGTTTTACACTGTTATGTTTGATATTAGAGAGAGAGAACAAACATACTAAATTTGGGTTTCTCTTAGAATCAACATCACTTGTTTGGGTTTTCTATTTAAACCTTAGACAAAGGTAGGCTGACTCATGGCACAGTAATCTTTCTCTGCACCTGCTTTTCAAGGGCTGGCCCTGTGGGCAACACCTTTGATTTCTTATCTGGCAGACACCTCACATTTATTAGACTCTGCTGAGCAGTTTGTCTGCTCTGTTCCCTTACAGAGAAGGGAACAACATTACGTTTTCCATTTAATGGCAGAGCTGTGATCTCCCAGAACAAAGGGAAGAGGAGAAGCTGATTAGCTTATCCTGTCTTACAAGCGAACCTGTTAGGAGCTGGCTCACAGAAATGCTGGAAAACCAGGAACTTCAATGCCTCTGCGCTGAATACTGAGCCCAGCTATGCTTTCCACAGCTTGGAGCAGGTTCCTGTTGCACCATCAGCAGAAAGGCAACTGCTGGGCTCAGTCTGATTGCACTGACATCACTGACTCAGAAATTGCCATTTGCTAAGGCTGCATCCAGTAGTCTGGGTGGAAAACGAATTTTGTCTACTTCCATCTGATCACTTCTCAGTGCAGTTAACGTATAGACACACCTTCTCTACAGCAGAAGGCTCTGTTATCTCTGTGAGGTCTGGCACCTCTCTCAGATGCCTTTCAGGGGGTGTATTTATTTTATATTTTCAAGTTAAAACATTTTTTTTATCTCTCCATTTATTGAGAATAGGTTTAGAATAAGCAGGATATGCTTTGCTCTTAAAAAAAAAAAAAAAGCAATGGAAGTATAAACAGATACAAATAGTCATCTGCATATCCCAGTTTCACAGGCGTCTGTTTCTACAGCATCCTGTAGTATCTCATTTGCCACAGTTGTCATGGTAGTCAATTACCCTGTCATGATATTAAACACCACATGATTACCAATGTCAGCCTGAGAACAGAAACGCTTTCTAATATAGCTTCTCTAAAAATAAACTGCAGCATCAAAGCAAAATAAAAAAAAATTAAAAAGGAAGTCCAATACATATTAAGCTTACTAAAAATTACTTCTTGATTTCAAGACTGGAGCACATGAATACATGGACAAAATATGCAGCAGTGTAATAGCTCCCACGAGCAATTCTGCCATTTCTTCTGCTTCTTGAGGAGACTAGACACAATGGCTCACATTAAATATGATCATAGATCCAACAAGTCAGCTCTCGCTCTGTCTCAGTAGAGCAGGAGATCTTCTCAGGCCAAGTGAGTGCATAGGAATACACAAGACAGGAAATTGATGGCATTATCTAGGAGGAAGTGGGGGACAGAGAGGAATGGTGAGAGGAAAGGGAATGAGTGGGTCTAGACCTATGCCTTGAAGTATGTTATATAGAACTTGTTTACTCACCACTGACTTGCTGCTAAGTTTTGGGACTACCAATTTGTCTGTGCTTGTCAACATCAGGATCTAAGACTGCAAAGATAAAAACTACAGAGAAAGAAGACCTAAATGCATACTCTGGGTTCTTGCCACAAAGCTGCCGAGATCCACTGTCAGTTGGCTGAAAAGATTGAGTGCAAGGAGTTCTCACTCCTGAAGAACCTGACTCAGTGCACTGACTACCGAACTGGTATACATTAAAAAAGCACAAAAACACACAAACAGAACAAACAAACAGAAACAAAAACAAAAACAACAACAACAAAAAAAAAAAAAAAAAAAAAAAAACCACCACAATTGTGAAGTAAAAAGTATAGAAGGGCTATAGGGAAGGTCAGATGATAGACTGTGAAAGCTGTAGACCAGGAAAGCTGACAGGGCTGTGGGATCTGAAGAGAAGAAAAGTGAATGCCAAATTTGTAAGAATGAGTTTGACACCACAAAAGTGGGTGTTATTCCTCCACCAGTAAAAGGCCATGGTTCAGTCGTTAAGATTCACAGCACATTTTCCATTTTTATTTTTTCCTGTGCACCTATTTCAGGGAGATTGCATTTTTATTTTAGATACATCCCTACAGACTTTTGCTCGATAAAATACAGGAATTTAAGATAACTATCTGCAGAATCTAGGAAATAACTTGCTTGAATTTTTTCTCTGCAGTTCCAGTCTCAGCAGGTATCCTTACCATCCAATTATTCTCCACTGACTGGATGTTATTATAGGATTATTTTTACTTCCTATTCAAATGCAAGTAGCTGCTTGTTCTGGGGGAAGTCACTAGGTTTATAAGGAAACAACCCCAAAACTAGAGAGTTCAACTGATTGCACTACCTACACACCTGATTTATAAACTTTTCTCCATTGAGCAGTTTTGTTTCCTTGTTCATCTCTCGTTTCTCAATAACTCTGTGTTTGGCCTTTGGACCAAAAAATCTAGCAGACAGGAGTGTTAGCATTTAGTCTCTCTGTAGGTTCTTACTTCACAGATGATAATTTTACCTTCCTCTCTATCAATCTTTTTTTCCTAGAGAGAAGATTAAATCCACGGTGTTCAGCCATGGTATTTTTCGGTTACTCAGTTCAGAAGTGGGGGCTGCTATCTACTTGGTACTCCCTCCACTGACTGTGGAGCAGAGCACTAACGAGAGTCCAGATAATTAGCACTTTGAGAGTAAATAATATCAGGCATGACTTACTGCTCCATCAATATGCCTCTGCTGACAAATCAAAGATACTGCACTGTACATGAGAAATATAGGAAGATCAAGCACAGAGCAGGAAGGGGGCTTTGGGATTCACTGAGTTTCAGGTTTTTCTTTGGATATCCTTACATCTGGATCGGCTGATGCAATTGAACCAGCAGGCATAAACTTGTGCAGGAGCTTACTTCACTCTTCTCAAGAAGTGTATGTAGCTGGAGATCAATTTTCTGGATTTTCAGTGATCGGAACTGAGAATGTATCTAAAGTGAAACAGTGTTATGCTTAGGGGAGGACCCTGGTGATCACAACAGCGATAGGCTGTTTACCCTTGAGGTGGCCTCGCCTATGTCCTTCCTTCATAAGAAACCCAGAAATGACTGTGCAGATGAGAATGCATGTTCATCCTACCCAGGTTGTTTTCTGATAGCTCCAGCACTGCATCTGGGTTGAAAAGAACCATAATGATCATCTAGTTTCAACTCCCCTGCTATGTGCAGGGTCGCCAACCACCAGACCAGGCTGCCCAGAGCCACATCCAGCCTGGCCTTGAATGCCTCCAGGGATGAGGCATCCACCATCTCATTGGGCAACCTGTTCCTCTATGACACCACCCTCTGGGTGAAAAATTTCCTCATAATATCTAACCTAAACCTCCCCTGCCTCAGTGTAAAACCAGTCCCCCTTGTCCTATCACTATCCACCCTGGTAAACAGCCCTTCTCCCTCCTGTTCCTATGCTCCCTTCAAGTAGTGGAAGGCCACAATGAACTCTTCCCAGAGCCTTCTCTTCTCCAAGCTAAACAATCCCAGTTCCCTTTCCCAGTTCTCAATCAGCCTTTCCTCACAGCAGAGCTGCTCCAGCCCTCTGATCATCTTAGTGGCCCTCCTCTGGACCTGCTCCAAGAGCTCCACCTCCTTCCTGTACTGGAGGCCCCAGGCCTGGACGCAGTACTGCAGATGGGGCCTCACAAGAGCCGAGGAGAGGGGGACAGTCACCTCCCTCTCCCTGCTGGCCGCCCCTTTTTTAATGCAGCCCAGAACATAGTTGGCCGCCTGGGCTGCAAGCACACACTGCTGGCTCATGTCCAGCTTCTTGTCTACCAGAACCCCCAAGTCCTTCTCGGCAGGGCTGATCTCAAGGGGTTCTTCACTCAGTCTCTATAAATACGTGGGATTGCCCCGACCCAAGTGCAGCACCCTGCACTTGGCCTTACTGACCCTTAATAGGTTCTGATGGGCCCACTTCTCCTGCCTGTCCATCTTGAAAGGAAAAGTACGTTCCTATGGAATAAAGGTTTTTCACCTAACATCTCCTTCCAGAGCTAACAGATATATTTAAATTTTTGAGTAAGAAAGTTTACCTAAGCCAGTATTTTAACATTGTTAAAATGTTGTTAGCAATTAACACCTTATTTTGCTCCATGATGTTTCATCTTATGTCCATAATATGTCATATGACACTGTAATTAAATAAGTTTAATTAAATCCAGTATGGATTTTTTTAAGCTGCTTCATTACAATTTTCTGTTTATTTTTAGTGACTGTGTAGGAAATAATGAAAGATTTAAAGCCCTCAAGATAAGCAGAATAATTGGAAACAGGAAATAGCCCTTCAGGATAAAGAATAAATGATTAATTAGGAGCAGAGAAGCAGAAAGGCTTGCAGAAAATGGCATAAGTCTGCAAACGAGAAGAACTCTCACTGTAGAATTTCCAAGTTGTGTAAACATCTTTCACTGGCAATTGCTTTGACTCTTTATTATTGTTATTCCCACTTGTGGTAATTAATGCCTTCTCTTTTCTGAAATTGTGCTTGTCTTTATAGTTGCAGCTCAAAATGTTAGCTGCAATTTCCCCATCCCTGCATCTGCACTGTGCAGGGGGACAACTCAGCCTGTATCTGAAACCACTATATAGGCAAAGTGTGACGACTTCTGTGTGGCTGAAGTGTCTGGAGCAGAATCACAGAGGAAGTCTCGCTCTTTCTGAAACAAGCAGTATTTAGATTTCTCAACTGAAAAAAAACAAGGTTGTTTATTTAAATTTAAACAACAAGGGTGGGGGAGTATGCTAAAAATAACTATTAATCTGTTGTGGAATTTTTTCAGCAGAATCCAAAGCTTTGTTTCTCAGTTCCATAAGTATTGGTCCTCCCATGCTATCTGAGAATTGGTTGAAAAAGAATGCAGCCAGTTTTATGCACATTTGCAGAGGTCTGGGATTATTTGCAAACTATTGGACTTTTTTTGTAATGTAAAATTTTACATCCATTATGCTCTGCACCTTAAGAGGACATTGAACATCTGTTTGTTCTAGACATATCCATAAAGGGTTTGTCTCAGGAAGAAGCCAGACACAAAACCACTACATTTGAAAGCAGATAGCTCATGAAGCAGGCAGTATTTCTAGCAGAACATACAAATTGACTGTGATAGTGACTAAATGTTTCAAAAACTGCTAAAATGGACAAAAATTCCCTTTCCTTATGTTATATTCCCTTTCTTTCAGGTCCGTGTCATTCTACTGAACTGGTGTGCTTGGTTTTTACGTATGAAAAAGCCCGGGGAAAATATAAAGCCCCTCTCTTGTAAATATAGCTATTCCAAGCACCATCCAAGCCTGAAAAATACAGAGATGAATGTCCTACCTGGGCACCAGCCCAGCAATGGCAACATGATTTATAGCTACCACACAGTGGAAAATCCATGCTGCCCCCAGAACAATGATCTGGGTAGCAGGAGTGGAACGATTACTTGCCCCTTGCCAGAAGATAACGAGCATGTTCAAAAAAAAGCTTTAATTGATATCATCCCAGTGATTGTGAAGATACTGGAGGAAGTTCAGTTCATTGCAATGCGCTTCAGGAAGCAAAATGAGGGTGAAGAGATCTGCAGTGAGTGGAAGTTTGCAGCTGCAGTCATAGACAGATTATGCCTGGTTGCATTTACCCTTTTTGCCATCATTTGCACATTTACAATACTCATGTCTGCTCCCAACTTTATAGAAGCTGTTTCAAAGGATTTTACGTAAGCATTTCAGATATGAACACAATGAGATGGAAGGTAACTTTAAAGTGAGTATCATCAGTACTATTGCTAGATAACTTAACTCAAAACAGAGAAGTGTACTTTTATGTGCTGACATACACAGAAGGGGATAAAATTAATTTCAGGAGATAATTTTTTCTGATGTTAGTAATAGTAGTTACTGAATAGTATACATACTGACCTCTTACATATTTCCTAGACAACTTCCACACATAGTTATGTTATCATCTGCTACAAAAAATAGAAAAGAATCCAAATCCACAATGTATTTATTAGAAGTTAACACCAATGTAAATGTGTTATTGTATCTTTGTGAACTTTTAAATATTGTCATAATTTAAATGATAGATTAATGACTAGAAGCAGGATTTTGTTGTTTTCAATATCTTTATGTTTTGTCATATTTGTTTAATGTGGCTGTGACATCTTCTTCTCAGATTTGACAGGCATCTCTCTGTAGTTTTATGAGGCTACATATTACATCTAAGAAAATAAACTATTATCATGTTAGCTCCTAATAGTGCAGTGTCTCATATTACTTCTTTTGTTAATTTGTTTCTAATATAGAAAATGTTGGCTGTTGAGGATGGAAAGAAAATTCATTTTCTATAATGACAATCATATATATTTTTAATCGCACCCTTCATCCCACTCACCATTGCTCCTTAACATCTTAATTTGAAATATTTCTGATCTCATGGGTCACAGTTGCCAGCCTAGAGTGATTAAATCCATGTAATTAGTGCAAAATCTTAGCTTCACATCGTCTGTAGAAAATTTCCTACTGATTCCTTTGGGGTCAGATTCCATATTTATTCCCTATAATCTATACCACCCTTAAACAACATTTTTTATAAATTCTTTTATTACAGTCCATTTTCAAAGCGTTGCATAAAAATTATTATTATTATTATTATTATTATTGCTAAGTTTCCTTACAGCAATATTTAGTATCAATTAAAAAAAAAAAAAAAGTGCTAATATGTCACTTGCCTGGAAGATAACTCCAGTAAAGCACTCCTCTCAATACTTTCATTCCATTCACTACTCTGAGTGGCAATAGTACTCTCTTGGTGTGATTTTGATTTGTCATCTGATCACCACGGACCCACAGAAGGATATGGTCTGATGTATACACCTTCTGTCTCTGGGATAACAGTACTTTTCTGAAAGTTCATTGAAGTAAAAAGCAACTTATTGTTGTTTTTGGCTGATTTCCATCTTCCTTTTCTTCTAAGTGTTAGTTCTCCAAAATTAACATCTCCTGTACCTTGTGATGGGTCCTTCCCACCATCCACGTTGAAGAAAAAGAAGCAAATCAGGGGTAAATATTTCCATTTAAAAGGGGATGGTGAAGCTGGCCTGGTTTCCATTTTACATAGCTTTTGTGTTCTTGCAGTTTGTTTAGTACTGGGTGCAGCTCAGAGGGGTAACAATGACTTACGGTAAAAGCCTCTTCAAAAGCTTTTTCTGTATTTCTCAGATCTTGTTCTTCTTCATGGGAGAACTTTTTCTCTAAGCAGCTCTTCCTGTCAGCAGGACAAAACACCCATGATCTTTCCTTCTTCCTCCTGTCCATCTTACTGCTTCTACTAATGAAATTGGCCTTGCAGAGTGGAATTGAAGAGCAGTCTGCCTAACAGAAATAACTGAACTGCAGTATTGGTCTGGGTCTTTGAGTTAGTCTTATATCAGGCTCTGCTCCTGGACTGCAGCTGTGAAGTGCTCACAGGTAAGTTACTGCTTTACTCACAGGGACAATACATAAATAAAAAAGTCTAAGTATTCATTTACTTCTGCATGGTGATGCAGGATCCTAAATGACCTTTAGAACACTCGCTCAAGGACCACTAATATTTTTTCTTGAAAATCTCCATTTTTGAAAGTAATCTCCACTGACAGGAGAAAAAGATAAAAGCTAATGTTAAAGCACACAGTCAGAATAGCTTAGTGTTCTAATGCAAAGCATGTTCTTTACATGAAACACAGTTTTGTCAGATAAGTCTACTTTCAACTGAATGTGTGTATCTTAGGATTAGAAAGAGGTCAGAAGTTATCTGAAAACAGCAATGGAAAATTAATTTTAATCACCTTTATTTGATAAACTCCAGTGCAAATAAAAATACAGAAAAATGGAGTATCAGCATGTTTAAGATTTTCCTGAGGACTGCAGGCACACTTGGAAAAGTTGATGCATCATCTGTGTACATGTATTTACAGCCCTTCATGGCATCGCTAGATAGTATCACAGTCAACCTGTCAAAGTATTACATAATTCTAACAGTAGGAAAAATTGGATAAATAGCAACAAGAAACTAGCCTAAAATACTTCTTACAAAGTCCAGTCACTTACACAAATGTTACATAAAAAATGATCATCCACAGGAAACAGGGACAGGATGCTCAAGGTTCTTCAGTATTTTCTCTCAGAGGAGGTGTGGAAAGTTTCTGATATGGAGGTTATTCAGCACTGATTTATTCATGAAGCATAGAAAATAATAGATATCATCAATACATAATTTTCACTTCGACTCACTACCAGGTTTTCTCAAGTGTCTTAGCTGTCTTATCTCAGATATATATGCATATATCTGAAAAAATGTGGTTTTCTATCTTAGAATGTTGGTAATCATCCTTGAAAGTCTTCTATTTTATACCTGCTACCAGGAGAAATAAGGCTGTACAACTTCTGTTAGTGAATATCAAGAATTTGATATTCACTCTTTCTCTTATGCATAGGTCTCCCTTGTAGTGCAGTCCCTGGAACTGAACACAATACCCCAAATGTGCCTTCAGCAATAATGAGGAGAAGGAAGGATCACCTCTCTTGATATTTTAAGAAATGCAGCCACATCAGGCATAATAAGACAAAAAAGAACTCACACTAGATCTCTCAGGCTATGTCTTCCAGCCACACAGAAACTAATGGGAGTAAACCTAGTTATGTCAGCAGAGGATCTATCTACTCTTAGAGTGCACTTCTCTCTTCACAGCTTATACAGTGGTTAATTTTTTTTTTTTGTCTCAAAATAAAAGATAACTGCATAAGAATTCTATTTCCTGAAGTTGTTTTAAAATCAGTGTTTTTTTTTCATGTTCTAAATAGAAAACACTGAATAACAGTTCAAGTAAAATTACAGTATTTCAGACCTATCACAAAACAGAAACATATTAAATAGCTTCAAATTACACTGAGGCCAGTAATAGCCCAAAGGCAAACAGGGGCAGGCGTTCATGAGGAAAACATGGTGTGAGATTGACTGTGTCTGACCTGTTTGCATATTGACTGCTCAGAAGTGTCTGCCTGGGAAAAGAAGGTAGCATTTCTAAATGGATTTGTAAGTATTAGGTGATTAGAAAGATCATCTCCTTAAATAGATTTTCATGATGAGGCATCATAGCAAAAATACACATCCTTTCTTCCACTAGGAAAAATAACGTCCTTTTCTAGCAAGCAGCTTTTATTACTTGTTCCCTTAGCTCTTATTTTCATTTATTTGTTAGAAGGAAATTTTAACACTTTCATCACCTGATGATCATAAATCTCATAACAGTTTATACGCTTACCAAGCATTCACAACCGTGCTGGTGAAACCTGGCTGAATTCAGTGGTAATTGTTTCACTGGCTTGCCTGAATGCAGCACTGGGGCTTTTACTGCTGCACCGCAGAATGCCTAGTGCTCTCTCTGGCATTGTAAGTATGCTGCCGCTTCTCTCTTCCCATGGAAACATAGAATCACCAAGGTTGAAAAAGACTGCCAAGATCATCCAGTCCAACCGTAGCCTCGTGAAAGAGAATCGTCTGGAAGGTGAATGGAAGATGTGGGAAAAACTCAGCTGGAAAAGAAGTTGAAGTGGAGTTAACTGCACTTTTCATGTATTTTTGTCAAATTTTCATGTCTTTAGTCAAGTGCAAGGAGGCTTTTCTCATTAAGGAAAATGATGAAATCACCAAAGCAGTTGCTTAATAAACTGAATTAGCCATGCACTGAAATCTCTCCTGATGCTTACCCGAGCTGTGATCTATTGCTCATTATAATTTTCTCTCTGTGTCTCTAAAAACAACAGAGCAGGAAGAGCTGACACATTGATTTTCTCCTCCCAACAATCTTGTCATTTCCATGTAGCTAGGCACTATTTACATCACTAGCCATTTACATCACTAGGTGAGTAATTTGAAAGCAACTATCAACACTACACTTTTATCAACACTACAGTTTTAATCATCTTCTGAATCACTGAATTACAGAAACACAGAATTATAGGGGTGGGAGGGATATCTGAAGGTTATCCAGAGTTATGGTCAGGTATATTTCCTCTCTTTAACAATCAAAATGCAGCTATTTTTTTTGCATACGAGAAATTTTGGCTTTTTACATATCAATATTTACTCTTTCTTTATGTTAAACTGGCATCACCACAAGTACATTTCTGCTAGAAGTGAGTTGATTAAAGAGTGAATAAATTTTCACTTTTTAACAATCAGTCTTCATGATACAGAAAGGCAGAAAGATATGTGACACTGACATATCAGAGAGTTCTGACCAAGCACTTCAACAACTTCATCAGTGCTTTTTCTCACTGTTGTGTTGTTGGCCATGGCTGTAACTCAGAGATTATTACAACTAAAGTATTCAACACTTTACAATGGATAAAGAGGAGAAAAGAGATAAACTGGAATCTTTCAGAGCATTTCCCCCCAAAGACTCATCTCATTATATTTTTTTCTTTCTTTTTCTTCCCCTCCCCCTCATAGGAAATATTTCCTTGCAGTACTTGGGTTGATGGTCTCTGATTTAAATGGCTCACTTCAAAATTTATTTCTGTTGTTCTGCACCAGATTTCTATTTTTCTCAGCTATTTGATAAAAGAATGACTGCACAGTAAAAAAAAAAAAAAAAAAAAAGTCATTGCAAGAAATTAATATAAAATGCATTTTTTATTTCTACACATAATTTATTCCTTTTCACTGAATTGAAGGCCAGGAATGCTACTTAAATGCAAATTAAATGCTCAAAGTTGGATTAAAGTGATTATTAACATTTTATGCTGACCACTCTAAGTACAATTTTCATCATATCTTCCATAAAGAAGTTTATTCTCCTCAGCATGTTCCTAATTTTGCCATCAAAATTCGTAGGTGAGACTTTAAATATAAAGAAACTAATTAAAATTTTAATACTTTGACTTAATTATCTTAGTACTGTCTGTTATTAAATTTTCATTTCAAGGCTGGAGAAACCACGTTTCATAAATGTCACATCTTTCATGTTCCTTGTTATCTAGGAGGTGCACCCTCTTATACTGTGCTAGAACTTAGATTATTGCTATTATACTTTTATAATTAACAACAAAAATAATAATAACAACAGACACAATTGATTATACAATAGACACAATTAATAACACTAATTATAATAACAATAGACACAAAATGAAGCTTCTCTCCCTAACGGAGTGCTGTAATGTAAGAAAATACAATTAGTTCAAAAAATGAAGATGATACCAACTTCACAAAAGTACTGGAACACGCTCTGATGAATTCAGAATAGAGAAGTAAGGCATTAGAACTGTAAAACTGGCACTTAAGTGCTAACAGTGGGATCTGCAGATCAGGCTGTTCAGAAAAATACAAGAAACATTCATGTATCTTTCTAAATTCACAAGTTGTCAGTATTTGTATATTCAGAAGCATTTAGATAAAACAACCAAAATTAGTTTCCCACGTGCTTGGTTTTGTACAGTCAATCTGAAGTGCTTTCAAATTAGACAAACAACATAGAAAGATAAACAGGAAGCATTTCATCTGCTGACAAGAAACAAAGATTTAAAGACATCAAATGACAGCCAGTCTACCCTGGAATCTGTGGCATGATCAAAAACTGGTGCAAAACCCCAAACCCTTAAGCATAAACTACAAATTTTTTTCCCTTCTTGTTTATTCATTCTTTAGCTTGTACTAGAGTGTTAAACTCCCTTTTCCAGGGTAACATTTGTTAACTCTGTGTAAACATATCACATTATCAGCTGTTCTAGATGTCCCATCTAAGCAGATTTTAAAGGCCTAATAGAGCTGCTTTTGGAAACTAATAACTAATTTGACATTGAGAACTCAATACGAGCAACTTCTTAGTATTGCTTTGGAATGTTTCTTTGCGATCAGAAAATATAAAACCAATAGCCCATAAAAACAGATTTATTTTTCAAAGCCATGAATAATATATATATGTTAGTATATAATATGTAATTTATAAATAATAAGAGGTCATCCATTATATGACTTGATAGGAAATGGGTTGAAGAAAGCATCCAAGAATGGTCTGTTTCATACCTATGTAGAAGAAACCAAATTTAATGAGTGGTGAAGCCACTCCTTGTTATTTCTGCTTAACAAACTGTGATTGTTAAATCCAATTTGCCCTTTAAGCTACAAAGTATAATTCATTTAACTTGATTAGCTTAGAAATGTTTTTAAGAAAAATCTACAAACCTGAAAAACTAAATAGGCATTTTCATGCATTCTGAAGATTTCTGAATCATCAGACAGTGGAATGTTCTCAGTGTATTCTTAAAACATTAGAAAATGTCATCCGAATGGAAAAGCATACACTTGCTACAAATATATATATATATACACTTGAAATAGATATTGAAATGTTTTCTTGTGAATTACTAGCAGATATCAAGTTTTAAATATTACATATTATCAATATAAAACAAGGATCGTCTGTAAAGGATCTGAAGATGTACATAATTCAACAGAAGAAAATGTCTGCAGGAAGATGTTTGCAACTGCACATAGCTCAGTAAGTTTTTCACAGGCAGTGGTGCATTCATATCAGTTATCGATATTTTCACTTTCCTAAAAGCAGCATTTAAAAATATTTTACAGTTATAACTTTCACATACATTATATTTATATGCATTCTCACTGGAGGGAAAAAAAAAAAAAAAAACAAAGCAAAAAAACAGAATATTTCCTCCGTCTTTTTACACTTTGGTACATAAATACTAATCTTGTTGCTTTAGGAAACAATGTAAAAATAGTAGTTGGCTGTAAGATGCACGGCATGTGATACTGCTTAGACGAAGCAAATCATATGTAAAGAATACAGCTTTCCAAAGCTTCACTGCTAAGCCTGGCAAGAACCAGCTCATATCTTGGTCATTCATCCCCACATAGTGGGAAGCTGCAAGTGAGCTATTACATCATTTGAGTAGGCTGTAGGGCCAGGCAGGATTAACCTGTGGTGCTGCTGGAAGTGCTCACCATGCCACTATCAGTACTTCACCAGCAGTTCTGACTAACTGGAGAAGTTTCAGTCGGCTGCAGGTAGGCGAATGTGATTCAAGTCCACAAGTAGGGCAGGAAGGAGGATCTTGGGAATTACAGGCCTGACCTCAGTAGAGAGGGAGGTTATGGAGCAGATCACCTCGAGTGCCACGTGTTTTTGAAAAGCAGGTCCTATGTGATTAAACTGATCTCCTCCTATGACAAGACGATCAGCTTAGCAGATGAAGGAAAGGCTTCAGATGTTGACTGCCTGGATTTTAGTAAAGCTTTTAACACCAATTTCCCACACAATTCTCCTGAAGAAACTGCCTGCTCATGGCTTATGCAGGTGCACAGTTCACTGGATAAAATGATCAGACGGCTGGACTCGGAGTCGTAATGATGAATGGAGTTTAATCCAGTTGATGGACAGCCACTAGAGACATGCCGGAGGACTCAGGATTAGGGACCACTTATCTGTAACATTTTTATCAGTTGCCTGTATGAGGGGCTTAAGCGCATTCTCAGTGAAACTGCAGGCAACAATGCGCTGGGCTTCTGCGGCCACATTTTGGTTCCGGGGCTGCAGAGGGCCGCGCTCATAGCGCCCGGCAGCCCGGTGTCACGGCAGCGCCCCCCAGCAGCGCCCCGCCGCTGCCCGGAAGGTGGGTCCTGCGCTGCGGAGCCGGGGCGGAGCACGGACGGAGCGGGATGAGCGGTGGAGAGGGAGCGATTGCACGTTCCCATGTGCTGCTTCGGGGAAGGAAGTACAAAAGGATGGGAAGGAGAAAGCTGGTTTTAGTTTGCTTTCAGTTTTTGCGGTTCTTGTCTGTTATTAATTGGCAATAAAGTACATTAATCTCTCTACACTGAGTCTTTTTTTGCCTCTGGCGGTTACTGGTAAGTGATTTTCCTGTCCTTATCTCAACCAATGAGCCCTTTTCCACTACATTTGCTCTCTCTGTTCTGCTGAGGTGGGGAAGTGATTGAGTGATGTCATGAAGCTAAACTACCTACTGATACGAAACCACCACAGATACCAAGTTGGGTGTGACTGCTGATTTGCTTAGGGTAGGAAGGCTTTGCAGAGGTGTCTGGATGGGCTAGATCAATGAGCCATGTCCAGTCTCATGACATTCAACAAGACCGAGTGCTGAGTGCTGCAGTTGGGTCACAACAACTTTATGCAGCAGCATAGGCTTCAGAAAGTGGCTGGAAAGTTGCCTGGCAACAAAAACCTGGTTGTGCTACTTGACAACTGGCTGAAAATGAGCTAGCAATGTGTTCAGGTAGCCAAAAAGCTTTACTCTGTAAAACTATCAGTGAAGTATTATACCTGCTCCATACCCTTCAGAGCTAGCTGGAACGGTGCTCCTCATACCATCATTCTGGAATACTTGGCCTTGAATGTGGAGCAGGACACATCTAAATATTCTGCAGACAAAGCACCTAGCACTAAAGAATTAGAAATCTTAGGATCTGCTTCAAGTTGTACACTAAAAATGAAATTCCACAATGCAAAAGAGCCAAATTAATCATCTGCTGCCACTGAAAGGAAGGAAGCTTATTTATTCCTCTCCTACTCTCTGACATGAAGACAGGATTAAGTAAAATAATTAGCTCTGTTTAGCTATTTGCAGACAATGCTTTATGAAGTAATCCTCAAATAATCTACAAGATGTACAGTAAGAGATTATTAAATAAAACAGAGTTTCAATCAAGTGCCTCTTTGCAAGTCTGCCAACTGATCAGAAAGCTTTGAATGCAGTGATGAAAGGACACCACCAATTTTGCTCACCATAGAAAACAACATTTTTCTGCACAACGATGTATGAAGACTTAATTTTAGTGTATTGTTGAAATTCATAGAATGAGCTTAACCCTAATGAAAGGTTATTGTGTTTCTGCAGATCACGCAAAGTTAATATGCAAATACATGAATTCATGAAAGAGATTTTGAATGCATACTTCAATTTTCACACAACTGAAATACCTACAACCTTCTCTTGGCATATACTTAGATAACTCTGTATCTAGTTTGTAGCCATCTTTCAATATGCCAGGAAAAAAGTAAAAATAATAATCACTGCAGGACTGTACAAAGACTATCAGTAGCTTGCCCCCACAGGTAATTTCAGCTACAGCATTGACAGACTGAACGTTAAAGAAATAACACTTCACATTTCCAAGTCTCCTGTTTTCAAGAATATAGAAGCCACTGATTTTCTGTTTGTACAGATGTGGTAGTGCTGGTATATCATAATTAGTTGCTGAAATGAAAAAATAAGATAAAATAGTAAGACTAGAAAACACCTCAAGCTGTAAAAATGATGACAATATTGAGGTTTCAAGATCATACATAGGTGGTTGTTGACAGATTTCACAATAGTCATTGCTGCAGCCACAGATGTTTGCTCTATATTCTTTCTCTGCATAATTATCCATCTGAATGGACCACTAATTTCACCCATCTATACACACAAGCATTCAGTTTGCTATGTAAACAGATCACTGCATAAGCAAGACAAGCAATTGTCCTCATATTTTTCTCCTGTAACCTCAAACTTTGGTCTTCAGTGTGATCACTGAAACTGTGGAATTAATTTTGTCGTAATTTCTGATACTAATAAAAAAGAATTTGAAATTGTATGCGTAAAAAACAGTTTCTTATTAAGAGAAAAATTGAAAGTAAACATAAAAAGATTTTAAAACTAGTATTATAAATTATATTTATTATATATATTATATAGTATTATAGTATTATATGTCATTGTAAATGCAAAACAATCCATAAAAGAAATCAAAAAGCATTTTTGTTTGACTTGACAAATTAGAAGAAGAGATATTCTTAAGGGAAAAAGAAAGAAAAAGACAACTATTTTTCTGTGCTCTGACTTTGCTTCAAAGTGCAAATATTTGAGACATAAATAAAAAGGAACAGTTAATAAAGAAGCAATTATAAAAAGGTTAAAGGAATGCTACATCCCCTAAATTTGATGAAATTAATGAGTTTTCATTCTGTTAGAAGTTGAATGAAAAGGAAGGTTTTATGTGGCTCGCAGTGAATGAATATGCAGATGCTTTGCAGAGTTTGTCTCCAGGGTCTTCTTAAGAGATAATTCTGTAGGTTTGCTTACAGGTTTTCTTTACCAGAGAAGCATTGCTTTTTCTGATATTAGCAGCTTGCAGTTTTTGAAGGTCCGGCATTTGCCATAAAAGCAAATTGACAGAATTTATATACTCAAGGAAGGAGAATCTCTTTGAAATCCTTGTGTAATGCTTAAGAACAAATGTTCTCCTTTTTCTTTAGGAAATTTTAGGAGGTGGGACTGCAAACCCCAAAACAACATGACTGGTACTCATATTTCAAAGGAAAGAGACAGAATAAAAGAAAGAGGAAACAAACAAGATAGATTTTAATACTAAGACAGCAACTCATTCTGCACAGAAAATACAATTAGAAGAACCAAATATTTGTGCATATGCTCTCTCTAGGTTAGCAGTAAAGACTGTCAAAGGAACTGTAATGTCACTGTCAAAATAAAATCACCTGTAAGCGAGATTTTTACTGCATGATATCAAATGAATAAATCTTTACAACTCTTATTGGGCTACATTTTGCAAAACGTGAGGTATTTCACTTAGAAGGAATGCATGTGTTTTCATTTTAGCAAGTATATTGGAGTTTTAATCTTCAGCTTGACAAAATAGCCCTGAACAATATTATTTTCTTAATTTGTATTGCACAATAATTTCTCAGTGCATAGGGAACAGAAGTAATATGATAAATACGAGATGGAGCAGAAAATAGAACCTTAAGTACTATATTTGATCATGTATCTTTTAAAATATTTGCTTTACAGAAAAAAGCAATTTCAATAAAATGGAGTATTGAGACAAGTTACAGGGCTTCTAATAAATAGAAGATTATTTAAAAAGGGAAAAAAGCACAACAAAGTGGATTTGGTGTCCACAATTTTTTTTATTTCAACATAAATCGAGGAGATATGTTTGAATTAGAATACCCACCTCATCAAGTAAATGTGCATTGCCCTACATCACTGCAGCTGGTTTTGTCTGCTGCAGTAAATTCCTTTATACAGCATGCCACTCTCCTTTTGCTATCACAAGCTTCCATATTTGTTTCCTGTGTGTATAACAATACAAAGCAAAATCTATTAGTTACAGTTAATCAAGATAGTAAAAGGATTTCTTTTCACAATTAAAAATTAATAAGTTAAAATTATAATGAAGTAAAAATGTAATACATCTAAAATCTAGAAACATTCAGGGGACTAAGATTAACTCTGGTACTTCAGTTTCATGCTGTATGATTGGCACAGATAGAGTAAATTCAGAACTGTATGAATTACTATAAACTTCCTGTAACTGGAAAGAATACCATTGCAGAGCTCATTTAGAGCTATAGATGGTATTTTTAATGTTAACAAATAGTAGTGATTTGAAAGCCTTTATTTCAGTATAAAACCTTTATCTCAGTGTACAGGAACATATACAATTATGTCAAAAGAAATAGGATGGTTGCTAACAATGTTGTCTGTGCTTAATTGTGTACGTGACAAAGGAGGGAAAAATGCTCTTACACATACCAAGGGTACATAACGAATAAAATAAAAGTAAAATCATTATTTCTGCTAGGAAAAAAATTGCAATACGTTGCAGTTTAATCATTAATTGATCAATAATATCCGTAGGGATCCTTTTGGAAGAATACTAAATAATAAGAATCATAGAGTCATCGAATGGCCTAAATTGAAAAGGACCATAGTGATCATCTAAGTTCAACTCCCTGCTATGTGCAAGGTTGCCAACCACCAGACCAGGCTGCCTCCAGGGATGGGGCATCCACAACCTCTTTGGGCAAGCTGTTCCTCTGTGTCACCACTCTCTGGGTGAAAAATTTCCTCATAATATCTAACCTAAACCTCCCCTGCCTCAGTGTAAAACCAGTCCCCCTTGTCCTATCACTATCCACCCTGGTAAACAGCCCTTCTCCCTCCTATTCCTATGCTCCCTTCAAGTATTGGAAGGCCACAATGAACTCTTCCCAGAGCCTTCTCTTCTCCAAGCTAAACAATCCCAGTTCCCTTTCCCAGTTCTCAATCAGCCTTTCCTCACAGCAGAGCTGCTCCAGCCCTCTGATCATCTTAGTGGCCCTCCTCTGGACCCGCTCCAAGAGCTCCACCTCCTTCCTGTACTGGAGGCCCCAGGCCTGGACGCAGTACTGCAGATGGGGCCTCACAAGAGCCGAGGAGAGGGGGACAGTCACCTCCCTCTCCCTGCTGGCCGCCCCTTTTTTAATGCAGCCCAGAACATAGTTGGCCGCCTGGGCTGCAAGCACACACTGCTGGCTCATGTCCAGCTTCTTGTCTACCAGAACCCCCAAGTCCTTCTCGGCAGGGCTGATCTCAAGGGGTTCTTCACTCAGTCTCTATAAATACGTGGGATTGCCCCGACCCAAGTGCAGCACCCTGCACTTGGCCTTACTGACCCTTAATAGGTCCTGATGGGCCCACTTATCCTGCCTGTCCAGGTCCCTCTGGATGGCTTCCCTTCCCTGCAGCACCTGACTGCACCACTCAGCTTGGTGTCATCTGCAAATTTGCTAAGGCTGCACTCAATGCCAACATCTGTGTCACTGATGAAGATGTTGAAGAGCACCGGTCCCAAGATCGACCCCTGAGGGACACCGCTTGTGACCAGCCTCCATCCTGACACAGAACCACTGATCACAACCCTTTGGCTGCGTCCAGCCAATTCTTAATCCACTGAAAAGTCCATCCTTCAAATCCACACCTCTTCAGTTTAGAGAGAAGGATGTGGTGAGGAACCATGTCAGAGGCCTTGCACAAGTCCAGGAAGATGACATTCAGTTTCATGAGGAGGTCTTGGACTTGTTCCACTGTTACAGTGGGATGGAATGAGCTCTGATCTCTGATGGAGATCAGAGGAATATTGTTGCTTTGGATTTATTTTCATCTGTTTTGTTCTGTGCCTGTCCAGATCAAAGCGCTGCAGTACTTATAGTCCTTTGCTCCATACAGGTGCTGTTGCGGTGCTGTGAAATACCATTTTGCAGGTTGTGTTTCGTGCAGACCCCTCTTGGTGTGAAGGTATCGTGGCACGTTTTGCTTTCCTTTGGATGCTGTCTCTACCTAAGCTAACCCTTCTCACAGAGGACAGTCCGCCTGCAAAACCTTGGCATGTAAACTCAATCCATTGTGTCAGGCAGCAGTTGAGACAGAGAACGGAGAGAAGCCCATGGGCCCTGATGATGAGGTTTGCACCCGAGTGTGAAGAGAGCTGGCTGAGAGCCACGCTGGAGAATGGTTTCTCATTCAGGAGGGAGCAGTGCATAGCTGTGTCTACCTGCTCCTGAGGAATCCTTGCAACACTATTACCCATTGGCTCCTGCTAGAGAAGCTGCTGGAGTTTGGACTGGAGGAGGAGGCAGTGGGATGCTCTGAGAACTGCCTGAATTGTCACACCTAGCAGGTGATGATGTTAGGAGATCACGCCACCTATTGCCATGGATTCTTGGAGCACAACAGATGCTACAAAGCTTCAGGCCAAGGCTGCTGATCGTTGGGTGCTGTGCTGGTAATGGCAAAGGATGTGTGACATGGTTCTCCACGCTAAGAGAAAGGCAGGAAGGTCCTGCCTCAACTGGGAGCCTCCAGCAAAACATATCAAGGCTGGATGAAATTGTGACGCTGAGGCACAAGAGCAACTTTAGCCCACAAGATGGCAGATGTGTTTGGCAGTTTTGGCAGCCTCCTGCAAAACATCCTAGGCTGGATGAAATGGTGAGGCTGAGGAGGAAGAGAAAACCATGCCAAAAAGATGGCAAACATGTTTGGCAACCTCCCACAAAACATCTCAGGATGGATAAAATGGTGAGACTGAGGCAGAAGAGAAAATTAAGCCCAGAAGATGACAGCCTTCTTTTGCAACCTCCTGCAAAATGTCCAAGGCTGAATGGAAGAGCAACGCAGGTGAGGAAGAGGAAATGAAACCAGAGAAGGCAGGACCTCCTTTTTGCAATCCTCTGCTAAATGCCACAAGACTGATATGGACCTCATTCCAGCATCCTCCTTAGGCAAACTTTCAGCTGAGGCCAAGTGGCAGTTATTGAGGAGTTACTGATTAGAAGAAAATAGCTTATATAGAGAAAGATAAATATTTGAATTTAATATAAGTTAATAAAACTTAATGTGTTATATTTGAACAGAAGTTCTGTGATCTTCTGTTGA
The DNA here is from genome assembly GCF_905368555.1 of Meleagris gallopavo. Classification (NCBI taxonomy): domain Eukaryota; kingdom Metazoa; phylum Chordata; class Aves; order Galliformes; family Phasianidae; genus Meleagris; species Meleagris gallopavo. The sequence goes on along the minus strand of NC_139435.1, from coordinate 55,785,142 downwards.
CGGGAGAATTCATCTTGTGAACAGGCATGTGAAACCAATTTGCAAAAGCAACTGAGGCTTTTTGTGTCTAATATTGAGCCTAACACAGACAGGTACTGGCAGTGTAATTTGACTATCAGTCATTGTCATATGCAGCATATGAAGCTTGTGGCAGCTGGAAGAACAGTAACCCAGCCTACTGTCCTTCTGACCACCCCAGATATTTCTGAAGCTTATTAATGGAATTTTATGTCTTGCAAACCTCAGATGATGGCAATATAAATCTGAATTCGAAATAGGTATGTAGAGCGTTCTAAAATAATTCCTACTGTTCTGAAGAGAGGAATAATTATTCCTGCAGAAAGAAGAATGCACAGGAACACTGGAGAGGATAAAAAGAGCAGAACAGCTCTTGGCCTTGTACAGTATCAGAAGATTCAGAGAAGACTGGGGAAGGAGATGTGTCAGATATCTTACAAATTTTACATCTCTCAGGTGGGAAATACGAGGAACGAGTGGGGTGAAGGCCTTGTCTATTTTTAAACATATTTCAAGAATCACAAGGAACACTAATTATCGTTCAAGGGAAGGAATCAGACTATCCAGAAATCACTAAAAATATTCTCACAGGAACTGCTGCAGTTTGAAATGAATAAATAATTTGTACCTGGACAATCAGCTCCATTCACTCCATTTGAAAAAAATCACAGAAAGGTTGCAATTGGTTATTGCTGGAGGAGAAACTGTTAGAAACCTATGGAATAGAACTTAGAAAGTGAGACAAATATAATGGAATTACAAAGCCACCTTAGCTAGCTATAAGTAAAGAAATAATAAGTAGTATAATAATAATAAGGCGTATAAAAAATAAATTAGACTGGAGTTAAAAAACATAGAGTAAATGATAACACATAATTGAAGTCAAAACTGAACTCTTAAATGTAGTATAACGGAAGTAAGAGACAAAACAGTTACCTTGGACTGTGTAGTTCATTTATCACTGCTACTGTAGGTAGAAGCCACGACTACAGTGGAATTTTGGGAGGTAATAATGCAGGAATAACCAGCTTGAATTTGGCATGAATGTTGGCAGGTATGAAAACTCTGAAATTTGAGGTGAGTACCACCCACCAATTCTAAAGCAGAACGTAGCAAGGACGTTAGAGGCATGAAGAACTACAGTAATCTTGCAGAAATTACTGGAACTGGAATGCCTTCTGCATTTATACTTATGATACTCAGTTACTGGGTACAGAAGTATAACATAGGTTATGTCTCCAGAGTGGAAAAGTGATTAAATAAATTGTGCACATCTATGCATTGACGTGCTCAATATGTGAAACAGATGCTTGGTCAGCTGTGGAAAAAAAATCTTCAGGTATACAAGTAAGTGGATAGCATTTCATTACCAACAAGTGTAATGAAGGTAGGAAGTCAATTAAATGTGGGTTGTTCTTGTTGCAGAGGGTGAGAGCATATAATAGCTGATCTGCAAAAATATTAAGGCTCTACTGTACAGTAGGTCTTTCTGTGGCAGCAGAAAGCAGTTAATTAGCTGGGGATGGCTAACAGAGTCTTTGGACAAGATAATAGTGAAGTTCAAAGAGGATAGCAGCTTAGACTGCAACTGAAAGTTATGGCCGATGAAAGTTAATGGGTTGTGAAAGCTATTACTGTAAGAATGTAAAGATTTAGCATTTTGTACTTGACTGCAGAAATTTACTTTTGATCTTGGAAAAAGGTGGATATTGTGCAATCTGAAGAAATACTATCTATTATTGTGTGAAATTAATCACTTTTGGTATATTCATTTTTTTTATGGGAGTATTCAAGGAGAGTACTTGTGAGTTGGCAGGCAGCCAACAAAGCAAAAACAACAAAAAACAAAACAAAACCCTTGAATGATACTAAGAATATATATAAACCACAATCTTTGCTAATCAGTTTATGATTCCAAAGTCAATTTTGATCACAGCTATTAGTGTTCGTCATTTCACTAGGTGTGTCATCTTTAGAGAATAGGTGGAATTCACGCCACCTAATTTTATCACGCAAAGTGCCTCCTATTAATCTGTTACTTTGATTCCTCCCCAGCTAATGGAGTGGGAAGAGCACCTCACTAAGATCATCATCTGTTAATAATTGTAGGAACTGTACGAATAACTGTAGAATCAGAATCAGAATAGTTTAGATTGCAGAGGGCCTCGAAGACCATCTAGTTCCAATCCTCCTGCTGTGGTGACCTACTACGACTACAGTATGAAATGTATACTTCCCTGCTCTGTAAACAAGGGTATCCCATTGCATCTTGCCACCCCAAAGTAACAGTTTCCATTAAGTGATACTTCCTCTCTACTGCTGTCACTGAATTCAGACCTCATATTTGGAACAACTTGTTTGGAGTGTCCTCCCCTCATTCACCATTTGTTATAAAAATAATAAGTTGTCCTGTGGATTTGTTTTCATGCATTTCTAAAAAAAATACACTGATGGGAGGCTAGATCATGCCTTCCCCCTTGAATGGTATATCTGATGATGTCTTTATGTGCATAGGCTGAAAGCACTATTACTCAAAATAATTACTCCAAGTTGCAGAGAAAGCTGAAGCTAAGACGTCAGCATTAGCAAAATTGCTTTATAAAAGAGGCAGTGACCTCTGGAATGCCCAAATCTCTACCTGCATGTGGGTCACTTGGATTGAATTTTGAGATAATTATTCAGTGTTTTTAATACACAATTTCTAATCATCCTTACTGGAATTCTTCTGTAAGTCTGTAAAACACTGCTTTTTCCCTTCCAAACTGGACTCGTATAGACATCTTTCCTAGATGGAGTAAATAAAAGTGATTGTGCAAACACGAATGATCTGACACCAGTAGCTTTCTGAATAAAACATCAGAAAAAAAATTGGGAAAGAAAACAAATTTTTTTTTGCTTCAGGCTTCAAAAACCTCTGGTGCACAGTGAGATAGGCAACAGGAGATTTTGAATGAAGGATTTAAGCTGAAACAAAGATTCTTCTTAGTATTTATTTTCTGTCTTGAAACATATGTTCTAGTTCAGCACACTTTCATTATTTTCACAAGAAATATTAATTTTGTAACCAAGAGAATTAATGAGAGAGAATTTCCTGCCAATATGGAATGAATCTTAATAAAATTATACTTGTAAGGTAAACTTTTAAAGGTAAGCTCTTGCTGGCTTTAGTGGAAATTGCTCTAAGTAGTGAATTACTGCAAAATCAGTGAAGCAACATTAGTGATATTCTTATTTGAACAGCAATTTCAACAGTCAGGATGAAAACATTAATTATAGAAGCATACAGAATAATGTGTGCATTAACAATCTGTAAGTTTAAACTTGAATTATGCAGCTATTCAGTGAACTGCTTGGAAACAGGAATGACTTATTTGGCCTACATGGTTAATTAGTCTGTACTGTGAATTTAAAAGTTAGCTTTAAGTTGAAAAATATTTTGCATGAACACCTCTGCTGAATCATATTTAATCCAGTTGATGAGATGCTTAAAGTAGCTTTGCAAAAATGAATTGTCACTGTGATTCTGAAGTATCTATTAAAGATATATCCTAAATATGCAAGGCTGACAGAACAACTACTTGTTAAAATTCCGTCTTCCTATCTGCTTCAGAGACCTAAGACATATCTGGATAACAGCACTAAAAAAAATAATAATAATAATAAAAAAATCTACATTTTGTCAAGAAGGGGGTAAGTGGGGGAGGAAAAGTATATATTTTTATTGGTAGGCTGGCCTGTGAAGCCAGGCTGCCAGCTTTGTCAGACAGCTCATTGTCCAAGCTGTGCAGTGTGCAGTGGGGAGGTGCGATGACTGCTGGGCCTGAAGGCCTCCCATGCTGCCACATGGCACAAGGGCAGCCCAGCAGCACCGGGGAAGCCAATGTGGAGGAGGAGCTTCCGGTCCCCTCAACTGCTGCCCTTAATGAAGGGATCCAGGAGAAGCAGTATTTTAGAGGTCTGCTTTAAGAAACGTTTCTTAACAAACTGCTTTTTCAATCAGCTAAGTTTTGTGGGGAACTTTGCTAGTCTCCGCTTGCATGTACATTCTGCGCTAATGCTGCACTCACAAGTTGTTTTGTACAGCCAGTAATGAGTATGAGGCGGCTTAATAAATGGCTGGTGAACATTTACAGCCATGAAATTCATCAGCCTACGCTCCAGCTCGCATCACCATACAACTCCTCAGAAGGCAATGCACTATTCCACTTGCAATGGGGCAGGGGGCGGTAGGTGGTGCAAAATGTGCGTAGGAAAGGTCTTGGAAATCCCATTCAGCTTCACCTTGCAAAGAACACATGTACCACAAAATCATAATAAATGCCATTTAAGCCTTCGGTTCCATTAGAACTTCACAGAGAGGCCCACGGTGTGTCTGGATGTCTGCTACAGGATGTTTTTGGAGTAAAGCAGTCTCAGAAGCGGCCTTTGTCCAAGCACTGAGGTTGACATTGTTTCTCTGGCGCCTCTGTATGGCCAGTTTGAGGCACGGACTCAGAAGAGGCAGCTAAATCCCTGAAGGCTTTTAGGAAGTGTATGAAAGCACAGGACTATGACACAGATATTCAGGACTTTGGAGACAGCAAACTTTATCCACGAATTTATTTCTCCTATTCCTATCAGTTTTCTAAACCATTCTCTTACCATGGTGAGGGCAGTCTTCTCTTTTCTTGAACCTCTTGAGATTTCTGGTATGTTTTTGCACTTGTGTAGGATGAAAGTAAATAAATGTAATTTATATTTCTCTGATCTTGTTGCAGAAAATCTAAATGTTAAAAACCAAGCTGTGTGGCCAATCAAAATATCACGACCTAAGTTTTTCTGGAAGAGAGAATTTCCACACAAAATTAATACATTGCAGTTAGATGGATCACAAGGGGAAAGCAAGCAATACCATTGTGAGCTTAAAGAAGCAGAACATCTTCCAATCAGAAAACCCTTAGCTTTCCAAAATATGTGCCCCCCTTCTTCATAAAATATGCCTATTTTCTTTTCTAAGAGCATCGTACGTTCAGCAAAATTTGTGGATGTTCTTTGGTTATATGAAACTTAATGGTTAGAGTTAACATAAATGACCCACCAGAATGTCTCTATCTTGCAGTGATCTTGCTTAAAGTCTAATCCCTTAAAGATTATTGCTTGAAGTCTGTTCCCTAACACCAAGCTTTGAAGTTGTCCAGCAGTTTGCACTAGGTAGAACAAGTCAGTTAGTTAACCTCCCAAACGTCCTCCTAGATTTTGAAAGATACTCTTGGAAGAACTAAATCTCTTGATGAACTAAATGATTCTCTTGATGAACTAAGTGGTGAAGGTTGATTTCTCATATTGTAGTGCCTAGGCATTGTTGCAAAGGAGGATGTAGATCAATCTACACCCGTGACAGGGGGCGGTAGGCCCCTGCCCTCCCCTCCCCAGCCCACAAAATGGGAAGGGAGGAAAACAAAAAAACAGCGGCAACAATCTATGGAGGAAAACTTATTTTACTAATTATGATATCAGAATGCAAGATAACACAATATAATACAATCCAATTGAAATTGAGACTAATAAATCAAATAAAATAGGAGAGAGAGAGAGTTCCCGATACCGATTCAAACCTGAAAAGCTTGGAACGGCCAGGAAAGCACCCTCCAGCACCCACTGCCAGGCAGTAAGAGACCGCCCCACCCGGAAGGGCCAGATCCCATGACTTCTTTAATGTATAGGGATAGGTGCCTGGAATTGGAGCATTAACACTTTAACTCCCAGTACACTACATGATGTTTTGATGCGGAATACTGAGAACCAAAAACAAAAAAACATAAAAACATGACATCCTCCCAATTGCAGTTCATGTCAACTGCCTCTGAACTGGTGCTGGCAACGCAAGCCGTTCTTGCAGGACAAGTGCTCCAGCTTCATTGCCTCAGCAGTTTCCACTGAGCCCCTCTGGATGGGCAGTGTCACTTATGGCTGCAATCCCAGAAAGGAGGCAGAGCCTGGATTAGGCCTGGTGCATGCTGGGCAGAGGGGATCAGCCCTGCTGCCACCGGCTAGAGGAGAAGAAAAGGAGGAAGTCTCCAGGGGCGAGCCACAGGCCGTCTCTGAACTGATGTGGGAGGAACCAATGCACGGAGGGGGCAGGGCAGCAGTGCTGGCTTGTGGGGAGAGTCAGTTAGGCCAGTGTCCTGTTGCCTCAGAGGAAGACATGGGTTTTGTTGAAGACACCCCAGTCCTGTATACAGATCTGGAGATTTGTCACAGCTGGGGCGACGTGGGAAGACACAATCAAAGCCCCAGACACTGCTGCAAAATGCCAACAGCGAGCAGACACAATATAGGGAACGGAAGGGACAGAGGAACTGCGGAAAACTCGGATGCCATTGCTGGGGTTGGAGTGCTGCAGATGACGCTTGCCCATTGTGATGTCATACGTGAGGGATAGTGACATATGCAGCAGTGGATTGTGACCTCTTGGCCCTCACTGCCTGTAGCCGGGCACAGAGTCTCTCACTCTGCCTTGTGCCCGCACTCCAGCCGAGCGTGTCCGTGAGGTTTGGAGCGAGCAGCGAGGATAGCCTTGGAGCTGGTCTCGTGCTCTGGGAGCTGCCGACAGCCGCTCTCAGTGCTCGTCCCCAGAGCCACTGAAGCTTCTTCCCCGCCCTGCCTGGCTCAGGCAGCCGGGGCATCCAGGAGGCCGCAGCAGCAAAGGGAACCGGTAAGGGACGCCTCAGCCTGGGCAGCCCAGCTGGGAGGGTTTCCTTCCTGGGAAGGACCCGGGCACTTGTTTGTCTGCTGACGGGGTCAGCGAGTAACCGTGGCCTCTCTTCCTTTCCTAGCGTGACCCCTGCTGCTGCAGCAGCGGGCTGAGGAGCAGCCCCTCATCCCCTGCGCTCTCCTGCCCACCACAGCAGCTGGACAGCATGGCCACCGAGCTGGACCATCTCTGCCCCATTTGCCTGGACGCTATGGATGACGCTAGCTACGTGATGCCGTGCCTGCACCAGTTTTGTTTTGGCTGCATCCGGCAGTGGGCTGAGCGCAGGCCCACGTGCCCCCTCTGCAAAGGCACGGTGGAGTCCATCTTGCACTCGGTGCGTGCGGACGACGACTTTCAAGAGCTCGTTGTCAGATGGCCTGCGCAGGAAGGGAGAGCTCCCGAACCCCAAGCAGGGGCTGCAGGGCAGGTGCCTGCGCCTGCGGTGCCCATCGGGGCATCTGTGTTCCGCCAGCACCCAGCTGTGCTCCAGCCCCTACTGCCCTGGTTGCGCCAGGAGCTGAGGCAGCTCTTTGGGGCTGACCGCAGGACAGCCTCTGCAGCACTCCACCTTGTCATCTCCAGCCTGCGCATCTTTGGCCTGAACGAGGGAGCGCTGGCCCTGCGGCTGCTCTGCTCCCTGCAAAGCCGGGCCGCCAGCTTTGTGCAACGGCTCGTTGTGCAAGTTGCGCGGCTGTGCAGCAGGCAGGTGCAAAATCCGCCTGGCCCGGAGGCCTCCCATGCTGCCGCAGGACGGGAGGGCAGCCCCGCAGCTGCCCTTGGTGCAGCTGCCCCCCCAGCACAGACTCCCGACCCCGGCCCACAGCCCTCCAGCAGCACCAGGGAAGACAACGTGGAGGAGGAGCTTCCTGTCCCCTCAACCGCTGCCCTTAGTGAGGGTCCCAGCCAGCCTCCGTCCATCCCGGCTCCATGGCAGACGGGCCAAGCAGCAGCCCAGCAGGAGCCGGGGGAGGCAGTGCCAGGTCCCTCAAGCACCGGCACGGGCAGGGAGTGCTCATGCAGGGCGCCTCGGCGAGCTCCAAAGAGGAGGGCCAGCAACTCTGAGGCCTCTGCACCTCCTGCCAAGAGGCCACCCTGCCGGCAGCACTAGGACACCGCCCCAGCAGCTGGCGAGAACAGGGCCGGGCCTGCAGCTGGGGCACAACCAGCCCTCAGGGGCTCGGACTGTCAGACCACACAGTCACACAGTGGCCCGGGTTGGAAGGGACCTCAAAGATCACGAATCTCCGACCCCCCCGCCACAGGCAGGGCCACCAACCTCCACGTGTCACACCAGACCAGGCTGCCCGAGGCCCCATCCGACCGGGCCTTCAACACCTCCAGGGACGGGGCATCCACCTCACCGCTCCCCCTGTCAAGAACTTCCCCCTGACATCCAACCTAAACCCTTCCTCCCTCAACTTCAAGCCATTTCCCCTTGTCCTGCTGTTATCTACCCTTTCAAAGAGTTGCAATAAAATTACAGAAAAGTCTCCGTGTTGCTACCAGTGCCTTTAGTGGTCAGCGCTGTGCACGGGGGAGGTCCGACCTCTGCTGGCCCTGGAGGCCTCCCATGCTGCTGTTACCGTTCCTTTAGAACCTCCCTTAACACCATGGCAAAGGCAAACGTTGACAGAGGAGGCACTGCTTTATTTCTGCGCAGGGCACAAGCTGGCTCATCTCCACACATCAAACGCACCCGTGTCCTTACACTGTCTTCTGCTTACAATCCCAAAGGTTTCACTCCACACCCATCACATACCCATCCCATTGATATATGACATGCTTACAAGGTTACACAAGCATAACTGAGTCTTCTGCACCTGCGCACAGGGTTCAGGGTGGGTCTTTGATGGTTGCTCGGGAAGGTGTCCCCCCTCCTCACTTTGACCACGTTTGGGCACAGGTTTTCTGAGGTGCTCTGCTCATGCAGAAGCAAAATGGCTTGTGACAGCTTCTTGGCAATACCCAGCAAACTACTTGCAAGTAGGCCCAGAGTCACATGCAGAGGGAGGAATGGGGAAGGAGCTCTCTGGCCACGCAGCACCCCTTTGCAGGAGGCAGCCCGGCTCCCAGACACGCTCTCCTGTTTATCCCTAGATGGAAGGGGTTATCCCTAGAGAGAAGTCCGTGACAGGGGGCCCGTGACAGGCCCCGGGAAAAAGGAAAAATAACAAAGGGCTACTAACGGTTTGCCACGCGACCCGGCCGGCCCTGGGCCACGTGCGCTCCGGGAGAGGGGGAAGGGCAGAGAGCTAGCAGATAGTTCTACCAAAGAGAAAACACAACGGCAACCATCTGAGGAGGAACGGTAACTTACTACGTCAACCAAACCAAACCAAACGAGAGTGACAAGAGTACCCGAAGTACGAGTCAAACCACGAGAGTGCAAGGGAAGCACGTGCTTTTCTCCGTGGGAGCTGAGACGGCTGAGCCGGTGCCCGAAGGAGAGGCAGACGCTCGGGTCCTGGCCGGAGCTCCACCTCACTTCCTCTTCCCTCCAGGTCCTCCGGGGATGCCGCCCCTCCCCTCCCATCGCGATACTCACAGTGCCCATAAGGGACAGTAAGCGGGACCAGAACATTAACTCTTTAACTGCCACACTGGTCCACAGGATGTTCTGACGTGGAATACTGACGACAAGGAATCACCAAACCGCGACGTCTCCCTACAACGGCTGGCCCTTCCGTGAGCCCACGGTGGGTCCATCCCTTCCGGTCACATAGGGAGCACAAGTGCCAACCACTTGCCTGCGCTCCCTAGGCCAGCCTCACCCCTTCACCAGGTGCCCAATCACCAGTGCAAGCCATGACCTAGCAGTTCCCCTGCAGGAGGACGCCTAGTGTCCACCTGGCTTCTACTGGTTGGTTACTGTGCTGGAATCGCGCCCCTCTTTTGAGGACGTTGCTTTTGTGACGGAAGTCTTGTGGTCCGGAGGGACATTTATCGCAGAGAAGCAATACGCCTGCAAGTAACTAGGAGCAAGCACCTCGATTAGGCAAAATGGCAGATGTTCAAGGGCACTGCTCTTACTCAGCACTACACCTGCAAGTTACAAGCAGAACGATAGCTGCGATCAAAAATGGCAAACAACTGGCTCTAACGCATCGCTGCCCCGGGGCAGGAGGGCAGCCCCGCAGCTCTGAGGCCTCTGCACCTCCTGCCAAGAGGCCACTCCACTGGCAGCACTAGTACACCGCCCCAGCCGTCCAAAGTCTGCCCTCCCAAAGTCCGAGGTTGTGGTTTTGTTGCCTTCTCTCCTGACTTCAGCAAGAATCAGTCTAGAACTCTATCATTCTTGGGTCTCTTTGCCCAGGATGGCTTATGAGCACCAGATAGCAAAGAAAACTTCCACCTGTCAGGGCTTCTCAGTGGTAATGGGGAGAGGTCCTCTAGTGAGAACTAAATTTATCTCATGCTGAAGGAGACTGGGCTTGACTTCTAATGATGTATGCTCTCCCATTTGACAGTCCTTCTCTGTTTCTCTGTTTGTAAAAAATAGAGTAGCAGAGTATTTCCCCTGGTCGGCTCTCTTTATCAGCTGTGTCAGGAAAATATCTTCCTCACGCTCCTGGAACCTCCTAGATTTCTTCCTCTCTGCTGTATTGTTTTTGTTCTGCAAGCACTTGACAATTTGAAGTTCCTCACACGGGCTATGGAATGATACTAGAAAGCTAATTATTATATCAATAACAGTAAATAAATGTTTGATCCTGTGTTGTGACTCCAAAAGTTTGAGTAATTGCTGTATGCCTCTCCAAATATAAATTCCTTGATAACACATATATCCTTCTCCCTGTAATTGTGATGAGGTAATTTTAAGATTGAAACAAATATACACTCTTTATTACTACTGAAATGGTAACCTTCCCTTCTGGTCTAAGGAAGACTGGATTGTATTGTCACCTGATTGATAGAACCAAACTTGTGCTGGAGAAACAGAATACTATGACAGGCGTAATCACTGAGAGGGACTGAGTTCAAAAGGAATGGGGATGTATGGAAAGCAGGAAGTACAGAAGAAATTGTCCCAGAGTTCTTATATATTCTTTCTCTGGAGGCAGATGGGAAGTCTCAAGACTACTCTGTCACAAAGAACGGCAAGAGCCTTTAACCCAAGCTGGAAACAGAGAAATAACCTTCGAGAAGCTACCTGCAGACGGAGCCAAGTCACTGTTGTTGAAAAGATTTATAATAGGTTCAATGAAATGAAGCAGTCTTACTCTAAAAAAAGTTGCTTTGAAAAAGTGAATAGGTAATCATGAAAAGATCTTTCCATCTAACTTCCGTTTTCTCCTGTTAATTAATTAGATGAATATAGGTGTACAAATCATGTTCTTTTAAGTCTCACAGAAAGTTGGGAGTACTTTGTCTACGTTATACCACGTAAATCAGATGGTGTTTTCAAGCCATAGCTGGTGAACAGAGAAAATATTTGGTGAACATAAAATTAGGAGAAGAATGTAAAGGTTTCAAGAAGCATATGATGTATAGCAGCAAACATAAGTGTTGTAAAACAACACTATTACAAGAAATAACTGCTAAACTGAAGATAGCATTTAAATATATCTATAAATATGCTCTTAAATTCCAATCAATAGTTTATGGTTTAAGCTAAAAACTTCAAGTTCAAAACTTCCACTAACTTCCTTTACTTCTTCTGCAGAAGTGACAGTTTATTAGATGCCAAACACATGTGACAAGGTATTGAAGAAGCCAAGAAAATGAGAAAATTAATTTGTATGGAGAAACGTGTAGTCATATATTATTTTTTGTTTGTTTGTTTTGATGGAGATGACTCACTATCATAACAAAGAGAAGCAACATGAAATACAGAGAAAAATGAGAGCAGAAGAATCAGGTTCCTTGTACAGACTTCTTCGGCAACCTCAGAAAAAGTTGATTTAGTAAAATATTTTTTTATACTCCACTGCTTAAATTCAATCACCTCACAGTATAAATGACCTGATTTTAAAGGTGATGAAGGCAGTACATGGTATAAGTAACTTGAAGAATTTCTGTCACTGAAGATAGCTATTAACAGCTTAAGCAAATGTCTGCGGGGAGAAAGATAGGTATCATCAGCCCTTCTTTGGAGCACAGAAGTTGCTCTCAATGTCCAAGAATATTTTATCGGATTTATTTAAGTAGCATGACCTTAAAAAGTTAATTTACATATATTTACATAGGTGTATATATATATATACACACACACACACACATATATAGGCCTATATATATATGCATGCTTTGGAAATTACAGATTTTTTTTTCTCTGTCACTTAAAGTAACACTTAATCCAGAATCTGTAATTGGAACGAAGCCTGATTTTTAAAAAACTTTCTCACAACATATTTACAAATAGAATTTGTGGCCTCGTGTTGTATGAAACAGTGAAACACAAAAGTAAATAATAATAATTAATTGTATAATATAATAATAATAATTTTTAAAAATCAGGGCAACTTCCAAATATATAAATGCCATCCTTTGAGAAATACTTTTAACACATTTTCTACAAGTCCTGAATTTTCAGTGCAAAGTTAATAAGATACTATTATAGGGCATTTTAGGTATGGATAATGCCAAATGATATTTCCTTAACAGAAATATTAAACTAACCTGCTTAAAATACTTCAAAGAAAACTGACACATGGGATCTGTTTCTGACAGATTTACAATTACAAAGTGAGAGGTCCTTGAGTAGAAACAGGCCAATGATTCACACGAACAGTTTGTTCTTTGCAAGTCCTTCTGTTTCTTGAAAGCCTACTGATGGAACCTAAGAGGAATACATCTGAGCACTGTTTCTGTGCTTCAGAACTGAATACTGAGGACAGCAAAGAAAACTTCCACCTGTCAGGGCTTCTCTGTGGTTACAGGGAGAGGTCCTCTAGTGATGAGCAAACACATGTCATGCTAAAGGAGACCTGGGGTAACTTCTAATGATGTACAGCTCTCCCTTTTGCTGCAGATAGGATGAACAGGACAAGGGGATAGTTTCATCTTAGATACTATGTGCTTTTAATACAGAATAACAATAATAAGCTTAAGAACAAGAGAACTCTAGCATTTTGTGATTTCAGAGCCACTCAGTTAATCCTAAGAAATGGAAGTAGTATTCAGTCTACAGTGGCCCAGAAGATCATGAAGATTGAGACTGTCTTTCTGATTAAAAATTCTGATGGGGAGAAAGTATATAGTATTTTTTTTTTTAATAATCAATTGATGAATACTATTCAATTAGAGAATAAATTAAATAATAAAGAAAATTTGATCTTTGTTCTCCGAGTGGCAAGGGCTGCCCAGAGAGGTTGTGGAGTTCTCCATTTAGACCTGCATTGTGGGACTGCAAGGCTCTTTTCAGTGCTGTCATGTCAGGACACAAACTGAAAAAATTAAGTTCCTTCTGAACACCAGGAAACACTTCTGGGCTGTGAATACAGGCATAGGTTGCCAGTTCTCACTTGCCGTTTCCATCTCATGCTGTTCTGCAGGGCTCAAGCTCAGCCAGACTGATGTTTCATTAGACAAAGTTCTCGTCCTTTCTCTGCTGCAAAAGCACTGGATCTATTAAATATTGGCCAATCTGCAGATAGAGAGACACTTCAATCCTGATGCCAGAAGTCAAACTTCTAGCCTCTGCCATAATCAGAAATTTTATTTCCCAGCCCAGTAAGCACAGACTTTTCATCTGCACCTAATTCATAATGCTTTAGGTTCAGGCTCTTGAAGCTGCAGTCTTGGAGAAGACCTGCCTGATCTTCTCATTGTTTCTGATTGCTGTACAGTCTGGCAATCTGCTCTCACAGCTCCTTTAGTTGGCAATGCAGTTGCTCAACAAGGGCACACCTCCTGCAGCATGGAAGGTCAGCTCCCACTGCCCAGCCTAAGCAAGAGCCCTCAGGCACTCCTGGAAGAGCTGCATCCTCCCTTCAGAACTCTGAATAGGTCAATGGTTCTGATGCTACAGGGACAGTTGCTTCAACAGCTGCTGGGGACTGTGCCTTTCTGGCACATCGGAAGAATTGCTGGGATGTGTCTGTTTTTGTAGGCATTTGCTTGTATCCTTTCACTGCAATGTGCATTACATACTGCTGTGTTTCTTGTCTGCCACTCAGCTGTGCCTCTGACAGCTTTCATGCATCATTTGTAAAGAGGACATCAGCTGAACAATACCCTAACAAGCATCACCTCTCTGAGTGCAACCTTCATATGCACAGGACACCTATGTCAATCCTGCTAAAAATGACACACCACTAACAGTAAAATGAAACCTACAAAACCTATTGAACTCTTCTCACAGTTAGAAATTAAGAAATTGAGCATAAACAAGCTGTTACATCTTCCTGTACAACTAACTTCAAAGAAAAAATCTCATGATGAAAACTGTTTTCCAGTAGATCTCAACTTTCTGTGTAAAGTGTATTTGTTTTAGTAAATAGGAATTGAGAAAATGCCAAGCTCTGTTATTCATTTTTAAAGATACCTAATCAAATATAAATAAGATGGTTGAAACATTTTGCACATTTCCAAAAAAGCGGAAGTTGTGATTTTGAAATTTTGTTATAGTTCAGCAATTTCACTTTCATTTATTTTGCCACATTCTTTTCCTGTGATGTTAGACATACAGATTACTTAAAGTGGCTAGTCCCAGGCTGTTACATAACTCCTTCCTAGTTACTGAATTTGTAGCCACAGTCTTTTTGACAAATTGCATGTCTCCATTAAAATGTAGACAATCACAAAATATAAATTTCTCTGAGTACAGAAATTAAATCTTTCTGATTCTCTGCTCATGAGATGGTATCCATATATGACTGCTGCTGTAAAAAGACAGGCTGTGACAAATTATGAATCTTCTGGAGCGTCTGAAGAATAGATTTTTAATTTCAACAGTAATTTGATAGGAACAGTCTTTATACTGCTACAAAAGCTGCTAGGTAGGTAAGCATTGGAATCTTTATTTGAGTAACTTCATCATGTTTAATGGCACCATCCTTCAGGAACTTCCCATGTGCAGTGCCTAGCATTTCAGCACTACTGAAATCTAGTCTGGGAAGGAAGTTACATCATCTTCATTTTTTACTGTCTTTTCTGACTGAAGATTTTAGGTAGAAGTTTCCTTTCTACAAGGGCTGTCAGAATATTCAAAAGAATATATATTCCTTTCTTGTGCTATCATTCAGGTAACTCACTTAACTCTAAGGAGCAGAAAAAGAAACAGAGGTATCCTCTAGACTTTCCTGTATGGAATTTTATTTTGCCAGGGCAGAGGGAGACTTTGTCTCACATTCTATGTTCCCCAACACAGAAGAGGTTCTTAGTTCTGTAAAAAAAGTGTTGTGGTTTTTGTGTGGGTTTTTTTTTGTTGTTGGTGGTGTTTTTTTGTTTTGGTTTGGTTTGGTTTTGGTTGGTTGGTTGGTTGGTTTGCTGGCTTTGCTTGTTTGTTTGAACTTGCTGTATTAAAAAGACAATTGAAAGTTCACAAAATTGGTGCCGTCTTCCTCCAAGGAAGCAGATGAAAACAAACAGATGGAGAGTGCAGTTTCTTAGCTGGGATTTGATAAGCGAAACTAGAAATTGGATGTGATTCGTGTCCTTGTGATGCCATCTGCTGGATGTGTGGTAAAGCACTGCCAGATCGCTGCAGCCTGTCCTGCATACACCACTGCCGAAAGGACTGTCGTGCACTGAACATCTCATATGCCTGTTCCACCCATTGTTTCTCCCGAAAGTTTAGGGTTTTTTTTTTTTTTTAATTATTATTTTTATTTCTTGGCTTTCATAAATCTGGCTTCTGCAGTTTCTATTCCTTGGCCTACTCCTCCTCTGAAGATTTCAAGAGGCTTTGACACCTTCTCTACCTCTTGTCTTGTCTCTGTACTCAAATAGCGCTTCTTGTTATCTTAAAATTCATCTTGTTCTCCAGGCCAGTTTCATGTGGTCTTAATCTCTGATGTTTCATCATGGTCACCCCATCATTTGTTTGCTAAAGCAGCATTTTCTCCTTCCCTGTACCCCATTCCACGTATCTCCATTGTACTGCTTCCTTTTTGGCTTTGAGTGAGCAACAACTTTCCACTGATCCATATTTTCTCTTTAGCACTGGATCTTTCTTTAGGTGTATATCTCATAAGGTATGTTTTAGTCTTTCAGGTTCCTTTTCCTTAGCATATCTGAAATGAAGGATTTCCTTTCTACCAACACGTTGAGTTTCTTAACCTCTGGTCAGCATACTTTTTTGGGGCTTGATGAGTATCAGTCTCTGAGGACAGCAAAGGAAATATCTGTGGCATTCCCATGCGATAATGTATAGTTACAAAGAAAAGGTGATAACAGAATTTTAAAAGAAATAGTCTTTTTTTGTTGTTTTTTTTTCTTTTCTTTTTTTTTTCTTCCAAAACTGTCAACTGACACACGTATCATCTGACATTAGTCTCCAGTGTTAAATTCTCCTTGCTGTGATCTGCTTCCATCTGAAGGCTATAAAGTGTATTAGAAAATAAAATGGCTTTACCTGATTTTAGAGAAAACAACCAGCTGAGTCTGCATTAATAAGAATTGAAGCTGAGGATCAGTAGGCATGGGTATGGGAGATCATGTGTACAAACAGAATTAATCCAGAGTCCTCTGCTTAGTAAACTGTCCCCAGTCAAATGGATTAAGTAATGAAAGTTTCTGTCCTATTCTAGTGCAGTACCTCAGCTCTTCACGACTAGAAAGAAATCATGGAAGAAATAAATCACCTGTAAGATGAAGAGAGTACTTGGATAGAATTAGAATGTTGTCTCTTTATTTCAACTTGATTGAATACGTTGTTGTACAAATGTACAGCTCCCACCCACGTACACATGAACTTGCATGTTTTTGAAATCTCTTCTACTCCTTCAGGGATAAATTATGAGTTACTGATTTATCTCTGCACATTTTGACCATATTTGAGGCTTTTATTTTCTTTATCCTATTCCTAAGGTTTTCTAACAAAGCCAGCATCTTCAAGAAGTTGTTTTGCTGTTTCCTAGTCAGGCTTAAGAGATGGAATCAGAAAAACGTGACAGAACATCAGAAAACAGTGTCTAAACTGTCAGAAACTTGCACATTTTGAGTGATTTCATCTTAAGATATTTACCACACATACTTGCTAAAAAGAGTGGACCATGTTTAATTTAATTTATTTTACTTTAGATAAAATCTAATTTTTTTTAAATTTGGATCTCCACTTTTATGGTGTTTGGAAACTGAGGAACAGCTTCCTCTTGAGAAAAATGAAGGATACTACACAGTGAGGTAGCATATGTGCAAGCAAGGAAACAGTTCAGACTCTAATGCTTCATAAAAGCATGAATGGAAGTACAGCCATCACCTCTCTAACTGTTACTTAATCTATGCAGACGTTTCAAAGGCAAGCTTCCAAAATTGCTTTTTCACCAGTGGAAATGGCCATATGTTTTTTTGACACTGAAATTTCAGGCAAATTGCAATAGGTTTGAACAAGTAACTTAATTTCTTGAGACAGGTTGTTAGCCAAAGAACTGGGCTTTTGTTTTCCTTCTCAAAAAGTTCATTATTGGCTTATCGTGCTTGACACCAAGAAGAAAATAAACAAGCCGTTTTCCATGATGAAAACTGAAGAGTTAACCTTTACTACAAGTTCTTATTTTAAAACATTTAAGACATTTTAAAAGCTCAGTATGTTTATGTGAAAATTGAAGACCATCCTAATAACACTGTTCATACTGTGAGAAAAAAACAATATAAGCTATTTACTCAATCTTAAATTAAATTTCACAGTTGGTGCATTTAAAAATAGCAGTATTTATTGTATTAACAAATGAACTAAAAAAAGTATAAGAAAATTCAAGATTAAAAAAACACACACACACAGATACACGTATTTTCAAAGGATCTTTTATGATCTTTGATTTTCTACTGTGCTCAGTTTTACAAAATGCATGTTGTTTACTATATTATCAGTTAAAATTTATGCCCAATTTTTTTTTTATTATTTTTTTATTTTTTTTTTTAATACTATTTTCCTAATGGGAAAGGTTTATTCACCTCTCAGATTTTGGCTGTCATTTTAAAAAAATTTTTTAAAGACATTATGTCAGGACATTCCCAAATGGGATTTGGGACATGGTGTGTCATGGAATTTGGAACACAAAGATCAGGCTTGAAAATGTTATACATAAAAATGAATCAAAATCAAACTAAAATGTAAAAAACATCACTGCATGTCATGTTCATTTTATTTTTTTTAGGTTACTTTTATCATCTTGTCTTTATTTATTTAAAATTGGAGATTTTAGCCACAAAGTTTGCAGCCCATTGTAAGTGTGATGTCTGCACACTCGAGAGAGTCCAGTTAGACATGTCAAATGCCAGTACTCAATTTCTTTAATGTCCTTGGTACAGAAAGAAATGCTTTTCTTGGACACTACAAGAAGCAAAATTTATCATAAGAACAACTTTTGTCATATGCAAAAGCTCAAAGAATACTTGCTTTTCATGACATGTCTGAAGTATAATTGTCGAAAGAAATACAGCACAGTTTTTAAAGACCTTCTGATTAAACAGCTTGCAAGAAATGAGTTGCTGAAAAATATGGCATGCTACATGATCCTCTGTGACATATTGGATCCAAATGTTTATTTATTTGTTATAATCACAAACATATATATAACTAAAATGTTGGTTACTTGGATATTCCATATGCTGTTGGATCACAGTAACCACTGTGTCTGCATGAACCAGTCTATTGCATAGCAGGTCTCAAGGGCTGGAAGTGTTTGACATTATGCACATAAAGTCCCTCATATTGGACTCATACAGGGAACAATGTTCCAGTGCAGCCTGGAACAAACTGAATTAACAAAGAATTAAAATTCCTGTTCTAAATCAAGCAGAAATGTTCACAGGCAAAACAGGTTGTTAATAATGGAATTATTTTACTCTGAGGAACTCCTGTACAGCCATACAATGTAAGAGGCAGAAGGACTCTAGCTCTTTGTCTAATTATCTGCTCTTATCTATTTTTTTTAATGATCAGCTTTTTTTTTTTTTTTTTTTTTTTTTTTAATCTGCATGTTCTGGAGGACAACAGGTTGGCCTTGAGCCAGCAGTGTGCTCTTGTGGCCAAGGCCAATGGGATCCTGGGGTGCACTAAAAAAAGCCAGCAGGCCCCTCTACTCTGCCCTGGCGAGGGCACATTTAGACCACTGTCTCCAATTCTAGGCCCACAGTTCAAAATAGACACGAATCTCCTCCTAAGAGTCCAGAGAAGGGCCACGTGGATGATAAAGGGCCTGGAGCATCTTCTGTAATTTGACAGGCTGAGTAACATGTGTCTGCTCAGCCTGGGGAAAAGAAGACCGAGAGAGGATCTGATAAATATTTATAAATATCTAAAGATGGTGGGAGGCAAATGGATGAGGTCAGGCTCTTCTTGGTGGGTGCAGCAACAGGACAAGGAGCAATGTCCTAAAACTTGAATATAGGAAGTTTCACACAAACATGTAGAAGAACTTCTTTATGGCAATGGTGATGGAGCACTGGAACAGCCTGGTCGGAGAAGTTGTGGAGTCTTTTTCAGTGTAGATATTTAAGATTCATCTAGACACCTAACTATGCAACTCATTTTAGGAAAAATGCTTTGGCAGGGGCACTGGACTCGATAATCTCTTGAGTTCCTTTCCAACCCCTGCAATTCTGTGATTCTGTGTGTACTGCAGAGATACTGGAGAGAACATTCTGAAATGAACAATAATAACTTGCACTCCTGTGGTGGTGTTTGCTTTCTATGATAATGTGCATTTACATCATGTGATCATACATGAAGGGCTTTGGAAGGTCAGACAACAAAAGTTGAAATGTTTTCATCATCTTATGAACCAGTTTAGCATTTTTTTTTCATAAAACATTCCTATAAGTTTTCATGATCTCATACATTTTTTAGTAACAATGATCGTAATTCTGATTTCTCTGTGTATTTTTATTGGTACATTTACAATATCTACTTAGCCAGAGAAGAATTTAGTAGTTGATTTAAGCCCTGTCCCTACCTCTTAAGTTTGTAATTCTGTAGATCCTGGACTTAAAGATCTTTGATTTCACAGTGTGCCACAACAACTGCAACAAAGACCTTCTACAACTTCCTAACTGGCATATATCTGATATTTCTCTCTGGACAATGTGAATCTTACCTCAGAATGCATTTTTGACTGATTATCAGATGTTAATAGAGAGTAGGATTAGGTATTTATCATCTAGAAAACTAATTTCAGAGGTCTGAATCTCACCAAATTACCTTTAACATATCCTGACTCACACCCATAGTATGCTGAAATCAGAAATAATTACCGAAGACTGATCAGTGAAAAAAAATAGGTAGCATTTCCAAAAACATTACACTAACAAATGTCAACTGAGGAAAAAGAAGTATATGGTTCCATTTCTACAGTCACTAAAACTGCCCATTATTAGCATAAATGCATTTGATCTTAATCAACTCAGTGCCACTGGTTTTACCATACAGAGATTATTTGCAGAGGTTTTTAGCCTCACTGCACAAAACAAACTCATTTAAACATCTTGATCTGCTTAAGTGTTTGAATTGGCAGAAAGAATCTATATGTTTTTGCTGCATTTTGGAGCACGGCTGTGTGTTTTTTTTATTCTGTACTATAAGCTACATGGTTCTTGTTGTGAATAGAAGCCTCACATAGTAGGAAATTGAAGGGTTTCAATACTGAGTTTTTGAAACAATCTAGTTCTTTGAATATTGAATGAAAGAAGAGATCATTGCATACTTATGTGATACTGACATTTCATGTTTTTGGTTTTTTTGAAGTTTCAGCATGGAAAACTAAACTTTAAACATGGAGATCAACAAACTCAGTAATAAGGTCCTCATTTTTCCTTCAAATCTATTCTAACATTTCAATTGTCAGTGTGGAAACAAACAGGTATGTTCCCCGGGGGTGGAGGGAGGGGGGGTGTGTGTGCACAATTTATCTGCATTATCACAGTGAAAGAATAGTGATTTTGAAGCTAAACTCCACATAAAAGAATGGCACAAATTGAGCTTGTTTAATCATTTTAATCTCCTGCCATGTGACATTTCCTGATAAATCTGTCTGCACATTTTTAGCAGCTTCACTATCTTTCTTCTCTCTCTCTTTCCATTGCAAAGCCTGTCTTGACAAAATTTGCAATGCTCCGTGAACAAGTAGATCCAGATTTCTACATCTACTTTTCACACAAAGGTTTCCTTTCACCAACTCTGCATCCTTTTCCCTGGGGTTGCTGCATGCCCGTGAATTTATTGTGCGGAGGCTAAGACGGCTTGTTCTCACTGACCATCCATCCAGGTTAATGGAGGTGTCTCAGCAAGAGGTACTTCTTTGTCCAGAGAATGAACAAATACATTTCCATTTACAGAATGACCCTCTAAACATTTATTATGCAGAAACAATTATCTTTAATTCCTTGTTTCATGCTACCTAAAAGCTTTTCATATCTCATTAGCTAAGAACTCATCTGTATGAAAAGCAATCCATGTTTTTTGGATTTATTGTCTCCAGCTCTTCTAAAAAGCACCTCTGGTTCAGTGCCAGTGCCATGCACATTTAAGTCATTTGTTGCATTATGTGTAATTACTGTAGTTTGGTCGCAGAAGGCCATAGAGGGAAGCTGTAAACTCTATTAACCCTTTTTATGCTGCATCCAGAAACCTACATGTTTGGAGAATTCACACTGTTTTAGGGACTATGCTGTACTCTAGGAAGATTGAACTCTGGAGAAGGATCATTAGCAAAAAGTTGCCTCTAACACAACATTTTGGAATCAGATCACGACCTTCCAGCACCAGACTTACTTCTTAAATCCTTTGTTTTGAATTATGTGATGTTCACTTAAGTGGAAACTTGTTTTGTCTGCACATACATTCTTACTACATACAACTTATACATACATTTATATGCAGATTGATTTTAAAGGCATTCTTGTTTCTTCTTTTTTTTTAATTTTTTTTTTTTTATTTTCCACTTCTTGAATTGCTTTGTGAAGATATGTATATACAAATTCTCCAATTCCTTTCTCTGTCTTGTTAAGAGTTCTCACAAGGTAAAGTGAGTTAATTTGGCTACACTGCTGTTTCAGAAGTCCAACCTTTCCAAACAATCAGTAATCATTCCTCTTAGGATGCTGCCAAGTAAATCCATTTTGATTACACACATAAGTGACCCTTCTGCAGTACTTACATAGCTGCTGGATGCCTTTCTCTAAAACCAGGATCTGAATATTCTGGCCACATCTCAGAGAACGCACATTCTTCAGAAAATCTACAAATTAGTATTATTAGCCTCTTTTCAATGAAATAAACAGAACATGGATATAAGACACTACTAATTTTGCTTTTCATGTCTTTGAATTATCTTAATTCCCATGGGAAATGATATCTGGTATAATCCAATACTTGCACTGCAGCTGTAGCTCTTGCCGCATGTCTGCATCATTCTGATATTTCTATTTCTCTCACTTTAGGCCTAGTAGCTACAAGAACTTTATATAATCGATCCTTTTCAAATAGTTTAGGAGATTCCCCAGTACTGAGAATAATACTTATGTCTTCCAAGTACCCATCCATAACAAACAACATGCAAGACTGTTATGTATGTAATATTAGCACTCCCAACTTTCTCTGCAATGGAAACAGAGAAAGCTATCTTAAACTTTATGAAACAAATATATTGTTTAATCTCTACAAGTTGAAAAAAAAAGCTTTAAACATTAGAAAATATTTCAAACTATTAAAAAGGAAGAACGAACAGAGAAACAAATGCATTCTCAGTTTCCTTTTAGTATCTGCATTCTCCTCCTCTCTGCACATGTACTTTATTTTGCTTTGACTGACTTCTGTAAATGGTAACCTTATAGGAATTTCCTTCTGAGTTTCAAGAGGTGCCTCATCATGGAGGTAGCTAATTAGGAAGAATTAATTCAGTGTTTAAGTGGAAATTGTGCAAGAAAGGCTGCACAGGTAAGAGGTGCAACAGCTGAGTTATTTGACCTGCATTATAAAAGTGATAAAAGAGGGTGAAGCATAAAACTCAGCTTAACTGTAATTTTTTATTTAGATTCGATGTTAAAAAAAAAAAAAAAAAAGTGTAGCTGGAGGAGGATTCAGTTAGCTCAGAAGGGAATTAAAGGTGTAAACAAACAGGAAAAATAGAGTCTGTTAATACATTCCAAATTTTGAAAATCAGAAGTGGCAGACTGCAGGTTGTGGGACTGTGCTGCTTTATATGTGTATCTTTCCCAGACTTTTGTTTTCTATGTGTAAGTTCCACTCAGCTGGAACAAAAGGTGGCAGACTCTCCAAAGATCTGACTGACATGGATTTCTGGTGATAGATAGATGGCTAATGTTTGTATTTGTCCTTTCCCATAATGACATTACACTTTCTGGTCGACTTTAGAAATAATGGTGGAGCCAAGGAGCATTTGGATTTTGTGTTGAGGGATATGGTTTAGTGACAACTATTGCTGATAGGTGGATGGTTGGACTGGATGATCTTGTAGGTCTTTTCCAACCTTGGTGTTTCTGTGATTCTGTGAAATTTTTGCTTTAGTCTTTCTCTGGTGTGAGCCACACAATTTCAGTGAGTTTGGTGTGTGTTTATACACTGCTCTCAGACACAGAGTTTGGATTTTGGGTGGTGCTATGTGGAGACAGGTTGGACTTGATGATCCCTTGGAGCTCAGGATAAACCATCGTTCTGTGAAATAAATGAGCTTCTTCTTCTCTGACAAGCAGACTTTCAATCAGATTGTAATCTTCTGTTTATTTCTTTATTTCCCAGATTTTCAGGAGAAAAATGAGATTCTTTTATGGTAAATGACTTTTTTTGTTGATATAGGCATTTCATGAATGTTCTAAAGAACAATTTCCCCTCTAAATGTAATACACAGGGATATATCCTGCTGGCTTGTGAACTCGTGCAAATTCACACATTTCTGTTTTTGATTATTTCAGTTAAATCAGACATTTAAAAATAACTATTTTTTGTAATATGCTCACTGTAAAAATGTCACTAAATGTAACTGGCTTATGCGTAAAATATTCAGAATTCACAGGGATTCCAAACCTTGGCTGTAAACTAACAAATAGTCAAAGTTTGATAGGTTTGCCTAGAATGTAGTTGCACATTCAGTACAATACAAAAAAAATGAGCTGATTCCTCACTGGCAATTTCAGGCAATACTGCTGGTCTCCGATGTTGCTGAGATAGTTGTGGAAAATTCCTTGGCTCTCAGTACAACACAACCTGCATTTGACTCCTCCCTACTACAGAATCTCATTCAACAACACTGTGAAAAACAACTGGAGTTCTTGGTTGGCTGAAATCAGAATATTTCATTATATCATAAAATCATAAAATGGCTTAGATTGGAAGGGATACCAAAGATCATCAAGTTCCAACCCACATGCCATAGGCAGAGCTACCAACCTCCAAATCTGGTATTAAACCAAGTTGCCCAGGGCTCCATCCAACCTGTCCTTGAACATCTCCAGGGACAGAGGATCCACAGCCTCTCTGGGCAGCCTGTTCCAGCACCTCACCACTCGCTCTGTGAAAAACTTCCCCCAACATCCAATCTAAACCTTCCTTCCTTGAGCTTAAAACCATTCCCCCTTGTCTTATCACTATCTACTCAAGTGAAAAGTTGATTCTCCCCCTTTTTTAAAATTCCCCTTTACATACTGGAAGGCTGCAATGAGGTCACCCTGCAGTCTTCTCTTCAGGCTGAACAAGCCCAGCTCCCTCAGCCTGTCTTTGTATGAGAGGTTCTAGCACTCTGAGCATCTTCATGGCCCCCCTTTGGACCCTCTCCAACAGCTCCACATCTTTCCTGTGCTGAGAACATCCAGACACAGATGAGGCCTCACGAGGACAGAGCAGAGAAGGACAATCACCTCCCTATCCCTGCTGGCCACCCATCTTCTGATGGAGCCCAGGATACCATTTGCTTAGTGAACTGCGAGAGCACACTGCTGACCCATGTTCAGTTTTTTATCCAGCAGGACCCCCTGGTCCTTCTCTGCAGGGCTACTCTCATGGAGTTCTTTTTCCAGTCTCTATTTTTATCTGAGATTCCACTGACCCAAGTGCAAAACCTTGCACTTTGCTGTGTTGAACCTCACTAGGTTCACACAGGCCCACCTTTTAAGTTTGTTGAGATCCCTCTGGATGATCCCTTCTTTCTAATGTGTCAACATCACTCAGCTTTGTGTCATCGGCAAACTTGCTGAGGGTGCACTCAAGCACATCATTGATGTCATTGATGTCATTGATGAAAACGTTGAAAAGCACTGGTCCCAAGACAATGTCACCATTCATCACTGGCCTCCACATGGACATAGTGCCATTCAACACAACCCTCTGTCTGTGGCCTTCCAATCAATTCCTTATCCCCCAAATAGTCTGTTTATGCTTTCATAGAATGGCCTGGATTGAAAAGGACCACAATGCTCATCTAGTTTCAACCCCCTGCTATGTGCAGGGTCGCCAACCACCAGACCAGGCCGCCCAGAGCCACACCCAGCCTGGCCTTGAATGCCTCCAGGGATGGGGCATCCACAACCTCTTTGGGCAACCTGTTCTAGTACCTCAACACCCTCTGGGTGAAAAAATTCCTCCTAATATCTAATCTAAATCTCTCCTGTCTCAGTTTAAGACCATTCTCCCTTACTATCCACCCTTGTAAACATAGTCCACCCCTCAAATCTGTCTCTCTTCAATTTAGAGATCAGGATGTTGTTGGGGAACATGCCAAAGGCCTTGTGCAAGTCCAAGTACATGACACTGGTTTTCTTCCCTTTGTCCATCAGTGTTGTCACTCTATCACAGAAGGCCACCACATTGGTCAGGCACAACCTTCTCTTGGTAAAGCTATGCTGGCTCATCCCTATCACCTGCTCATCCCTAATGTAACTTAATGTGTTTTCCAGGAGGATCTGTTCCATGATCTTCCCAGGCACAGAGAGGAGGTTCACCAGCCTGTAGTTCCCTGGATCCTCCTTCCTTTCTTGTAAATGGGAGAGACGTTTCCTTTTTTCCAGTCCCCAAGGACTTCACCCAACAGCCATGGCTTTTCAGATATGATGGAGAGTGGCTCAGCAACCATATCAGACAGCTCCCTTAGGACCCTGAGATACATGTCATCCGGCCCCATAGACTTGCATACATTCAGTCTCATGAGGCAGTCTTAGACTTGGTATGCTCTTTGGGGAGAAGGGGGAAGGGAGGGATGGGGTGATTTACTCCCCCAGTTTCCACCCAGAGGCCCAGGAATGCAAGCTGCAGGGACATGAGAAAACCATCTATACTCTTGGAAAGGAATGAAGACTAGAGATGGGATGGCAGAGGAATTGCAATTACACAGAGTGACCTGTTAAAAGTGAAAACAAGGAAAAATGAACGGCATTCATGATCTTGATGTATGCTTGTATTACTGATATTAGCATTTTAATATTACAATGCGTATTATGTTGTTAACAAATACTTTTAACTTACAAGGAAAGCTATTTAAAACATTTATAATACTTATAAAAATACATGTAGTACACAAATATATGCAGGGAGAAAATATATTTTGATATGTAGAGTGTATTTCGATGTGTAGAGCCTATTAAAATTGGTTCTTCATTTTCTTTAATTATGTTAAGGAACAGATACTTCAAAGGGGCAGTAAGTTCTCTTGTATTGTACTTTAAAAACCACTGATTTCAGCAACAACTATTTGAATGGCAAAAGCAAAACTGGATTGCTTTAATTACTGTAAGTTGGATAACTGCCTATATTACTCACAGCAATAAAATTAGTATGCCATAATAATGTACAATTCTGCATCCATTGTGAATCCCACAAGTAGGTCATATTCTGAAAAAAAAAAAAAAATCATTTTGAAAAAAAAAATTAAAAAAAAAAAATTTGTTCTTTATGTCCACTTTTAGCTATGGAACAGGGCAAAACATGTACAGATCATTTTTCAGTGTGACTTTCAGAATTACCGGAAACTCAGCTAATTTATACTGACTGTTCTCATTTATCAACTAAATAATCCTTGTCCCTGCAAGCTAATGTACTATATGTGAATATAATCATGTTACATTCAGTGTTCATTGCCCTTCTCTGGCATTTACCAATCTGTACCTCATAAGGACATTTTATCTATGTCCAATAGAAACAAACTGCACAGGCAGAATTAACGGTGAAGGCAGAAAGGAAGTTAGAAGCCTCTGTATGTGTGTGCTCACATATGTTTTAAAACAAATGAAAGATGAATCAGAAAGGGTCAGCTTATTTGGTTTTCAGGCAACACACATTAGCTACCTGCACAAACAAAGCACGTGAGCTAAAAGGACAGAATGAGGGTCACCCACCTAGAGAAGAAGTGCTTCCTGGTGCTCAGAGGGACCCTCCTCTGTACCAATTTGTGCCCACGGCCTTCTGTCCACTGAAAAAAGCCTGGCTCCACCTTCCTAGTATTTGTAAATGTTGATAAGATCTTCTGGGGCCCTCTCTTCTCAAGGCTGAACAGTCCCAGCTCTCTCAGCCTCTCCTCATCAGACTCCATCTCTCCTTCGCCCTGGTGGTCCTTTGTTGGACCCTTTCCAGTGTCCCTCTTATACTGGGAGAGCACAGAACTTGACACAGTACTTCAAGTGTGCCCTCACCAACAAGGATTAATGACCACTGGTAAAAAGATCACAGGACCAGTCCCATCCTGGAAAATTCCTACAATGTAAGTACCTACATACATATATACACAAGACGGTATGGCTTGCATTTAATCATAGGATGAACCCCTGAAGGAGTGCAGAACTACAAATACGAATAAATTCTTTTTAAACTCTCTGATATGTTTATGAAGCCCAGAAAAAGAAGAAAAAAT
Organism: Meleagris gallopavo; assembly: GCF_905368555.1. NCBI lineage: Eukaryota > Metazoa > Chordata > Aves > Galliformes > Phasianidae > Meleagris > Meleagris gallopavo. Next base: position 55,757,431 of record NC_139435.1, on the reverse strand, counting down.
ACTTCACTGACACATATCAAATCAATAGATGGACACATAGGAAGTGGAAAGATCCAAATTCCACAAAAATCAAAAGGAAGTTTTGCATGAACAAAAGAGGGTGGTCCCTTTTCTCATCTGTACAGTTAACTATATTGCATAGTCCATTTAAGATGTTTTTTTCCACCTTATGGTAAAATACAAGTTGTTACCAATCTGAAAAATGTGTTTTATTTGTGCTCTGGAAGTGTTAGAAGGCACAGACAAGCAAAGGATTGTAATAAAATATGAAATTACAGAATTGTAGCCACCACGTGAAGAAGTAGAAGGTGGTACCATTATTGCATGACAGTTGAAGAAGAAAATTAGAAGAAGAAAAAACAGATACGGTGTTAGGAAGTAGTTATCAGTATTTACATGCAAGTAATGTTGGCAGTGCAAACCACTAGTGTCATCGTAAGAATAGTTCAAGAGAAGTAAGGAGAGAATTAAGCATCACAAGCATCTTAATAAAAAGTCATTAGGGTGCATTTGCATGCTGCTATTAAAAAATAATTAATATAGCATAAATATTCTGCCAGTTTTTCAGATCAATCTTTTGTTTGCTGTCAATGGACTTGCAATAGACTAAGCTCACAACTAACAGAAAATGAGAGAAAAAATCCCAGCTCTCAATTTGACAATGTCATCCCATCTTAAAATGAATTTCAAGCTTTCTTCCATTTCAGTGAAGTTCTCTTTTTTAAAGATTGTTAAAGAACAATTCCAAAAATGGCTTCTGTACTTTAGTTTCAGCCTTACCACTTCTACATTATTAAAAAAACAGCATGTCACTCACACAGCTCTGTATTTCTTACCCTGGAATGGTTACAGTTTTTACCAATCTCCACATTATTCTTACAAACAGTAGAAATGAATAACCCAAATCCAAATAACCTTATCAGATTCAACACATGAATAGTTAGAAGCTGGGTGACCTTTATTTATTTCTAATAATGTTTACCCCTGTCTTAGACACTTGCAAAATCTGAGGACTGTCAAAGCTGCTCAAGAGAACACTCAAAGGTATAACAACCCAAGCTAGGAATGTTTAAATCATCCACCAAAATATCAACTCTTTTGATTTCTGGTGTATCTGGAAAAGAAACAAGCAAAGAAAGAACGAGTGGCAATAACATCTCATAACATCAAACTTGAAATAGTTTTCATTTTTGAAATTAAAATTACAAATTTAGAGTAACACTTTACAGTTGTTCTCTAGAAACCATTTATGTACAATGAAGGAGAAAAACTTTTTATTGCTGCTGTTGTTTAACTTTATAATACTTTTGCTTCTAGTCTGCAACAGGGTGTAGTTTCAGACCAAGAGAATAAAAGCTGGTATTTCTTGTGGTGAATCAGATATCCAGGTAAATAGTTGAATTCACACTGTCATGCTATGAAACTCAAGAGCGGAACATACAAGGTCAACAGAAAAAAATCAAGGAAAAGAATGGCATGAAAGCAGAGTACATCTGAAAGAAATAGCAGATTAAGGTTAACCAGACTTTGCTTAAAAAAAGAAGTGGGGAAAAAAAAAAGAGAAAAAAAAAAAGGAGACTGCTTCAAATTCTTGAAGTTTCTTAAATTTAATGCTAATATAATTGCTCTTAAAATACCTACTGTATTCTGAACTCAGCTGACAAATTCACTAATCAGTTCCAGCACATGCAAAGATAACTACACAGATTTTCTGCCCCATGCCTCTAAAATCACCACCTATATTGAGCTCCCAGAGCCACTGACATCACAGAATGGTTGGGTTGGAAGGAACTTCTAAGATTGCCTAGTTCCATCTCCCCTGCTATAGGCAGGGACACCTCCCACTAAGGCAGGTTGCTCAAAGCCCCATCTAGCCTGGCCTTGAATGCCTCTAGGAGGGGGCATCCACGACCTCTCTAGGCAACCTGTTCCAGAGTCTCACTACTCTCACAGTAAAGAATGTCTTCCTAATATCTAGTCTAAAGCTAAGCAAGGAACTTTCTTAAAACAAAATTTAACCATAAATAATCTTATTGTTATTTCATATGAACATACTTTATGTTTTAAATGATAATTTGCTTTCCCCAGATGAAGGTGTTTCTTATGATTTTGAGCCCTTTTGTAAAATTCTGTATAGCAAAGAGATAGTGCTGTATTTTCAAGCCATCTAAATGCAGTTGGTTTTATGAACCAAGATGAACCCAAGAGCATGGGAATCAATGAGAAGGAAAAACAGCAGATCCATTTCCAGGCCTTTGTGCAGCTACACCAGATCTGTGCTGGGGTCAGACTTCATGGGAACAAAGCTCTGCTTTCTCAAATGGGGCTCTAAACCATCAAACAACTTCTTGTTTCACTCAGTATAAGTGTTCCATGAGAGATGCTCAGCTGCACTTTTTCTAGTTTGTTATGATTAGAAGCTGTTAATGTTGGTTAAATGTCAGGTTGCATTTTTACTCCTTTGTTATGCAACACTGCTGTTCTGCTAGGGAAAAGTGATTTTATGTTTCTTGCAGTAGAAATGATTCATTTAGCCTGATAAATCTTTGCACAATGCAAACAAATGAGTAAAAAAGTGATCATCTCTGCTTCAGAGTTCTGTGCAAGGTGCAACAATATGTTGAAAAAAAAAAACCAACAAAAGAAGGAGTAATGGGACATTCCAATGTCTCATTGCTATGCCAGCTCTATATTAATTTCGTGAGAAAATATATTCCACTATTCTGCTATAGGCCTTCCATGTGCAAAAGACACATGGCTGATTTTCCACCAGGTTACTCAGGAGCTAGCTTCTGAACTATTATCATGCGATTATAAAATACATGAAGTAAAAAGAGCCTGTGTTATGTAAACACAGCTCTAAGCAATTCTGAAGAAAGCAGTTCCAGTTTGGTTTCATATTGGTTTTATTGTACTGGCATCAACACATGTCACCCTGTTATGCTCTTTTGGAAAAGGAAGTCATTTCTAATGCCATTCTTTCTGCAGCACTGATCTTCATCCCGTATTTGAAAAGAAGGCTTAAGGAACTTATTATAAATATACTGCAGAGTACCATACCCTAAAGGGTATTTCAATACTAGCTGAGGGGATTGCTTGCTGGTTGATTTTTGAAGCATGATAGCAAGTCTCTTAAAGTTTTATGTATGTACAAATACAAATACACACACACACACATGTTTATAAACGTACAGACTATTATTATGTATTTATGAAAACTTTTAGAATATGTATTTTTTAGGTAAGGAAATCAGACTAAGATGCTGAGGACTGAGGTACCATATTTGTGAATAACTGCCAATATTCACTGACCAGATGGCTTTAAATGGACAAGTAAACTTTAGACTTAGGCTGTCAATACCAATTCTTCTTTAAAGTATCAATGATAAAACATTTCTAATAGGTATACGTAAGAAAAATCAGCTAAAACAATAATATATCCAAAAGAGTTCTAACTGAAAGTAAAAGCTCTTAAGTCCAAGAGCTTGATAACAAAGTGAAATTCTCTCACTGACTTCCCAGCAGTGGAAGTGTATAATAGGTAATTATATAACATAATAGATGTGTTATTCCAGTGCTTTACCACTGCCTCCAAGCCAAGAATCCTCACTAGAAGCACACCTGAGCAGAGCTCCATAAAGCATTGCTCCTTCAGGATAACTTTCAAGAGGGTAGAGAGGACAGTTAACCCAGCATTCTGGTAACAGGGGAGAAAAGATCATGGCATCTATTAAAACAACACACCTCAAAGAACCACATCCATATGTTGTAAACAACTGCTCTTCCACAGCATTTACCTGTACTCCTCTGCTGCTCACTAGCAAAAGATTATCTTCAGGCCCAGAAGCTGGAAGTAAGTTACATGTGGGAAATGGCTGTAGCTCAAAAAGAGAAATGTTAAATGGTAAATATTAGTTAATTCTTAATGGAGACTGACCATCTATACACATTTTTTAGTGTATCTTAACGTGTAAATAAAATTAAAGAAAAAAAAAACCCTATAAACTAAATACTGAGGGTACAGTCCTATTGAAGCCAGAACTTCCATTTGCTTCTAACACACTACAAACATACACGAGGAGATTTGTATCAGATTTCAGTTAGAGATACAGATAAAGAGCTGCAGCCAAAAGAATGACAAGCTTTTACTAGTACGCAAAGCCAAATTAAATCTCTTTCAGGAGATTTTTTCTCATGAATCAGCAGCAATTTTGCTATATTTTGCTGCCATTCAGAGACTTCTTTCCCATAAATGAGTACAAGTGATTCCTTTTACTCCTTGGTATCGTATCAAAGGTTGTCCAGAAAAGACAGGGCAGACAACCAAAATGTCTATGAGATGAATGTTTTGAAAAAAGTGATATTTCAAACCAGGAATGCAGGAAATGCTCCAGCTCAATGAACTTAAGGACACTTTTTTTTTTTTTTTAGAAAATCTGTGCATGGCACATGTTGCCTTGAAATGGGAATGCAAAATGGGGATAGAAACTAAAACTTAAAATGTGAATGAATGAAATCTCAAAGCTTTTACAAAGTTTAAACAATCCCATTTATTTGATTTAATGTCAGCACTGGATTGCTGACATTATTCTGGTTTCTGAGATTAGACGATGGCAATTTTAATATACAGTGTGTGCATAAAGGACCTCTAGAACTGGACTCCTAAATGCACTTTCAGAGAAAAACTGTAGGCAGGCACATATCTTCCAAACCTTTCATAGTCTGAATTTTCTGCAATGACATAACAAGTACTTGGGTCCTCCCATGAGGCACTACTTGGATGTAAAGGGTAAACAATCCAATCTTTTGCTAAGATGTAATATCCCTTTTCTCCAATATATTACTACCAGCAGTAATCATTCAAGCATAAAGAATTAAACTGATGGAAAGATGCTTTTCTTCTCCCATTATTGGCAAGGACTTCCTGTACAAAAGACAAAAGAAGATAAGAAAGGTATAGCATTTTGTTATTGAAATATACGCAAAATCTGAAAGCACACTGTCACAGAGACCACACTGACAGCTTAAAGGAGACTCATTAATTATCTTATTAAAACCACTAGCTCACCTCTGGAATTTTCTGGAGTGAGAAAGACTCTATATCATAAAAAGGCACAGTTCTTGAAATCTGTAGCACTACAGCTTAATGCACCAGAGAAAAAGAAATTTGAATGTACCTACTGATGATATTAGAGTCTGGCCCAACCTTCTCCTCTCTTTTTATCTATCAACCTTTGTTTTTGGGATTCCTTTAATCTTTCTGCCTCTAAGCTTACAAATTAATATTTCTTCTCAACTCACATGAATTAATTCCTTAGGGAAAACTTAACTAAGCTGGAGGAATGTACTTATTTTCCTTTTATTTCTCTGCTCCAACACATGTGGGTCCTCAACGGGGCTGCAATGTACACAGCATTATATGTCTCACGGTGTGCGACCAATGCTTTAATCACTTTGTGGCCAGATTTAATTAAAATGCAATTAGCTGCACCATATTGTTAACATTTAACAACTGAAATGTCACTGCTCATTCCCAACATCCCTAATAGCTTACATAAAATGGAAACAGTAAATTTCTGTTTCATATAGACAAGAGCATTATTGTTGACTCTGAAAAAGGGACAGAGGGGAACCAATAACTTTTATATCATACCACAAATATTTTCTGTTTGTACTAAAAGAAAGCTGTAACAGGAAGAGGTTATTGTTCTGTGTATGCACAAGGCAGTAAAGGAGGATGTGGCACTCTGCCTGATGTCTTGCAGAGATGTTCATGAGTAAAGTGTTCAGACCTGGAAGTCTGGGAGATAGAAAGGGCAGTGAACAGATGGTTCTGCTGCTGGCAGCCCCTTGTGGTGCAGAAACCACAGAGGGACATAAGGACACTGCATACTCAGAGGCATAGGGTAGACCTGTTTTTTTAAACCTTGACAGCTGTCAAAAAGTTCTTGGTTTCAGCACTTTCTTTTCTGAACCAGATGTCATTTCTGTGTGCTGAGAAACCTCTGACAGATTTCAACCTCCACTTGAATTTATGTTAACTTATCACCTGCAGTATATTTTGGCAAATATTTCCAGAGATGTACTTCTTCCTGTGTGAAAAAACATATTCTGTCAGTTATTTTTACCAGTATCTTACCATCTTCATACGTCCTTGGAAATGGCTGTTTTCAAAAGAAAATTTTTACAAATAATTTCACCTAGAGAAAAAAGGAAATATATGATATGCTCTGACAGCAGTGTACTATGATAACTTTGGAAATATTACTGCACTTGCTAGTAAAGTCTAACAGTGGCATATGAAACTTAACCATAGGTTAGCAATGGTTAATTGTCAGAGTGCTAGCCCTGATTTTTATTTTTCATTTGAAACTTGGATCTGAGGTGTTGCTAATATCTGACTTTGACTCAGTTTCATAGGATTATTAATAAAGTGATAACTCCCAGGGAAAGTTTTTATCAAACACAGGTAATGGTAAAGTCATAAACTGAAAACAAAAATTTAGGATGGAAGCACTGAACAGTATTTGATACAGGCTTTCAGAATCAATTCCAGTTCCTATTGCACCCACCATTTACAATGCTTACTAACTCTGTTGAATAAGAACTTGATTGATTTTTATTTTCCCCATTTTGGAAGGTGAAGCAATCGTGACAATTGCAATTTGTCTAGAAACTGATAATTACTTTTTAATTTGGGGTAATAATCTTTCTTTTTCTTCTATGTTTTGCAAAAACAACCTCTTTTCTGCATGGTGCAGCCTTTCTGGCTGCTCCTCAGTTACCCAAGATGAGTCTTCTTAGTGGGTCAGAATTTCAAGTCATCACTTTAGATCTTCTCCTATAGGCAAAGAAGCTACACAGGTGTGGTTGCAAGCCATTTCAAATAGAAGGATCTGCATGAACAGAGAATGAAGCTGATGTCAGGAGACAGACATTCATGTCAAGAACAAAAAATTGCTGGCTCCTGGAAATAAAGTATGGGGAATATTATTTTGTTCTACATTTTTTCTTTTCCTTCACATAATCAGGCATATTTGCAAAATTCCCTTAGTTCAATTTAATCTTCATCTATCTTACTCTGTTGTTGTTTTCTTTTGTCCCTGCATTATAAGCAGTCTGAATGCATACATCAGAGGCAAACAGAACAGCTGTTAGCCCAAGGGTTACTAGACCCATCAGCAAATAAAACACAGTACGCTCCTTTGAAACCATCAGCCCATTATGCTCCCCCATCTAAGCTTCATATAAGAGACAAAAGTAGTTACCACATTATAATTAAGTCATTAACAATGATTGATTCCTGGTCTATATATTATATCAGCATAATTTTGTTGCAAGTAATGAATAAAGAATTGAGTAGGACACATTAGAGGAAGATTTATGTTCTTCTTTGCCAATTTGGAAGAAAACTGTGGAAGGAATGTAGACTTTTGAAATTTGATGGTTTGGATGAAATGTGTTGAGGGTAACACAGGACACAGTGGGGACAGGACCTGTAGGACAGATATGCAAGAATAGGAAAAACAGGACATTTACTGGAAGTCGATCCCAGATTACATGTAATACCATAGAAGCTGGCATGGCTTTATTACTAGTAGTATATATGGAATTTCAGAATTGTTCTATTCTCTACGACTGTGGGAAAAGTCAGCTCTCTATTATCATTTCTAGCTTAATTTATCTACACTGCAATGAATGGAATACTGAAAAACTCTAATAATAGATGGTCCATGAATGCTGGACATACATCTGTTCTTTGCTTGGCCATGTCATTGCTGCCTCCTCACTGAGAGCAGTATTTTAACTTTGACATGTACCTTCCCATCATTAGTAGATTCCTTGCTATATTCTGAACGTTTCTGTTTTTTCCAGTGGTTATGTGTTTTGTTAAAAAATATTTGTTTTCTGTTATTAATTAGAATTTAAACTCTGCGTATCGTTCATGTATTGAATCATTTTCTGTTTATTGTGTTTCCCTGCAAGTTTATGTCTTTTGCTTAATTTTTAAGGTACAGCTGCTAAGAACAAGTAGGATATGGTCTCCATCACCTCCTTGGCAGTAGCATCCTGCTTTAAAGCAAAAAGTTTATAAACCAGTTTTCTCTCTCTGAGCTCACAGATGCAGGAGATGCAATTAAACCTAATATTATTATTCCTCTGAAAAATATTAAAATTACATGTAAAAACGAAAAACACTTGTGTTTCTTTGTATGATAGCGGCACTGCAATTAAGGTGCAGTATGGGAAATGCATTTTTGTTGAGCTGATGCATTTATGGAAAATCAACTCTTAATATCTTGTAAATAAAATTCTTCTATAGTAAATGAAATAAGAAACGATTTTAAATGAAATACATCTTTTTTCATCCAAGCATGCCAGTTCCTATTGAAAATTCCATTAAAATAAAAAGTTAGCTAACAAATATTTGTCTTACAAACTTGTTAAAGAGTTTCTATTAAGAAATACTAAAGAAGACATCAGAATGTTGCTGTATACACATGAAAATCATTAGTTTTCCTGATGTTTGTTAGTGACCAGAGAAGTGTTCTCTTAAGGCACCACAGGGTCACCCTCACCCAGACCTTGGTAGGGAATAGCACTTCAGTGAGCTACTGTCAGTTTCAAAAGAACCATCCTGGCAGAACTGTCCCAAACTTTTATATTATAACTGCAACAGGTCTCATTTAAGGTCTTTCAGTCCATATTAAAGCATTTAATAAACTAAGATTAACACACTTGTTACTTCCTGTCTCTTCCTTCTTTTCACAGAATCACAGAATCACAGAATTGTAGGGCTTGGAAGGGACCTCTAGAGATCATCGAGACCAACCCCCCTGCCAAAGCAGGTTCCCTACACCAGGTCGCACAGGTAGGCGTCCAGGCGAGACTTGAATATCTCCAGAGAAGGAGACTCCACAACCTCCCTGGGCAGCCTGTTCCGGTGCTCCGTCACCCTCACCGTGAAGAAGTTCTTATGCACATTTGTGCAGAACTTCCTGTGCTGCAGCTTATGTCCGTTTCCCCTCGTCCTGTCTCCGTGTACCACTGAAAAGAGACTGGCCTCACCACTATGGCCGCCACATCTCAGATATTTATAAACCTGGATCAGGTCCCCTCTCAATCTTCTTTTCTCAAGGCTAAACAGACCCAGTTCACTCAGCCTTTCTTCATAGGGGAGATGCTCCAGGCCCTTCACCATCTTTGTGGCCCTCCGCTGGACTCTTTCCAAGAGATCCCTGTCTTTTTTGTACTGGGGAGCCCAGAACTGGACACAGTACTCCAGATGAGGCCTTACCAGGGCAGAGTAGAGGGGGAGGATCACCTCCCTCGACCTGCTGGACACGCTCTTCTTAATGCACCCCAGAATGCCATTGGCCTTTTTGGCCACGAGGGCACACTGCTGGCTCATGGCCAACCTGTCGTCCACCAGGACACCCAGGTCCCTCTCCGCAGAGCTCCTCTCCAGCAGCTCATCCCCCAGCCTGTATTGGTGCATGCAATGATTCCTCCCTAGGTGTAAGACCCTACACTTGCTTTTGTTGAACCTCATCCGGTTTCTTACTGCCCAGCTCTCCAGCCTGTCCAGGTCTCGCTGAATGGCAGCACAGCCTTCAGGCGTGTCAGCCAATCCTCCCAACTTCGTATCATCAGCAAACTTGCTGAGGGTGGCCACTATCCCCTCATCAAGGTCATTGATGAAGATGTTGAACAAGACCGGGCCCAGCACAGAGCCCTGGGGGACACCACTGGTTACAGGTCTCCAGCCAGACTCTGCACCACCAACGACGACCCTCTGCGCTCTGCCAGTCAGCCAGTTCTCAACCCACGTCACTGTCCACTCGTCTATCCCACACTTCCTCAGCTTTGTTATAAGGATGTCGTGGGAGACAGTATCAAACGCCTTTCTAAAATCAAGGTAGATTACATCTACCGCTCTTCCCCCATCCACCCAGCATGTGACAGCATCATAGAAGGCCACCAAGTTGGTCGAGCACGACCTCCCCTTGGTGAACCCATGCTGACTACTCCTGATAACCTCCTTTTCTCCCAGTTGTCTGGAGATGGTATCCAGCACAAGCTGTTCCATCACCTTTCCAGGGACGGAGGTGAGGCTGACAGGCCTATAATTACCCGGATCTTCCTTCTTGCCCTTTTTGAAGACCGGAGTGACATTGGCTATCCTCCAGTCTTCAGGGACCTCCCCTGTTGTCCAAGACCTCTCAAAAATGATGGAGAGCGGTTCGGCAATGACCTCCGCCAGCTCTCTCAGCACACGTGGATGCACCCCATCAGGTCCCATGGACTTGTGGACCTTAGTACTGCCTAGGCGCTCACGCACGTCCTCTTTCCTGACTAAAGGGAAGTCTCCCATTCCCCAGACCCTCTCACTAACCTCCAGGGTGTGGGATTCCTGCAGGAGAGCCTTTTCACTGAAGACAGAAGTAAAGAAGGCATTCAGTATCTCTGCCTTCTCAGCATCCCCCGTTACGAGGACCCCCCCCTCACTTAGTAAGGGGCCCACATTCTCCCTAGTTTTCCTTTTGCTATTAACATACTTGAAGAAGCCTTTTTTATTATCCTTTATCACTTTAGCCAGATTCAATTCCAGACAGGCTTTAGCCTTCCTCGTTGCATCCCTGCAGGCCCTGACTACATTCCTATATTCTTCCCAAGTGATCAGACCCTTTTTCCACATTTCATGGACCTTCTTCTTTCCTTTGAGCTTGCGCATGAGTTCCTTGCTCATCCACAAAGGTCTCCTGCCACCTTTTCCTGATTTCTTGTTCACAGGGACGCACCGATCCTGAGCTTGGAAGAAGAGCTGTTTAAATGCTGACCAGCTCTCAGAGGCCCCCTTACCTTCTAACACCCGAGCCCACGGGATAGCTCCAAGTAGGTCCCGGAAGAGATCGAAGTTGGCTCTCCTAAAGTCCAGGGTAGCAATCCTACTTATTGCTTTGCTTCTTCCGCTCAGGATCTTGAACTCCACCATCTCATAATCACTACAACCCAAACTGCCCCCTACCTTTACTTCCTTAACAAGTCCATCCCTGTTGGTGAAAATAAGGTCCAGTAACACCCCTCCCCGCGTCGGTTCCTCCACCACCTGCATCAGAAAGTTGTCTTCAACACACTGCAAGAACCGTCTGGATAATCGTGTTTATTGTGTTGTTCTATATTTCACACAAAACTCAGAGCACACATGAACAGAATGGTGTGTTTGGGGAGCTAGTCCTCCCTTCAGTTGCTGTAAAATTGTCAGCACTATGTAGCTAGCCCCACAATGGTGCATTTGTCACTGTTGCTGTTGGGTGACTGACAACAGAAGGGCTCAGGGAGATATTCTCAGACATCATTACATACAAATTAAACAGACATTATCTGTGAAGAGAAAAAAAAAGTTTGTCTACTTCACGCTGTCCAGCTTTAGATGCCTAGATACTATCTATCCGTCTCAGAAAAAAACAACCCAACAACTAAATCAAACCAAACAAATATAAAACTCCAAACCATAGCAGAATCAGTATTAAAACACACATTTGTAACACTCCTTTTATTGTTATTTCTACACCAAATACAATAAATCCTTAGAGAGTCTATGACTGTTTAGTTGTGTAGGTGATGTAGGAACTACTCACCATGAAAAAAAAGCAATGTAAATAAGAGAAGGAATCAAGTACCTCTGGTATTCAAAATCTTCCAAAATCTCTATGAACTTAACAGGCAAGACATTCCTGCATCATTCAAATACTTCTACTACTTCATTTTGCATCTGGTAAGGGTCAAATCTTCCCTCCTATTTCCTTGTACAGCTGAAGTAGAAGATTACAGGATTTTCAGTTGTCTCATCTAAGGCTGCCAAGATTATTAAAGCCTGGAGCATTTCCTGCATAACAAAAGGCTGAGAGATCTGGGACTGTTCAGCCTGGAGAAGATTGGGATTTCATCATTGTTTATAAATATCTGCAGGTTAGGAGACCGGGCCAGGCTCTTTTCTGTGGTATGCAGGGGCAAGGGCACAAACTGGAACACAGGAAGTTCCATCTGAAAATGAGGAAATCAACACTGCAGATGGAGAAGACTGTCTTTCAAGGTATCCCTTACTCTTTTTGCTGTGAGAGTGACTGAGCACTGGAGCCAGTCACTCAGAAAGGCTGTGGAGCCTTTCTCCTGGAGATCTTCAAGCATCATCTGGAAATGGTTCTGGGCAACCAGCTTTAGGTGTCCCTGTTGAGCAAGCGGATTGCACCTGGTGACCTCAACATTCCATGGAAAGGAAGAGAAGTCGTCTAGCCAGGATTCCAGGTTATCAGCTGCCAGGACTGCACACTGGCCATTAATCCTCACCCAAATTCACAATACTTTAGAAAGCTGAATATCCTGTAAGAGACTTCCTACCTGTAATACAGATAAAACCTTTAGCAATTTTAGTCCTCAAGTATACTCTTCTCCCACATCATTTTATCCTTTTCATTCAGGCATTTAGACAACATTCAAGAATGTAACATCCCCTGGCGGGAGGCAACACCTTCTTAAGAAAAGGAAAGGCCAGGCACAAACTGTGCAAAATAACGTATCCAAAACAGATAAAAGATGGGTGCTCAAGCAAAAATTCAACAAATTCCTGTTTTGGTGCTGTCTGGATCCAATTACTGGAGTTCAACATGCATATATATATACCCAGAGGAAGCCTAAAGTAACAAATGAGGCCAAATGCTGTCCAGTTGATTTATTACAAGTTCTAAGCAACTAAGGAATGTGAGAAAGATGGGAAAGTAGTAAAAAGAGAAATTCTAGTGAACAGTTTACAGAGCACCACCAAGGATCCAGCAACATTTTGTTGGTCCAAAAGGAGGCAGCAAGTTGCTCAGCAACGTCTCATTGAGCTGCACGGCTGCAGTTCAGCAGTGGGGATCCTGCCCTTCCTTGAAATTCTTCAGGTTTTTATCCTCTCTGTACCATGGCAGCAGCTAGTTGTCAGGGGCACTCCTGCCTGCCCCAGTTATCAGGGGCATCACATCCTGTTTGTCACGGTGACGGTAGCTGTTGGGGTGCCCACATTTTGTTCATCAGGAGGAAGAGCACTTCCGTCCTCTTACCGCTGTGCTCATGGTAATTAACCATTAACTCCAAAAGCTTGTCAGCAGGTTATGTCCCAGACAGGTGTCACTGAACAAGCTTTAAGCCAAAAAATGTTCCAGCTCCTCAGAGGTGCCTCAATCACATCTACTTTCTTGTCTCAGAGAGGAAAACTTGAGACACATAACAACAGACATAGCACAAAGTTGATTTAGAAAATGATGCTGTCTTGAAGGCTTAGTATGAACTTTGGCATATTTACTGAAGGGTGTATGTATTTCTGTTCTGGTTATTGCAGCTTTCTACAGGGTGAATGTTTTAAGAAAACAATTAACAATTTCCCTACAAATCACAATTCAGGCAGGACTTACCTGAATGGAATCAGAAAAATAAGAATAAATATTCACCAAATAAAATGAGGGAGAGATCTCTATTCACTGCTGGGTGCAATAATTCTGGAATAAGATAGCACTAATGCATGGGTTATCTCTTCTAAAGCTTAAAGGAAGCTTTGCTATACGTGTCATGGCATTTGCTAGTTTCTGAAGCACACGAGCAACATCTTGTGTTAGCTGATGAGTACTGCAGATTCCGATGTCTTTACGAATGCTTGAACATTTGAAACATGCATAACCAATGACTATAAAAATGTCTGTGTGAAAACCAGACCCTCTTACCATATGTCCAAAGGGTAACCGAGGGATCACGCAGGCATTATCATCAAACACATGCCATGTATTTACTTGTTCTATCCCAACACCTAAATGCTGCTAGTAGCAATGCGTTTATTAAGAGAGATTTACTAGTAGTTTTCCATCAATGTAGCAATAAATAATCAGGAGCCTTGGGAAAGCAGGTTAAAGGAACTGGAGGAACTCAAAATTAAACTGTTTTATACGAGCAGGTTTTGCATCAATGTAAGCAGTGCTATACTGGCGTAGCTAAAATGAATGACAAAGGTCCTACCATCATTACACCTGCAAATTCTAGAAAGTCTAGTTAGAGGCGTGTTGATTTTCAATCTCTAATATATAAGTACATTGTGACGGACACGGTCGAAGAAGTCAGAAAAATGCCATTAAATTAAGTCATGCCAGAGAGAGTCCTGCAGAAAATTGGATGGATGGCTTGATAAAGGATGAGGAACATAAGTAGGGCTGACATAGTGAGCTCACTGCTGAAAACAGGGAATGAAGACATGACAGGAAATAATAAACAAACTTCAACGCAGTCTTTTCAATAATGGGTGTACTGCTTATGAAGAAGCAGGGTACTGAGAAGCTTCAGTCAAAGCCTTGAACACTGCTGCAAAATTCCAACAGAGACTACACATGATGTAGGGAAAGGAACAGAGTGAGGCACTACGGAAAACCCGGATGCCATTGCTGGGCTTGGAGTGCTGCAGATGATGCTCGCCCATTGTGACGTCACTGGCACCCATCCCCTACGTGAGGGATAGTGACATACGCAGCAGTGGATTGTGACCTCTTGGCCCTCACTGCCTGTAGCCGGGCACAGAGTCTCTCACTCTGCCTTGTGCCCGCACTCCAGCCGAGCGTGTCCGTGAGGTTTGGAGCGAGCAGCGAGGATAGCCTTGGAGCTGGTCTCGTGCTCTGGGAGCTGCCGACAGCCGCTCTCAGTGCTCGTCCCCAGAGCCACTGAAGCTTCTTCCCCGCCCTGCCTGGCTCAGGCAGCCGGGGCACCCAGGAGGCCGCAGCAGCAAAGGGAACCGGTAAGGGACGCCTCAGCCTGGGCAGCCCAGCTGGGAAGGTTTCCTTCCTGAGGGACCCGGGCACTTGTTTGTCTGCTGACGGGGTCAGCGAGTAACCGTGGCCTCTCTTCCTTTCCTAGCGCGACCCCTGCTGCTGCAGCAGCGGGCTGAGGAGCAGCCCCTCATCCCCTGCGCTCTCCTGCCCACCACAGCAGATGGACAGCATGGCCACCGAGCTGGACCATCTCTGCCCCATTTGCCTGGACGCTATGGATGACGCTAGCTACGTGATGCCGTGCCTGCACCAGTTTTGTTTTGGCTGCATCCGGCAGTGGGCTGAGCGCAGGCCCACGTGCCCCCTCTGCAAAGGCACGGTGGAGTCCATCTTGCACTCGGTGCGTGCGGACGACGACTTTCAAGAGCTCGTTGTCAGATGGCCTGCGCAGGAAGGGAGAGCTCCCGAACCCCAAGCAGGGGCTGCAGGGCAGGTGCCTGCGCCTGCGGTGCCCATCGGGGCATCTGTGTTCCGCCAGCACCCAGCTGTGCTCCAGCCCCTACTGCCCTGGTTGCGCCAGGAGCTGAGGCAGCTCTTTGGGGCTGACCGCAGGACAGCCTCTGCAGCACTCCACCTTGTCATCTCCAGCCTGCGCATCTTTGGCCTGAACGAGGGAGCGCTGGCCCTGCGGCTGCTCTGCTCCCTGCAAAGCCGGGCCGCCAGCTTTGTGCGACGGCTCGTTGTGCAAGTTGCGCGGCTGTGCAGCAGGCAGGTGCAACATCCGCCTGGCCCGGAGGCCTCCCATGCTGCCGCAGGACGGGAGAGCAGCCCCGCAGCTGCCCTTGGTGCAGCTGCCCCCCCAGCACAGACTCCCGACCCCGGCCCACAGCCCTCCAGCAGCACCGGGGAAGACAACGTGGAGGAGGAGCTTCCTGTCCCCTCAACCGCTGCCCTTAGTGAGGGTCCCAGCCAGCCTCCGTCCATCCCGGCTCCATGGCAGACCGGCCAAGCAGCAGCCCAGCAGGAGCCGGGGGAGGCAGTGCCAGGTCCCTCAAGCACCGGCACGGGCAGGGAGTGCTCATGCAGGGCGCCTCGGCGAGCTCCAAAGAGGAGGGCCTGCAACTCTGAGGCCTCTGCACCTCCTGCCAAGAGGCCACCCTGCCGGCAGCACTAGGACACCGCCCCAGCAGCTGGCGAGAACAGGGCCGGGCCTGCAGCTGGGGCACAACCAGCCCTCAGGGGCTCGGACTGTCAGACCACACAGTCACACAGTGGCCCGGGTTGGAAGGGACCTCAAAGATCACGAATCTCCGACCCCCCCGCCACAGGCAGGGCCACCAACCTCCACGTGTCACACCAGACCAGGCTGCCCGAGGCCCCATCCGACCGGGCCTTCAACACCTCCAGGGACGGGGCATCCACCTCACCGCTCCCCCTGTCAAGAACTTCCCCCGACATCCAACCTAAACCCTTCCTCCCTCAACTTCAAGCCATTTCCCCTTGTCCTGCTGTTATCTACCCTTTCAAAGAGTTGCAATAAAATTACAGAAAAGTCTCCGTGTTGCTACCGGTGCCTTTAGTGGTCAGCGCTGTGCACGGGGGAGGTCCGACCTCTGCTGGCCCTGGAGGCCTCCCATGCTGCTGTTACCGTTCCTTTAGAACCTCCCTTAACACCATGGCAAAGGCAAACGTTGACAGAGGAGGCACTGCTTTATTTCTGCGCAGGGCACAAGCTGGCTCATCTCCACACATCAAACGCACCCGTGTCCTTACACTGTCTTCTGCTTACAGTCCCAAAGGTTTCACTCCACACCCATCACATACCCATCCCATTGATATATGACATGCTTACAAGGTTACACAAGCATAACTGAGTCTTCTGCACCTGCGCACGGGGTTCAGGGTCTTTGATGGTTGCTCGGGAAGGTGTCCCCCCTCCTCACTTTGACCACGTTTGGGCACAGGTTTTCTGAGGTGCTCTGCTCATGCAGAAGCAAAATGGCTTCTGACAGCTTCTTGGCAATACCCAGCAAACTACTTGCAAGTAGGCCCAGAGTCACATGCAGAGGGAGGAATGGGGAAGGAGCTCTCTGGCCACGCAGCACCCCTTTGCAGGAGGCAGCCCGGCTCCCAGACACGCTCTCCTGTTTATCCCTAGATGGAAGGGGTTATCCCTAGAGAGAAGTCCGTGACAGGGGGCCCGTGACAGGCCCCGGGAAAAAGGAAAAATAACAAAGGGCTACTAACGGTTTGCCACGCGACCCGGCCGGCCCTGGGCCACGTGCGCTCCGGGAGAGGGGGAAGGGCAGAGAGCTAGCAGATAGTTCTACCAAAGAGAAAACACAACGGCAACCATCTGAGGAGGAACGGTAACTTACTACGTCAACCAAACCAAACCAAACGAGAGAGACAAGAGTACCCGAAGTACGAGTCAAACCACGAGAGTGCAAGGGAAGCACGTGCTTTTCTCCGTGGGAGCTGAGACGGCTGAGCCGGTGCCCGAAGGAGAGGCAGACGCTCGGGTCCTGGCCGGAGCTCCACCTCACTTCCTCTTCCCTCCAGGTCCTCCGGGGATGCCGCCCCTCCCCTCCCATCGCGATACTCACAGTGCCCATAAGGGACAGTAAGCGGGACCAGAACATTAACTCTTTAACTCCCACACTGGCAGAACAGGATGTTCTGACGTGGAATACCGACGACGAGGAATCACCAAACCGCGACGTCTCCCTACAACGGCTGGCCCTTCCGTGAGCCCACGGTGGGTCCATCCCTTCCGCTCACATAGGGAGCACAAGTGCCAACCACTTGCCTGCGCTCCCTAGGCCAGCCTCACCCCTTCACCAGGTGCCCAATCACCAGTGCAAGCCATGACCTAGCAGTTCCCCTGCAGGAGGACGCCTAGTGTCCACCTGGCTTCTACTGGTTGGTTACTGTGCTGGAATCGCGCCCCTCTTTTGAGGACCGAATCCTCTTTAGCCTTAAGCTCTACCTTAACTTTGATATGTTGTGATGAATTGGTTGCTTTTGTGACGGAAGTCTTGTGGTCTGAAGGGACATTTATCGCAGAGAAGCAATATGCCTGCAAGTAACTATGAGCAAGCATATACATTTGTTAAGTAAATTCTAGAAGAAAATACATCCTGTATTTTCTAAGGCATCTACCCACGTGAGTTGTTTTCCACAGGAAATACTAGGATACTGTAAGGCCACACAGGAAGAAACCAAACTAGAGGCCGAGAGAGAGGAACTCCAACATGCAGACCAAGAGAGTAGTATCTGCTAGAGTACTTTGTACTGCCTCTCACTACTTACACTTAGGTTTGAGTGGTGAATTGAGAAATAGGACTCGGTTAAGTTTCTCAGACTCTCTCATCTTTACTAGCCATCACGTGGGTTCCGTCTGGCTCCAGAGTGCCAGGAGCCTTTCTGAGACAGGTGGTGTTGATCTCAGCCTCTATCCTCCATGCTCGTTCCACCTCATTTTAACACCAGTCAGCCATCAAGAACACGCCACATGACTTTGTCCCTCAAGAGTGATGGTGCACAAGAATTTCTGCCCGAGGTCCTGGAAGCCTGAATTCTGCGACAGAACGAGAGGACCTGGAGTTGTTGTCCACTGTGCCTTGTGATCTGCTGGAGAAAAGCAAGTGGACCCAGAATCCAGATGCGCCTCTCAGAGCGGAGTGGAAGGCAAATTGGTGAGGACTTGTGGCCAAAACATACATACAGGCTGGGAAAGATCCAGAGTTGAGTTGTGACAGCCCACAGACTGCACTGATGAGGCAGGTCTGAGATCCAGCTGGGAGTTCAGCCTATGAGCCAGAGTCTCAGCACTCCTACGGAGCCACTGGGGCACTGATACGGGGCTACTGGGCCCTGACAGTAAGTATTTCTAAGTTTCTTCTTACTGTTTTTTTGTGTCACGCCAGACCTTCTGCACCACGTACTTTTCAAACACCGCTCTGACAAGAGGTATTTTCATTTCACTCATGTGAAATGCTCTTGCATGTGCCTTTCAGAAGAGCATGGAGAATTTTTAAACTAACAGTTGACTTTCACATGCCTCTTGCCAAAATCAGAATTATTCCTCCCCTCTCTGCCCTTCATTTACAGACTTTGTATTTCTTCCTGCTCTGTTTTGCAAGGTAGAACTGAAGTATGGTGAGATAGGAGTGAAAAGTGTCTGATTTATTCCCAAAGTCTGCTTAGAATTGTCAAAAACCAGGTATTTTTTATAATCATTGTGTTAATTCAGCACACTTCTCCTGTTGATTTGTAGCTGCATGAATTCAGCACTTCTATGAACTAAATTGTGATATGTCGCACAGACATAAAATGAAGAATCCAAATTGGTAATCACATGTGAAAAGCCTCTTTTAGTAATTTGCCCAGCATCACCCAGCAAATCTGCAGCAAAGGCTGGGGAAATCAGCACTGACACAATTTATGGACCATCTTTTCTTTTCCTTTCCACTAGGCCTTGATCACTCAGCCTCTCACCTTTTAAAACACTCTGACATACCCACTTAAAGACAGTCATCTCCACTGCGTCTGGTACAACCAGGCAAATATTCCTTTCAGGGAGGGGAGTATAAGTATGTTTTGCTGACCGTTCATTCTATAAGTAGTATGGTGAAAGATGCTTAAAATCAGCACCCCTTATCTTCAGCGCTTTTTACAGCCCTAATCATGTGCTTTGTGTCATATCCCTTGTCATGCGCACTGTCAAATCAGAAAGCGGTGTCTCCCAGTGATATGCATAGGGATGGAACTTCTACACCTCTGCTCCATCAGCACAGGAAGTAACCGAAGGAGGAGCAGACAGTTGTGTTGAAGGAAGGAGAAAATATGCTGATGGCACATCTCTGGCTGGACTCAAGATCGCTTTGATATGTGTTCTGGGGGTCACAAGCTTTCCTACAGTGACTTTTTAAAAAAAAATGGGAGGTAGAAGAAGGGGGAAAAAAAGAAAAAAAGAAAAAAAAAAAAGGAGAAAGGAGGGAAAAATAATAAAAGAATGCTTAGCATCATCAGTGCTGTATCCTTCATCTCTCTCCTGCCTTTTTCTCATGCAGACTCCTTACTTTCAATCCCATTTCAATCTCACTTTAGTCATCCCATTACAGAAGAGCACTTTGCTATTCATGACTCCTCAGCTGCAGTTTCCAGCAGCCTTTCTCATGGACCCACTCCTTTCACTTAGCCTCCAGCTCCCACTAGTTCCTCTGTCCCACACCCTTCCATTCAGTGTCTTGGGCTTCTCACTCTTTGTCTCTTCCCCACTCTCCCTAGTCCAGTGATCCAATATCAGCCAATTTCAATCTTTATTCTCATTTGTTCCCATTCATTCTCATTTTTTCCCATCGGGGGGAAGTTCTTTACTATGAGAGTGGTGAGGTGCTGGAACAGGCTGCCCAGAGAGGTTGTGGATGCTTGGAGGTATTCAAGGCCGGGTTGGATGGGGCCTTGGGCAGCCTGGTCTGATATTAAATGGGGAGGTTGGTGGCTCTGCCTGTTGCAGGGGCTTGGAGATTCGTGGTCCTTGAGGTCCCTTCTAACCCAGGCCATTCTGTGATTCTGTGAGTCTGAAGTTCAGATGCTCTGCTGCAATAAAAAATATCTGCAGAAAAAAAAATTATTGTTGTCATCACCAGCAGGTACACAGCCTGTGACTGCTGCCTGCTGTCCCAGTAAGATAGTACTGCCATTGTTAGTAAGAAACCTGATGTTAGCTTTGGAGGAGCTGGCGGGTTATTAGGGTTGTTACCATCTTGTGCAAATTTTTAGTGCAAACTGGAAGTCAATACCAGGCGTTTTTTGTTGTTGCGATGCACGTAGCTTCAGTGTGGAATAATAGCAAAGACCTCAGGAATATATGCACAGGCCGAGAACGTAAGCGACAAGGCTAAACAGCACCTTGGTCAGCTTCTGGTTACTGGAGAGGTACTACCATAAGAGCTGGGAAAGAATACAGAATAGAACCAAGAAGCAGTCAAACAGCAGGATGAGGCACCTTACGTGTCCTGGGGAAGTTACGTCCACCAGCATCGCACAGCATACCGTCCCAGGAGCTGAGAGCAATGGCTTACAATGCAGCCTGAGGGGCAGTCTGACAGAATGGCATGTGAGGCAGATGAAACAAAGGTGTGTCACTGAATTCTTCCGTGTGGAAATAACGGCATCCGCTGACATTCATCGACATTTGCTGCGCATTTGTGGAGACCACAAAGCAGACGTGAGCACAGTGAGGCAGTGGCTGGTATGTTTCAGCAGTGGTGACAGCAATAAAGAGCAGAGGTGCATCTGTTCTGTGGAGCTGACGGTGATTATTTCTGTAAGGAGAACTCAAAACACCTACTGAACTTTGAGGAAAAAAACGGGGCTTCAGACCACAAGACACGTTGCTTAGTTGCAGTAATACCTGCTCCTGAGCAAGTGTAGTAGGGAAAATTAAAACTCCACGAGAAGCAGTGTTTTAGAGGTTTGCTTTAAGAAACACTTCTTAACAAACTGCTTTTTCAATCAGCTAAGTTTTGTGGGGAACTTTGCTAGTCTCTGCTTGCATGTACATTCTGCGCTAATGCTGCACTCACAAGTTGTTTTGTACAGCCAGTAATGAGTGTGAGGCGGCTTAATAAATGGCTGGTGAACATTTACAGCCATGAAATTCATCAGCCTACGCTCCGGCTCGCATCACCATACAACTCCTCAGAAGGCAATGCACTATTCCATTTGCAATGGGGCAGGGGGCGGTAGGTGGTGCAAAATGTGCGTAGGAAAGGTCTTGGAAATCCCATTCAGCTTCACCCTGCAAAGAACACATGTACCACAAAATCATAATAAATGCCATTTAAGCCTTCGGTTCCATTAGAACTTCACAGAGAGGCCCACGGTGTGTCTGGATGTCTGCTACAGGATGTTTTTGGAGTAAAGCAGTCTCAGAAGCGGCCTTTGTCCAAGCACTGAGGTTGATATTGTTTCTCTGGTGCCTCTGTATGGCCAGTTTGAGGCATGGACTCAGGAGAGCCAGCTAAATCCCTGAAGGCTTTTAGGAAGCGTACGTAAGCACAGGACTATGACACATATAATCAGGCCTCTGGAGACTGCAAACTTGATCCACAAATTTATTTCTAAAGAGAAAATTGTGTCTTTTTTCCCATTCCTACCAGTTTTCTAAACCATTCTCTTACCAAGGTGACGGCGGTCTCCTTTCTTGAACCTCTTGAGATTTCTGGTATGTTTTTGCATTTGTGTAGGACGAAAGTAAATAAATGTAATCTGTATTTCTCTGATCTCGTCGCAGAAAATCTAAATGTTAAAAACCAAGCTGTGTGGCCAATCAAAATATCACGACCTAAGTTTCTCCGGAAGAGAGAATTTCCACACAAAATTAATACATTGCAGTTAGATGGATCACAAGGGGAAAGCAAGCAATACCATCATGAGCTTAAAGAAGCAGAACATCTTCCAGTCAGAAATCCCTTAGCTTTCCAAAATATGTGCCCCCCTTCTTCACAAAAGAAAATATTAGTAATAATAATAGAAAGAAAATTTATCTTCTGTCCTACTTCCTGAGAACAGGAATGGGATTGTCTTTCTACAGAGTCAGAACCTGCAGCAGTAGAGCTGTTGACTGCAGTGCCATGTTTTCTCTCATCAGGATGCAGAAACTTTTCTGGTATGCTCACTGACTCATTACCAAGTTTAACCACCAGAAGTTCATTGGGGTGACCTGTTTTCTTTGCTAAGAGCATCATACGTTCAGCAAAATCTGTGGGTGTTCTTTGGTTAGGTGAAGGTTAATGGTTAGGGTCAACATAAATGACCCACCAGAATGTCTCTATCTTGCAGTGATCTTGATTGCTTAAAGTCTAGTCCCTTAAAGATTATTGCTTGAAGTCTGTTCCCTAACACCAAGCTTTGAAGTTGTCCAGCAGTTTGCACTAGGTAGAACAAGTCAGTTAGTTAACCTCCCACTCATCCTCCTAAATTTTGAAAGATACTTTTGGAAGAACTCCAGCCTGATCCTCCCAATTGCAGTTCATGTCAACTGCCTCTGAACTGGTGCTGGCAACGCAAGCCGTTCTTGCAGGACAAGTGCTCCAGCTTCATTGCCTCAGCAGTTTCCAGTGAGCCCCTCTGGATGGGCAGTGTCACTTATGGCTGCAATCCCAGAAAGGAGGCAGAGCCTGGATTAGGCCTGGTGCGTGCTGGGCAGAGGGGATCAGCCCTGCTGCCACCGGCTAGGGGAGAAGAAAAGGAGGAAGTCTCCAGGGGCAAGCCACGGGCTGTCTCTGAACTGATGTGGGAGGAACCAATGCACGGAGGGGGCAGGGCAGCAGTGCTGGCTTGTGGGGAGAGTCAGTTAGGCCAGTGTCCTGTTGCCTCAGAGGAAGACATGGGTTTTGTACAAGGCACCCCAGTGCTGTACAGATCTGGAGATTTGTCACAGCTGGGGCGACGTGGGAAGACTCAATCAAAGCCCCAGACACTGCTGCAAAATGCCAACAGCAAGCAGACACAATATAGGGAACGGAAGGGACAGAGGCACTGCGGAAAACCCGGAGGCCATTGCTGGGGTTGGAGTGCTGCAGATGACGCTCACCCATTGTGACATCACTACGTGAGGGATAGTGACATACGCAGCAGTGGATTGTGACCTCTTGGCCCTCACTGCCTGTAGCCGGGCACAGAGTCTCTCACTCTGCCTTGTGCCCGCACTCCAGCCGAGCGTGTCCGTGAGGTTTGGAGCGAGCAGCGAGGATAGCCTTGGAGCTGGTCTCGTGCTCTGGGAGCTGCCGACAGCCGCTCTCAGTGCTCGTCCCCAGGGCCACTAAAGCTTCTTCCCCGCCCTGCCTGGCTCAGGCAGCCGGGGCACCCAGGAGGCCGCAGCAGCAAAGGGAACCGGTAAGGGACGCCTCAGCCTGGGCAGCCCAGCTGGGAGGGTTTCCTTCCTGAGGGACCCGGGCACTTGTTTGTCTGCTGACGGGGTCAGCGAGTAACCGTGGCCTCTCTTCCTTTCCTAGCGTGACCCCTGCTGCTGCAGCAGCGGGCTGAGGAGCAGCCCCTCATCCCCTGCGCTCTCCTGCCCACCACAGCAGATGGACAGCATGGCCACCGAGCTGGACCATCTCTGCCCCATTTGCCTGGACGCTATGGATGACGCTAGCTACGTGATGCCGTGCCTGCACCAGTTTTGTTTTGGCTGCATCCGGCAGTGGGCTGAGCGCAGGCCCACGTGCCCCCTCTGCAAAGGCACGGTGGAGTCCATCTTGCACTCGGTGCGTGCGGACGACGACTTTCAAGAGCTCGTTGTCAGATGGCCTGCGCAGGAAGGGAGAGCTCCCGAACCCCAAGCAGGGGCTGCAGGGCAGGTGCCTGCGCCTGCGGTGCCCATCGGGGCATCTGTGTTCCGCCAGCACCCAGCTGTGCTCCAGCCCCTACTGCCCTGGTTGCGCCAGGAGCTGAGGCAGCTCTTTGGGGCTGACCGCAGGACAGCCTCTGCAGCACTCCACCTTGTCATCTCCAGCCTGCGCATCTTTGGCCTGAACGAGGGAGCGCTGGCCCTGCGGCTGCTCTGCTCCCTGCAAAGCCGGGCCGCCAGCTTTGTGCGACGGCTCGTTGTGCAAGTTGCGCGGCTGTGCAGCAGGCAGGTGCAACATCCGCCTGGCCCGGAGGCCTCCCATGCTGCCGCAGGACGGGAGAGCAGCCCCGCAGCTGCCCTTGGTGCAGCTGCCCCCCCAGCACAGACTCCCGACCCCGGCCCACAGCCCTCCAGCAGCACCGGGGAAGACAACGTGGAGGAGGAGCTTCCTGTCCCCTCAACCGCTGCCCTTAGTGAGGGTCCCAGCCAGCCTCCGTCCATCCCGGCTCCATGGCAGACCGGCCAAGCAGCAGCCCAGCAGGAGCCGGGGGAGGCAGTGCCAGGTCCCTCAAGCACCGGCACGGGCAGGGAGTGCTCATGCAGGGCGCCTCGGCGAGCTCCAAAGAGGAGGGCCTGCAACTCTGAGGCCTCTGCACCTCCTGCCAAGAGGCCACCCTGCCGGCAGCACTAGGACACCGCCCCAGCAGCTGGCGAGAACAGGGCCGGGCCTGCAGCTGGGGCACAACCAGCCCTCAGGGGCTCGGACTGTCAGACCACACAGTCACACAGTGGCCCGGGTTGGAAGGGACCTCAAAGATCACGAATCTCCGACCCCCCCGCCACAGGCAGGGCCACCAACCTCCACGTGTCACACCAGACCAGGCTACCCGAGTCCCCATCCGACCGGGCCTTCAACACCTCCAGGGACGGGGCATCCACCTCACCGCTCCCCCTGTCAAGAACTTCCCCCCGACATCCAACCTAAACCCTTCCTCCCTCAACTTCAAGCCATTTCCCCTTGTCCTGCTGTTATCTACCCTTTCAAAGAGTTGCAATAAAATTACAGAAAAGTCTCCGTGTTGCTACCAGTGCCTTTAGTGGTCAGCGCTGTGCACGGGGGAGGTCCGACCTCTGCTGGCCCTGGAGGCCTCCCATGCTGCTGTTACCGTTCCTTTAGAACCTCCCTTAACACCATGGCAAAGGCAAACGTTGACAGAGGAGGTACTGCTTTATTTCTGCGCAGGGCACAAGCTGGCTCATCTCCACACATCAAACGCACCCGTGTCCTTACACTGTCTTCTGCTTACAATCCCAAAGGTTTCACTCCACACCCATCACATACCCATCCCATTGATATATGACATGCTTACAAGGTTACACAAGCATAACTGAGTCTTCTGCACTGCTTCTGCTTTGGCTGCATCCGGCTGTGGGCTGAGAGCACAGCCACGTGCCCCCTCTGCAAACAGAGGATGAGATCCAACAACCGCGCTCCCAGCAATCTAAAGATGTTTTGGAAGCTGAGAATACACTAGAGTTCTCAAGATCTTGTCATCAGCCTTATGTGACTTGTTCTTCCATATGCATTTCCAAAGGCAGAGACATAATTTTGTTTCTTGTTTTTAGCATCATGGAATTTGCTTCAGCTATGAAAGCTTTAAAGTCTGTGTATGGTTTATCTTGTGCTCTTGACTTTGCTCTTGCCTTTACATGAAATAAAAACCACCAACACAAACATCTGTCCTGTGCAGCAGGTGTTGTATGAACAGGTGGACCCCTCAGGAGGAGGCTCCCCCAACTCCCTCTCCCATTGCCCCTTCTTCTGGTGTTTAAACATACATCTGTAAAGAGATCTCTCCAAAAATCCCCCCTTCCAACAAAAGTTCACCACCCACCACAGAATAACATAATAGTGGCATAAAACACCAAAAACATTCCATTTCCTTTTCACACTAGGACAGAGATCTCGTGCAAAGTTCAAGGAGGAGGAATTCCCAGGTTCTTGATCTTCCAGGTGTGGTGGGCCTTTCTGATACCCCTTAATATGTGTCAGTAGATTTTAAGCCTTACCTCTAACTCATTTCTTTATTTGCCAGTTTGAAGGCTGACATCATAACACGATATAAAACTCACTGAAACTTCCTTGATCCATAATTTGTTAGCTCACTAATCACTCTGGACTGAACTCTCATACTTGCAGATAGGAAGAGTCAAGAAGTAATAAATTCCCAAGGGAGGTCTGGCAGGGTATGTGCACCAAGACATTGGTGCTGTAGAGACTTTTAATGCATTATGTTTTATCCCATAAAATGCTAACAGCCTTTAAACACCTTGCACCTACAATACAAATACACCTACAGTGCATTTATTCTTAATTAGAAATCAGAACTAATGTATCAAAAATGGTAATCTCCAACTCACAAGACTGAAGTATTTTCAAAACAAATTTCAGTTTTCTAATGAAATGTGGGACTAAGAAATTCAGAATTGGATCTTGAACATATTACCAGAGGAAGACACCAAGACTAAATAAATCATAAACAGTGAAGAACTGAATATCTGAACAATATTCATGTTGTAGCTAACTAGCATTGAAATTTTGGAAAAGGATATTGCCATTATTTTTCAAGCTGCAAACCAACCTCTGTACTGCAGAATATTATAATACTTGGTTTCCTGAGAAGGTCATTGTGTAAGGTCATTGTGTGTATTTGCTCACTGAGGTCCACCTGAATGTTTCCTGGATTACCTGTTCCTATTCCTGTTGTCCAGGTACTGTTGAAACAGAGAGGTTGTCCGCTCTTCTGTGAGTTACTCCATTCATCTAATTTTCATTTCAGCTAATGAATTCTTAGGCTAATAGCAAGTGTTGTTTTTAGTATTCATAACATAACTAATTTTCCTCAAATCTGAGTTTTACCATGTACACTAGCTCTAGGGTTATCACTTCATGTCTTTGGCAGATAATGGATAACTGCATTCATAATAACCAATAAATAAGAATTGCTGTGAGTTCAGATGAATGGAATGTTTCCTTCTGTTTAAACTACACACATCCAGGCCATTCAGGCATCAAGTTTCAAGAAGTCTGATCAAACTTGAAGACACTCTCCTGGTACTTCATGGCCCTTCAAACCAGTAGGGATGGATCCTACAACCTATTTGGCAGTTTCTGGAGGCAAAGACTTCATATTTTCCTGCATCTTTTTGAATATGACAAAACTTTACACTAATCATAGATTCAGAATTGCCTGCATCAGAAGGGGCCCTTAAAGGTCATCTGGTCCAACTCCCCTGCAATGAACAGTGACACCTACAGCTGGATCAGGTGCTCAGAGCCCCCTCCAGCCTGACCTGGAGTGTCTGCAAGGCCAGGGACGGGGGTGGAACCCACCACTTCTCTGGGCAACCTGTGTCAGTGCTTCACTACCCCTTACTGTAAAAAACCTCTTCACAGCATCACAGAATTGCAGGGGTTGGAAGGAACCTGTAGAGATCATGGACTCACAGTATCACAGAATTGCAGAGGCTGGAAGGGACCTCAGAGATCATTGAGTCCAACCCTTCTGCTAAATCAGGTACCCTACAGTAGGTTGCACAAGTTGATGCCCAGACACTTCCTGGTAAACAAAGTTCCCTGCGAAGCTGTATAGTCATAAACATCTTCCAATGTTACAAACAGCACAGCTGTGCCAGTGAGCCATGTCAGCTACAGAGAAGGATTAAAACACTGTGAAAAAGAAACAGGAACTGCTGGATAGTATTTAAGAGGCTAAAATTTCAATATTCTCCACAGGCTACTGTGGGGAAAACAGCCTGTTTTCACATGCATCATGCAGTAGCCTGCATATGAGTTATTTACCTATTGATGAAAATTCTTCTCAGTGGGTGGACAGTTTACACTTCAGTGCTTAAAAACGTCAGATCCCCAAGAGAAACTGGTTTATATGGCCTGTAAAATTCCAGATGTGGAACTATTGTATCAGGTAAGGATGGATGGGTGGATGGATATGTATATGTAACATCACTGCACATCTTCTCATCTCCCATATCAGGGTAGGAGCCTGCTACTGAAGATCTTTTTTTCTCATGGCAATTTCTTCCTCAGTTCCTTAAAAAACTATGATCAGTATGATCCACTCAGGTTCAAGCTCATACCCTTGAAGGTCCAGATGCAGATAATTACCTAGTATGATACAAAAGTTCAGCACAAAGCTCCACATACCACATAATCTTCTACATGGAACCAAGACCTTGTACTTACCATCAGAATGCCTGAGAAAGTTGCCTTGTTTTCTAGTGGCCCCCAGTGGAAAATCAGCAAATTCATACTTTACACAGTGTTTAAATCAGATGTATAAAATTCATCTCCTGGGATGTTTTTCAAACACTGAATTACACATGTACTTGGTGGGTTATCACAGTAACATGGTATGTAACTGTGTGTGGCAGCACATCCATTGGAGTCTAGCCTGAATATAAAGGAACATAGTCAGTGCTCACTAAATGAATGACAGGCTTAAAATACTCAAAGCTTTGGTTTCTAGTAGGTAGAAGAAGACAACATGCAAGCTGCATGTTTTCTGACACATTCAGAACAGCCTTGTTAATAGCACCATTTACCCATTAATCACAGGGCAAGAGCTGCTTTGTCTCTATGTCTACACCACCTTGCACAGTTCCACAGAGGTAGCATCAGCTCTAGATCTCGAGATGCCTGGTTCCACCAGCAGCCTTCCATCTGTATCCATGCATCCCAGTGTGCTGTACTGAGATGTATCATCAGCAAAACCATCTTGGACAATGTGATGTACACTGCGTCATGCATGCTAGTCCTGAATGCTAGTTACTGCGAGTATGTGATGTTTCAGTCATTCAGAGGGCTGATTGTCAGTACTGTGTGTATCTTTTCAGAGAGACTGATAAACTTGAGCATGATTCAAGAATGTTTACATGACGGATCCAGTGACTATCCAATACACGGAACATAAACAGCTGCAGGAAGGTAGCATTCCAGCCTCAGGTATTTCACTGTGATAAAGCCAGGTAAGGATAAGTGATGTGCTTTATCCAAATTTTCTAGAGAACAAGCCACTGGAAAAATCTATCTTTCAAAGTCCATTGCTTGGTTTTCCAAGCGATTTCAGGATCATTTCTACAGTCTGTGTCACAGTGTTTCGAACAGTGGTCAAAAAGGGCCATTGCAACCTGCTGAACTGTTCCATTTATTTATGGAGTAACAGCAGTTTAAACTCTACAGGGTACAGAACAGTCATCAGACTACCTGAGGATCTGAAAACAAATTTCTCCTATTGAAGCGTTTTAGCACTACATTCTTTTATCCCTACTGAGGAGCACTGTATCTTCCCCTGAAGCTCTGTTTCAGAGGGGGAAAAAAAGGAGCACAGAGAGAAGAAAAAACAAATTGCTTAGATTTCTTCACTTCTATTTATTTATCCATCTTCTGTTACATCTGCACTTTTGCTGCCAATCTGTTTTGGAAGTTTTTGCTGTACTAAAGGTTAAAAACAGAAGAACAAAAAAATTAAACCCTTTGGACAGATTCAGCACAAAAAGAAATGTGAATCACAATGCAAGATGGACTCATTTTTGTTTGTTTTGTTTGCATTAATATGTGTCCTTTTCCACTACCTCACCCTTAAAATAACAAAACCATGTAAGATCCTTAAGGAACGTCAGAGTCAGGGATGATCTGCACAGCTCATGCATCTCTTTTCACACAGTTATCATCTAGAAGGCACATGTATGATATTTCTTAGCCCTATCTGAAGAGCAGTGATTTCTTTCAGTAATTTTATTTTTCAAATCTTACTCTAAAAAGGTATGAAAGCAAACTAGCACTGGATCCCCAGCTCAGTAAGGGGCATTCACAGCTCAAAGAGAAAAGTGTCATAGAAAAACTTAAACTGAATGGAAGCTGAGTGAAGCCATGCCTCCTGCCACACTTCACAAGAGGGACCAACATAAATAGCTTGTTTGTGTTAGGAAGTTGCTACCCAAATACATACAAAAAAATGAATCTTCAATGTGTTAAAAGCCACAGGCAGGACAAAGGAAAAGCTGTGAAATTGCAGGAAGTAGTTGTTGGAAGGTGAACCAGTTTAAATGAATGGTGTCTAGTGCCTGGTCATTTTCATCAGCAAGTAAAGATAAGACACAAATCCTAGCTTGGGAAACCTAGGAACTTATGTGCAAGCCCTTTTCTCAAAGATGTTTGCCTTCCTTTTTCTCCTAGATATTTATATAAATATGAAGTCTTCCAGTAATTAAATAGAATACCTGTCATGGTAGAAGAGTCCATTAGTGAAGCTTAGCCAAGCAACAAATATTCACAGGTATCTGAATACACTGCTGAACATCAGTGATATTTATAGGAGCACAGCAACTGCCAAAACAAAGAGAAGTTCTGTATTTACCAAGTTGCAGTTTAATCCAGAGGGAATTTTACTATCAATCCAGTACATTTTGAAGAGAGTGAGTTGTCAAATTCTATTAATAACTTTGCACATACCAGTCTCCCAGCTGAGAAATCTTGGCCATGAGAAACCTGCAGGCAACATCCCAATCACCTCAAACAAGATCAATTCACACACAACACTGGAGAGATGTTTTATGAAAACAGCTTCAGTAAGGTGGGGAAGAGCAGAGTGCGTCAGCTAATTAGTGAGTACAAAGGAAGAAGAATGGAAAATGATGTTCAGACATAGCAAAGTATGCTTTGTTATACTGCTTCAGAAATGGGGAGGCATGTTCAGGAGACAAGTTTCACCTCTGTGAGAGGTAGACTGTGTTTTTGCAGTGGAAATTTCCAGTATTTCTGTATGTAGCACAGGATAAGCTGCCTTTCACAAAGAAAGTCGCTGAACAGAGTAAAGTTGAGACTGGGGCATTCCGACCTGGGTAAAATTGGCACAGGCACTAGGTAAGATAACTGTATACTTAGGGGCAGGTACAGGACAGAACTAGTGTGCAGATTGTTGAAAATATTGTCTTCAATCGTCGTAAAAAGTACAGAACATACCCAAAGACAGGGTTGGTAACAGGCATTGTATGGAAGCATAACGTAGCTATGGAAGTGTAACGTAGTTATGGAAGTGTAATGTAGCAACAGCGTCAGAAGACTGTGAATCTGAGACACTCCACCAATGAGTGCCAGGAGAGGCTTTACCTGTGTCAAACCCAGGATATACAATGGATTGGATTCTGGAATGGAATTCTCCCTTATCAGAAGTGGGTTGCACGCCCATTGTTGCAATAATGAATAAACTGCTCTTCACAGAGATCTTTGCCTGATTAGAAATTTTTGATCTTCAGCGTGTTTCTCACACCTCCTCCACTAAAGAAGGATGCACTTGCAGATTCACAGTTATTTCTGAATCAAGTTTGCTATTCACCATAACCCTGACAGATCTTGGGAGAGATTGCAAGGCAACCAAAGCTATATAGGTCCTTCTGAAAGTAATGCCTCCTATTTATTTCCATGGAAATTAGAACAGCTAAATAGAGCATGATAAGAGTGTTTGACAGAGTGCATTCTCAGCTATAAAACACTATTTTTCAACACAGTCACCACCATTAGCTGTGCAATTTCAGCATCGATGAGCAGGAGCCTACGTGCTGTGCATATAAATACCTCACCAGCAGAGGTGGCCCACTGTTGCTGTTACCGCTGCTGAAACACATCACCTCACTGTGCCCACACCGACTGTGTGGTCTCCATCAGGCACTGATCAATGTCATGGGTGTCATTTTTTCTGCATGGAAGAGTTCAGTGACACACCTTTGCTTCATCCATACTTCCATGTGAGACCCCATTCTGTTAGACTGCCCCTCTGCTGCCATGTGTCATGTGGCAAGAAAATGTAATGGCATACTGGCAGGAAAGTTCATCCTCTACTCCCATACCACCAATATCAATTTCTGGCATTGTGGACCAATATGATTAAATAGAAGGCATTACTTTTGGAGCAGCCCTCATACATCAGTTAGTGGGCAGGGCAGTTAGAGGGACAGTGAAGCCTTCTGGGAGCATATGGAATGCTTTCTTTTCTCAAGCTCCATGGCCCACAGAAGGGTGGTACTTCAGCACGCCCTAGGAACTTTATGCTGCTCCAGCTTCAAGCAAACATGCCTTGTTTTGGAACTAGAGAGAAACTGGAGCTACACCTGGCACTCCATAGAGGCTACTCTAAACAGCTGAGTAGCATATGCAGAGAGAATAAGGCTCTGTTTCCATGCCAGTCACGGTTTCAAGATTTTATTGTTCAACAACCCATCAGCAATGAATGATACGAATAAAGACGTGAAGGGTACAAATGACCAGGCTATTCCACAAGTATCAAGCCAAGCTCATGTAACTCTCAAAAATACCTGGAATGAAACTGGGTTGAAAGGATGCAGCCTTTGTAAGCAAGCAATCTGTCACAATTTATCTCTGTTTTCCTGACAGTCAGGCACTTGGAAACAACCTACAGATGAGTGACATCACCAAAACTGAGTCATCCATAGTACAAGTTCCGGCCTTTATTGTTCATGAATGTCTTATAGTTACCTGTCTCTCATGCCAGTATAAAAAAAATGAGGGTGGCTGTTCCACTCAGCACATAAGTGAAACTTGGGAGTAACTATGGAGGAGTGAACAAAGAAAACTGCCAGTCTGTGACTATTTTATGAAGGACAGCCTTTATCTGGTAATGGGAAAAGGGCATGAGAGCTCTCCAATCCCTTCATCTGATGTTTGCAGACCCCACTCAGTCTGTGCTACATCTGAGAGGGGACAGCAATTCCACAGTGCCAAAGCATGGGCTAGCAGATAGCAGAACATTCTGGTGTAATGCTTTTCATGTCTGCCTCAGATGCACTCATAAATACACAAGCATTTGCTCAATTTGTCAGGCTTGCAGTGCATGGCTGTAACTAAGCTATCCCCCATTTGAGCAGATCTGTTCAGATCACATTGAGCCCAAGGAAAATAAGGCCAGACACACCAAGTCTATGAGAGTTTACACCAGCAGATGATCAGTCAGAGAGGGAGACAGAGAGGATCACCAACCTGTCTGCTATGTCATCCCATGGAAAACAGAATGTCTTTGACATGTTTATGTCTTTCAATAAGGAATATGCAGCGAATTGATTCTGTCTTCTACCCCAGGACATAAAAACTTCTATCCCTGTTGCAAACAGCAATATTCAGACTCTGTTTTCTTTGTTTTCCTCACCAATCTGAGGCTTTCTTTACGTACAGTCCTCCTGGAAGTGGACCAGGATTTGAGATCTTTAGATGGAAAGTCTGTTAACACACCTAGAAACATTTTTCCTCCTGGAGGAAAGCAGAACTGTGCAGCAGAAGGAGGAGAAAAAATGTCTCTTTATAAGCAATGAAAAGTAGCAAAGCATTTTCATAGGAAGAGAAGTCTGAAGAAATCATACCCTTTGATGTCTCACGGGGGCAGGGATCTGCTGTGCATGCAAGTTGCCAAGGCCTATATTTTCTGTAAGTTCTCTCACAAGTGAGACAAAAAATCTCATGAGACCTTCCTGTGCTGTGAAGCTCTTCTAAGATGAGGGAGAACATGTTTCTCATAAGATGAGTCAGCATGGTCACAAGAGGAGATCCTGTACAGAGACAAAAGACCATGCATCACCACTTTCAGTGTTCCTAGAACCGTAAGTCAATATAGTATGTTCATTTTAAGTAGATAGCAGAGGATCTAGAACAATTTGGAAAGTCTGATGATCAGTTGAAAATTGTCGAAGATTTCCTGGAGTGGAATCTAACTTTGCAGAAGTATTAGAAAGGATTCTTCCCCCTCCAACTCCCCCCCAAAAAATGAATCCAACGACAAAATAACAATATATTTTAGGGTAAACCTAATTCCAGTGTTGTAAAATCACCTACTGAAAATTTCTATTTTGGAGGCAAATATAAAAACCACAAGTAAACAGAAGCTGCAAAAACTCAGCAATCAGTTTTTTCTTAAACACATATTAATGTTAAAGAGACTTGCCTGGACACTGGAGGTTAAGTTTTATCCATCTTACAACAGTGCTACACAGACAGCAGAAAACATTGTGTTTGTAAGTCTTTAGTGTTTTATTCTATTGTAGAAGGTGTTGTTTATGAACCATTATGTATAATCTGGAGCCCTAGTAAGCAGGAATTAAAAAGAGTTAAAAGCATTACCAGAAAATACTAACCTCTTCCTCTCAGCTGTGTTCATATGACCAAAATGCTCTGTTCTAATAAACGAACTAGTGGTGTGTAAATCCCCACACAAGGCACTGAAGGTGCAAAAAGTATAACTCAGTTGGGCTCATACAGCTAAACAACAGCTATGTTATAGCAACATTATACATTTCCCCAAAGCATTATGGGATAACATGAAATCACTCTTCTGCAAGAGAAGGATAAATAACACTTTCATTAAAATTTCTTCTCCTGTATTAGGTAGGTCGAACCAGTTAATAGTGTTAATGATCCAGGTTCAGGAAAAGGAAGCAGTTTGAGAACACCCCACAGAATAGGTGTCCCACTCACAAAGTCTTCCATTTTTATTTTTAATTTAAGTCTCTTTTTAGCTTTTTAAGGGGAGAGCCCTGCCACTCGTCTCCCCTTACGTCTCAGTGCAGCCTAATCATATATGCATAGCCAAAGTCAGTAGTGAGAGCAGAAGGGAGTGGGAGAGCTGGTGAGAGCCACTGTGTCTGTGCGAGCTGGTGTCTGTGCGAGCGGGACTGAACCGTCCATGGCCCCGGGGCTGGGGTTCCACTGTGATGTAGCCATTGATGATACGGATACGGGGAGGAGGGTCGGTGGCACTGCAAGGCAAGCGAAGAAGAACGTCAGTCCAGACTTAGCCCAGAACTGGCTGAAACCCACACAGCAGGACATTGCTGGCTTCTGTGCCCCACTGCCCATCTTCTGGGCACCCAAGATGTTGGGCATGGTCTCATATACTGGCTCCATGCTCACCAAAGTATTGTGCCTAATGGCAGAGACTTGCCTCTCCCCTTCTTCAAGGGCATGGGCAGCTCTCACAAAGCTGATGTATACGGAAGCCCTAGCCCAACTAAGTGTGAATCAGTCTTGAGGGAGAACATGGAATAAGCTGAGGAGCGTGGGGATTGCCCTGAAACACTAGTAGTGCTCAGACTTACCCAAGCAGCCTGATCTCTGCTCCTACAGGCAGGCAGGTGGGCAAGGTGACAGCTTTCCTAACTCTCCAGCTTGCCTTACAGCTAGGTAGAAAATAAGAACAAAACCACCTGTGCTTCAGAGGAGCATCCCTGCAGCAGAATTGTTTAGCTCAGCTCTACAGAAATGAGGCACCTGCTTTCAGCTGAATCCATTCTCCCCTACCATACTTCTCTATGTGTGCACCTTAGTCTGGACTATACTCACCCCTATGCTGCTTGTTCCCTTCCACAGGTCAGGAATTACAAAAGGTTTAAATGACATCCCCTAAGAAGAGAAACACTTGCTAAAAACAGAAACATCACAGGGAAAAGATCACAGTGTCTCAAAGTATCTCTGGTGGTACTGAGGACCCTGGGCTAGTGATGAGCATGAGCTGGGTGAGAGCCTACAAAATACTATGCCCCCATTATGGCAGCACATGGTGAAGGAGAGAACTTTTACCCTGCAGGCTGCTGACACGAACTGCCCAGAGTTGAGTGAGCTCCTGCAGTGTTGCAGCGCAGGTTGAGGCTCAGAAGAGATATAAGAGTCTCTCTTTGGACAATGGATTAAAGCCATGAATGATGCCAAAGCTACAAGGCTGTTGTGCCCTCCAGGGCATCACAGTGCTGTGTGAAAATGGAAGACAAATTGTGACAAAGTCAGAAGCAAACCTACCTGCCAAACACAACAGCAGGGTCACATTTCCTGCATCTAGTCCCTAACTGTTGTGCTCTGTTCTTGCCTTATTTTGGCTAACTGCATAAAGCAGGGATGCTTTGGGAAATGAAAGGCAATTAGCATATTTTTAAAAAATCGTACCCTTCTGTGTGCAAAGGTCCCATAGGAGGTCTGAGCAGAGAAGCCAGCAGGTGGCACAGCAAAGAAATACAGCTGTTAGCTGATACGTACATACAGGAGCATGAACCAAAGCAATTTAGCCAAATCCACTGCACAATTGCATTAGGTCACTCAAGCTGCATCTTTCACATTTCCAGGCGTGAAGTTATAAATGGCTCAGGCTCATGCATCAGGGACCTGGGAGCATTCCCGTGACAAGGCACCCAGGGAGTTCGTACAAACAGGAGCCGGGTGTCCGCAGTGCCACCAGGTGGGGCTGTCCGCTCGGCACAGGGCCGCGTGGGCAGCCAGGTGCAGTAAGAGCCTAGCGCCTGAGCAGCTTTTCAGCTCAAAGGATGATTTAATTGGTAGAGGATAGAAAAGATTACAAACAAAAGAGAAAGGAGGCATTTTCTGCACCCATATTTATGTTATAGTTTCCTAAGCTGTCATACTTAGCTCTGCTTCTACTTTACTACTGTTTTGCACTTGCAATCCAGTATGCTCCCCTAAAACATCTCCAATTCAGTCACAATAACACATCCTCCAATATTCTATCTCCTGAAGGCACTGAGGCTTACTTCAGGGCACCCACTGATGCTCCTGAACTTCACAAGAATAACTGCATATGAAAAAACAGAAGATGCTGGTGTGCAGTTAGGGTGGGAGCTTAGGCTGATAAGGACTCCAAATCATTAGTTGGTGTTTCAGCTGAACAGATTGTCAAGAGAAGCAAATAGCTGGTATCAACTACATTAATATAAATAAATGTAGTCTGTGGGCATTATTCCATCCCTGGAGACGTTCAGGGTCAGGCTGGATGGGGCTCTGAGCACCTGATCTAGTTGTGGTGTCCCTGTTCATAGCAGAGGAGTTAGACCAGATGGCCTTTAAGAGACCCTTCCAACTCAAATGATTCTGTGATTAAATGCTACAGTAAAACACAATATCAGATGTGATCAATATACCAATTTCTTGAATTGGCGTATCTTGGACTGTGTATATGTCTGTCAGTGGGCATGCAAATCTCTATGTAAATTTGTCTCCCCCTCTCCCCAAACCACGT
The DNA here is from genome assembly GCF_905368555.1 of Meleagris gallopavo. Taxonomy (NCBI): domain Eukaryota; kingdom Metazoa; phylum Chordata; class Aves; order Galliformes; family Phasianidae; genus Meleagris; species Meleagris gallopavo. The sequence continues at coordinate 55,720,175 of NC_139435.1, read as the reverse complement.
GCGCTTAGTTTGGAAGGAGGAGTGAAAATTGCCCTAGAAAAGAGGGAAAAGAGTTTTATCTAAAAAGTTTGACAAAGGCTGAATGCTTGGATCAGAAAAACAATCAAAAGCTGCTGCACCTGTTTGCAGCCTGCGTAAGCACTGTATTACTCAAAGCAGTGGTGCAGCTGGTACAGAGGCATGATACTCAGGACTTTGGGGACCAGGAAGAAATATGCTTTTGAGAGAGAAAAAATGAACATAGAAACTTCAGTTTAAGAACTGCAGCTCTTCTCCATCATCTTGACCTTTCTGTTCATTTATAGCACCACAAAAATAACGTTCTCAACCTGAACATGGCAGAAATGTAAGAAGAGCTAGCATTAGGCCTGTGTGTTATTTGACACAAGGTAAACATTAATGTTCACATTCAGCCGCAGACCTAAGTATTACTTGTGAGGGAGAAGAAGACTTTTTTGCAGGCTGCTATAATCCCTGTAGGTAGAAAGCTCTTCTGTGTGAAAACTGCCAGGAGGATGTGAACCTTCTCCCCACAACATGCTCCATTTTTCATCTTAACTCAATCACGCTTTGGGTTGTCATTCCCATTTCCAGATCTCCTGTAATGCCTCAGGGCTTGTACGTTCTTTAGTACTGGAAGAATACAGACACTAGAAATACTGTATAAATACTGTCCAAATGTCCAAGCAGCACATATGCTAAACATGAGCATATGCAGCTGCTCTTGGGAAAAATCCAAGAGGCTGTACATCTACCAGTGGACCCAGTCACCTGTGATTAAGATAGGTACTATGTACTCACAATTCCTTGAGCTCAAATGGAAAATGTTTCAGGCAAGGCTTCCATGCATGTTATGCCTGATTTTCCATCAACCTAACCCTGCAGGAAGAAGCAATTTCATCACTAAAAGTATAAACAGCCTTGAGTAAATGTCTCAGCAAGAATCATGGTGAGGGGGGTCAGATCCTACACCCTCAGTACATATCTAGCTTCTGCAGAAGCTTGGCCTACTTGATTAATCAGTCCAAGCTAAAATCCAATTTGCATGCCAAGCCCACCTCCCCTCCCAGCCATTAGCTACCTTTCTTCAAAGCGAACCCATAGGTCATTAAACTGCCGCAGTCTTTGCTTCTTCTTCTGCTGCTGCTTCTTTTTGTACTTTCTCTCTACCTTCTCCAGCACATCGATGCCATCAGGGAGCAGCAGGTGAGGCAAGAGTTCTTCTTCCTCCTCTTTCAGGGTATGCAACGGCAGTGGGAGCTCCTGGGGCGCTACATAAGGGTGATGTGCTGGTGAGGACGATGAAAAGGCTAACAAAGTTTTGGGGAGTTTTCCGCTGGAAGAAGGAGGGAACATGGGTAGTGTTTAAAAGGCTTTGAGGCAGAATCTTGGTACAAATATCATCAGGACACATACAAAACAAATGTTTCCTCCAGATAGAGAAGTATGGTTATTTTTCTGCCTTGTATTCCTATTTCCTCTTCCTGAAGTAAATATTCTGATCAAAATATTTGTCTTAAAAAAAAAAAACAACAAACTTTGGAAAAGAGGTAACTTGGATCAGAGAAAAAGATGCAGTCTGGCCCAGGGTAGTTGGGAATACCTTTGCATATCTACAAAGAGACAAATCTACAGAGAGGAGTCACTTTCAAAGTCAAAGGAGGTCAAACCATACTCTTCTTATCTGAATTTCAGCAGAACGCAGTCCAATTGTTTTATTCCAGCAGTTCTTATCCTGATGGGGATAAAGGGCAGGGATAGGACAACTAAGGTACACGCTAGTCCTTGATCAGCAACTTTCACTGGTAGAGAAGGAAAGCCACAAGCTGGTCCACAAACTATGGTCTTGTTTGCAGAAATTCATCTTGAAAATGATTATCTCAGAAGGAAATGGCTCAACGTACCGTTAAGCAATCTTTTGGACTACTTAGTGTGCAAGCAACTGCAAGGAGAGTAGACTAGCAATGGCAGCATCAAGGCCACTATCATAGGGGGGGTGGTAAAGAGGCTGAGTAATTACAGCCAATTACCCCAAAGCAGACGTGGGCTTTGCACGCACTTATAGCTAACAGTGTGGAAATAGGAGTCAGGCCTTTAGCTTTCTAGCTGCATTGGTCCCAGATTTAAAAACGTCTGGTTTATACTGGCAGCATTATCTGAAAGTTCGAACATGCTGCAGTCAGACTATAAGGGTACACCAGCTCTCTCACATGCCAAGTCTGAGAAGCCTCTGGCATGGTCCCTGATAACTTTAAGGCCTCTGACATGGTTCCAATACTGTGCTTCTCTCCAAATCAGAAAGATATGGATTTGAAAGGTGCACTGTTTGATGGATGAGGATTTGGTTACAAGATCATACCCAGAGACTTGTGGTCAGTGGCTCAACGTCTGAATGGAGATTAGTGACAAGTGCTGTCCCTCGGGGATCAGTACTGGGACCAGCATTCTTCAACAACTTCATCAATGACATCAACAGTGGCACCGAGTGCAGCCTCAGCAAGTCTGCAGATGACACCAAGTTGTGGGGTGCAGCTGACACACATGAGGGACGAGATGCCATCCAGAGAGACCCAGACAGACTCGAGCAATGAGACCAGCAGAACCTCATGAGGTTCAACAAATCCAAGTGCAACTTCTGCACCTTGGTCATGGCAACTCCCGCTATCAGTTCATGCTGTAGGATGTAAGTATCTTGAGCTGTATCAATAGAAGCATGGCCAGCAGGGCAAGGGAGGTGATCCTGCCCCTCTGCTCTGCGCTGATGAGACCTCACTTAAAGTACTGCGTCGAGGTGTAGAGTCCTCAGTACAGAAGAGACATGGAGCTGTTGGAATGCATCCAGAGGAGGGCCACAAAACTGTTCCAAGGCATGGAACACCTCTCCTACGAGGTCAGGCTGGGAGAGCTGAGGCTGTTCAGCCTGGAGAAGAGAAGGCTCTGGGGATACCTGAGAGTGGCCTTCTAGTATATCTAAAGGGAGTCTATTAGAAGGAAGAGGACAGACTCTTCAGCGGGTTCTACTGTGAAAGGACAAGGGGAGATGGCTTCAAAAAAAGAGGGGAGATTTAGGTTGGATACAAGAAATAAGTTTTTTATGGTAATGGTGGTGAGGCACTGGCACAGATTGCCCAGGGAGGCCAGAGAAATTCAAGGTCAGGCTGGATGGGGCTCTGAGCACCTGATCCAGCTGTAGATGTCCTTGTACACTGCAGGGGAGTTGGACTAGATGGCTTTTAAGAGTTCCTTCCAACTCAAGTGATTCTATGATTCTATGAGCCCAAGAGATCACTGAGTCAAGAACCCAGAAATGGCTGTCAGGATGATTCTAACTCAGTTTAGTGTAAAGGAGATGTTTCAAAGAAACAACTAGCTCCACACTGATTACTCAAGCTCTGTTTCATAATACTTCAAGCAAGCAGCATCTCCCCACCCATATTACAAGATATGCAGCCTGCATGCAGTTTCCTATCCAATCTCGGCTTTCCTCGCCCACAGTTCTCTTCCTTGTTTGGAACAGAGATTCTATCTCTTTTCATGTTCACAAGTTTCTGCACAAACTTACATACTCAATTCACTGCATGAACACACAGCACAACACAAATATTTAACTGATCTATAGATGACTTTATAAAGATAAGAGACGCAGAAGTTTGTTGTTGTTGTTGTTGTTTTTTAATGGGACAAAGTTGGAGACTGGATTGGACTGGAATTCAGAAAGGTAACAAAAGAGTACAGACCATTGTGCAGAAATATGACTTCAGTCAGTGAAGCCTTCCCAGCATTATGGAGTTTCTTTTCTGTTCTGCAAAGCCATGGAGAGCAAGAGGCCAATTATACATGTTTTGGCATGGCTGGTGTTTTCAAGCTAGCTCATCAGTGTGAACACATTTCCTTGATAGACAGTAAAGAAGAACCATCCTGAAAGAGGGTAAGTGAGACTGTGGGCTGCAAAATCAAGGAAGAAGTAGATGGAAAACAAGGAGAGTGTGATCTTATTTCCTGCAAGGAAAATCACATGTGGAGAGCTTTATGTGACAGAGACTGGTACAGAAAGATTTGTAGGCTATTCATTCCACTCAGAATCCTTGTGATTGCCATAGCATTACTTCACCTCTGAGGTGTCACGATACTTCACCTGTCCTCCACAATGTCTCATATTCCCTAACCTTCATCTTCCCTTTACTGATTGACACACATCCTGTTGCCTCTAGGGACATGATTTATCTCTTTAAAGATCCTCTGATTATGGTCACCTTCCTTTACTTTGATTTTAATTCACCATGTCTGTCTTTTTATTGGTGAAAATCTCTGAGTGGGCACCACTACTCCTCCTCTGTAGATAAGACTACCTTATTGCCTGCAGCCTCCTCTACCAAATATGTGGCCAGGAGATGCTAAAATATTGCTATAGCCACAGCCAGGACAACTTCCAAACTGCATGGCCAGCTGTTTAGTTAGATACTTGCAGCCTCGGAGCACCATGAACGACAGATACTCATGTACATAATCTCTTCTGCAGCACTGCCTACAGGTGATTCTTTCAGAGACTCTTCGAGCAATTGCTAGAACAGGCATGCAAATGCAGAAATGCTCTCATCTTTCCCCATGGATTCTGACATACTCTTGCAATGGGTCTTTCTCCTACCTCAAATGTTCTCCTCCTATAGATCTCACCTTTTTCTTGAAACTCTTTGCTACCACGTCATTCAGAAATGTAATCACTTTTTTTTTCAAAGAAAACATTGAAGTGTTGTTTTCTTCATGTTACTCACTCAGACAGCTTTAAAGTCAAGGCTCCAGGAAAGATCTTCTGTTCAGTACCCCCCAGAAAAGTGTCTGAGATGCAATTAGTGACAAACTGAGTACTTGGAAGGCACAGAAGGTGATGGTTGGACAGTGAACTCTGTTGATATGGTCAGAAAAATCAGGTGGCTAGCTTTCCTGAGAAACATTGATACCCATCTCCCTGATGCATGAAGACCTAGTCTTCCTTCCCACAGTCATCTGCCCTTGATCTCCTTACACATACCTCTTTACAGAGCAGCAGAGTTCCCCGGAGCTTTCTTTTCTCTAGGCTGAACAAGCCCAGTTCCCTCAGCCCTTCTTCACTGGAGAGGAGTTCCAGCCCTCTAAGTATCTTTGTGGCTTCTTTTGGACCCTCTCCAACAGCTCCATATCCTTCTTGTGCTGGAGGCACCAAACTTGGATGTAGCAATGCAGGGGGGGGCCTCAAGAAGGCAGAGTAGAGGGGGACGACCCCCTCCCTCTCCCTGCTGCCATCCCTCTGTTGATGCAGCCCAGGATGCTGTTGGCCTTCTAGACTGCAAGCACACACTGCTAGCTCATGTCCAGCTTTTTATCTCCAGAGAGACTGACCAGGAGGGAAATCGGTACTACAGTGACTCTCAATCACTAACTCACTTTGTCTTTTTTTGGTGATACTGATTCGAATACAGGTGCTTGGCTGGATCAACTTAATACGCTTGTCCCTTCTTGGGTGTTGACTGTTACTTACACCCTCTCCTTTTGCCAGTCCCAGAGACTCTTATCTGTTGCATAAGAACACTTTGGTGGAAAAAGGGAGGCTCTTCCTGCTCCTACCAGAAATTAGAACATTTTGTTTATTCTCAAGTATATATTGAGCTCTCTTTACATTTTAAGAAGCTGCTATTGCTGTTTTTAGGAATATCTAAACTAAGAAAGTTCTTAAAAACAAAAAAAATGACAAAAATTTGTTTTTTTATTACCACCATGAACACTGATACAGTAAGTTGCCTAGCATTACTTCAGTATTACAGGATTGTTAAGTCTTGTGTGGAAGCACAGAGGCCTTCTCTATGTCAGATTACCTACTCGCTGGTGGCAGCAGGGTCAGGGGATGCATGGATGTACTTAAGGGGATGTGTTTGGGGTAGATAATGCTTCAATGCAAGTGGACAATGTCAGTAATCATAGAAAAAATCTGGCCTGCCAGAATTTAAATTTCACAGTCTGAAAAAGGCAGTAGAAGTGCTGCAAAGAGAAAGATGAAACAATCACAGTAGGAGAAGAATATCTGTTATTATTTTGCACCGCATCTTACTGGAGCCCCCGGCATAGCACAAGACTCTGCATGTGCCCCTGGACAATCCACATAAAAGAAAAAAGTCCAGTGTAAATCCTAAAAGATTACACTTATCAGAATGTGAGGAAGGAGGAACAGAGATGCAAGCACTGAGGGAGAAAGAACATTCCTGGTGCAGGGGATGAAAGGGAAATGGTAACATAATTGAGATCAAACCTTTTTTCCACTGTGGCCTTCTAGCAGTGCCTCTAGGGAAGAATGGAGGTATTCTGAGGGATGCAAGGACACTTCTTTGGCAAGAAACTAGAGATGGGGGAGAAGATCATTGCAGAGTCTAAGATGGTGGCAGGTAGTTCAGAAAGTACAGGTAATCCTCTGCAGAGTATGGAGATCATTTGGCATTTTATAGTAACTGAGATCATGGAGATAGATAAAGGCACACACTGATAGAATGTGGAGAGGCTAAGGGGATAACTCAAAGGACAGCTACAAGACATACCAGAACAGCAAGTAACTTGGCTTATAAATGCCAAAAGAGCAGAGGATGTGACAGCTATCACTTTTGGTGGGGACAGACTAGCAAGAGACTAAGTGGACCCTAGGCAGCCAGAGTTGAGGCTGAGAGTAATATGGAAGATTAAAAAATAGCAGGGTAAGAGAAATAAAGTGTTAAAAGGAAGGCAGCTGAACTTAGGAGGAATGAAGGAACACAGAAGCCTGTGTGGTATGAGACAATGTCCAGATCTGCTGAACCATATTCATGCATATTCTATGGAAGTTAGTTAAAGAGCTAAAACCTTAGAAAAAAAAATATGTCTACTTTATCCAAAAAACATACAGGCCAAACCCAACAAAATCCTGTTTCCTAACTGGCTTTATGGAAAAGTAAGCTGCTTCAGTGAACAGAAGGAGCCCAGCTCACTGTTTAGTATAGTTTCAGCTGTTACTACCTCTTCATGACTGTTTACAAACCCACTCTCTGAACAAAAGCTCAGCTACAATAAAAGCATGCATTACTTGTTGATGGCTTGTCCAGCTGGGGTGTGCTCTACATCATACCCTTCTCTCCTCAAAACATCGATCACTGTGTTGTTGCCCATGAAGTGACCTGCAGTTAAGAGAAAAATGAAATCAGAACTTAAGAAACAAAGGGGAAGAGAGAGAAAGGCAGCAAATACCTTCCTGATCATAGAAGGTGTGTCACATTCAGAGCATGCAATATTTTATCACTTCACACACCAGAAACACAGGACCTCTAGCAAGGGATTGTTGAATCTTCCTAGGCTCATTTAAGTTAGCACATTCTGCATTTCTGAAGTACAGGTGTGATTGAAAAGCTACCTCTCATTGAGTAGACTAGTATATCCTCATGCTTCTGTAGATTTCTTGGTACACTAAGGGATAAAGCTGTGAGAGAACTGTTCAGGAGCAGCAACTAGAGTATGACAGGCATGATTCAAACTGGCCTCACATCTGGCCTCAACATTTGCATCATTCTAGCATCTTTACACCATTAAGAGCACTAGATGAGATGTCAGTCAGTATCATTAAGAATTTTTAAATGATTAAGAACCACATAACCACAGAAAACAAAAACAGCTCTGAAAGCCATTGACACTGGTCAACCCTTTGGGTTCTTTCATTATAAGCCACTGGAGAAAAAAATAATCCAATTCAGTTGTGTTAACAAAAGTTTGGGAAGGACTTAGCTAGCTCTGTTCTAATGCTGTGATTTATAGCTCCACTCCATTTTCAGCCAGATGTAGTGGCTGTTCAGCCTGTAATTTGGCACCATAATGAACAAATGATTGCACAAGTGTATAGGGATTTTGAAGACTCTGAATGCTCTGCACACTGACTGACGTTCGCAATCACTCTAGCACCTCATCAGACAAGGCTGCTGAGAAGCAAGAGGCCTTACATAGGCCCTTATAAATCTAGCTTTTTGAAAACATTTGTCAGTTTAAGAGCTTATATTAATTAAAATTAGGCTTGAGCAAATGCCTTAATAAAGAACTCTCTTGCTTTTATAGATCTAAGCAGTACTGGTACCTTCAGAAAAAAACATTTTCTGCTAATATTCTTCATAAATACATAAGAATTAACCAGAATGCTTCCAACAGACAAGACATGCATGGAGATAGGAAGCAAAGTACAGTGGTGACAACTACCCCAAGGAATTTCTGATTTTTTAGAGCAAAACTGGTTGGATGAACAGAAGCACAAAATTCCAGTTTCTCATGACACAACAGCAAAAAGCATACGAAATATCAGCTTAAAGCATGATACTTGGATGGTATCTCTTGAGCACAAGTATTTATTAAAACAAAGCTTCTCCAAGAGCCTAAGTAATCAAAGTAATCTAGCTCAAACTAAACTTTTTAATGTAGCAATGCAATATCCACATAACTCACACCATATTTTCTCACCCAATAGCTACATTTTCTTCAAACTCCTCAGTCTTAACTTCTGTTTTTAGAAGAAGCAAAGCTTGACTTTGATGTGGACCTAATTTAACACTGCTGGTGCCTGTTGAGTGCTAATGTTTCAGCCTCACGTCCTATTAATATGTGGAAAGTGAGAATTCTGTCATGTCAGTGAAGAGACCTGATGCGGGGAACATTAGTGATTGGAATTAAACTTCGTAAAAAAGTAAAAGTAGCCACTGGAAGTTCAACATTAGGTTCATAAGGCACTGAACTTAGTTGTCATCTCTCACCTTTAACACAGAGGAGAAATACATGCAACAGAAAGGGGAGAGGTGATTCATTCACCATTCTCCACACTCCCATGGCTCCAGGCTTCAGAGAAACTGGCACTTCCACAGCATGATTAATCCTCTTGTGAGAGTGGAATGGGATAACTTACACACTGAGAAGTGCCCCTTTACTGGTGAGGACTGAAATAATGTAAATAGTAAACTCAGACTAGGTACCCATCTCAGTCAGGCAGCACTGAACAACCTGAGCCCCTTCTGCAGTGGTGAAAGGAAGTCTGAGGTTCTGAATTCTTATTTTCCTAATACAAACCCTTCAGGAGAAAGGAGACAAGACACAAAACAATCTACATGGAAATCTCTAGTGATAAATATCTATCCTTGAGCTACTTTAAGCATTTAGGTCCCACACATTTCAAGAGAAAGCAACAGAACATCTGTTTACATCACACCATCAAATTCACTACCTCCCCTCAATCTTCAGTTCCTGTTGCTCACAGTAGCAATTTAGACTGATATTTAGGAAATGGCTACAGCGCATGGATGAATCCAATTTCCATTCATGCCCAGATGATCTCCTGAAGCAGAGTCTTTTAAATTTGACACAGTTGTAAAAAAATCTTTTCCATCACACTCCTGTGCAAGCTTTCACAGAGAGCCTTTGCAGTGCAGTAAGCTATGTGTACATAAGGAATAAGGAGTGATAAAATTGTCTAAAACACAACAGACTAAATGTACAAATTGTGTAAAACATACATGCATATAAATACATACAGGTATGTGATACGAAATTGCTCAGAAGACATGACCAATCAGGAACAGCTCAGGTTGGGCACATTAAAGGATTATGAGATGTCAGTATTTTTCCATCAAAAAGATGGGTTATGCATGCTCCCATAGACAGATCTGGCCTGACAACAGGACTTACAGGCTCAACCTCAGTTTGGTATAAAATCAAAACATGATTGAAGGTTGAAGGTTTCAGGTACAGGACCTCTCTGATCTCAGGTAGCACTTTCACCCTTTTCTAGGCTCTGACATAAAAAGAGCCTACTGGTATGTGAGAGACCTGATCACCAAAAACAACTGGAAGAAAGATGAGAGAAATTGACCCTCCTATCGAGCAGCTAGAAGTAAGGGAGGATTAGCCCAAAGCCATATGACAAGGAGTAGGCCTCTTTCACCTGTTTTCTGTTTTAGCCTAACACGCTTGAATGCCCCTCTAAAGAAAAGCCCCAGGCCCTGTCCCAACAGAAGGCCTACTCTTTTCTTTCTGTACACAGCCCTGCATTATCCTCACACCACTAGGTGAAGAGATGCCTCTGAGAGATCAATTTAGTTAGGCAGGGGGGTGCGGAGCCAAGAATCTCTATTCTTCTGTTTTCAAGCTCAAAGCAAAACTAAGAAGCTGTTGTGTGATCAGCTCAGCCAAGCACTCTACTAGAGTGAGACCTCTGCCTTTAATCTGCATTGAAATGAGATAACCTGCAGGGATCGCAACAAGCAGTATGCCAGAACAGCCATGCTGTGAGTCTGACGTGCTTGCAGACTGGTCCATGTACTCACACATGCACAGAGCACTCCTAAACTCCCTCCGAAGCTACCTGATCTTGCAGAATACAAGCCACAGTTGTTGTCAAAGATTATTGTGAAATGTAGGTCTCTTACTTGCAGCTTTTACTACACAGGGACATTTTCATCTAGGCAACTGCTAGGTTTACTGGTTTCAGTACTGAACTCAAATTTCAGCAATTGGAGGTTTTAATATTTACAAATCTCGCCAAATGAACAAGGAAAGCCTGCACAAGAGAAGTTCAGTTTCTGTTCCAGACTTTTTATTTTTCATATATTTTAAAACTGAAGAAAACTGTTCTTTGAATTTCAAACAAATGCTTTGGTTCGAGATGATACACTAATTTCCAATTCCCTCTTTTAAAGTCATATAAAAGGGAAGGCCCTAAGAACACAGAATTCTTTATGTCTGATGTGTTTTCCTTAGTAGAAAATCAGTAATTCCAAACTGCAGCATATGCAGGCCAGGAACTCGAGATACAGCAGTACCCCAAGACAATAAATCACCAGGCATGCATATAAAGAAACAAAAATGTTTGTTAGGAAACGTGATCTGAATTGCTGCTCTTCAAGAAGTGGTGGGAACAGCTACAGCACAAGAACATAACAACATAACCACAAATGGTAGAAGTTATTCTAGCCACTGGGGCACGCTAAAGCAGAATGTTTATCTCTTTGATAGGCTGGGAGTTCTCAGATGATGCCAGAGACTACATGGGTCGCTGAAACAAATATTTTCAATACTGTTTTAGGTGTACAGCTCTTACAGTAATTTCAGAGTAGTTTGAAATATTTTAGAGTAAGCTTCCTAGAAATGCTTGTGGGAAGAATCACCTGCTATCTGCTTTCCTAGACTGTTTCCAAGAATGGCATAAATTTGATTAACATGCCTCACAACAAGACACCTGTAGGTGGCTAGATTAAAATTATTGGTCTGAGGAAAAGGCATGATATGAGGCTGCTGACTATGCTATACATGAATAAAAAAAAGAAACTTCAGTAAAAATTATCACTTGACTGTGAGTCACAAAGGACAGCAGTTTGCTCATCCCTTTCTGTGAGCCTTTCATTGCAGTACTCTTCTCCTACTCTTTCAGAGGTGGACGCCTTACAAAGCTAAAATGAGTTCCCACTAAACACTAAACACAACTGAGGAGGTAGAAAAGTACTCCCTTGATCAAATAGGCAGGGTCCTGCTAACAGAATGGTGTCTCCAGGCAAGAACCATTACAGGCACATTTTCTTCATCCCACTTCACGGTCTGTTATTTTCCGACCAGATCTGAATTGGGTGAAGCAAAATCAAATCTGCAGAAATAAAAGAATGCTTCCCAAATCTTTATTAATATTAGCCTTTTGGCACATGGCCAATGGATACCTCGTGCTCTTTCAGTGACAAGCAACGTCCATTTTTCAAACGTATCACCAAATGACCTGGCTTAGCTCCCAATGGACTAAGTGGGCAAAGGAGAACTCAATCAAGCACAGGTTTTACTGACAGAGATTATCTGAAGCAGTTATACTACAGCAGCAAAATAAGAGAGTCCTCAGCTTTGTGTACCCATGTTACCACCAAACTTACTTTCTAAAAGATCCTATGCAAAATTGAAAGTGGCTTTATGTTGTGGAAAAGAATGCTATTATCCACTAAGCACAGATAGGAGGAGTTGTAGATAGTGATGAGGTCTTCCCTGAGCCTCCACTCCAGACTGAACAATACTGGTTCCCTCAACCACTTCCCATAAGACTTGTGTTTGATGGATGCTACTGACAGAAAGAAAAGATACGTGCCAGGTCCAAATCAACCAAACATAGACTGAAAGAGATCACAGAATCATAGAATCATAGGGGTTGGAAAAGGTCATCAAGTCCAACCACCTGCTAAGACAGGTTCCCTACAATAGGCTACACAGGAAAGTGTCCAGGCGGGTTTTGAAAATCTTCAGGGAAGGAGACTACACAGTATTTCTAGACAGCCTGTTCCAGTGCTCTGCCACCCTCACAATAAAAAAGTTCTTACTTGTGTTCAGATGGAACTTCCTGTATTCCAGTGTGTGCCCATTGGCCCCTGTCCTGTCAGCAAGCACCATCAAAAAGAGCCTGGGCCCATCCTCTTATACCCACCTGTTAGATTTTTATAAGCTTTGTTAAGATCCATTCTCAGTCTTCTCCAGGCTGAACAGCCCCAGATCTCTCAGACTTTTCTCATATGGGAGATGCTCCAGGCCCCTTACCATATTTGAGACCGTCTGCTGGACTCTCTCTAGAAGTTCCCTGTTGTTCTTGAATTGGAGAGCCCAGAACTGGACACAATATTCTAAATGGCACAACAGAGTGCCTCCCTTGATTAGCTGACCATATTCTTTTTAATACATTCCATTCAAACTATCCTAAAAGAAGTAGAAAAAAAAAGCACTTATCCTTGGTGTTCAGAAATCCAGGGAGAAATTTCACCATTTTGCTCATGCATACATGTGTATACCTTTTAAGGAAAAGTTGGGATGCAGAATACTGAGTAATTTTAAAGCAGATAGCTGTCTCTCCAGTGTAAAAGCCCGCAGACAACACACACGTCTTCTTTCTATCAGTACTTTCCAAGTAATTAAAAGTTCAGGTATAGGAACACAAACTGAAGCTTAAAAAACACAGTATTCTTTTAAGTGCAATGTTGTCAGGAAAAGGAACTGAGGAAAATTAAAAGTGTGGCCATGGTCCAAATGATGTTGTAAGTCAGCTTAAAGCCTCCCCACTTCTTAGGTGCAGGAGCAAAAGTATGCTGTATCATAATTCTGCATATGTATAGGTCAAATCAGAGAGCAAGCAGCTCTCCCATGCCCCCATCTTGCTGAGAATGCATACTTCCAAACATACTCCTCTTTGTCATTGTCTGTAAGCTGAAATACTGCTCCACAAATGCTGAACTTGAGGTTTTACTCATCTAAGGCCTGAAAATAAGAGTTGGCTTTAAAAAAAAACAACATTACTTCCTTCACATCCCCTTTTTAGTATAACACCTTCATCAACTGTACTTCACTACTCTCAATCCGGATGGAATTTCCACTGATTATAAGGCCAAATTTTAACCAAAGTTAACATGAGGAAATTTTTTCAGCATCGTATGATACACTTTGTAAAAACAGAGTTACAAGAAATAGCTTTTGTTCAGGTAGCCTTAGCCATGAAGTCTCCATCTATGATGGCTTTTACTAAGAGTTTTCTACTACTGAAGCCCCAGCTTCATTAGGCAAGGAGACTTATGTGGCTGATTTTGTTAGCAAGCAGCACTACCTTACACAGTAAAGGAGGCAAATACCAGTGCTATGTCTGAGATACACCTCTCAAGTCACCTCTGCTACTGGACCTGCTCCTGTTCCACACAGGGGATTCCTTTCTCCCAGAACAGTATTAAGGACTTGAAATTCCACAAGCTTAAAAACACATTACAAGATGAAATATTCTCTACTGTTGCTACCCAGTAAAGGTAGCAACGGGTAAATCCCAGCAAGAGAAGAAGCTGATGGTCACCGAACTGTGAGTGCATGAGCAGAAAGAACGCACAGCTGTTTCACCTGGTTGATTTTGACAGTTCCACTCATATGCTCAAACAGAGGTTTGCAAAAATGCAAAGCTTCCCTCGTGTCAGAGATATCAGGATAAATGCCCTTTATGTGAACCCTGGAGCTTTAGATGCTGATCCTGTCTCCACAAACTATCTATGCCCTTTGGGGTTGTTGTTCTAATGAATCCTGTCATTAGCATTCTGCAGGCTCAAAGAAGTTACTAAGGAAAACAGTCTCAAAGCTTCAGGCCTGTATCTGGCATTCTCAGATTACGGAGGTATAGGCACAGCTTCAGGGACTCGGCCTTTCTGCTCACCCAAAGAGGCTAAAATGATGCTGCATGCCAAAGACAGAAAAAAGCGGGCAATCAGCAAGTCCTTTGTGCCCAGGGAGAAGCAAGGTGATCTGAAACAGCTCATTCAATCTGTTTTAATCAATATTTCAGCTACCTGCTCCTCCCCCCATTTTTGTCCTCTTCCAGGATCTGCCAAGGTTCAGCTCCACTTGCATTTTTTCTGAGCTTCTTCATTACACATTTCAAGTCCTTTACACAAGGCATGCATATGTTCATGTTTTCTATGCATACCCTCATCTTGGTTACAAATCTGCTGATGCCAAGCTGAAGTTTCCATGTTACTTTCAGAACTCCCACTGAATTTCAAGGGCAAATGATATCCCATTTACCCTGACTTTTCAGGTACAAACTACTGCTTAGCTGGACTGAAACATCCTGAGATTAGCACTGTAAATTATTTTGTAAATACTGGTAATAGGCCTTTCTCAATTCCTGTATTTTCTGGAGACCATAAATACACTTCCTCTTGCATAATTTCCCATGCAAAAAAAAGTAAGACAAGAAATAAAAAAAGTAACAGCAAACAGCTCTACATAGAAATGACATCACCTTAAACAACATTCAATACAGAGACTCAACATAATTCCAATTTGTCCTGGGGAAGATGTGTTGTTGTTTTTTTGTTTTTTTTTTTTCACCTGCATAATTTTGAATTTTTAGGATGTAAGAAAGAAAAGAAAAAAGCGACACGTATGTCCATCTGTTCAATACTTTTGGTTCCTAAGGCTGACAAATATCCTTCATGACAAACATCATTTTTTGATGGAGTGATGGCACTGGTGGACAAGGGAAAGATGACCAGTGTCATTTACCTGGACTTGAGCAAGGCCTTTGACATGGTCCCTCACCATATCCTTATCTCCAAATTGGAGGGATGTGGATTTGATGGGTGGACCACTCGATGGATAAGAAACTGGTTAAGAGGCTGCAGACAGAGGGTGGTCATCAGTGCTCTTTGTCCAGGTGGAGGCCGGTAACAAGCGGCGTCCCCCAGGGGTCTGTCTTGGGACCGGGTGCTCTTTAACATCTTATCAATGACATCGATGACGGAATAGAGTGCACCCTCAGCAAGTTTGCTGATGACACCAAGCTGAGTGGTGCGGTTGACACGGTGGAAGGAAGGGATGCCATTCAGAGGGACCTCAACAGGCTTGAAAAGTGGGCTTCGGTGAACATAATGAGGTTCAACACAGCAAAGTACAAAGTTTTACACTTGGGCCGGAGGAACTCCAGGTATCTATATAGACTGGAAGGAGCGGTCCTTGAGAGCAGCCCTGCAGAGAAGGACCTGGGGGTCTTGATGGATGAAAAGCTTAACATGAGCCAGCAGTGTGCTCTTGCAGCTCGGAAAGCAAATGGTATTCGGGCTCCATCAGAAAACGGGTGGCCAGCAGGGACAGGGAGGTGACTGTTCCCCTCTACTCTACTGCTCTTTGAGGCCCCATCCGGAGTACTGTGTCCAGGTCTGGAGCCTCCAGTACAAGAAAGACAGGGAGCTGTAGGAGAGGGTCCAGAGGAGAGCCATGAAGATGATCAGGGGGCTGGAGCACCTCCCCTACAAAGACAGGCTGAGGGAGCTGGGCTTGTTCAGCCTGGAGAAAAGAAGGCTGCAAGGTGACCTCATTGCAGCCTTTCAGTACCTAAAGGGAGCCTACAAACAGGAGGGGAATCAACTCCTAGAAACTGTAGATCACTGCAGGACAAGAGGAAATGGTTTGAAGTTGAGGGAGGGAAGATTTAGGTTGGATGTCAGGGGGAAATTCTTTACAGGGGGAGCGGTGAGGTGCTGGAACAGGCTGCCCAGAGAGGTTGTGGGTGCCCTGTCCCTGGAGGTGTTCAAGGCCAGATTGGATGGGGCCCTGGGCAGCCTGGTCTAATATTACACTTGGAGGTTGGTGGCCCTGCGTGTGGCAGGGGGTTGGAGATTCATGATCCTTGAGGTCCCTTCCAACCCTGGCCATTCTGTGATTCTGTGAAATAATTAAGCAGTCACCCCAAATCCCAAGGACTGCCTCAAAACCTAGGCAAGTTGAAGGAAGCCATCTGGTGGACTTTGCTAAGGGATCTCATGTTCTCTGTTTTTCTTGTCCAGAGGAACTTGCTCTTATACAATGATGCACAAATCCTTAAAGGTGACTCGGGGTGACATCTGGGCTGTCTACAATTTCTTCATGAATAGGAGTGGAAAGGAAGGCAGTGATCTCTTCTTTCTAGTGACCAATGATAGGAGCAAAGAGCTTAAACCTGTATCAGGGAAAGTTCAGACTGGATTTTAAGGAAAAGTCCTTGAGTGAGAGAGTGGTGATGCACTTTAATAGGCTTCCCACGGAAGAAGTCATGGGCCCAAATTTGTTTGGGCAAAGCTTCATATATATGGTTTAATTCTTGGTTTCCCCAGTCTATAGTCAGAAGTTGGATCTGATGGCCCTCATGGTTCCTATCCAACACAAGATATGCTATGATTTTATTTTATGATTCATTCCGTTTCTTCTTGTCGGATTCCACATTAACTATCTGAGAGTTAACTTTCAGTATTAGTTGACTCAAATGATCAGAGGCAGACAACTAAGGTCTGAAACAAATTGCTAAATTGCTAATTCAGACATTAGTTAATCAGCCTGCTCATAACGATGCTTTTGGAGGTTTTAAGGAAAAAAAGATACAGGGGAAAAAAATGGCTAGTCCCTGGAGGTTTGAACCTGTACAAAAATGGTTAACACTAAATAAAACCATTTGTTATTTCCTTCAGTAATTAGAAGAAGTTGTAGCTGAAGAACTATTCATCATCATCATTCTTTTTCTTATACTTTAAAGCCTCAAAATATTGCATTTTCTCAAGAGCAGCAAAGAAAAAAGAAAAAAAAAAGGGAATTTGCCAGTGTTTAAAAGATTAAGACTAACTTCTGAAATTCTCCTATCAGCTAACATGTCTCAGCAAAGTCAGTCATTTCATCAGCAGGGATTGAAGCAGCTTAGATCCCTCTATACTGCATACAAATGAGATGGCACTTTTGGAGTTTCTCAGCTGTTCAAAAGAAGCTGGGGGAACTGTAGGAATTTATACTCAGCTTCTAGAAACACTGGCTTAACCTGAGGCCTCAAAAATCAGCATTTATGCTATTAAGAATGCTTTCCCCTGCACAAAAACTTAAAAAAAAAAGCTTTCTCCTGCATGAAAAAAAAAAAAGGAAGAAAAAACAAACAACAGTATTTCCTCTTATTTTCAGAATAAAATGTAACTAAGCTAAAGAAAACAAGCCATGCTCATCCTGGAATAAAAGTGACTAGGCAGAAGAAAGTCCAGCCCATCTAGAGCCCGTGTCTGGACAGAAACATCAACGGAAACAAGGAATGATTCTAAGAGTACCTCAGTAGTAAAGCATAGACTTGATAAATGGCACTTGAAACGGGTGTCACTTTTGCCAGTCTCCAGTCCACTGGGATATCCCCAGTTAGCCAGGACTGCCAAAGAATGATGGAGATTGGCTTGGCAACCACATCCGCCGACTCCCTCAGCAATCTAGGATGCACACCATCCAGCCCCATGGACTTGTGAGTGTCCAGCTTTTGGAGCAGGTCCAAAAACATCTCATTGTGGATCATGCAGGGCCTATTCTGTTCCTCATCTTTACATACCAGCACAAGGGGCTGTGTGTCCAGGGAGCAACTAGTCTTACTATTAAAGACTGAGGCAAAGAAGGCATTGAGTACCTCAGCCTTATCCTGTCAGTTACTGTGCTGCCCTCTGCATCCAACAAGAGATGGAGATCCTCTCTAGCCTTCCTCTTACTGTTGATGGATGTGTAGAAATATTTATTGTTTCAAGTTCAGTTCTAGCTGGGCTTCGGCCTTTCTCATTTTCTCCCTGCACAGCTTCACTATGCATTTGTAATCCTCAGAAGTTGCTTGCTCCCTCTTCCAAAGACCGTAAGCTTTCCTTCTGTTTTTGAGTTCCAGCCAAAGGTCTCCGTTCAGCCAGATCGGACTCCTTCCCTGCTGGCTCGTCTTCCGTGACTTGGGGATGGTCAGCTCCTGCACCTTTAAGATTACTTCCTTAAAGTATTCACAGCCTTTCTGGGCTCCGCTCTCCAGAACTATCTCCCAAGGGACTCTCTCAACCATGGTCCAAAAGTGACTAAAGTCCTCCGAAGTCCAAGGTGGCAACTCTGCTGACTCCCCTCCATGACTCAATAAGGATAAAAAAAATCTATCATTTCGTGATCACTTTGCCCCAGACAGCCTTCAACATTTACATCCCTCAGAAGACCTTCTCTGTTAACAAACAGCAGGTCCAGGATTTTGCTGCCCCTTGCTGGCTCCTTCACCAGCTGTGTCAGGAAGTTATCTCCCACATACTCTAGGAGCCTCCATGACTGTTCCCTTTCTGCTGTATTATAATTCCAGCAGATGTCTAGGAAGTTGAAGTCCCCCGCAAGAACAAGGGGTTGAGACCTTGAGACCTTACCCATGTGTCTATAAAGTATCTTATCTACTTCTTTGTCCTGGTTGGGTGGAATATAGCAGACTCCCTTCATAATGTCAGTCTTATTGGCCTTCGCTTTTATTCTCACCCATAAGCTCTCAACCCTATCATCACCATGATCGATTCCCATACATTCGCATTCTCTCTTAACGTATAGGGCTACATCACTGTCTTTCCTGCCTTGCCTACCTCTTTTGAAAATTTGGTAGCCATCAATCACAGCACTTCAGTTGTGTGAGTCATCCCACCACATTTCTATGATGGCAACCATTTCATAGTTTTCCAACCGCACAATGGCCTCCAGTTCCTTCTGTTTGTTACCCATGCTGTGTGCATTAATGTAAATACACCTGAGCTGGGCCACCTTTTGAACGGGAGAAGCCCTAATATCCTCTTGACAATACTCAGGTGTTTCCATAGTAACCAACCTCACATCAACCCTTGTGTTCTTCCTACAAAAAGGTGTGTCATCCTCCTCCTCACCAAGACACGAAACTCTGGGATGATACTAGCACATCCCCCTCCAACAAGCACTGACATGTTACATACAGGCTCCTTTCTAGTGACCCTGGTTTTACACCCACCCTCCTTTATACCTAGTTTAAAGCTCTGTCAATGAACCTTCCCAATTCCCATCGTAAAACCCCTTTTCACTGGTAGGATAAGCTATTCTCATTGGTTGCCAGCAGGCCTGGTCTCACATAAATTGAGCTGAGGTAAAAAAAATCCAAACCCCTGCTGGGCACACCAGGCTCAGAGCCACGTACTGATTTGCTGGCCATCATGTTCAGTCTCTCATCATTCCCTATAACTGGAGGGATAGAGGAGAACACAACTTGTGCTCCCGAACCCCTGACCAGTCACCCCAAGGCTCTGAAGTCCTTATTTGTAGCCCATAGGGAAGTTCTTCCTATTTCATCACTGCCTTCCTGGCAGGGGATAATAATCTGAAGGCCGAACTGGGGAAGGAAGTTTCCTCTTTACATCTTTAACCTGGGCTCCTGGGAGGCAGCAGACCTCCCATGTGATGGAGCAGGACTTATGTCAGTGGTGCACATAAAAGGACAAGAGGCAGCGTACACAAGAGGATGCACAGAAAATTGCACTTAAATGCAAGAAAAAGCTATTTTACTATGAAAGTGGTTAAATACTAGAATAAGTTGCCCAAAGAGGTTGTGGAGTCTCCATTTTTGGAGATGCTCAGAATCTGATCATATGCAGGCAACCTGGTCTAAATGACCCTGCTCTGGGGAATTGGACCAGATGATCTCCTGCCAGTCTCAACTATTATGTTGTTCTGTGATGGTTCAGTAAGCAGGCAGCACCCCTGTAATTGATCTGTACAAGTGCTAGAACTCTGCAGTACTGTGGAAATACGTAGCCCTACCTATGTCAGTTTGCATCTCTGGATAAACCACAAACCTATACTGCTGTTAAATTTGCTGATAATGGATTAAAAAATGCCATCAGTCACTTTGGTTTAGCATTCAAACCTTGAATGCTCTGCATAAAGTTCAGAGAAATTAAAAATGAACAAAGAAGAAAGATTGCTTGCTAAAATCACAGATGTCTTTATCCCCAGGTTCTACAGGCAACAGTAAATAAGTCTGGCTTGTTATCTCTAAATGTTGTCTAAGTATAAAAAGCCCTATCCACAATTAAGACAAAATCCTTATTGACTCTAGTATAGAATCTCATGGGAATTACCTGCACCCTCTCTACATACATTTTTGTAATTCCCACCAATGGACTTGAGACTTTCCATGTTTCCACTTTGGCCAAAAACAAAGTTTTTTGATTGTTTCATCATAGTCTGTTATTTTTTCTTCTTTATTTTTGTGTAAAATTAAATTACTTCCAAACAAAAATAGTTTCAGAAGTGTACCCTGGTTGTGAGATGTTTTAAACAGAACACGGGTGGAGCGTGTATCATTTACTGATATCTAGTAAGAACATAAAATACACTGGGCTAAACAAGGAAACCTACTTCAATGCAAATTGCCACATATAATTCCATGTAAGAAATCAACATCTGTAGTTATGCAGATAGATGAGGACCTGTAAGGATGTATCTATCAGCTTTTCTTTCAAAATGCATTACACATCTCTAACATGCATTAAGCCACCTGGCATATAAAATTGGCCTTGTCTGACTTTCCCTCATTTATAATAAAATGCCAAGAGTACATTAGGAGGTATTGTAACACCTCAGACATCCAAAAACCATGACCTTGTCTGGATACAATTGATGATAAAAGTGTTTTTTCAATGATGTTTGATTAACAGAAAAAATGAACTTTCATTCCAAAAAAGCATATCCCTTTTAAAGACAAAGAATGTGCTGTTGAAAAATCTGGTTTAGCCATAAACCCTTTGAAATCCTACTACTATTTAACACAATCTTGCCCTGCAATATATCTGTCACTGTTGGGAGATACTTTTTTCACTGATGGCCTAAAGAAGGAAAGTCACAATGCAGTGATTACTCCTACAGTCTTACTCTTTTCTCTTCTTCTGTGTTCTGCTGCCACTCATTCTAATTTGTCCTGTGCTACTGAATTCTTGGAGCCTTTTTCCAGTAATTGAACATAAGCACGAACAACACTAAAAACTTGGCGCAATTTATTAGTTCATTATTTGCTGGCACAAAATAAACCTTCCATAGAATCACCTATCACGCAACAATCTGAATAAGCAAAAAACTACACTAGCTTGCTGGAAATCAAAAGCCTGCCCTCAAATTTGCAAGGTGGGCTCAGAAAATCTCAGAACTGTATAGAAATTGATTTGTTTCCTGCATTATATTCTGTCATACTTATCTAATTTAGGCAATTAATGCAAAAGAAATGAAGAAACCCAGATGCAAGCAAACAAGAAGGTAATGAAGAATTGTCCTGTTAAAAGCGGGTTTCTGCAACAGACCTCTTGCTCACATGTATCCACACATATTAGTGTTTAAATCCCCAATGTAAAAGGGACAGGGGGAGGCTGGCAGTGCTTTTTAGAAAAGTATCATTAGAGTATTATCTTTATTTAGAAGAGCAGATGAGAATACTGGCCTGTCTAGTAGCAAAGCCAGAGTGTAATTACAGACAGCTTCAAAGCAAATCTAGACTCCCCAGGGAAGACAGTGAACCTATCTGGATTCAGAAGTATTCTGAAAAAGCATGCCTGGTGACTGGAAAGCAAGCCACGTGCACATTAGCCACTGATCATATTCACATGGGTTCAAGGCTCCAGGCAGTAACGCAGCAACAGAATGCTGTGCAAATCTTAACTCTGCTTTACTAAAATAGGCAATCAGAGGACTGGCTATCTTCAGTTGATGCAGGTGACACTCGGGACAGATGTATACGCTAATGAGGAATTTCAGATCAGTAGGGACAAGCATTAGAACCACAGTAGCTACTGGAGTACACAGCAAAGCCATAGTCTTAACTCAGAGACCAAAATCTACATAAGCTGTGCCTAATTCCTGACAGGGATTTGCACAGAGCAGAGTGATACGGTAAGAAGATAACACACTATAATCTTCACGCATGCCTTAACATTATCAGTCATATGTCATTATCTTCCTGCTCTCACACACAGGACTCTTGTTAAGTTTGTAACCACAACTCCCTCCTGAAAGTGAGGACATTCTCACAGACTTCAAATACAAATGTTTTTACACTCTTCAAGTAAATGTTTTCCTTACCATGCCTAGATCTTTCATCCTAACCAAAGCAGTAGCCACTGAAACCAAAAAACATCACATGGATCTAGATAACACTTTCAGTTCTCTCTGTCTCCTAAGAACCATGTGGTTAGTAGTGAACAAAATGCAGTAACTCTATAGAATCAGAACCTGCCTGGATCCTCCCTTCTTCACTTTCTTAGAGCTAGAACAAAGGAAGACAGTCATAGCAAACCAATCCTTTTTACACTCTTCATACATCGCTAGTCTAAACCACGGGTGTTAACCTTACTAGGATGAATATGCCATTGCATTTGCCTATGGATTCCTGCTGGCTGCTAAGAGCCAGATGGAGTATTTTTTCCCTAGATGAGAAAACATTCTGCTCCAAAACAGAGACAAAATTCCCTTGTAGCTGTGAAAGTACACTGAAGGAGGTAATGTTCTGTAGTAGAAAGAGAAAGGTGAAAGCGTGACTCTCTCCTATTTATAGGGTCTCTTAGTTTCACATCCTGTGGCACATTATTCTTTTGGATGGACTCTTGGAAGGTTTATTCAATTACCGGTGTAACCTCTTACTACCTTTCACCTCAGCTCTGTACTTCTGAATTTTGCCTTGGTTGGCAAGAATCTATGAGTAAGAGCTTTCGAGTAACACTACAGTTGCTTCAGTATCAGTGACTGTGTATAAAAAAAAAAAACAAAAAACAAATCTGTAACTATTAAATTTTGTAATCAACATATAGCACGAGTTCTATGCATACTGGAGAAAGCATTCCTAATATTACACAACTCTCAGAACTGAGCTGTGTCTTGTGTCCAGCACAGAAAAAGTACTGATCCTTCTCCAAACCAAGGCAAATGCTTGTGCTTCTAATGGATGTGGAAAGAATGCGATTAGTTTGAAGATCACCTCAACCACATACCAGCTCCAAATGCAAAAAAGAAGCTCTTGTCGGGGTATTCTTCCAGCAGCTCTTTCACCCTCCTTCCCATTCGCTCATTTCGTTTGTAGATGAGCTCCTGACGGAAGTAGCTGTCTATTTCTTGGGCAGTAATACGCTCATGGGCTGGCAGTGTAGCATTAATGAAATTTGGGACCTAAGACAGAAAGAAACAAGAAATCCTCAAAAAAGAGCCATTTATTTCAGACAGCCAGCACACGCAGGCATTTTGCTCTATCACTGAATGTGGCAATGGCTTTGTTTCTCAACACACATCCAATAGGATAAAACTCACAGAGGGCCAAAAAACAATTCTCAGACTTATACTGATGCATAGTGCCCTTTCCCTCAACACATCCTTTCACAAGTGAGCACATTATTTTATGCAAAGTGAATAAATACTCCTAGTTTTCCATACCATTGATCCCAAGTCTTGACTGTTTGGCTAAAGAACTATTTGTCCCTGGCCATCTTTAGCTATGTAACTCTTCCTGAAATTACCATGCATATAACACAATTATAATTACACTCTTCTAGGAGAGTTTGACTGGTTTCAGACCCTTGGGGCTGTCAAAAAAATACGTGTGCACTCTTAACTAATTAACATAAAGATCCCAAAATTTTCAAAAGAAGGAGGATCAGATTTTGTCAGAAAAGACAATTTAACCAGCTCTAGTTTTCCTGTCGTCAGGGTATCTTTTCAAATGCTGTGTTCATCTCCCAGGACAGCTGTAGCTGCAACCTCTTCCAAGTAGAGAGAATTGCATGTTCTGAGTTGCAGCCACTGGGGAATCTTCCATAAGTAGCTTTGGACATTGCAATTACAGAGATTGCTAAGAAAAGGGTCTGCAAGAGGGAGCTCCTGGGGAAAAAGAGCCACTAAGCCAGGTACTTTCCTTTGCAAAGATGCAGCACCTGCTAGGCTCTGACTCATAGTCTATCACCACCTGCTACAAAAGGGTGTTTAGTCCGCAATGGGAAATCTACTGGTCAAGCACAGTGTCTCATACAGATGATAGAGTTCTCCTTAAAAGTATAACCTGATGGAATCTCAGGCTATTACTATTCAACTCAACTGCCATGTGTAGAGGCCTCTTACGTAAGAAAAGGCATTTGCTTCTTAAGAGACATGCATGTCTTGGCAAGAACTGTTCTTTCCAAGACCCTCAAGGCAATGCCAGCTGTCTGCAGTCCATGACACTCCACCAGAATAGTGATATAGCATCTGTATGTTGTTACAGCGCTAGCCCCCTTTGAGAAGCCCTTTCAAATTTATGAATGAAATGCACTGTGAAGAGCTAAGCATTATTAATGACCAGGCTGCCAGCACTGGCCGGCTGAAGGATGTACAGGACAGGAAGGTAAAACACACGTGCAAAGCACAGTGCCAGAGAAGCAAGGGTTAGTATGACGGTATTTCCAGCTCTGTAGTACTGCACCATAATATCAAAAACCTATAGGAAAACTGATACTCTGCAAGGAGAACTCAGATACCAACAGACACTTTGTCAGCACTACCAGGCTCGAGCAACATTTTCACTGAAGTGCGTGAATTGCCAGGCAGTACCTCAACACATGAATAAAGAGAGACCTGTTGTCTCAGACTGAGCCTAACTGATCTAACACTCCCAACAGGCCAAATTGGTCCCTGCTGGGCATTTTCTTGTACTTTAAAGATCAGAGCATTGCATTCCACTGCGCTGCTTGGGAAACCGTTTCCCTAAATGAAGTCTGTGAGGCCTCTGAAGTTTTCTTTTCCTTAACATTCAGTCTAAATCTATCTTTGTTTCATTCTATCTATCTTCTTTGAACTTTGTCTGAAATATGCAATAATGCTTAGAGGGAAAACTGAAAAGCCTGCAAGTTGCCCAGCCTTACGCAAGTGTAAAAGTCAAGAGATCAATTCTCTATCACTGTTTGCACAAGAGTCTGCTTCTGCTCTACACTGGTGCTACGCTTGATCCTACCCAAGTTAGCACAATCCCAAAGGATACCTAGGAAAATAAAGGATTAACTCTTAGAGCTTTGATGCTAAAGCAAACATGACATTCATCTACAAGGAAAAGCCAGCTGTGCCTTCGCTGCTTGTGTGTGTTAAGATGGTATGAGCTAGTGCAGACTCCTGGAGGAGGAGACGCAGGAAGCAGACACACTACAGAGCCAGTCAGGTGTCTTTAGCCCCTACCTGCAAAGGGCCTGCCTGAGGGGAGACAAGCGTGAGATAGGAGTTAGTGCTACTGGGATGTGTGCACAGTACAAGGGCTGTGGTGGCAAGACTCACTTGAGAAGTGTCATGGTTGAAGATGATAGAGCTGAGGTCTCCACAGTTGTAATGCTTGATAAGATCTTCTGTCGTATAGGGGATCTGGAAACTGCCTGCTCGGAGGCTCTCCTGCTGCAAGAGAGTCTGATTCAAAGCAAAGATCACCTGGGGGAGGGGAGAGGGAGGAAAAGACAGAGTTCCTTGTGAGTTCTTGTCTGGCTCCTTGAGGTGGTCACAGACACACAGCTGGCCTCTAAGAACTCGCCAAAACTGTTCCCACTTTGAGAACCCTAATCCACATTTCACCAACCCAGGTTTCCTCCAGGTCCACAGCTATTTGCACATCAGGTCCCACAGACCTAAGCATAGGAAATTAGCACATAACTCCATGTGGTTTTTCCTGCAGTATGATTACAGGCAAAAATACAAAAAGATACAAAAGTGCAGATTGGGGTGGGAGGGCCTTCTTTATTTCTCCAGTCCTTTGAAGGAAGGGCACTCTTGCACTCCTAGACAACAGTATGCCTGCCTATATAGAGCTCTAGGCCGAACTGGCTCCTATCCACACAGCTCAGATAAGCACAGCTTGCTCTTGTTCATCTTCCTTATCCAGAAAGCACTTTTCACCTTGTCACTTGGTACATCCTACATCCTCCCAACCCCCCATCCCAGGAACTGTCAGGTTGGCTGGCAGCACTATAGGCCGCCACCTTCCCCACAGGCGCAGTTTGGGAACAGCACTCCCTGGGTGATGCTCCCTCCTCCTTGCTGAGTTGCATTCCAGGAAAATGAATGCTCTCACTCCCTATGCCTCAAGCTGAGCATACACCACAACAATGACCAGAGTAGTGTCCTACCCTTACAGGATGACAGGAGTCATCTTCAGACGTTGCTGTGCCACTGCCTCTTAGTGGTGGCCTCAGGGCCTTACCCAGAGAGCTGCCACCCCAATGCCTCTTGCCAAGAGCACACACAGACCATCAGCGCTTGAAAAGCAAAAGAAAGCAACAAGCTTTCATGTTACCTACTAGCTTAAAATCATTTATTTCTAGAGCAAGTCAGCTGAGGGATGTCTGATGAAGTCTTCAAATGCATTTCAGAATTATTCTTGGGAGGGTTATTTTCCAAGATGAGATGACACTGTTCAGTGTGATGATGACTCGGTGGAATTCGCTCTTCTTGGAGACTGGCTTCAAAGACCATCCAAAGCAATACAGAACTGGAGTGCCAACATGAAATTCACGCATAAGTGAACACATTCTTTGCGTACTCAGATTGTGTGAAAAAACCCTGGGTTTTGAGGACAGACAGGGTAGATGTAGGAACAAATGGGCACAATTCTCTCCTTTTTAGTGCAAGCCAGAAAAGTACATTGAAACTTGAAATCACACTGTCCCCATAGCTAAACATGCCCTTGTGGCTCCAAGTCACCGTGTATTGAGCCAAATATGTAAAACAAAATTTAATGTTAATTCCAGAAGTGTTCTCGTGAATAGAAATGTTCACTCCCATCTCACATTTTTTAAAAAGGGCGAGAATTCATTCTACTGTGCAAGCTCTACCTCATTACAAGAATATCTTAAATCTTAGCGTTTCCTTAGTGGATGCTAAGGAAGTTACATCAAACTAACCAGTGGTGATATTGCAAAGGACATTTGCTTTATTTGGAAGTAAATTAAATAAAACCAAATGGAAACTGCTTTATTTCAGGACATAAGTTTTCATGGAGGCTGGAGTTGCTTGTACTCTGAAGCCATTGTTTTCCATTTGTTTGGCTTCATTTCCCACACAGAGAAGCTCTAATGGATGTTAATGACCAGATGAGATTCACTGAGGCAGAAGCCAAATCTATGCTGAAAATATAAGGAAGGCTTGTACAGCCAAGATTATGAGGTGACGTGAGGAAAAGCTCCTATGCACAACCAGTCCAGCCAAAAACACTTCCATGAGGATGGCTTATAATGTAGGTTATTTGGATTACTGTAGCAGCAACTGTTGGGATAATTTGCCATTCAAGCAACATGGTCCTTACTAGCCTCTGCAGCCTTTCAAACAATTACCAGATTGTTACTGTCCACAGAGTGGCAGCAAGACCTGTAAAGGGTTTCTGTGCTGGTCAGGTAGCTCTATCTCAATGCACAAAGAGAGGCTATGCAATCTTTACAGTTTGTTTTTTAATCCAAACACAAACCAGCAGAGCGTAGTCATCATCTGTAGAGAGAACACTAACCTGCTGGATGAGACATAAAAAAAAGCAAACCTTCCTCTCTGCTGAACTCTCACAGGCTGCACTCCTGCTTTTGCCTTCTCTGGGCTGGCTGTCTGCAGGCTACACTCTGCTCCCTGCACAGCTCTTCCCTACAGCCTCACTTCATGTTTTAGGGGAAACAGACTCAGTCTCTCCCCTTCACACAGTCTCACCCACCTGGAAAGGAGCAACCAGGTCATTCCACAGAGGCATCTTTCTTCCTCATGCCCATTCAGCAGCAATAAAAAACCTGCACACAGTAAACTGCAGATGGCTGAACAGATCTGCCTTAAGGGCGCAGTTTAAAACTGGAATGACTACCTGCAGATATGAAGAATTACTGCACACATTTACACACGAATAGCAACAATGCACTCCCACAACTTTCAAATTTCCAGGCCTTATTGCTGACATGACAAAAACCTTTGAAAGATCTCTGGACTACAGTAAGGATATTTTTTTCTGGTGTGCAGATGGAAAACTTCATACTGGACACATGTAGAAATCTCAAGATTGTAGCAGCTGAAAGACTTGCCTGCCCAGATAGGGACGGCTCTTCTTCATGAGGTGCTTCATCTTTCACAACAAAAAACAAATGAAGTGCCCAAGATCACTGGCTGAGATTCCTGTACTCCACCCTTATCACAACTGCCTGGGGACACAACAGGTTGCCCTAGACCCCACAGCACTGCTGGTCAGCTTGCATGGTGCTATGTGTGCTGCTATTCCTTGGCGTGAAGGACTGCCAGGTCATATTTCCCCATGAGCTACATCTTTGCTCCTTTGGCTCCTGTCAGGCGTCCCATCAGTGTGCATAGCACCTGGGAGTGAAGTCAAACAACAAACACCTCGTAGTGAGGGGGCTTTCACCTCAGTGTGTGAGGGACAGAGTTCATCTTGGCTTGCTTGCTGGTAGCAGCAGCAGCCTGCCACAGCACCATTCTTAATCACAGCTTGAACACTGAGATGCAGAAAAGTCAAGATATGACAAATGGTCAGGAATCAAAACAGCATCAATTGCCTTGATGATTAGTCCTCCCTAACGATCTATAGTAACTCATGTCATCAAGCTTTGCATAGTTGGAGGTTAGGAAATGCCTTTGTCAAAAATACTCTCCACATCAGCTGGTCTGAATTGGACGATGGCATCTACTGAAGGGAGATCATGGCACACCTACTGAACAACTACACAGGATTACAATTTAGCGTCAGTGTATGCAGAGCCTCAGAGTCATAGTTTCTCTTCATTTCTGCATCCCATGTACCTTTCTGGACGAAGAGTGACTCCCAGGCAGAAAGAGGGCTGCTGGGTAAAGAGAGAGCTGTTAGCAGCACCAGGTGTTGCTTAAAGCCGTGCCCCAGGGAGAAGGTTATCTTTGGTAAACAGTAATGGATAAACACTGTCAGGATCTCAAAGGAAAGAAGATCTCTGAACCTTCTGTTCTTAAAGGATTTAATTTGCTAAGGTGGGTCTTGCTCAGATGTTGATAGCTCTTATCTGTCATTATTTCTGAAAGAAAACGTAAGACTAGGTACAGAGCAATACTTAATGAAGACCACAGTCATCAAACTTTTGGGACTGGATCCCAGTTTTGTTTACTAGAGGTAAAAAGCTGAAAGTCAACAGAGCATGAGATGGAGAAGCAGGGATCAAATCAGCAGTTGATCTGCAACTGCTGTGTTTGCGTGGCACAAATGCAACTGTCTGTCTTCCTGAATCTCAGTTCAGTTCTGGAGTCACTTCATTTCTAATTAGTCCAACAAGTCAAGATAACAATAGAAAAAGAAAAGGTTGAAGAAATTATTTTCAGCTTTGCTTAGAAACAAAAAATTTGTGCTGTGCTGAATTCCTCAAATATGTGTCTATCTTCCAATTGTCTCTTGCACTGTATTAATTCAAAAATCTTCCCTGTTTTGTAATCTGCAGAAATCACTCAACATTTGTCCTCCCTGCAAGCCTACTCTTCCTTAATTCACACTCTCCACCCCCATCCCCCCTGCAACTTTACCATACCCTGCTCCATTAAGTGTATTCATACTGGCATCAAAGCATCTCTTGAAAAGATGTATTCGGAGAACAAAAGTAACAAGTTTATTATAAAGAGATTTTTTTTTTTTTCCTCCCACCTCCCATTTCCACTGTGATCTCTCTGTCTTCCCCCAGCCCTCTCCCTTTTTGTACTGTGGAAAAAATCGATTAAGCTCTCTGGTATACATCTTGCAGCAAGCCTCATTCTCCTCCTGGAGATTTCTTCAGCTGTCAGGAGACACTTGTCCCCTTTGCTAGCATTGTTGGAGTGGCCTACTAGGCCAAGGGGGTGGAAAAAAAGGAGGTTAGAGCCCAGCAGATGCCTTTTTTGTCAAAGACAAAAGACCCCCTGCCATCCTCTCCACTTTTCAGCACTTTCATCCACACTGGATCAAAGTGCTATTCTGCATATGAAAGGATCCTGGCATTATGCGTCTCAAATTAGCCTATCGCCATCCTGCTAGCCTCCAAGTCTTGCCAACAAAAGCGTTCACATCTGTTCCATCATTTGCCTCATCTTCTGTTTTTTCTTTCCTCTCCGCTCTCAGTTTTCGAGGCCATTCAGCCCCTTGAATTATAGTGTGGGGAGCATCTTCCTTGCCCTCCGATCGCTCAGCCGGACAATTTGCTTTTAACTGTCTTACAGAATCATGGGCTGCTTTTGGGTCCTTCCTAGCGACTAACTGCATCTATTACAGCTTCCATTCAGTCTCTTCAACTAGTTCTTTCCTCTTTCCTACTTCTCAAAAGCACGCTTCTCTCCATGCTCTTCACCTGGAGGAAACCAGTGCTCCTCTTGGCCAATGAACCCTACTGCCCCAAATCAAAGACAGCTTCAAATCAAAGGCATCATGACTATGAAAGTCAATAATCCTCCTTTTTTATGTTAATGGTCCAGCACACTGAGTGCTGAGAAGAAAGTGAGATTCCTTGCTCCAGTGTGACACAGATTCTTAGATGTCTGTTGCCTGTGCCTAAGACTCTGGAAACTTCAACATACCTGTCATGAGGAACCCTGCAAACACCATTCTGCACACACAGGCAGAAATCTGATTTTGGCAGGGACTGAGAATACCAAGGGAAGATTTATTCTGCTACCTGTAGCCTTCAGAGGCATCTAAGTCACTTTCAGGATTATTGCACCAGATGAGGTGCTCCTCATCACCTTTGCAAAAATCTTTTGTGGAGATAAAAAGGAATGTCTTCCCAAATCAAGACTATTTTTATGAGAAATGTTGGATTCAGGCGACTAGAAAAGGCAAATGATCTGAGAGCTCACCCAAAGAACAAGAGATGAGCAGTTCAAGTCACCGAAACATACAGAAATAGAAACTACTCTGGGTTTACCTGTGAGCTTCAGTTTCCCACAGACTTGATTTCGAGTATGGTACTTGTACACAGAAGACAGCACAGAAAGGGGAAGGAGCACCTCTTCCCTAACACCACCACCCAAGGCTCTCAGATACTCAGTTTGCTTCAAGTCAGACAACTCAGATAGTGGCAGAATTAATGGCATTGAATAACTTGTCTTTGGTCTGTCGGCAACAAATTCACACTGGCAACTTCTGGTGCCAGGATCTTGCAGAATGTCTTTCCAGAACTGAACCAAAAGAAGCTCTGAACATGTTTGATTATTACCTGAATGTATAATACATAAACCAGTCACTCTCCTATTATGAGGTACAGAAACAAGGGGCTTCCAATAATTTGTCAGGCACTGTTGAAGCACTGAATGAATTTATCATTCTCCTCCTGATGCAGGAGAATGGTAAATGATACTGAATCAGAGGAACACTGTTTACGTTGCTGCTGAAAGAAACACCAATCTGGACTGTAATAGACTGCATTAATTCACAGACTTTTGTCTGAGTCATTTGAACAGTTTTAAGGCTTTTATGTTTCTAGTGATTGTGGGAGAAATTAACACTGCACTGTGTGCTGAATGTGGAATGAGACAAACAGTGGAAAAGACTGCTGCTGTCCAACAGATCAGTTTGCAGTTCACAACTGACACCTCCATGACCTTGTTAAGATTTGCTGTGGTCTTTCTACGGAACTAATAACATGGCTGTGAGCCCACAGGGGCTGAGGCTGCCCTTCATCCCCAAGAACCCTGCATCCAGGTGCTGGCTGCAGTTCCTCCTTGCATGGCAGGAATGCCCCAAGATTTCATGAACTTCATCCAGTTCATCTCCCACATTCTTCGCTCTGTGCTGGAAATGAACTGATTATGCATATTTGCATGTTTCTAGAGAACGAATCAACTTTTATTATTATTGTTATTATTGTTATTATATTTCTAAGTAATTTTGTAAATATTAGCAAAGATTGTTGTAAAAATCTTTACAAATCAAATCCTCATCAAATACATTTTTATCTTATCTATCAGAAATAGGAACCAGCTCTTCTATACAGTCCTGTACCCAACTGAAAGCAAAAAATGGATTTTCCAGATTTTACATTTAAAATTCCTGCCTGTCTTCTACCTGGCACTTCTGCAGCTAGCAATATCTAGCCCATTCTGGGCTAGCATTGCCATATATCTCCTAAACTCAGGTCTATATCAGCCCTGGGAACAATTAAACAATTAAAAAAAAATTGCTGGCAATTCAGATTTCTCTTAGGTACGTCCACTTTCCAACTCCCAGGATCATAGTGCTAAGTCTTCTTTCTCATAAATATTTTACAGGACAGTAACACAGCCATTTCAACATTGTGTTAGAATAACACAGTTGCAAAATGAAAAATCTGAACCTGAAGTTTCTTGGGCTAAGACTGGCTATAAATTAAAATCTGGCACCTGCAAATGCTATTGTTATTTTTCAAATAACCCTTCCACTAAAATAGGTTGTTTCAGTTCAGCTCCTCTTCCTTCTTTTCCACAGTACCCCTAAAACTGGTGGAAGCAGGACAAACATAGTGCAGCCAACAAAATGAAATTCATCGCAGAGTAACCAATGTCCTGCCCTGTTTTCTGTTTACATTCCTCTTTCTGTCCTTACTTAAAGCACGAGACAGAATTTCCTATCCTATCTGGGAAAAAATCCTACTAAAGCAAACATACAAACCAACCAACGCTAAACTGAAGTTGAAATTGATACTACAGATTCTTCTCACTGACTTACTCCACTGTAAGGAGTAAATTGGTCATGCAGTTGAAGCCTAACCCAACCCACAGCTTCATAGGGAGTAATTAAAGTGCTGGTTTTTTTTTTTTTTTAATCATCCTACAACACAATCAAGGCAATTTAATAAATTTGATATTGCTGATTAGGATTTGGCCTCCAGTTTTCTTCCACTCAACCACAGGTGATCTTTGGAGTGCTGCTAATTGAAATAAAAATCCTTGCATTTCCCCTCCTGCATAGATTATTTTATCACTTCTCTATAGCTCCGGTCACACACAGATTAGGACAACAACAAACTTGATTATCATTTGAAAGTTTGCTAGAACAATAACATGTCTTAGAAACGCAGCACACACTAGCTGAAACAGCTACCATCATTTTTTGTGCATCTTTTCTAGAGGTAACAACGGAATAATTTAGAAAAGAAACTGTACAGTGGCTTGAGTGCTTCTCCCTGTTTCTGTTAAGCAGATGTAAGTTGCTTGCATAATTCATATATGCATGAGCAAATCAAGATATAAAGCTAACAGAGTAAACAATCTACACTTACAACGTGAGGAACAAGCCCAGGCATTATTGTATGCCTTCTGGTAACCATGTAACGAGATATTTTGGATTTTCTTGAAGTTCTGCCAACTGGGAAATGCACGTTTCTTATAAAACATTTAGCATTGATAGAACATTTTTTCCACCTGACAGAACAATTAGGTTTGGGGACTCTGGCTGCCATTCCAAACACAGTAAGAACTTCAAACTCGTGTTTATGTCAAAAGCAACTCAGAGCACCTTCAAGAGAAGCACTTGGCTTCCAAATGAAGAACTGCAGAGCAATATGACCTTTTCTAGGCGCATGGGTGAAAGACACAGTTTATATTAGAGGTAGATGCCAAGAAAAAGCTCAAACAAGAATCACTGAAACTGTCCCCAGCTGGCTTTAGGCAGATTAGAGGCTGAAGGTTTTTAGTGCAAAAGCTTTGCAGGAGGAACTGTTGACAAAAATTCCACACAGACCTGAAACAGTTCTGAACTATGCTCTTCAGGGTAACTGTGAGTTCACTCACGTGAAAAGGCAGATTGGAAATTTATATTCCACCAATTGTGTCATGCTGGTTTCCTGAGTGGATCTTCTTGGAAAGATGTAGCTGGTTACACCAGAAGGCAGTAACTACTTTTACCTCCTCAGCTCCCCACATCAGTACATGACAAGTAGCCCCATTTCAGCCAACACAGCACGCTCCCCCTGAAATGCACTGATTTTCAGATCCATGAAAACTCACCTGCTGCCAATTTAATCAAGGAATCAAGGTAGTTTCAAAACTTCCTACAAACCTGGTTTGTTCTGAAAAAAAGTATTAGGTTTACATATTATTTCTTGACTTTCAGTTTTACTTCTGGAAGGGATTACTACATGCCAACAATCATGGTGTGACTGGCACACTGGAGGGTGCCACTCAGTGGGACCTTGACAGGTTTGGCAGGTGAGCCATGCTAACCTCAGACTGTCCAATAACACCTATTGCAAGGTCCTGCTCTGGGGCTGCAGCAATCCCAAGCACAAACATAAGTTAGGCAAAGAATGGACTTCAGAGATGCCTTGATTCTTAATCTGAGGGTGCTGGTTGAGCCAGCTATATGCAGCTGCAGCCCAAAAAGCCAACTGCATTCTGGCCTACATTAAAGGAAATATGGCCAGCAAGGCAAGGAGGTGATTCTTTCTCTCTGTTCCACTCCTGTGAGAACTCTCTCAGAGCAGCATGTTCAGCTCTGGAAATCCCAACGTAAGAAGGACACAGACATTGGACTAAGTCCAAAGGAGGGCTATGAAAATGATCAGAGGGCTGAAGCACCTCTCCTATGAAAAGAGGCAGAGGAATCAAGGGTTGTTTACACTAAAGAAGAGAAGGACCCAGGGAGACCTTACAGTTGTCTGACAGTATCTAAAAGGAGCTTACAAGAAAGTTGGAAAGGGACTCTCCCTCAGGCAGTATAATGATAGGACAAGAATCCCTTTGGAATTTTAAGAGACTGCTTCTGTTCAGCTGGTTTGCAAGAAACCTCACAGATCAGGTAACATATTGGTCTTAAAGTATAGAAGATTTTTAATCTGTGATCTTCTGTACCAGTTTCAATGTATACAAAGCCAAAAGAAGGGACAATTATTTGCTCTTTTAGCCTCAAGGTTTATCAGCTGTGTAACACCTTTATTGTTTTCCTTCCCCTGCTAAACACATTTTATAAAGCAGTTTTAAATTACTAAAAATAACTGCAGTCTACTAACTTATGAAGCCAGAACAATGATAGCTCAAACTGGATTGCAGTAGCTTCATAGCAGGCATCTACCAGCATTCTCTCTAGCAATGGACTGAAAAAAGAAGCATCACAGATAAGTTAGTTGGATACTTTGTCACTCAGGAAAGTGATGGAGTATCTCTAAAATCCTACCTTTTAAAATAGCTGAACACAGATTTCTTAATCACCTCAGTGTACAAGATAGACAGCAGTCCCAACAATGAGCTAAACTAGTCTTCTTTCACTCTTCCAAATCTTAGATAGTCAAATAAATTTGCAAAAGCCCAGGGCAGGTCATGTTCCCTACATCAGCACATGGTCAAACACACTCACTGTCAGGATAAGTGTCCTGGACAGGCATTTGCTCAATGACCTCTCAGAAAAGAAGAGGTATCTGCCAAGAGCCCATCATTTCACAGAGACATCAAGATGACAAAAGTCTGTTAAAATTAAAATGGCTTACGATAAGGAGGATGGCTTTGGGGTGTGATGAAACATGCTGGTAATACAAGAACAAAGACTAGCAAGATTTATCTCATGAGCATGTTGTATTTTGACCTTGGAGGAGAACACTTTGATAATTTATTTAGGCTAGGGAGAGCAATGTTTTCACTGAAGGAAAAGTTAACAGTGCAATGAGTACCAAATCAACCACTGTTCCATGCATGGAAGAAATGTAAGAATACATTAGCTAAAGGTCCATAACTTCAACACCAAATCAAAAATATACAGTGCACTGATAATTATCCAAAGCTCAGAGGATCTTAAATACGTAGTGGTGTATAAAAACATCACTATCCAAATCCAGTCTTGGAAATAATACATAAACAACCTTGTACAACAGCAGTCATTTGGAGACTATGTGATAAAATTGCGACAGAAAGAAAACAATCAGCAGTT
This sequence comes from Meleagris gallopavo, assembly GCF_905368555.1. NCBI lineage: Eukaryota > Metazoa > Chordata > Aves > Galliformes > Phasianidae > Meleagris > Meleagris gallopavo. The sequence goes on along the minus strand of NC_139435.1, from coordinate 55,683,949 downwards.
AAGCAAGGCAACAAAATTCTAGCAGCTCCTCTCCAAGCTGGATACATTCAGGCAAGCTGCACTTTCAGAATAACCAAATCTTTCCCAGGAACTCCCCAAGGATTAAATTCCATTTTTTCTTTGAAAACAAGTGCCTATGAAGGCCTGTACAGCTCAAGTGTAAGTCTTTCACTCAAAAAATTCTGTAAGTACAAGTTTGAATGAAAACACACCATACACGAATGAAAGTTTCAACAAGTTAGAGAACTCATACAAATATTTGCAGAAGTATCCTTCCGCTTTGTTACACATTTACACAACTTTACTAATGTACATCTTCTTTGTGTCAGGCAACTGCTACTGGAATTCCTTACACTCATGTCTCTTCAGATATGAACATTAGAGATGGAGCTCCACTATCCAGGTGTCTATGCATTGTAGTGACACCAGAAAAAAAGTTTAGAGATCACAGAACCATGGACAGATATAAAATAGATGACAAAAAGAAGCTACCTATTGGGTCAAGCTATGTTTATGCATACAATATATTCTCACTATAAAGCTACTAGATGCTTTTTTGAAATATTCATAAAGAAGAAAGGATTAAAATGCTAATCCCAAATTCATATACAAAGAAAATAAATTTGGTATGGAGAAGCTTGTGTCAAAATCCACGAAACAGAATAAACAATCTCTCATTGTGCATATACAACAAATTCCCCACATTATTATCCTAGAAAAAAACACTGCCCTGTTGATATTTTTGATTAGTTTTTATCTCTAATCTTTCTAAGTAGAAAGGGTTCTTGAGATGAAGCTGCCTACTTAGAACACGACATTTGATATTTGCTACACTGTGATGTATAACCCCAAATCGGGAGGGAAGCAACTCCAATGGGCTAGCTCCAGTCCTCGCTTTATAGCTCAGTCCATTCCATCTCAAAGACTCCAGATACCAGGATCTCACAATGCACTGGAATGCTGGTGTGTTGTGCTGCTCCACTCTATCTGGCTTCTCTATTCAGATTGGTGCTTGCTCACTCTTCAAAGCATCCCTAGCCCCAAATCTCCCTATCCTTTCCAATAGTTACCATTTTCCCAATGGCACTGGCTTGCTTTTTTATACTTCAGCTCAACCTTGTATTGATTGTCTTGTTCTGTTCTGGTTTTGCCTCCTAAGGGGTGAGCAGGGAACTCGCAAAGGAATGTCAGCAATACCTCTTCCCAAATTCTTCCAGATATACTGACATTTCAGTTTGGAATAAATGTGTACAAGAACCCTACTGCTGTAGGAGCCTTCACAGACACTGCCCTAATAACGCTCATTCAAAACCAACACCAGACACAAGTTGCTCTCAGTGCTACCAAATTTTGGATTCTTCAACATTTGTGATTGTGAAGTACAACTAAATACAGACCTAGCAGGACAACAGAGACTTTGTGTTCAAAACACATCGTACTTATACTTCGTAAGTTACTAAACACATTTTGGTATTGAACACTAAGCATATATGAAACAAACATTTTATTAGAGAACTTTACATAGAAGAACATCTGTTTGTCAGAGATTAAAAAAAAAAAGAAAAAAAAGAGTGAAATCACTGTTCATCTGAAAAACATTACAAAAGTATATATAAATCCCAAATCCTGAAACGGTATCAAACCTTCAGAACCTGTTGAGCAATTTGGAATTAATGCAAGAAAGTTATTTGAGTATCCCTAAAAGTATCAGAAGGCCTGAACGTTATGATCTCTGTGAGGTCGTGGAGACTGGTGAAGGGTTGTGGGAACATACACAAATTACAGGTAAAATTATGACTCAATTTAAACAGGTGGGTCTGGCCTTCACTTCAAATCTACCCAAAAACAGGAAGCAAATTATTCATCAGACCTTCACTTTTCCTTACTAATATATTATCAATTTATGAGACAGAATCTAACCAGTTCCACAAGTTAATTGCATTATTCAAAATTATACAGCAAACTGAAGTGAATTCCTCTCTGCCTTTAACAACTGTCTTTGTTTGGACAGATGAGCTAAAGTGACAGTTTTTCATACCTTGATAAGCTCTGCAGAGCACAGTGACAAAAGTTCCACTGCAAATTTACATAAAATGCATGTTCATTATTTCTCTGTATCAGATGCAATAACACATCTTTAAAATAGACTATTTGGGAATTTTCACTCTTGCGAGTAAACATTTGCTAAAATAAACCTTACAAGCAGAGAAATACTCCATATTTTAATCGGAAGTGAAATTGCTCAAAATGCAGACAAAAATACTACAGAATATTATTCAGCAGCTCAAGAAAAGTAGCATTCTTTATATCACATTTAATGCTGATACATAAAGTTGCCCCACTTAAAATCTGGATCTTACTAATGATTTTCCAGGTGCTATTCAATGCCCAGAGTATCAGATTTATCAGTTCTTTTGCTAGATGTAAACATTCAGAAGGTTTTGAACTGTGAACTTTGAATTGTGCTGTACACAGAAGAGAAGCTATCCATAGATCAAGCTGGGAGATGTAAGGGTAGAGTACGGCCCTACTGAAAAGCACCTAAGGATACTGGTGGAAGCAAGTACCTGGAAGCTGGTGGTGAGCCAGCAATATGCCCTCACAGCCTTCAAAAGCAGTGTGGTCAGCAGGACAAGGGAGGTGAGCCTGGTCCCCTGCTCTGCACTGGTGAGGCTTCACCTGGAGTACTGCATCCAGATGTGGAGTCTTCAACACAGGATAGACACAGACCTGCTGCAGTGCATCCAGTGGAGGGGTGCAAACATGATCCAAGGGATGGGACAACTTTCCTATGAGGACAGGCTGAGAGAGCTGGGACTGTCCAGCCTAGAGAAGAAAAGGCTCTGGGAAGACCTAATAGTAGCCTTTCAGAATCTAAAAGGGGGCTGTAAGAAGGAAGGGAACAGACTCTTTTATAGGGTCTGTTGTAATAGGATAAGGGGAAACGGTTTCAAACTCAAAGAGGGGAGACTTAAGATTGGATATAAGAATTAAGCTTTTTATGAGACTGGTAGTGAGACACTGGCACAGTGGTTTGCCCAAAGAGGTAGTGGATAACCCGTTCCTGGAGACACTCAAGGTTAGGCTGGATGATGCTCTGAGCACCTGATCCAACTGTAGGTGTCCCTGTTCATTACAGGGGAGCTGACTAGATGGCTTTTAATGGTCCCTTCCAATTCAAATGAATTCCATGATCAACAGTACACAAACCTCTTGGATTTTAATACAAATTCCCCTGTCAGAAGAAAAAAAAAAAAATCAAGCCAGAGAATACTTCAGTCCTCTGAAGTAACTGAGTTTCCCCTAACTGTCCAAAAAATTTAATCCTAAACAGAATACCACCTTCCAACTGATCAGCACTGCAATTTAAGTGTAATTCCCCTGGTAGTGTCTTCCTTTATAGTTTCTATCTTCCATCTTGCACTCAAAAGCAGGACTTCACAATATACCAGTAAATTGATCTGGTTCTGATACACTGGCTAAAACCCCTTATCCAAGAGTGCAGCCCCAGGCTCTGCTTAAATCCCCATCTTCTGCCAATTCAAGACTTCTCAATACTTTTCCTCTGCTGATTTGGGTTGACCTGGCAGCATTTAATGCGGTGGCATGACTACTCAGATAAGCCTCAGTTAATGACATTGCTGACTGTCTTGGTCAGGTCTCCAAGCCCACTAAGAGCAATTCCAATTTTTTTTTTTTTTTGGTCTGCTCCAAAGGTAAGGAGCAGAAGGGTAAGGCTCGTTCCTGACTGTCACATGTTCAGTACTTGACTTTATATGCTAATTGCCACCACATTTGCTTTTTATAACTTTTAATACCTCACAGACTCAATGGCAATCCGTGTCTGTGTTTTTGTATCAAATTCAAATTTAAGCTGCAGCGCTGATGTGTCAGATTCTCTTAACAGTGCCAGTGCAACAAGACAGGAAGTACTAAGGAAGGAAACACTTCTACTCTTGTTCTTAAGTTGTGAGCAGGAGATCCAAGGGAGACAAGTGACTCCCTTGGTATGTCCTCTATCTAGTCAACATCAACACTTGGCACCAAACTGAGAACCCCAATACCTCCAGTACAACTCCATTCTACAACTTCTTCCAGAAAGAGGAAATTCCTGGAGATCTCTCATATGAAGGGAATAGCATTGCTGCCAGACAAGCATCCAGCTTGTCTAACATGCATGCCAGGAAAGTGTGAGTTTACAAATGTAAAAATAGCAACACTCTTGGTTCAGAGGTGTGAACCAGAGCCACACACCAAGCCCACAACTAGTATGTTCAACTGCATGCAGGTCTCTGAATATTTCAAATAGAGTAAAATAAAACCTGAAGGCTGCATACCCCAGCAAACTACCTCTCTCATTTGTTGACCTTGGCAATGGAAACTGAGAAGTCATCCAGCCTCTGGGATGCTGCACTTCTGCCAAGTTCTCTTACTGTGAAAATCAAATAAATGTAAATCCTATTCACAACAATTGCCTTCTGTTTACAAGGGCTATCTAGCCTCTGCTGAGGCAATATCACTCTTCTGTAGAGACTAGAGACCCTTAAAAATATTATTAGTATTTTACATCCAGAGAGGAACATACAGACGATTTTGCTTAAGGTCCAATTAATTCGGCCCTATGTGTTCAGTTTTCTCAGCAATCACCAAAATTCTGCTCCAGAGGCTGTCACAGTTCTCTCAGCACGATCTCTTATCTTGAATGACTGCTGCTCAAAAGCCACTGGACCATCCTTCAATACACTGCATCAAGGCTATGTTTGGTGCAGATATGTGCTCACTTAAGTTATGATGAGAGACTAGCCATCCAAAAATACCTAATGATAGTCCACAAAATGTTTACACATTTCAAAAGCCATCACCTAAACAAGATCTAAGTAATCAGAAAATAAAAACAGTCAATACTTTACGCCCAGCATAATTTTTCTCTGCTGATGGAATTTTTGCAACAGCACTGTACAAGATGTCCAGCAGTTTTCCATCACCATTTTTCACCACTAATTTCAATTTAAAATACTTGGAAAACAATGACTGATAAAAAGCTGACTTGTTTAACCTTTTGTTACTTTTCAGAATTGTTTTAATTCAAACTGTCAGCTTAACAATTTCGTAGGGTATCTTTTTACCCTCTTAAAAGCTACTCCTACACTTGCCACTCCATTCTTCTTGGATTTTATATGTCCTTCTTGAATTTTCAAATACGCTGGTTAGCAGCCTACAGTATGTTGTGCTCACTCATTTAAAAGCCATCTGGTTCTGCTGCTTTTGAAATTTTAGTTTTACTGGTTGCCCCTCACTTTCTCTCCACCAATAACTTCCACTGGCTAAATCAATATCAGTTCTATTTGTGAACTCATTATCCAAAACTGCACTCTTTTTAACTGCAATATTTGTTTACTTCAGCCCGTTCACCATTCTCAGGTATTTCTACTCTATTCTTTCATGAGATTCTCTTTTTTTTTTCTTTCCTACTTTCACAATCTGGTTTTAAGATTTTCTCCCTCAACTGCAAAATACTGCAATAAGTATTTCTTCATTACAAAAGGACTTTATGCCACTGCAGACATGCTGGTGGAGAGTTCACAAAAATCTGGCCACCAGAAGATCCATTTTAAACCACATTTTGCTTCTTCCCGCTCCATTTCTTTTTTTATTACAGTCATCAGACTGCATATCTTTATCCTAGAGGCAAATTTTGTGTTCAGCAAGATGGGTAAAAGGCGCTGGATGTATGTGAGCACAAATATGTACAATCAAGTTTCTTCATATGAAAGGATACATAAGCAGCAAAGCAAGAGGTACAGCAGTATCTGTTTTGGTTGAACTCAGGAAGCCCTCTGAAACTTTTCTATGGTTACAGGAGGCAGGGAGGGGACATGGAGCAGGAGAAGGGAAATCCCACGTGAGCTTCCGTAAAGTATTCTCATAGTTCAAATTCCTGACTGCTGACAGAAGATAAATCCTCTGCTTTTGTCATGAGGGCTTTCCTCTCCAGACCTTTTCTCTAATAAACCCTTAACGGAGAATTGGATGACTTTCAAAGATGTCGGCAGGCGCTACAGCCAACAAAGAAGAAAAGGCTTTGCAGTAAGCATATGCTCTAAAGGGCAGAAAAAACAAACTGCAAAGAGTGACTGGACGAATGCACCATCTCACCAGAAGCTACCAGGAACTTGGTCCGTGGGCTGCTGGAGTTTAGAGCTTCTATTCTTGAAACTGTTCTGCTGTGCACATGACCTACGAAGATCTCAACCACACTGGTACAATCCATATAGATTAAATGCTTGCTACTCCTTTTTTTTTTTTTTTTTCCCCACTCAGTAACAGGTATCAAATACAGATTTCAGCCAGAACTCAAAAACCACTTTGTGCTATTAACCACAAGTTGGGGAGTCCATGGTCACACTGTGCTACTGTGACCTACACACTCTGTATGAGATCACTGCATGAACAAATATAGCTGCGTGAGCTAAGACATCATAATCCTTCCATGTTTCATTTTATCCTTGATACCATCTAGCACTATTAAATAAATATTTCCTATCCAGTAAAATCTTAATGGATGTACTACAAAATGGCATAATTATAATGATTTGCTATGTTTCTGACAGATTTGGGTCTGAAGTCTGTCACATATCCTGAGCTTTCAAATCAAAGAGGAAACTAAAACCAAAGGACTTTTTGTGCTCACAAACAGGCAACATGCTCAAGCAAGCTAACTCACTGGGTCTTCTCAAGACACGGGCTTTCTCTGTGATCTCATTCTATCTTTATGTAATAGTCAAAGGAGCTCAAAGCTAATTGCAAACTCTTGTCTCTCTCAATAAAGGAGATTTATTATAATTTCCCCTCCCCTTCCCCTCCCCCCCCCCCGTTTATAACTGAAAGGTCAAACACGTCCTCAGGATTCTTTTTCTCAAAAAAAAAAAAAAAAAAAAAGAGTATTTCACTGTGACTATGGATATAATGATCATCTAGGAAAATAACATCTGTACACAAACAAAAGTAAGAAATTATTCAGAAAGCAGCTGTACTATCAGACAGAATCTGGGGATGGCACAGCATCAAAAAAACGTATGAGTCAACAACATGATGCTTATGCAGAAAGCAGTGTCCAAGAGTTTCATACGCAAACGTTGAGAAGTAATTATGCAAAACACAGTGGGACCCCTGTCACCAAGCTCCCAGACATACCTTGCAGCCCTCAGAAAGACACTCCAACAGCTTCCCAGGAGCAGTAGGGTAGTGCTCCTGGCTGCCTCCTGCCCTAGCAGCCAGCATATCAAGGATGCACTACATTGGCCCGCTAACACCTTTCAGCTCTGTATGGCAAGGCAAGCACAGTGACTTTTCAGCCTCTGACACCTAAGCTGTCATTTGTTTATCATCTGCCTCAGGCCATATCCTTTAGGAAAGGACGCCCTAAAAATGGCTTGATCATTTCAGACAGTAAAGTTATTAAAATATAGGTAGCAAGTGTGTCAAGCAACACAAGGCAAACAGCAGGCAAGCTCTGATTTTATACACTATATTAGAAATTAAAGGCAAAAACAATCAAGGTGTCTCAGATTGGCATTTTTTACTTTACCAGAATCAACTGTATGGCTTACAACAACGAAGAACTTTGTACATTTGTTGCCTTGTTTTCCCAGCTACGTCTACAACATTCCTCATATTCCAGGCCTAGCAACTTTGCTTTATTTGTTTCAAGTGATACCAGAACATTCAATTTCTCCAGCAGCTGAAAACTGAGCACTGAGATAACACTAACAATCATATCGATTGGAAGGTTGCTTCATTCTGCAGTTTTTTTATACTTCCATGACTCCTCGTTTTAAAAGTTCCCAATGCTACTATAATACAAAACTGAAATTAACTACAGAACACAGTATTATATACACAAAAAGCCATCTATTGTGGAGAGACAGTGTAGAAAATAATAATCTTCTCCGAATAATTTCTCAGAAGACAGTCTATGGAAAACTATATCTTTTCTTGTAACTCGGTTAAACTCAGTACACCCGTAAGATCAGAAAGGTTTCTGTTTGTTACATGGCAAGATTGTTTCATCTTGGAGATTATCCACATAATTGTGGTTAGCATCCTCCCTGTACAGTGACACCTAGCAAGTAAAAAACGCCCATGTCACAGGAGCTGTACCAACTGAAGATGTCTGCAGACCAGTTCAGTTAGAAACGTTAATAAGTGGCAGCTGCAAGCAGTTAACTTGACTTCCAAATTATTCATTTTGATTTTACTAAATTATTAAAAAAGATCACGTTAGTATATTTATAAACCTACTTAACATACCAGATTACATTGTTAAACTAGCTATTAATTTAGCTACAGAACAGAAACCATTTTTTTCACAGTGCTCACAGGCCACTCAACTTGCTCCTACATCTTTGACAGATCTGTGATATGTTTCTAGCAACTGGAAAGGGTTACTAGAAGTGTGGTGGCATGGGTGTCTACCACACATCACCACAGGCTGCCTGAGAGCTTTACCTGGAGACAGCTGGAAAGTATGACATGAACCACACAGAGCCTGGATATTAGCACTGTCTCATGGTATGGAGCCTGAGCAGTGAGTTAAAGAGCAGAGAGATTAACAATAACAAGCAGTTTGTCTGCTCGTTGCACAGAGCCAGCTTCCACATGCAAAAAACTTGTTGGCCAGAGGCTCGACATTGCCAACAGCAACCAGCAGGATGCAGGAGGAGAGGCTGCTGTTGAGAGGACTGGCAGGAAGGACTGCAGAGCAAAAGCAAATGCCAAGTTTAACTCTTGGCTGGAGATGAGATTTGCTGCCAAGTTGTTGCAACGCCCATAGTTGTGCATGTTTCTCTTGACTGGAATGGCATCAGCCCTAAATTGTAAAAGTTCACGGGATTATGGAAGACGAAAGCAGACATAAAAGGATTCTGTGTCAGGGCATTCATACAAACCTCAAATTCTCCAAGAATTGCTTGCAACTTCCAAAAATATCCAGATGTCTTCTTTCAGAGTAAAACATACATTTTGTTTTGTCTATCACAGCACTGACAAAAGTAATCCACAGGGAAGAAAATTCTTACCCTTCATCTCACTCCAATTTATAGGAGGGAGAGGAGGTTCTTTTAATAACTGTATACCCTGTGTGAGATTAAGAAACAACAGTTCAAATGTTGGTCCGACCAGTTTATTACAGATCTTAATCAGGGAGATGGGGAAGAGGAGCATGGACACTATTATGAATTAGGGTAATGGGGAAGGGAAGGAGGGTGACAGAAGAGATGGGAAAGGAGGAGTCTTTATAGGAAACAAGAGAGAGATAGTCACCACCATGGATCCAGCGTGGTTCGTAGTTCGGTCATTGATCTTCAGTAGTGGTGGGTGGTCGGGCATTGTTCTTCTGTTGACGATGACAGTGACCATGGTGACGATGACCACTTTTCAATGGTAGTATAAACTTATTTATAAGTCCAAAATGGTTGAGGCAGTTCTCCTTAGAGTGGCAGCTTTCTGGCTCTGGGATCTCAGCAGAAACTCCTTTGTTCCTATCTTCCGGGACTTGCCAGCAGATAAGAGGGAGCAGGGATGCCCACCTGCATCCTGTTTTTCACAGGACACGATGGTATCATTCCCCAGTTTTTGCATACCAAGCTGGAGCTATTTAGTCACAGGCCAGATCTTCTGCCAGTAAACACTCCTGAGCACTCTCTTCCGGAGGCAAGCAGCTCTCTGGAGAAAGGTGCTTTCAAATGTCCACAAAGTGATGTCGATTGTCACACGATAGCACCCATCACTGGCCTCCTCAATAAATCAATCAGAGTCTTATCACAAGAAATACCTCAGGAAGCAAGCTTTGAGCCAAAAAACAAAGAAGGATTCTCACACCCTTCCAAACTGCCTTACACATCTAGTGACTTGAAAGCCCAGAATAAATGTGCATACAACAGCTGGATCTTTTAATGCCAGCCAAGACAGCACGCAGATGGGTGACCTGGGAAACGCCTAGGGCAGAGAGAAATCAAACCTATTAGAATTACAAGAACTAGCCTGTAAGTCAGCACAAGGCATTATATAGCTGGCTTTCTGAAAGGCATAGAATTTTCTGATCTGGTTTTCCAAAGTCTCTCTAAATTTAGGCTTCTGTATATAAGTAGCCTACATTTAAGACCCTGTTCCCCTCCAAGGACCAATTCAAATTCCTAGACCTAAAACAAAACTCAACTGTTACAAAGAAATATAATGGCACAATAATTTGAAAGTAAGTCAATTTGGAGCGAACAAAGGGATTTTTGGCTAAGTCAAAGAATTTCTAGGTCTTCAGTTTCCATAATATTATGATTACAGTCATTCACTGCAATTCAAAACAGAGAGATCTTTTTGTAACCTGCAAAATTCCTGTGGAAAAAGAAATCTAACAAGAGAGAAAAAACATTAGCTACTGGATCCATGCTGGCAGGGAATACACTTAAGAACCATTTAAGCTGTAGAACTCAAGGATATGGCTTGTTCTTCTCCATTTCAGGCTCCCTCACTTTTACCTTCTGTAAGTACAATGCTGCATCCCAAGAGAAGCTTTGAACTGCATGCCTGGAAAGTAACAACATCCTTCCATCTATCTTATACCAAACCCACGTTTCAAGAAGCCAAAAATCCCCACAAGATCACATTGCATCTGCCTGTATGCATTCTGCTCTCTCTTCCATATCCTTTCATTACTGAATAAAAGATATTCAGCAAGGCACAAGAAAGCAAGATACAACCTTCACCTCTGCCTTAGGCCCAAAAATCTTTCCCTTGCACCCCTGTAATACAGCAACACAATTGAAAGCAAAATCAAACTGACAAGCAGCACTCCTCACCCCCAGAAACCTGAGCACATACATTCAGTTCTCTAACTGCTGGAAAAATCACTTGTTCACAGCTCCTTCTGCAGTGATATTGATGATGGGGCTGTCACAACACAGGCAAAGTATCTGTGAAGAGGTACTCACATCTTCTTATGAACTGTGTCACGGAAAAGAACAAGGACGCTGCTTCAAAATCCAGTGTTAAGAAGAATTTCGTCTACATCAGACAGCCCAAACGATCAAAAGATTCTAAATGCTGGCAGAGGAGTTAGGAGCCCAAACACCCTAAGGTTAACAGGACATGTTCTTATAAATCTCTTTGCATTTTCAAAATCTGCTTCAGCCAACATGCATTTTCTTATCTGATAAAACACCACATCCAGAAACAAAGGGTGCATTCTGCTTTCATACTGTGAGAAGCCTATCGGAAAATATCCAGGTGTTTCAGAGTACAGGTCAGGAGTGCAAGTCTTATGGGGAGAGGCCGAGGGAAGAGGAACCGCTCATACTGGATAAGAGAAAGCTCAAGGGAGATCTTATTGTTCTCTACAGCTCCCTGAAAGGACGCTGTGGCAAAGTGGGGGTCAGCCTCTTCTTACAGGCAACAGTGGTACCACGAAAGGAGATGTCCTTAAGTTGTACCAAGAAAGGTTCCTGTTGGATAATAGGAAGAATTTCTTCTCAGAAGGAGAGGTGAGGCAGTGGCACAGGCTGCTCATGGAGGTGGTGGAGTCACCACTCCTGGGGGTGTTCAAGAACCGTGTGGATGTGGCACTGAGGGATGTGGTTAGTGGGCATGGTGGGAGTGGGGTGATGGTTAGACTTGGTGATCTAAGAGGTATTTTCCAGCCTTAATGGTTTTGTGATTTGCAGCTGGTATTCAGTATGTTGCCAAATGATCCTCTTTTTCGCTCTGCACTTGCAGTTATTGGGCACCAGTCCCTGCAGGCACAACCCAGGCTGTTGGTGATATTTACTGTGGTGAAAAGTTACTGTGATGTACAATCATTTGACTATGGGAGACAATGCACTCAGGAACAATAGATTCAGGCCGCAAGAAAGCATCTGCCAGAAAACTATTTAATGTAATAAATTAATTATCCCTTCTGTAATCTGGAGGGATATGTATTCCTGTTGTCTTCCAACACATCCATTGGTGATAGAACTTTGCAATACTGTTCTAGTCTCCAAAATCATTTAATTTACCACAATTAGAGCCCTGAAAATTCAGAAAACCTATGATACCAACTATCCCGTTCCCCTGAAATAATTAGGTAGATAATCACTCTGTTGCAACATTATGCTCTAAGGTAACAATGTTTAAGAAGATAATCTTCTCCAAAGTATCAATTTAATTTCTATTCCAAGAACAGAGATATATTAAGGGACAAAATATAATACATGTTACAGCCTGATCTCTGCGGTGTTCAGGGCCACTGTCAATCCTAATAAATCCTTTGCTAAAAGTAAACCAATATAAATCAACAAAATGCAACTTCAGTGTATCATTTACAAGATCTGTTTGTTTGTTTTTTAACCCGTAGTAGAAACTATCACAAGAATAGCATCACCTGAGGTTAACAGGCATCTTAACAGAATAGTAGGGAAAATACAAAAACCAACTCCATTCTAATACTTCCTTTTCTCCAAGTCAATTATTTGGTTGTTACTTACAGCATACATTTTGTACCCACCTACAAGAGAATCTCTTTTGTAATCCTAATTAATGTTTTCCCCTTTTCTCCAGATTAAAGAAGCATTCCTAGCTTCTGAAGTAAAACATTTGAAATCTCTTTTGCTTGCAATAGCTCCAGTGCATGTGAAAAATCCAAAGTTTCTGGGCGACTAATCCATCGTCACTTACATCTTTCAGGCTCCCTCACATACATCCTCAGCTTCTTTTGCAGGAACAACCCCACTTCCATACCTCTAAAGCATGGCAGAAACAGTAACTGCTCAGGAAAATGGATTCTCAAGCTAGGAGAGGATCAGTGTCTGAAGATCCCTCAAAAAAAGCTGAACTTGAGTGCAGCAACAGCATTGGACATGGTACCCAGTTTGAATAGCTATCAGCATAAGCTTGCTGTCACTTCTCCTCTTCCTGTGATCCATTTGCTATTCTATCTCCAAGTACTGGATAGACATTTCCATTGCAGTACCTCCAAAACAGCTCTACAAAGCACTATTAATCCTGATATTTTGCTGGTTCAGTAACGGCAGGAATGCCATGGCAGGACTAGGAATTAAAGCCAGATCTTCCAGTAGTAAGGTTTCAATCTTGTGACACTGGGCTCTTTCTCTGTCACATGGCATACCATGGTATCCTTCAAAGAAAAAGAATGTCTTAGGGCTGGAAGGAGAAAAAAAAAAAAAAATCCTAGAAAATGTCACTTCCAAACTGATGACTCAGCACTAAGTTTTTGTTTGTTTGTTTGTTTTTTACAGAACTTTTGTTAGAAAGGGGTCCATGTCAGATGCTTAGAGCAAACCATATCAAAGACCTCTATAAAACTGCCACTGAGGAATTACACTGCTGTCACACAGCTGGCCCCAGAAAACAGGGCTAAATGTGGCCCGGAGGACACCACATCAACTTTGTAATCTGAAGCAAGTAGCACTTCAGTATCTGCTTCCCCTCCAGTCCATGGGAATGCTTGCATCAGCTTGCTTTCAGCCTCCACCAGCAAACAAGCATTTCCAGTCCCTCCTTCAGATTACTGAAGCCTGTCTCTGTTCTAGTCCTTGTCTTGCAAGCTCTGTTTGACATCCTAGTTCATATCCTCTGAACTCAGCCTCCTTTCTTTATTATCTGGTGGCAGACCGCTATTATTTGTGAGAATGTATTCCTCACAGAGACAGGTAAGGGAGAGAACACCATGCAATATGGTGCTCTGGAGTATGTGTGTGGAGCATCTGACTCCTCTCTCTTTACGTACCTCTGCCCTGCAAAAGCACATTGCTCTACACTTTTCACAGCAAGTTGTATTTTGCATCATTGGGGCAGTTGCAAAACATACTTTACTGCCAAAGACAGTCTAAATTATATATGGACACTTATGCTGGACACTTCAGCGCGCTGTTCCTCTGAACATACTACAAGGAGTTCATTATTTGACAGCATTTGTTACACTGCAATTCACTCCTATATGGGATCGCATCTCATTCAATTCTCCTTCCCATGCAAGGCAGGACAAGATGCTAGCCAGGCCTCAGCTGGATGCCCAGCTGTGCTACCAGCTCTCCTGCTGCTGGGACTTCAAAGCCTATTGGCTTCTCTTGTGCAATCACACTGAGCCCCAGCTGCCTGGTAAAGAGGCCAACACTTATTTAATTCAGCTGACCTGCTTCACATGCTTTGAACTATTTGAACAGCCGATCTATCTAACAGCAGGTCCAGACAAACACCCACAAAAATCGCAGTGGAAGGAAGATGATTGAATGGAAACTCTTGCAGATTGTAACCAGCCCTTTTTCTAGGCTGGTCTCTCTTACAGTAAAGTTTACAAACTTCCAATTTGAAAGATCAACTCAGACAACAGTTAAACACACCCAGTGCTCCTATACAAGAGACCATTATCTGTTTTTAACAGAACAGTATTGATAGAGTTCATCTGGCTCCTCCTCTCTTTTTCTTCTGTTTTCCTTACTCCCAGACATATTTTTCCCCATGCTGTCCCTGTTACCATTGAATCCTCCATCAGCCTGAGAGCCATTTAAGAGTGGCTCTTTAGAAAAGCAGCAGTATGGCTGGCTGAGTGCAAAGGTTTCTCAGTAGCCCATTCCTTGCATTTGGAATTGATAAGCCAGCAAAGGCTTCAAGGCTGTAAGTGACAGATTTCCCTGCGGTACAACTCACCCCGTAGCTGTCAGCTAGGCTCACATACTGTCTTCTGCATAGTTTCCTCTCAGCTGTTCTCCTTTGGCTAAGAAACCCAGAATGATTTTGATAGGTGGCTCCAAAAAGTTGCACTGTTAATGTAGGTTAGCTTCTTCTAATTCAATTACAAGGCAGTGACACAAAGCCAATGCTATTCCCTCATCTCTCTACCTACTTTGCCATCATCTTTTTTGTGTTAGCCAACTTAATGAATGCATTGTAACTGTTCTGACAATATCTCAGGAGTAACAAATCTCTATTTCAGGAAGTTCCTAAGCTGTTTAAAGCAGAAATCAAGAGATTGTGCAAGTGGAAGGCAATTTATTCACAATGTGTTTCTTGTGCTCATTCTCCAGGTACCCAGTGGGTGAAATCTAGCTAGAACCATGACTACTAATTTTTACTGTAAAACCGTGAACATAAAGCTGTCATTGAAGAGTTACTCTGAACTGGAACATTGAGAATGACTACGTTCCCTATTTCCAAGAATTTCAGCTTTCATTGCTCACTCTATCTCATTTGAAAGAATGTAACTGAATAAAGAGAGTCAGTTTGTACACTTTGCAGCTGTGAAGACCCCAAGCCAGGCAAAAGGAACTGATCTGCAGAATGGAGCAGGAGCCTCTCCTGCCATGACAAAGTAGGCGGAATGTAAACACAGCACATTAAACTCAGCAGATTCTGCAGGGGCAGCCTGACGGGTTCTTCCAGGCACAAAATGTGAGAGTGAAACATTGAGGAAGGCATTCACCAACCACACAGTAAGAAGATTCTCTGCTGTCAAAGGACACTCTTCTAAAATTTTCTGACACAACACTAGGCAATCTTTGGCACAGCACTCCTGACAGCTTGCTGTACAGCACTGTAAGCTTGCACTCAAAACACACACCATCATGGTCTGCCCCTGCCGTACCCATCATCCCTGCCTCTCATCACTACAACTGCACTGCTCCACAGGAACACACCCTGCTCATAAGGCACTCAGCCTAAAAAGCCCTGCCTGGCAACAAATAAGTACAGTGGCCAGCTAAGCCACTTGGCACCCCAAGGTCTCACTTGGGCAAATAGTGATCATCTCCATATGCGCCCTCAAAAGATGTGGACATCTGAAACCCAAAGGGATATGTAGACTCTGATCTTGTAAGTTGTACCCTTTATCTTCAAGTCTGATGTTATGCACTGCTTTCCCTACTTGTCACTGCATTTGCCAGATGATGCACAGTACAGCACTTCCCTATGCCTCTAAGACAAGAACAGCCATCTCAAAAAATCTTGGGGCCAAATTCTGCAAAGCTTTACGGCTCTTGAAAATCAGAATGAATGGTAAACACTTAAGAGCAACCAGACCTCCAAAGAACATGACAGGCATGCAACTGGCAAAGCTTTCAGATTGGAGAATTAGAGGAGAATGCAGGGGTACCAAACCTAGCAGTTGGTCTCTTGCACTACAGTCCCTGCACACACAGTCATTTACTCAGTGACTCTGCAATGCCTTTGAGACTTAGCAGCCTCTGTCCTTGAGGGATCTGACTCTTGCCTCCTTCACTCTGGCACAAACCATCTCACAACCACTTCTCACAGTCTGCAGTTTTAAAGCCTTCCCCCACAGTTCCTTTGTTCTTTGACTCATGATGAGACAAGGCTGATCACTACTGCAGCTGTGCTAATCCTCAATAAATAAGATGGCATGTGACTAAAAATGAGATCAGCTAAAGTTGACAAATGGATTAGCTTCAGGAACTACTATCTGAGACTTAACAATTTTTCCTGATTTTTATTCCTCTGAGCCTGGACAACAATTTTCCTGGCACCTCATATTAGAAATCATACCAGAGATGAAGGATTATTCCTTCTACCCAAATCATTGTGAAGCAAGTAGTTTCTATCTCCACTGAAAGCAGATGCAGCACAGCTTTCAGAAAGAGGCTTCCCAGCAGCTTTAACTATTAGCTGTGACAAGCCATCAATAAAAGCCTCTGCTGGAACCTTCTGTAGCTAAGATAAGGAGGTTGTTATCAGCTAACTAATCTGCTATTACTCTCCTTTAAGGACTGAAATAGATGGAGGAAAACATCTTGGCCAGGGCACATGCAATTAGAAACAAAGTAAGTTATCTAGAGGATGTTTAAAGCTGTGCATAATACTTGCAATACTTACGGTGAAGACTCATACATTGGTGAGTCTCCAGGTTTCCATTACATGACCCGAGACTAGACACTGGGTGATAAATTGGCTTGTTTGTAGGGGAGGCAGGCTGAATTAGGAATCACCAGGAACAGAAAGCAAACCAGAATTCAAGCAGTGCTGAAGCACACATTCAGACTGGCAGCGTAGAGGCAGACATTTGCAAGTGGAAATGCTATGGTCAAAGAGGATATTGCTCAAACAGGTGCAAGATCCCAGCTTCAAAGCAGGTGTTTCTCTTAATTCAACAAAACTGCACTTCTGCCTGGCATGGGTGGTCCAGGAAGGAAGGAAAGTACTTTTTATCAAAAGCCTTAAGACAGGCTCTGGACTAATACCAAGAATACAAATTTTGCCATATCCTCAAGACAGAAAGATAAACAGATAGCCACTAGTTCATTGTGGAAATCCTTAAGAAAAGTAGGAGAGTACAGAATCTTGGCTGGAAAGGGAACTCTGCAAAGACACAGCAACTGCCATCTTTCCAACCATGGAAAAAGCTACACCTGTGCTCCCTCACGAGGAGGAAGTTAGAGATGCCTGCACAGCTCTCACCACTGCCAAGGCTGGAAAGTTTTTTAACCCTCTGACAGAAAAGCATGGTCTCTGTAAAGAACATACCCCCCTGAGCCCACTGTTTCTTAGTGAAAAGAAGAAGCTTTTCTGCATTAGGAGTAGAAACCCAAGTCATACCCCCTGTCTTCCTGCTGGAGTACCTCCACCAAATCTCTGGTTGCGCCATCTGCAGATCCAGCAGAACAGCTCATCAGATCAGGATGCCTGGCATGTCGTGGTCCAGGGACATTTGCTTAATGGCTGACTTGCTTTTAAATATGAACCTTGGTGGAGGCCAAAGTATCTTGCTTGGAGTCAATCCTTAGGTATGCTACTGGTTCACATCACGCTTGCCTAATTGTTTTGGGAATAAAAGAGTCTGAATAAACTATGGGGGAAAAAAAAAAAAAAAAAGGGAAAAATGGAAACTCTGGCCAAGGGCAGCATTAAACTGGACAAAGGAGCCAGGCAGAAATGCTGTTAAAACTCAGTTCTAGCTCTGCCCCCTTGTGCTTACTACAAAAAGGGCATGAGTTTGGTATTTGGGGAGAGAAAGAAAGAATGAGAAAGTCTGCTCACTTTAATGGGGAACAGGAATGAATTTCCTGATGTCCATGGAGTTCAGAGAAGAGACAGGAAAGCAACAGGAAAGTAGGATCGTGCATCCTGAAGAGGATAACAGTGCGAGGCAAAGAGCAGGAATAACACAAATCCCTATCCCCTCCCCTCTCCTACAGTCCTGTGCACGCAGCAAGCATGCCTCAGGGCCTGGCACTGCAAAAGAGCATTTAGCTTCCGCATCAGCAGCAAAGTGTGCCCCAGACTGCATTTATATTAGAACAGGACTGAAGGGAAAGAAGGAGGGAGGAGATAAGCTGTGGGAAAGTGCAACTGTATTTTTTTCTTAAATCCAGGTCTACGGCTCATGACTAAATGTACTGAAACACTAGTGAAGTTTTAGGGAAGGCAGAGAAAGGTGGCTGATTTCAAACTGCAGGAAACAGAAGGGTCACTTGGACAGTTTTCTAACAAGCTGGAATTAATGAAGCTGGCTCTGGCCCATTTAATAGTTATTCAGCCCTCATCCAAAATTCAGGTATAGGTACCACATGAAGACTAAGGAGAGTGGAAAACACATAATTAAACCAATGAATCAGTGCTGATGACTTGACCAAGTGAACACTTATCTGGAGATGAGTCTGCGTGACTAAAGCATCAGTACATGACTGTAGCACCAGTATCATGTAAACAGAACTTTGCCTGATACAGGAAGTGGTACTTCACCTGTCTGGGACACATCGTTGGAGTGCAAGGAGGGACAGGCATGAGGGACAAACCCACCACCTTCACAGAGAAGCAGCTATAAGCTCACTATACACCAGCTGTTTTTCCAAAGAGGCCACTATCCTTAAAAGCATAAGGGCCTAATGCTCATATAAAGAGAACTAACATC
This sequence comes from Meleagris gallopavo, assembly GCF_905368555.1. NCBI lineage: Eukaryota > Metazoa > Chordata > Aves > Galliformes > Phasianidae > Meleagris > Meleagris gallopavo. Next base: position 55,665,039 of record NC_139435.1, on the reverse strand, counting down.
ATAATTTATTTCTAAGACTGTTCCACTGGGCTCCTAGTCTCTGAAGCAGAAATCCACTGGTGTCTTGCACACATCCCTTCATGACTCACACTCTTGAGCCACTGCCTCAAGAAACAGCAGATGAATTTTCACAAAATCCATTAATACAAAGCAAGAATAACAGTATTCTGATTTTCATGGTCCATCTGCTCCACCACAGCCAATCTTTGTCTGTATGCTCAGTTTGCAGTGGGAGTTCTTTGCTGGACTCTTAATTTCAACATGGCTTGTCACTGAGAAAGAAAAGGAAAATGCCACCACAGCCTATGGTAGCTTCCCTGCAAAATCCAAAGTAGCTCTGAGGCAATTCACCTTCATTTTTGGTTACACAGAATCATAGAATCATAGAATTACTCAGGTTGGAAGGGACCTCAACGATCATCAACTCCAACCACAGCCTAACCATAGTACCCTAACTCTAACAGCCCTCTGCTAAATTGTATCTCTGAGCAAGACATCTTTGAGGACTGCTCCGGAGCTGCAGAATCCCTTTTGCTAGTCTCTCCTAAACCAAGTGCTGGCTTGGCAGGCATGTTGCTGATCCATCACTCTGCCTACAATTCCACAGCCATCTGTCCATTTCCTCCAGATGTGGACAAACAGCCTCTCTCTCCAGAGACCTAGCACATACCAAAAGTGCTAGGCACCAGAGATTACAACTGCATAGCTAGGCAGAGAACATCAAGTCACCACAAATGCTTCACTGCACTGCCTGGGGAACTCCCCTTACACTAGCAAACAGTCATGCAGCTACCCTTCCAAGCCACCAGTACTCAGCTCAAGTGGGAGCCTTTTTTTAGAGGGATACCACTTGCAGCAGGGTAAGCAGATGTAGTAATAATCATGGACTGTCTGTTAAGGACTTGCCCCCAGCAAGCTCACAACTTCAAAACAACATGGAGTGCTTTACACTCCATCAACCTCAGACTATGAGACAGGTCTTCCAAACACCAAGACAGCCCTGAAATACTACTTGTCTGAAGGGTGCCTGAGCAAGCCAGCATGCTAGGCCAGGTTCTCAATTCTTGCAGAATAAGAGGAACATGGAAGACATCCTCACCTAACTAGGATGCTGTCTACAGCAGAGGCACCACTGTGACATTTTGCAAGCAGTTTTCTGATAGCAGGAGTGAGCTCCAACTCTTGCTTTGGTCACCGGGCCAGGATTCAGCACAGATTGGAGAATTTGGCCTGGAAAAGTAAGTTCTTAATGCCAAACAGGACTAGCCTAATAATAATAACCAGATTTTAGGCAAAGGAAACTGGATCACTCCCAGAGAAATCATTACAATGCTACTGCGCAGACATGCTGCAACTCTCCCTATTTCTGTTACCTGGGAGAAGTGGCTGACCCCCACCACCACAGTCTCCTTTCAGGTCATTGTAAAGAGTGATAAGGTCTGCCTTGAGCCTCTTCCACACTGAACAATCCCTCTTCCTTCAGCTGTTCTCCATAAGACTTGTGCTCCCTCATACCTTCACTGCCCTTCTCTGGGTGCACTCCAGGGTCTCAATGTCCTTCTAGTGAGGGGCCCAACATGTTGTTTCAGTCTTGCTGAAATCCCAGCTTCTGTGCAGAGGCTGTGCAGCACAAGGCCTGCAATTTTAAGTGACGGCACCCTGCCTTCCCCTCCCCGTCCTCAAATCACGGTACATTTCTTCTTTAATAATTTATTTTTGTACTTGTCATTGTCCAAAGAAAAACATAGGATGGTTTCGGGCCAACATGAAAAACTAGAAAACAAACTCACAAAGCTCTAACCTGAAAGACAGAAATTGACAAAAAAAACTTAAGAATCTATAAGCTGCCTGAAGCTGCCTGTCTAGCCTTGATTTCAGATGTCCAAATGCCCCAAATTAGTATTTTATAAGACAGAATTAAATGTACATTGATTCCACATATGAATCAGCAGCCCTTAAACTCCACCTAGCAATCTTTTCTCTTAGAGCAAAAGATTATTTTACAGAGAGCTATTCAATGTGATTTGAAGCCTGGAATGACAGCAATGCCACCAGGGTCCAAGGAAATCTGTTCAACCAGTGAATTGCCTCCCCCAAAAAATCAATGATATTTTCCAGCCTGATGGCATGCATCCTCAGCGTCTAGGCTACCAGGCTTGGGTCTTTTGCTGCCCCCTCAGACAGATAACTGAACACGTTCACAAAATGACTTCTCAATTTCTTTATAACACACTTCACAGATCAAGTTTCTCTGTTCTCCTTTTGTACTGGCTTGCTTCAGATCCCAAACTGATCTTGCAGCTCTTTTCTGATCCTGCTCCACTTTCATTGCTCCCAGAACCACTGGCACCAGGATTTGGCTCCCCAGCACATTTCTCCCCTGCTCACACCATTCATTCCTTTGAGGATTGCAATCTTCCGCCTGGCTGTAGCACTGTGCTCAGTTCTTATGCTGGCTCCTTATTTTCCAACCCCCTGCACTGGAGGTGCATTCCAGATATGGTTCCCAGCCATGCTACCAGGACCTCCACACCCTGCTCCTAGATGTAAGACCTTGCACTTAGCAGCATTAGAAGAGTCCAGTTTTCTGGTGGCTCAGCTCTGCTCCTGTAACTGATCTGTCCTCCATCTCCTGCATGAACTCCATCTCTGTACAAACAATTATTTGCTATTTACACCACTCACAAAGCCACCAAAGGCAGGGCCACAAACAAGCACCCTGACTATTTTTTTGTGAGCAATTTTCAACTTCCCTTCTTCCTGGGGGAGGAAGGTTCTCCATTTGCAGCTATTCTTTGACAACTGTCTCCTCCTCATGGTCTTTGATTTTGTCTAATGTGTACTCCTATGCAGAAGTCAGAAATCTTCAAATCTACACATAGTTACATAATCATGACAATGTTTATCACCAAAACTAGTATCAAAAAACAAGATCACGTGTGTCTGACATGGGCCATTTTCCTTACGAGTGACACTGGCTGTCATTCTTCTTACAGCTCTCCACCAGCTCCAGTGCCTACCAGCCTTCTCGTTCTTTGGGAAAACTGGTTGGGTTGGCCTGACAAACTATCCACTCATTATCCCATAATAATGCTGACAGAAGAGCTTTCTTCTATTCCCCTGAAATTTTTCTACATTAATGATTAAAGGAGATCCTTAATTGTCTAAATATTCTGGACTGTAAGTTAACCATTGTTAATGTTTTGTACATTTAAAAATGCTGACATTTAACATTTTTCCTAATTACTGGAAATAATTTCTTATTGAAGCAAAAAATATTCCTTTATGACCAAACTGTGAACACAGTCATCTTCTTTCCAAACACCAAGAAATAGTTACTGGTTATTTCTGCCCCTTCTACTTCATGAGCAACAGTTTTGCAACTGTTCAATATGGAGCCTGTACCACTGGTAGGATTTCACGAATCCCCGACACATTTTAAAGAACCCCTTCTTATTGTTCCAAACCCGTTGCCCAAAGGCTCGTCACTGGTACCCTTCAGTTCTCTCATCAATTGTCTGCATTTCCTTGCAGATTACTTGTCCATGTAGCTTCCTCTATTTTTCCATTCATTGTATTTTGGGATTTTTATTGCTGCTTTCATCTTCTCTGTTAACCCAAACAGCTTTTTTTAACTAAAGAAACCATCTTTGCAAATACAGAATTGTGGTTTCTCAGGGATTTAATATAGGATTCTTGAATAACTCTCAATTATCATTCTCATTTTTATGCTTAAGTTTTTCCTCCTACTTTATTTGGCCTGTAATTATTTTCAGCTTGGGGAAATTGGGCCCCTTTAAAGCACCAAAGATACACATTACTGGTTGAGACTCTGTATTCCCTTTTCACATACCAAGTTAAGTTCAGCCACGAGAAAACATTTCATCAGTTCAGTGATTAATCTATTTTTATTAACCTGGATGAGGTCTAACATTGCATAATTCCCAAGTTTCTCCCAGTGCTGTAAAAACCTGCTTGAAACAGAAAAATGGAAGAATAACTTTTCTCTAGCAGATTTTTAAGAAGCTGCCCACCCAAGCTGTGCACAGTACTGCTAACAAGTATACCCACCCCCTGCAGCAGTGTTCATTAGCTACAACACCGAGCTCTCCAGGTCATCGTCATTTAACTTGCCAACAGCTTCACAGCAAATAAAGATACACAGTGCAATCCTCTCCTCTTTCTTCATTTTGGCCTTCCTAGAAAGAATAGCTGTCGCCTCTTTATTTTTACACATTCCAAACATGCAGCTCATCCCACCAGACACCACGTGTAACAATAGCCCACTAATCTTAATAAGCTGGCCTTATAAATTCACACAGGACTGACATCTGTGATCAAATTACCCTAGCCTAACACATTACTGTTTGCTGGCTGCGTAGCAGAAACTGCCCAGAAGCATGGCCTTAGGCTGCAGTGCATGTTTATTTTTTAGTGGTAAATCCTGCATCAGCACCTCCCAACCACTCCTTCCATCCCTGTGCTTTACAGGGTAAAGCCTTTCCGAAGACACGTGGGAAACTGAAATGTGGTTTGTTCAAACGCTGAAGCTGTTACTGAGCACAAATGGCTGAGAGAGTGGGAGCAAGAAGCCAAACTAGGAAGAACAGAGACGCTTAAATATCTTAGCAAGTTTGTCACCAAGGCACACCACCACTTATCCAACACACACCCACTATGGTCCCAAGGAGGGAATATACACACACATCTCACCTCAGGAAGTCTGCAATCTATTGGGTGATGGAATCTTAGCCTTAAAAATCCCCCAGTACCATTTTACCAGATCTATCAATAGCAACAAGACTCCAGTCCCTCTCTCAAAGAAAAACAGATGAATTTGGCATGCTTAACCAGTACATACAAGTGGTCATACTGCTGTAGATTCCCAGCAGAATGGGTTAACTGGGCCTGAACAAGGTTAAGACCCTCGAAACAGATCTTAGGTCCTCAGCAGCAAACCTGTCTGTGCAGTGCTGGCTCTGGGCAGGTCTTCCCTGCTGAGACATCCCTGCTCTATGTGCCAGCAGCCACAGCATGCAGTCTTCCAACAGCTATGGGGTGTACTGCAAAAGACCTGCGACAGTCAGCTTTTCACTGATCCTGTACAACTGTAGAGTGCTCTAGAATTCTTTACCACTGACTGAGATAACTCACGTGTCTTTCTGGTTGCAAAGCAGAGGGGTAAGAAATGCAGAAAGATACCACGTTGGGGAGCACCTGAGTAATGTATGCAGCTCTCCCCTGAAAAGCAAGTAGAAAGGAAGTGCAAAGCAGTAACAAGGCTTGGCTTCCACACTCTGTCTTCAGACATGCCAGGGAGCCAGGGCTGAATGGTCTGATGAAAGATGGAGATGCTTAAGACAACATCCAGATGAAAGCTCAGGCTTTTGCAGCAGTGATAACCTTCAAGTAGCTAACCCAGCACTCTCAGCAAAAGCCAAGTCCCCATGTGAAAACTCTACCTACACTGTATCAGAGGAATCCAAGGCTGTAGTATTAATATTAGGGTCCTCAATACCCTGCACTGGCATGCACACACAGCACATCTCCACAGGGTTGCAGCTCTTCTGCTGGTTCAGAGATTCTTGTGTTATTTATGCAATTGGTTTCCTCAAGAAGACCAAACATTTCCTCTCCGTTTGTGGTAAGCTCTTCAAAATGCCACAAGGTGCCCATTGGAAAAGCAGCAGGAATGCAATTCCATGCTGCCTTCCTTCAAGCACAAGCAATCGCATGCTTGGAGCAGGCTCCATTGTCAGCTGGGCAGAGCATATCGCTCCTTGGACAGGATGGGTCACTCCCTGCAACATTCCAGAAACCTAGCAAGATCCAATTTTAAAAAGTGGAGGAGGATAATTGTATTTTGGGCAGTTCTCAGGCCAGTAATATGGCATGATGCTCTCCTCATGAGCTATGCATCTCAGCGGGGTCTCTTGCCACAGCTACTGCAAGCATCCAGCACTGGTCACAACTCCTTCAGGGGACAACAGCTCACCAACAAAGGCAGCAAGCACCTCAGCTTTTATCTTAGTGAGAGAGTACTTATCAACATACACAGGATGAGGTTTGCTGCCTGGATCAGGTAACACCTACTAGCACTGATTTATTTGCAGCAAAATGCACAAACTGAGAATCCAGAAAATTTGAGCTTATGTATTATGTTGTGGGGAGGAGAGGGAGTCAATGAGAGACAATGATAAGTGACAAGTAACTTAAACAGAAATTAAACATTTGATTAAACAAGAGGAAAGTCACATTCATAGCATTAAGTCCACTAGTGATGAAGCCTCTGTCAAAAAAACTTTGCACTGAAAGCAAAATAAGTTAACACAAAAACATATGGAAAAAAAAACAACCATTAAAAAAAAAAAAAAAACTCCCAACAACAAATCCACTATGTTCTTTGCTAGAACATTCTCGTGACACGTTTACCAGATGCTTCAAGTAAGGCCAGCCTGAAACACTGTATTTTATTTTATTTTATTTTATTTTATTTTATTTTATTTTTTGCCAAGGATTCATTTGAGTGCTGGCAAAAGCTAACAATCCTACTAATGTTGTCAAAGCAAGGTAAAGGAAGAAAGAAAAGTACAAGACCAGCTACATCTTCCCTTACACAGTTACATCACAGGACTGAGATCATAGTAAACTGCAGACCTAAACAGTGCTATACATTTGGTTCTAATTGACAGGATTACTCTTAACTTGTACGAATCCCTCCATAACTACCCTGTGGTTTCAGATCTCTCAATCAGCTACTCTCCAAGTACTTGTCAGCTCACATTTGCCCACTGTATACTCGAAGAAGTTAATCCTAATTAAAAGGAGAGAAATGTGGATTTAAAAGCACTCCTGCAAGGACTGGACCAGAAACACTGCACACGTAGGAGTCAAGCTCTGAAGGAAAATGGCCATTGTACCATCTAGAAGCAGTGCCTTGTCCAGTTGCCTGGAAAGACAAGCTGTTGCTTTCAAAAGGCGCAGCATGTCCAGGGTTAAGGGGAAAAAGCAGTACAAAGCCCAACCTACCATGGCATTTGTCTTATGAAAGTGATCAATAAGACTAGGAGGACAGGGAGCACCAACCAGCAGATGAGTGCAGGCAGCCAGTAGCCAGCATTCCCAGCAAGGTCCACCTGCAGGCACAGCACCAGGCTTGCCTGGCAGTGCCTGGGGGCTGCATGTGCACCAGCAACATCTGCGTTATTTAGCATCTCTAGGAGGGTCAGACCCTTCACTTCAGCTACTACCACTGTCTCCTCTCCAGGGAGAAAAATGCCTCAGGTGCATTTTGTGAATGATTTTCCTGTGCTCAGAGGTGTACATGCCTACCTACTTCCTATGATGGCACCGCACTTACTGAGTGGTTCTTCCTGTCCTCACCTCAAGGGAGGCAGAGGAACATCCTGAATGACAAGAAGCATTGGGGGTACATGTGAGACACCCTGGTGTAACTGTTCCTTCAGGGATCTCTGTCTACTTCCTTTAAAACTGCTCACACCTGTCTCCAAGCATCCCTCATTCAGATATGCTGGAAATGAACAACATATTGTGTGAATGTGCATCTACCTTGCCTGCTGATGAACAATTTCATTGAAGGATCCAATCTTTCCTGTTGTTGAAAACAGGAGTTATTCCTGCTATTCCCTCTCTGTGTTAGCCCAGACAAAGCAACAGACATCTGAAAATTGTCATTCAGCCTCCTCATCCTACTTGCAATCAACCTTTCTAATGGTATGGCTAATAAAACCTTCCACAAAGGCTATATGAAATAATTGTAAGATTACAAAAAATTCTGAGTCAGCAAGGATATACGAAGCCATAGCCCATCTAAAAACCTTCACGTATTTTTTATGAACTTAGAAGTTTACTTAATAAAGGCGATAAATGAACAGACCTCTGAATAGATTGTACAGCAGCAGGAATTTAGAGAAATCCAAAAGCAAGCAATCACTTACTGAAAACAGGAAACTGAAATGGTAGACAGAAGTCCTGAAAATGTAACAGCAGATGACAAGCAACTGTGTCATCTACTGATGAACTTTGCAGAGAAAGTCCTTTGTCCTCCAAGTATTCAACATGTATATCAATGTCCTAGAGGGTAAGAAAAAACAACAAAAAAAACCCCACCAAAACAAACAAACAAAAACCCGACTGTAAGTAATTGAGTTTGCAGATAAAGCAAAGGCTGGTGAGCAAAATAATTAGGAGAACAGAGCAGGGGTACTGTTTAATCCAGATCTCTTGTTAAAACAGATCATTTGTTAGCTTGCAGTTCATATTGGCAAGGGAGCAGAACAGAGGCAGGAACACGATAACAAGAGTAATACTCTCATTCCTAGTCAGAGTGAAAAGGACGTTGAGTCATCTAAGCATAAACTCAGAAAACCGCTATGCCTGGAAGAGCCACAGAAAAAAATAAGACGTATAAAGAAGTAAAGATGAAAATAAGAACATTAGCACGCACATGGCAACCACCGATACAAGACAGATGCTGCTCAACCATGGAAAGCCTGGGAAGAGCTGAGAGAACAGTTAATACATAGAAAATGTGCCTTGCTTGGAAAGGATCAAGAAATTGGGATGTCTTCCAGAATTGAAGTGTTGTAATGGAAGGAGCCTGGAGAAGGCTCTGGGGAGACCCTATAGTGGCCTCTCAAAATCTAAATTGGGATTGCAAGAAAGGAGGAGACAGACTCTTTAGCAGGGTCTGCTGTGATAGAACAAGGAGAAATGGTTTCAAAGTAAAGGAGGGAATATTTAGACTGGACATAAGGAAAGTTTTTTTACAGTAAGGATGGTGAGGCACTGGAACGGCTTGCCCAGAGAGGTGATAGATGCCTTGTCCTTGGAGACACTCAACGTCAAGCTGGCTGGGACTCGGAGCACCTCCTGTAGCTGTCTGTAGGTGTCTCCATTCACTGCAAGGGAGTTGAACTAGATGACCCTTAAGTGTCTCTTCCAACTGAAGTGATTCTATGATACAGGCTCTTCAGGAAAGACAGGCTGGGGAGACAAGGAGGGATATTGCCCTCGATGCGAGAGAACAGCTGGAGTCTTTGAATCTCCACCTGGGGATGGAAAAGGAGCTGACTTGAGAGTTTACAGATTAGAATTGAAGTGATGATGATTAGATGACATTGTCATGGGTGTCTGATACAGGCCACCTGACCAAGTAGATTAAACAGTTGAGGCTTTCTTTGGACAGGTCAGAGGAGCCTCACATTCACAAGCCCTAGTTCGCATGGGCTGCCCATGAGAATCTGAGGGAAAATACCTTAGGACAGAAGCAATCCAGAAGGTTCTTTAAGTCATTAATCATAATTTTCTATTCTAGATGAAAGAAAAGCAAAAAAAGCAGAGATTCAGGTTCTCTGCTAGATCACACACTTACTAACAATAAGGAGCATGCTGGTATTGTGGACAGGTGGAAATGCAAAGTTCAAAGGCAGCCTCAGCAGCAGTGACCATGAAATAACAGATGTCAGGATCCTGAAGGCAAATAGAAGGATGAAGAGCAAGCTCACAATCTTGGACTTCAGGAGAACATACTTTGGCCTCCTAAAAGATCAGTTTGGAAGAGTGATACAGAATAAGGCCCTGGAAGGATTAAGCGCCCAAGGAAGCTAGTTAATAGTCAAGGATCACCTCCTTCAAGCTCAAGAAGGATCCATTCTAATAAGTAGGAAGTTATGCGCAAATTCCTAGACGTCTACATCAATGAGCACTTAGCTCCAAGACAAATTCAAATAAAAAAGAAGTTTGCAGAGGGATGGTTACTTTGGGAGGAATACGGAGATGACAGGGATAAAGTTAGAGAAGCTTTAGCTGGCCAGAACTGAGTCTAGCCAGAGATGTCAAGAACAACAAGAAGAGCTTTGATAAGTAGCATTGGTGACAAAAGGAAAACAGGAAAAACACGAGTCTGCTGCTGTACAATGTGGGAGACCTGCCTTACAAAGGACAGCAAAAAAGCTGAGGTACCAAATGCCTTCTTTGCCTCAGAATTTTGGCACAGAACAAGTCTTCAGGAACCCTGGGTCCCAGAGATAAGGGACAAAGGCTGCAGCATGGAAGATGTAACCTTGGTAGAAGGTTAGGGAACTTAAAACAGGACTTTCATAAGCCCATAGGCCTTGGTGTGTTCCATATCCATGGGTGCAGAGGAAGCTAGCAGATATCACTGAGAGTCCACTTTCAAAAATCCTTGATCAACCATTTCAACTTGGAGAAGTAACCAAAGGCTAGAGCAAGTGTCACTCCTGTCTTCAAGAAAGGGAATCCATGGAACTACAGGCCAGCTCATCTTGATTCTTGAGAAGGTGACAAAGAAGTCAATCCTAGAAACCATTTCCAGGCACTTGAAAAGCAAGAAGATAGCAGGAGTAATCAGCATGGATTTGCCGAAGGGAAGTCATTTTTTACCAACTTGATAAGCTTCTACGATTAAATATACTGGCTATATATTATATAAGGGAAGAATAGAGGATACTGTCTACCTGGACTTTAGTACAGCCTACAGTACTGTCTCATAGAGATGAGACTGCCTCAAGATCTTCATAGAGTACATGCTGAATGGCTGGATGATCAGACAGCAAGGAGGACTGAGAATAGCCAGGTCCTGAGAGCGGCAATCAGTGGCACAAAGTCTGGTTGAAGGCCACTGAACAGCAGTATTCCTGAGGGATCAATTCTTGGCCCAGTCCTGTTCAACACCTTCATTAATAACTTGAAGGATGGAATGGCATGCACCCTCAGTAAGTTCACATACGAAATGAAACTAAAGGAGTAGCTGACTCTGAGGGCTGTGTAGCCATCCAGAGGTGCTCCGACAGGCTATAGAGGTGGGTTGACAAGAACTTCACAAAGCTTGAGAAGGAGAATGCCCCAGCGGCAGAAACAAGCTTAGGCACCAGGAAATGCTGAATGCCAACTAGCTAGCAAGCTATTTAGTAGAGAAGCACTTAGGAGTCCTAGTAAACACCAAGTTGAACATGAATTGAGCAAGGCACCAAGCACACATCCTCTCCATGTTCCCCACTCCCCACTGTTGGTTTAGTTGCTTGAAAAAAAGCAGAGATCTGGTGCAAAGCTCCTATCTGCTCCCTCCTCCTAGCCCATTCTGCCACAGCTATGTTCTTGCATAGCAATAGTGCTCTTAGTGAGAATTAGAGGATTTCAGCTAGTCCACCACCTGGGTATTGACCTCTTGGTCAGAGGAGACCAAGATAATCCAGTAATCCAGTAGACACAATTCATTACCTAGTCCCTCCTGACCAAGAAAAGAGAAGTGTATATGGGTACACTCACCATATAAGACTGGGAGACAGTCTTTATCCCACATCTCTGTGGGATGAGAGGAAAGACAAGTTTATTGCCTCGTGTTCCACTTCCACTGAGCAATATGCAGAGCAAATGGCATTTTCAATGGGAAGACAGTGCATGTCAGGTAGCTAACATGCATGCAGAGTGCACTGCAGTACTGCATCCAAGGCTGGGGCCACCAGCACAGGGAAGACATGGAGCTGTCAGAGTTAGTACAGAGGAGGACCACGAAGACAGCCAAATGGCTGGAGCATCCCTCCTATGAAGAAAGGCTGAGGGGGCTGAGTTTGGCCAGGCTGCAGAAAAGAATGCTCTAGGGAGACCTCACTGTAGACTTCCACAACCTGAACTGAGTTCATAAGCAGTTGGGGGACTTAGTTTTTACACAGGTAGATAGGGATAGGACAAGGGAGAGCAGTTTTATATCAGAAGAGGGGGAGATTTAGGATAGCTATTAGGAGGAATTTTTTTTTTTTTTTTTTTACTTGGGGTGGTGTGGCAGTGTCACAGCTGGCCAGAGAAGCTGTGGGTATGTCAACCCTGGAGGCACTCAAGGCCAGACTGCATGGGGTTCCTGAGCAGCTTGAGCCGGTGGGTGGCAGCCTTGCCCATGGCAGGGGTTTGCAACTGGGTAGTCTTTAATGTCCCTCCCAACCCAAGCCATTCCATAACGTGATTCTATATTTCTCTGTCCATCTGAATGCAGAATAAACTGGTCAGCAAATGATTTCCCCTTTTACTCTAGCAGAAAAAAGATTCCTGAACTCCTTATGTAGTAAATAAGATTTTAACTGAACTCTAATTAGGACAATACAAACACAAAACCTTAGCTATCTTGGTGCCCACCAGCCAGCCTACTTTCCCATCCTTGATGTCTAGACAGAGGTGTGTCCATACTAAAATTGAAAACAAACACATTTAAGTCCCAGACTGCAACAGCCAATGATGTGAACAAGCTTAATTCAGTTGTTTTCATTCCAGTTCATGTGCAAAAAGCTCTGATGTTCCTATCACCTGAAGAAGAAGGGTTGTTCCTGACCCATACATTCTGAAATATACTTCTGGAGCTGAAGATTCAATCAGGTTACCACAAATGATTTCTGTCCAGCTTGTTCTCTAATCAGTGGGAACCCTTCTCTTGAGAAGCCCCTTCATCAAGCAACATCTGTGCTGGCTGCTTCAAGTTTGAATCTGAACTGCTCTTGCAAAGCTCCCACTGTCCAGCCACGTGTCTTTCCTTGCATCTCCTATGCTCTGTTTATGCTGTTGTCAAAAGTGATATTGAAGCATGACCTCAGGAATGGAAACATTAGGAGAGCTGACCTCCTTAGCCCCTCATATTATCAGAAGATAAAATTCTCTCCAATTTCTAACTTATCTATTCGGGGTTTTTGTTATTATTGTTGTTATATTAAAGATAAGGCCCATTTCCAAGCCACCATTTCAGGAGCAGTCCTTATTGGCTCCCCATATCCTACTGCCAAACAGCAAACCGAGCACTTTTTGGAGATGCAGCCATGTAACCTGATGCTCAGGTAGGATCAGAGCACTGTTGTGAGGTCCAAACACAGGACAGCACTGAGGTGAAAACAATTCTCTCATCAAGAACTGGTAGGGGTTAGGTTCTTCTACAAAACTGTCCCAGCCTTGCTCCATCCTTGGATGTGTTAAAGACCACATTGGATGGGACCCTGGACAGCCTAATCTAGCAAGTGGCGATTCTGCCCAAGGCAAAGGTATTCAGACTAGGTGGTCTTTAAAGTTGCTTCCAACCCAAACTATTCTATGGTCCTGCAAAAGCCAGACTGGCCAGACTGGTTAGAAAGTTGTGATAGTTGGGCAGAGTTCATATCCTTTAGCCTTTGTCCTACACAGACACAACAAATTCTTGTGTTCAAGCTCCATCTAGTCTATGAGAAACAGCCTGGCACCACTAGAGCGTGCCAAAGCACAGTTCCAAGGGCATGGCACATCACAGGCCAAGGCCAGCTCATTTTCTGAGCCAACAACAAACTGATATTCACAGCACTACTGGCCAGATCCGAAAGCAAAGCTCCACAGCCCTTAGATTGAAGCAAACATCATCCAACAAACAAGCACGTGCACAGCTTTAAAGAAATGTTTGTGAGATCTGAGGAACTCATTCCAGTCAGAACATGAGGGATTGCATTTAGCTGTGAGGGTTTTAGCTGCTAGAAGCTCCGATACCACTAGGAATGAATCTTGCATCCTTAAAGAGTATTGCAATCAGGCAGGCACCCATGAAAGTAGGTGGCATGGAAGGATAAAAAGTCTATTACAATCCTAGGTCAGCATGAAAAAGGAGAACTAACACCAATGCCCCAGCACAGAGATCCTTCCACATTTCCAAAGTTGCCTGAATCTCGGAACAAAAGAGAGGGATTGTGGAGGCAGTAAAATACTGCACGGGTTGTGTGCACAACATGATGCACCATACAGAAGTGATACTTTTACAGCTTGGCTATACCGGCAGCTGAGTTGAGCAAGAACAAAGAGATTTGGCAGGTAAAATAAGTCAAAGAACAAAAAAGAAGAAATTGGAATAAATACAGACAAAAAGCCCCATGACAGGGAGTGCTAGCTCACTCTCCACAGAGGGAGAAAAGGAAGTATCTAGCTTGGAAATGTCTGTAACTTGCAATCTGTGCAAGCCTGAGGAGCTAATAAATGATCAACTGCTCCAGAACTTTACCTGCAATTACATACTCATACCAATGAGGTCCCATCTGGTCACACAGATAGAAAAAGGAACCTAGGTAATAGCAATAAAAATAACTGCCTTCAAGTAGCCTCGGAGTCCTCATCACCAGGAAACACAATAAGCTGTCAGTGCACAGCACAGCAGGAAAAAGAGCAAGACTTGAGAAAAAAACATTTATATAGAGCAAGAAAATTATGTCTTGGCCAAGGAAATCATCTCTCTGCAACTTCGCTGCAACAAAAAGCTGCGCTTACAAAGGATTTTATCATTCCTCCTGGAGATGGTTCTCCCTCTTTGTTTTCATAGAATTATAGAATCATAGAATAGCCTGGGTTGAAAAGAACAATAACTATCATCTAGTTTCAACCTCCCTACCATGTGCAGGGTCACCAGGCTGGCCTTGAATGCCACAAGGACAGTGCAATCAGAACCTCACTGGCAATCTCAATCACAACCAGTGTGCCACCACCCTCTGTGTGAAAAACTTCCTCCTAATATCCAGCCTAAACCTCTCCTATCTCAGTTTAAAACTATTCCCCCTTGTCCTACAACTGTCCACCCTTATAAACAGGCATTCTACCTCCGGTCTATACACTCCCTTCAAGTACTGGCAGGCCACAATGAGGTCTCCCCACAGCCTTCTCTTCTCCAAGTCAAGAAAGCCCAGTTCTCTCAACCTGTCCTCATAGGAGAGGTGCTCCAGCCCTCTGATCATCTTAGTGGCCCTCCTCTGGACCCAAGGGCTCCATGTCCTTCCTGTACTGGGGGCCCCAGTCCTGGACGCAGTACTGCAGATGGGGCCTCACAAGAACTGAGTAGAGGGGGACAGTCACCTCCCTCTCCCTGCTGGCCTCCCCTTTTTTAATGCAGCCCAGAACACAGTTGGTCTTCTGGGCTGCAAGCATACACTGCTTGCTCATGTCCAGCTTCCTGTCTACCAGAACCCCCAAGTCCTTCTCTGCAGGGCTGCTCTCAAGGGGTTCTTCACTCAGTCTCTATAAATACGTGGGATTGCCCTGATTCAAGTGCAGCACCCTGCACTTGACCTTATCGAACCTCATTAGGTTCTGATGGGCCCACTTCTGCCTGCCCAGGTCCCTCTGGACGGCTTCCCTTCCCTGCAGTGTATTGACTGCACCGCTCAGCTTGGTGTCATCTACAAATCTGCTGAGGCTGCACTCAATGCCAACATCTGTGTCACTGATGAAGATGTTGAAGAGCACTGGTCCCAAGATCGACCCCTGAGGGACACCGCTTGTGACCAGTCTCTGCCCTGACACAGAACCACTGATCACAACCCTTTGGCTGCGTCCAACCAATTCCTAATCCATTGAACAGTCCACTCTTCAAATCCACACCTTTCCAGTTTAGAGAGAAGGATGTTGTGAGGGACCATGTTAGAGGCCTTGCACAAGTCCAGGAAGATGATACTCAGTTTCATGAGGAGATCTCGGACTTGTCCCACTGTTACAGTGGGATGGAATGCACTGCTCTCACCCACATTTAGAGCTTCAGAGTCCTGGTAGACATGCGGAGGAGCCTGAGAATCAGTGAAGACCAAGGCAAAGCAATTACTGCGCTCCTCAGCTTTTTCCATGTCTGAGGAAGCCAGTTCTTCATCCTTCTTTCTCAGAGGGTGAAAACTCTACTTGATCTGTCTCCTCCTGCTTATCTACCCAAAAAACCCCTTCTTGTTATTTTTCACATCCCTTGCCAAGTTCAGCTCTATCTGCACCTTGGCTTTATCCATCTTATTTCTACACATGAGGTCAACGTCGCTTTATTCTTCCCAGGCTACACAATCCTCCTTCCACTTTCTGTACATTTCCCTGTTTTCTCTCAGTTTAAGCTGCAGGTCCTTGCCTCCTCTCAATTTCTGCTGGTGGGGGATGGAGAGCTCAAAAAGAGTTTTTTCCTCAGAACAGTTTTATATGTCATCTTTGTGTCTCTGCTGCTTACTTGAAAGGCAGACAGTAGTGGTCTGATACCAGGGGTTCCCAGATAGTGGCATGAAAACAAAGAAAATCATTTTCAAAGAGCCTATATCAAAGTCTTCATTTGATTTATATTAAACACATAATTAACTGTTTGAACAAACTGAGAAAAAAGCTCTTTTAAATTTACAGAACTGCCAACCATAGCAGTTCACATGTCAGGTTGTGAAACAAACATGGCATTTGCTTAGAAACATAAAAAACAATAGACTGTGGTTCTCTTTTTCCTGAACATTACTTGTATGGGAAAGCTGGCAGTGAGCAGAAGAAGGAAGTGAATTTACAGTGCATTAGCTGCTCCAGACTTGCTCCTTCTCCCTGCAAATGAGCTGCTGTGCTCTAACAGCAAGCATGGGAGGAGCAGCATCTTGCATACACATCCCCAGTTACTATGGGGCAATCACCCCATAGTCTGTAATCTTCATAAGGGCTGCGTTTCCTCTGCAGTTCTGGCTACCCTGTCCCCCTCAGATGGGCTCTGAGGTCTCTTAAGATGCACAGTAAATGCTGCAAGGTTAGGCAACTCTGGGTGACTCAGCTCTGCATCCCCATCCCACTTGACTTCCCAGCTGATACTTTTTTGCTTGGAAAATAGCACACCAACAGCTGGTCTTTGAAAAAAGCTGCATGAAAGCCCAAAGTAAATGTCAACAGTTGCGTAGGCTTAACCAGGCCATCATTTGCAACCTATGTTTTTCAGATTCGCTGTCACCGCCTTCTAAGGCAGAACAGAAAGCATGCAGCCCCCCCTCCTACATGTTAAACCACAGGGGCACTGTCAGCAGAAGAAAAATACAGGCAGCAACATTAATAAAGCCTCAGCCAGACAGGAGGTGGAGAAGATGAGACTGCCTCAGCTGAGAGCAGACAGCAAGAGCACAAGGACTCAGAGAACAGATAAGCAAGGCTGAACACAAGCATGAGGCTGTTCCAGCTCCAAATGATGGAAGTGAAGGTGACACATTTGCAGCTAAGGATTGTGCAAGTGATGTACCCACTGCCCTCTGCACTGCTGGAACCAGAGAAAACTAGATGGAGTTGCAGATATTTGACCCCAAACTGCTGTCCCTGCCCTCGTTGGACAGCACCCTGACTTCAGCTCTTCCCATCCCGCAGAATCACCTTCTGAATGCTTGTGGTCCCACCAGTCAGGATGGGTGCTGCAACACAGGCTGCCCTGGCAGTTAGTCTGGACTGAAGACCTCACAAGTGACCTGAGGTTGTTTGGCTTGCCTGATGTGACAGTGCATGTACATTGGTACTAAATTCTAGCTGGTCTGAAAGCACGGAAGAGCCTGCACTAATCCATGAAGCTCCCCAAAGAGGCGGGGGGGGGGGGAGGGGAGGGAGGAAGGATGGTGGGAAGGAGGGTGTTTTTGCTGACCCTCATTGGGCTTCAAAGGAAGGAAAATAAATAAATAAAATAACTCTAATACAGAGGATGAGCCCCTATTCCTCGGGGTAATGAGAGGTCAGCTGAGCTACTTTTCCAAACACTAGTACATCCCAGCTTCACTGACAATGCCCCTCCTTCCCCCAGGTAATTACATCTTTCTCCTTACCTAGTTATTACAAAAGCAAGTTTAGACACGGAGTCCCAACCTGCCCCAGGCACCTACTATGAACATGCCTCGCAGGGTCATAGAGCAGACATCCAAGGGTCCAGTGTCACTTGGGGTGGAGTCTGTCCAAGGCTTTCCAGAGAAGAGGAGAGGGACCTCCTCAGGCCAGGTCTAAACAAATTTAGGAGGCAGCCTGAACTCCCACAGCCTAGCAGATTCTCCCACACGTATACAAAGAGATAAGGGGTGCGGGCAGCAAATGCAAGACTCCAGATACCACACATGGAGAGCAATCACTCCAGGCCAATTCCCATGCTCCTACTTGCTACATGTCTGCCCCAGCAACCAGCCCAATGCCCTGTGCCATTCTGCAAGCTCTGTCCCACCTGGGAGAAGTTAAGCCCGTTCAGTGGGTGGCACTGCTCCTCCACCTTCTCCACGGCGCCTGTTTGCTTCCTAAGACGTTCTGCTTCCTGGGCCAGATACAGATCCAGGACAGGCACTCCTCGAGACTTGATATCTACCTCCGTCAGAGAGTTCACCATCAGCATCACCCACACCGGCCTCTTCCGCTCCCAGTTGCCAGCAATGGCATTGAAGAGGTAGTCTGCATACAGCCCTTTGCCCCGCTGGTCTGGTGTCATCCAAGATGGCATCATGAGTTTGACATATTCCAGGTGCCGCTTGAGCCGGCGGTAGATGTCACGGGGCAGCACATCCTGAAGGTTCTCCCCCTGTGGCAGCAGCTGGCAGCTGGTGAGAGCAGAGATGGTGTAGGGGTCAGTGAGATCCAGCTCAAAGTACACTATGTGACTCTGCTGAAAGGCCTTCTTGGAGTTCTCTGGGATGAAATCCCAGACACGGGTGTATGGGACATGGATGGTGCCAAAGAAGTAAGATGGGGGATCTCTCTTGATGGTCCACAGAAAGGAGTTCAGTTCACTCTGCCAGGGAAGAGGAGACACAGCTGAGTATGTGCAACACTCACACCAGGTACTGAGTACAAGGCTAAAGAGAAACAATATGCCAACCCAGCAGATCACCTGGCAGCTTGCCAGCATGTATATTAACTAAAGAGGCTATGCATACACAACAAGCCCTCCTTCGGTATCTTTCTTCTCAGGCCTTGAGGTCAAAATTCACCTTTCATTAATTAAAAGCATTGTAAGTGTGGCCTTGGCTTTCTTCCGAGAGACAATGTCATAGCTTCTCAAAAGAAACACCATCCCAGCTCATCTTCCCAGTATTTGCCAAAAGTAGCAACAGCACAGCCCAAGCAGGCTATGCTTCTGCAAAATGTTTACCTGACTTCCATCTTTCATCAAGTCAAAAGTTGCTGTCACTTTGCTGAAATGGCAGGCTGTCAATCACCTTCACCTTGGCACCTCTTGTGTCAGCACAGCAAAGACCCTTCCTTTAAGGAAGCTGCCATGACACACAATCAGAAGGCACCTTTATAGAACTTTTCACTCTGAACAAGAACTAAACAAATGAATAACACCAACTACTACATGGCAGAAATTCTTGCTGGAGCAGTTAGAACTAGTTTTACAAGTATGTGGCACATGGCAGGCAGACATGTAGACAAGGCTCCTCAGCTCAATCTGCCTTTTTTCTTATGGAGGAGAAAAACGCATTCAATACCTTAGAAAAACAAGGGAAGAAACCCTGCAGGCCACATTTACTCTGTGGTCCCAGGCAACAGAAAAACCTCTTTCTTTAGATCTAGCTTTTAGAAAAGTCTCCCCAAACCTTCCAGCTATCAGCAAGTCAGAATCAGACTGTTTGTTCTACTGCAAGATGTGCTTCACACCATCCCCAGGACAGGAGAGCAGATAGGAAAAATGGGTCCTGTCCAGATCCCAGAAGTCATTTTACACCATAGCAGACATGACTCCCATCACAGGTGCAGTGATCCCTCCTGAATGGACACAGTTTGTATCTCCCTGAGCAGACCGGAAGAGGCATATTGCCTTTGCATATTTAAGAAGGAGGACAGGCTTCCAGATGCACTCAAACATCTGGTCAGTTTTTAGTCAGCATATAACTCTAACCTCAGCTCCAAGGCTAACTGTGCATGTGTGCTCATCTGAGATACCTGCCTGACTGCCAAATGCAGAACAGGCTACTTGGAGGAATTTATTAGAAACACACTGCCTGTAACTTCCTGATGCTAAAGAACAAGGGTCAGGAAGGTTAATCTTAAAAGACTGCTCTGCAATGGCTGATCCCAGACAATCTTCTAGAACTCCACATCAAGCCTAAGCCATGGATCAGACAGCACTTCAGCAAAGTGCTGCTGCCAGTATAGCTTGCCAGCATGCTGACAAGTAAGTAAACACCAAGCAGTCTTCAGCCACTTCTGTGGCACGTTAAAGGTATGTAAGATACCTCAGAGACCGGAGTTTGGGTAACAAGATACATCTCTGCAACCAAATAGACAGTCCTGGAACACTTTCCTAAATCACAGATCATAAAAACATTCCTGGAGACCACAGGTAGAAAAGAATGCATGATATACAGTACTAAGAGGGAAAGAGAATATGGGACAGAGTATGAATCCAACACAAACCCAGAAAGTACATGAAAAAAAATGAATGCACACAGGAAAGCAAGAAGGGAAAGGAAACCAGACCAGATTCACTCCTGCCTTTTGCCGGTAGGGAAAATGGAAGGACATTATCCTGCTGTGAGAAAAACAAGTAGACAGCAGACAGCAGGAAGAAGTGACCAGCAGTGCTGTTTTTTGCCTACAAGCATGAAAGAAGGCAGAAGATGCACCTGGGACAGGAATGAGGCTTGGAGGTCAACACAACTTCACGCAAGTCTGATCATGTACATGCAGCAACAGAAATGAAATTGCAAGGAACAAATGGCCACCAGCCCTCTTACACTTCAGTCCAGCTCCTGCACAGAGCCACCTCACAGGCTCAAGCCCAGACAGAGGTTTTCTGGCAGTGTCAGTTCTGCTCCAGATCACTGTATTACAACCCAGCTAGAAAGGTGTTTGGCACTGCACTCTCAAGTCTTTTGCTCTCCAAATCACCAGAGTTTTTGCTTCACATACTGCAAGCTGAGTAATGCCACCAGCTACCAGCAGTACCAATGACAGAACACACAAGCCAGGCACAGAGCAAACACGTCACACTGTAGAGACTACAGCACAGGCATTAAAAGAAAATACACTAAGACCTAGTAAAGCTTATCACTCATATTGTAGTGAGTGAGAGCTTACTCAACAGAGTGGCCGGGCACTCTGCTTGCACCTCCACAGCAGAGGTAGCACTGTCCCAGGGCGATGGGCCTTCATCTCAATCTGCCTGGGCTCACGAGCACTATGCAGAGCTAGTGCAAAGGCTGAAGGACAGCTCTATTTTCAACTTGGTGCAGGTCATAGAGTTTACCACGTTTAAGTCCAGCTTCAGAGAGGAAAGGAAGGGTATAATCTCTCCCCAAGTCCGCAAAAGGGGAGCCCTTTAGCTATGTGTTAGGTGGCCATGAGATAGTGCAGGAGCAGTGCCAAAGCTTGCTTAGCATTGCAGAATATGCCGTGACTGGCAGCCTCTCTCTCTCACCTCACTTTCCTGAGAGCATGCAAGAGATAAAGGTGCTGCAGCTGGTTTGTAGCAGGACCACGCAGCTTTTACTTCAGAAAGGAGCATGAAACAGTGAAAGTATCCTGGAGGCTGCAGAGAGAGCTGGGTTTGGCAGCTCCAGGAATTTCACTTTCATAAGCATAATAGGAAAACAGGCAGCTTCATGTGCAGACCACCATGTGTATATCTGTTTCCACTCCCAGATTTAACAGGTGGCACAGAATACTTTATTCACTATGGCAAAAACAAGGAGTAAGGGGAGAACTGGATGGCAGCCTGAGGAAGAGAGCAGCAGTCCCACGTGAGGCCTGCTGATTCACTGCTCCACTGAGATTTCAGGCAACATCAAATAAGCCACAGCACATGCCCTCTGCCACAACACATCTCCACTAGGACTGAATTCAATCTCTGCTGGGGAGCCCCACATCCAATTATTTCTGGATGTTCAGCATGATGAGCATCTTCCCAGGGGAACAAGATCAGACAGTGAACAGATTCAGGGTTCCAGCCAAGCAAAGAGTTTGTTTTGAATGCACATACACACATGCAAAGAAGAAAAAAAAAAAAAAGATTTTCTTCAGTTAGCTCAATTCTTATAACTAAAAGCACAAGAAGCACTATGAGGTGGTGGTGGAAACAGTGGACCTATGGAAACATAGCCTATGGACACATAGCCCTATAGAATTCACTCCCTGCTATGAGATGGGGAAAGCCATGCTGCCCCACCTCACCATGACTATACAAGCACCCTATCTAAGGGCAGATAATGGTTCCACAAAATGAAAGGACATAAGCATTAGGAATTGCAGAAAACCAGGGAAAGTGTAGTGCACATGAAGGGTTTTCCTCAGCAGCTCAGGAAGGGTTTGGAAAAGAACAGAAAAGCTTGAGGAATGGGAGACTAAAGTGAAGTGTTAAGGACTGATAGTTGAACCCCAAGCATCCAGCCCAATATCCCAGCATCTTTCCTGACACAGGAAGCTGTTCGTCCACTTGGCGGCCTTGGAAACTCCCATTACCTCCTGCCTCCTTCTTTCTGCTTCAGCAGAACAGAGGCTCTGACTGAGAGGTATTTTCTTTATTTTTCCAATAAGTTTCTTCCTCCTGCTTTCAGAGAAGATTCTTTACTATGAGAGTGGTGAGGTGCTGGAACAGGCTGCCCAGAGAGGTTCTGGATGCCCCACCCCTAGAGATGTTCAAGGCCAGGTTGGGATGCGGTCCTGGGCAACCTGTTCTAGTACTAAATCTGGAGGTTGGTGGCCCTGCCTGTGGCAGGGGGGTTGGAGATTCATGATCCTTGAGGTCCCTTTCAACCCGGGCCATTCTGTGATTCTGTGAAAAGAAAAAAGAAAAAAAAGAAGAAAAAAGGCAAACTTCCAATATAGCTCATTTTAACAACCTTCAGTAACTTGTTTTTCCAGCAGCATTCCTAGGACTACCAAGGAAAGTAGTCTTCAGGTAGACAAATTCAGGCGAGGCAACAATAATTCTTCTGAAAGAGAAGTGCCAAATAGGATCTGTTATTCTTCTTCTGACAAACGAGCTCAAAGTGGGGTAAATGACATTCTGTCGAGAATAAAGTTACAGTAAACATCTAGGAAATAACACAAAGAAAAACGTGAGAAACAAAGAATGCCTCTAGTGACAGTACTCTGTGCATCCAGAAAACAAGCAACAGTATGATGGGAAGTGAAAGTTTCAAGAGGAACAGGTTGTGGAGATCCACGGAACAGAGGATCTGAAGGGAAGGACAGCTGCAACCTGAGGAGTGAGCAACTGGATGCAAACTTCTGAAACAAGGAAGCCTGCCTCAGGTCTGCCCAGATGACTGAGCAAGTTGCATTACTACTGCTTCCTTCTACCTTTTGATCCTTTTTTATGTTGAGTATAAGTTTTTCAGCACAAAGTACATCACTTGCTGTGCAAGCAGCTGCCTTCTGCTGCTTCAGAGTCCTCCAGAACGCCAAACCCTCATAATCATCCCAACAGCTAGGTCTTCCAAACAGCAGCCCAGGACTGCACTGTTTCTCAATCCAAAAAATGCTCTTAAATGTTTCTTGCAACAAAAGCCAGAGCATGTGGCATGCAGTGTTTTATCCAGGCAGGCAGCCCTGTAGCCCTCCCTATATGGCTTTATCCCTCCTTATCTACTCTGATGTTGTGTCTTGTCATATCCATTTATACCTAATTGAGGCAAAGATTGCACCTTTACTCACCATACAAAGAGCCCCATGCAGCAACAATAATGCACAAAGAAACGTAAGGCACATTTTTAAGCTCTTTTAAGCTTTTGCCCATTTACATTACTGACACTAAAACTCAGCTAAGACTGTAACCAGAACTCACCCAGGGATAAACACTATGCTGGCTACTATTACAATTATTAAGGGAACGCAGTTTAGTCTTCATTTGACAGAAGAGAAAAAATAAAAATTTAAAGGAAAAAAAAGAATTTTTAACTAAAAAGCCAAGGATTTGCAGCAGACATTACTTGCTCTATCAAAGTAAATTCATAGGTGACTCCGAAAGTAATGCCTTCTATTTATTTCCATTGAAACTGTAACAAAGAGCATAGCAACGCTATTCATTAGAGCAAATTCTCAGCTACAAAACGCTGATTTTCAGTACAGTCACCAGCATGAGCTGTGCACTTTCACCAGTGATGAACAAGAACCTGTATGCCATGCTCATAAACATCTGCACCAGCAGAGGTGAACCGCTGCAGCCATTGCCATTGCTGAAATATACCACCCACTGCCTCACAGCGCTCATATTCACTGTTTGCTCTCCAGAAATGTTCAGCAAGCACCACTGAATGTAGTGGGTGCTATTTTTTCCGTATGGAGGAAATTCAGTGCCACACTTTTTGCTTCATCTGCACTTCCACCTCAGACACCATTCTGTCCGACTGCTCTTCTGCTGCCATCTTTCACACTACAACAATGTGTAATGGAATACTGGTGGGAAGGTTCAACCTCTACTGTCATAGCACCAACATCCACCGCTGTAGGTGTGGGCTGACACCATAAATTAAGAGACATTACTTAGGAGATATAGGATAGATATAAGAGAAAAAAGCAGCCATTTAAATTGGTTGACTCCCTAACAGGAACAACACATCATGAAGTATTAAATAGCTACAACCACTGGCATGCTGCTGTGGATTCTGGCTTGAAATTTACCAATGTTCTCTGATGTTAAGCAAAAAAGAAAGTACTACTAGATTCCAACATTTTTACTTGCTTTAGAGTCTTTCTTTTTTACTGTGAAAAAAGAATGATGAGACTCATTACTGACTGCAGTTTTAACTGTAATATGGAGCACTTCACCTTCAGTTTTGCCACTAACTCTCATAAATCCTATAGAACCAAATCAAAGAATCACAGAATGGTGCAGGTTGGAAAAGACCTTAAGGCCCACTCAGTTCCAACTCACTGTCATGTGCAGGACAGCTGTGTAGGCAGACAGACTATTTCACTGGCAGTGCCTTAAGCCCTAGGTTACAGGATATGCCACAGTTCAGTGGCAGTGGGGCCCAGCACCAACAGCTGGAGGCAGCAAGGCCCTGAGACCTTGGTTCTGGTGCATGGAGAGGGGAAGAGCAGGTCATGGGGCATCCCAGGCCTTCTTGTTAGTACCAAGCCTCCTTGCTGCTCCCATACTGCAACGAGGCTTTATTACCTCCCTCGTGTAGCACCGCTGCACTTCCTTCCAAGGGTTTCTGGCTCCCTTTGTGGCCATGGTGGTGGGGCTCACCTTACTTCAGCCAGGAGAACATAAAGTGATCCAAGGGATGGAACACCTGCCCTGACAGCAATGGCTGAGAGAGCTGGGGCTGTTCAGCCCGAAGAAGAGAAGGCTCTGGAAAGACCCAGTAGCAGCCTTTCAGTATCAAAAGGAGGGCTGTAAGAAGGAAGGGGACAGACTCTTTAGCAGGGTCTATTGTGACAGGACAGGGGGAAATAGTTTCAAACTCAAAGAGAGGAGATTTAGATTGGATATAAGAAATAAGTTTTTTTTTTAATGATAAAAGTGGTTTAGCACTAGCACAGGTTGCCCAGAGAGGTGGTAGATGCCTTGTTCCTGGAGACACTTAAGGACAGGCTGGACTCAAGCGCTCTGAGCACTCGATCCAACTGTAGGTGTCCTTGCTCACTGCAGACGAGTTGGACCAGACAGCCTTTAAGAGGCCCTTCCCACTCAAACGCTTCTGTAGCAAGTGGTGTGCTACACGCCACCCTTACCTCTGGTGACAGGCCACTTCCATGTCCACTGCCTACAGGAAGCAGGGATGTTCTATCACACCTAATAACACACAAGCTCAGGATGACTTGTCTTCTTTGTGCTTTTACCTCAGAAGCTTCACTGAGAACTGCTTTTTCCCTATGTCTGACTTCTAACGGACATGACACTGCCCACGAGCTTCACATCGGCCTAAGCATCACGAGCAGCAGGCAGCCCTCCGCTGCACTTCTCCTCCCCCCCCTCCCCCGGGCTGAGCAGCCCGTGCCGCTCACAGCACTCAGATCGGTAAGAGTGAGAGCACAAACAACACCCCAACAACCCGTCACCGCATTTCTGAAAGGCCACTGGCACCGCTGCTCTGAACCTGCCCCACCACGCTCCAGATAAAGCAGGAAGCCAACCGGCCGTCCCCGCGAGGAGCATGCTGCTCCCGGACCTTCCTTTTGCAGCAGCGCCGTCGGCCGGGGGGCGGCTCCTCGCAGGGAGCGGATTCAGGTGCAAGCGCAGCCGTCGACAGTCCCCCATCGCGCCCTCTGCGAAAGCGCAGCGGTGCTTGGCCTCCCGGGCGCAGAACGGCGCGGCACCGCCGTTCCCTCACTGTCCGTCCGCAGCTGGGCCGTCCCCAACCCGGGCTGCCCTTGGGGGAAGGAGACCCCCCGCCACCTCCGCGCCCGCCGCTTACCTTTCCGCGGAGCGGGCAGGCGCCGGCGGGGCCGCGACTCTGCCGCGCTCTGGCCAGCAGGAGGAGGCTCTGCAGCAGACAGACCCAGCCGGGGTGCACCATCCCTGCTCGATCCCGGAGTTGGCACAATTTGGGGACGGCGTTCTTTTTTTTTTTTTTTCCCCCCTTCCCTCCTCTCTCCTCCTGTTTCCACTCCTCTCCTACCCCCCTCTTGTTTTTTTTTTTTCTCTCTCTTCTTTTTCTCTTTATAAATACCCGACTCTTCTGCTATTTTTCTTCTCGCGTATTATTATTTTTTAACTTCTTTTACCCAGGCGGCTCAGTCCCATAGCCCTCGCGGGAGCGGCCCCATCCCCTAGCCAAGCCCTCCAGTTGCTCCCTCTTCCTCTTAAA
Source organism: Meleagris gallopavo (assembly GCF_905368555.1). Lineage (NCBI taxonomy): Eukaryota > Metazoa > Chordata > Aves > Galliformes > Phasianidae > Meleagris > Meleagris gallopavo. The sequence continues at coordinate 55,638,520 of NC_139435.1, read as the reverse complement.
GAGTCCCGTGCCGGGCGGGGGGTCGCGGGGGGAGGAAGGGGAGGGCGCGGGGCCCGCCGCACCGGGGGCGGGCGATGCGGTGGCGGCGGCGGGGGTGGAGGTTGGAGATCCCTCGGCCCCTCTCCCCGCCGTCCGCATCGCCGCGCTGTCCCGGCCTGGCCCCGGGGCTGGGGCAGCTGCGCCCCCGCTCGGAGCAGACGCCGCGCCCCCGGCCCTGCCCTGCCTACCCTCTGCCCTCCTGCCTGCTGCCCTTCTCTAAGTGAGGAATCGAAGTTGTGATCCTTCCCAAGCCTCTTTATTGCCCATCCGACTTCGGACCGACTGTAGAACGCGGGAGCCTTTGACTCGTTTCAGCATGGCTGTGTCGTCGTGCAGTTTGTCCACTGAAACCATGTCCAGTGTGCTTTGCACAAGTGGTGTGGTCTGTTAAAGACAAATACGTGCTGAAGGGCATACCACCGTCTCTACTTGTAGAACTCAGCAGTATTTTCTGAGGAAACTGGTATCTAATCCTTGAAAAAGTACATATTGCTGATGATCAGATCTGATACCTGCCAAGACTGTTGGTTTTTGTTTTGTTTTTGTCATGCATGAATTATAACAGTGAACTTTCTTACGGTTTCGATTTATTTATGGCAGCATCTTTCTAATCGTTTTAGTATAATTACTAAATAATTTAGCTTTAGCACATTCAGGGCTTCTCCCTCCACTGCCCACCAAGGTGAACCAAGGTGTTGCATGGAGCTTTCCCTTTTTTATCACCCACTGTTGTTTTAATTAAATACCACAGGCCAGGCAATGGGCACAGTGCTGGCTATCTGTGCCAGGCTGTGTGCAGACTCAGGCAGTCATTGTGCCTTCAGCTTTATTTTTAATTTCAAACGCATCTTTTTCAATCCCAGAGATCCAGATCTCTGATCCCGGGTTCAGAATCAATGACAAGCTTCCCACCAACTCCTAGAGAGCAGAGATCTCTGTCTCTGCCTTCATTTGTACAGACTGGTTTCGCAGTACAAAGCAGTGTCCCCCAGGGCAAGATTTTTTTGTCAAGAGCCAAAATCATTCGTTTTTTGTTGTTTTGCCTTTTATGTTCATTACTGTGAACTTGGGCTTGGAAGAGGAGAACGATACCAATTGTATATTAAATGCATCTTCTTCCCTTAGGTCCTGCTGACCATTTAGGACAAAAAAAGCATTATCTGGCAAAGAATTTGGCATGTATGCAATACATTGTACCTGTAATCTCAACTACTTTATTATTCTATTTTTACAGGGAGACAGGGAGGGAGAGTGCTACCTGCCATCTGTCAGCCTGCCAGAAATTCCTGTGCCTATCAGAGCAAGAGCTGAGGATGTGACATCTTTCTCCATCGCCTTCTCAGAATATCCCTGATTCAACACAGGAGGCCTTGAAGTGAGTTCCCCTCCAGTAAAGCAGTTTTCCAAACAAGTGTCACCCTTAGCAGACAGGTGTAAAACACATCAACAATATATATCTGCCCCAGGGTGCAGTGAGTGAGACCCATGTTTGGTTGTACGCCTTCCCGGGATTGGAAGCCAGATAGCATTCGTTCTTAGAGTGCCCAGATTGAACTGTAGAGAATAAGAATAAATCTTCCATGGCACAGAGATGTCCTGCCAAGCTGATTAGATACCTTCTGTGTGACTATTTTTAGTTTCTTTCTGTTCTAAAGTGGAAAATAAGTAGCAACACTTTCTGAAAGACACAGCTTGTGTGCATTTAGACAATGCAGATTAAGGTTCTTCTCTGGTGTATATCTGAATTGGTGGGAAGTGCTTTATCTGAGGTGAATTGCTGATGGAAAATAGTAGAAGAAGAAGGACAAAGGGAGACTTTCATAGAGACTTTCAAAGTAATTTATACTTTCAGTGGAACATTTCAGTAGAAAGCCGCATCCCAGACCTATTAGTAGAGACCTAAGAAATAAAATTAGCATTTTAATTTAATAATGTTTGTAGCTTTGCTAGGTTTACCCCATCCCTTGTGAAATGATTTCAACAGAATTTCAGAATTTCATGTTAAGGACATGCTTCTGTACTTTGTACAGAAGAGGTAAACCAAAACCTTAAGACCCCAGGGCCAACTAGTGAACTGGCTGTACTCAGAATTAGCACATTTTTGTCTGTTTCATAAAACCACTGATGTTTAACTGGAATCAGTTTCCCAGGCGATAGGAGCAGATGTAGGCAGATGGCTGAGAGGATATCAGAAGTGAGAGGCTTCTAGAGTGGTTCATGCTGACAACAGGTCTGTAGAGGACAGCCCAGAGCTCTTGCATCCACATGCGTGTGCAGCACTGCATGGGTGCAGGATGGGCACTTCTGAAGGGCCTCTAGAGCTTGTGTGTGTGCTTTTGCTACCTATTATTAAACAGCAGTGTGAAAGAAAGCCACTTTGTGCAGCCAAACACAGCCAATCTTGAGCAAAAGAAGCCACAAAAGAGATTTGCACAGATTTTGGGGCACAGTATGTTCCAACCCTGTTAACAGGCTGGTCAGCTATGATTCACCCTCTGACTAGCAGAGTTGGAGTGAGTTTAGATTCAGCATACGTTTTAAATACCACAGAAGATAAAGTTAGGTTCTCACCATTTAAATTATGAACAGATATCATAAAGCAGAATATACAGGAGGCAAAGGAGCTTTATTCATTGAGTTGTGGAAAAAGTAGTCTACTTTATCTGCATTTGAGAGAAAGTTTGTTTAGAAGTATTGATGCTGGATCGGAGATTCAGGAACACACATCCCCAGTTACGCCTCGAGATAAAACAGGTTAGTGAACTTTGTAGTATGAAAGTGTTACATCAGGTCGAAGGGAAATAAGGGTAATATGTTACAGAGTTAAGTGGTTACACATAATTATCAGGCATAGTCAGCCAGAAGCCAAAAATAAAGAGTAGAGAGTAGAATTCTTTTTCTCTAAACACATCTTAATAAAAGAAAGGTCAGTTTGAATGGAGAGAGAAAGCTAAACAAAAATAAATTTCTTGGGCACTGACAGGAGGTGAAGAGAATGTACATGCTGAATTGCAACAGGCCTCAGCCTTTCAGAAATACAGCAGAAGGTCATTTGAAGCCAAGCTAGAAAGAGTTAAAGGACAGTTTGCAAACCCATTTCCCTAATTTGAAAGTATTTTTATAAGCATGCAATCACAAAATTATCTATTTAGAAGATAAGAATAAATAACTGTTTAAAAGATGAGAATAAGATGTTAATAGAATAGCATGAACGTACTTAATTATTCAGATATTAATTCATAACATTAGGAGGAAAAAATAAAAAGATTGTAAAAAAGAAAGCATTATCTAATGAAACACAGTAAATAGAGAACCCATATTTAATGCAAATAGAAAATACTGTGTTTATGGAGCACTTCGAAGGGGTGACAGAATCATGTTGTCATCATATGGCAGCTTTGGAAGCAGAAGCAGAACACACTTCAGTGGTAAAGTTCAAGTGGTCTGAGTGAATTTGACTGATTTCCTGTCACCAGAAGGAATGTCTCATCCTGATCAGTCCATCACTTACCCATTCAGCTGATGGTTTGGTGCTTGCACCATGGCTATATCATGAAATTACGCCCAGAAGAGAGAGAGAGGTGCCAGAAATGGCTGTTAGACTGGAAAGGGAAATGCAGCCCCTGAAGGATAATTTGGCTTTCCGCCTGGGAACCACAGCCCTGTGCATGGCCATCAGCCCTGCTAGCTGAAAAACAGCTGATGTGGCAATGGAAAAGATGGGTGCTGCAGTCTGTCAGATCTTTCCCCCTTCTCAAGCCCTTCACTGGGTTAGAAGGAAGATGCAGGAGCAGTCAGCCCTGGAAACTCCAGGTGGATCTCAATGCTATGTACATAGCCATCCATCCAGGAAGCACTGGGAAGTCTGATCCTCCCAGGGTTTGCAAAACATTCCATTTACATAGATAGATGTCCAATTTCTTCCAGGAAATATGAGGAGAAATTGCCTGCAGAACATCAGAAGAAAATCTGAAATGAGTAGAAACGTGTTGAATTCAGCTTATCTGCTAAATTAGCATGATATTTTTTTCCAGGATGTCTTAGGGGGAAAAAAAGATATCTTATTTTTTTGTGACTGTAATTAAAGATTTCTGCAAAGAAAGGAGAAATTATCTGAGTGAAAACACTTATTTTGTCCTCATTTTCTAATTGACTCTGAAAAATGTTAGGAAAGCATTCAGGATGAAAGACATTTTGTAGGCAAGGCTCTAATTAGTTACAAAATGTAATTGTAGCATTGTGTCATGTAGCTTTTTATTTTTTTATTTTTTGGGTACAAGCAGATAAATATGTAGTTAATATCTTCCTGCAGTTAATAAGCTAAAAACAGACTCGCAGAGAACATGACGGAAGTGAAGCTTCAGCACAAGAGAAACCAATGAGTCACTGAATCCTTAAGATTGGAAAAGTTCTCTAAATCATCAAGTCTCACCATCAGCCCATCCCCACCATGCCCACTAAACCACATCCCTCAGTGCCACATCCACACAGTCCTTGAACACCTCCATGGACAGTGATCCACCACCTCCCTGGGCAGCCTCTGCCACTGCATCACTGCTCTTTCTGAGAAATTCTTCCTGCTATCCAACCTGAACCTGCCCTCATGTAACTTGAAGCCATTCCCTCTTATCCCACTACTGTTAACTGTGAGAAGAGGCCGACCACCACCTCACCACAACCTCGCTTTAGGTAGTTGTAGAGAACAATAAGGTCACCTCTGAGCCTCCTCTCTTCCTGACTGAATAATCCCATCTCCGTCAGCCGCTCTCCATAAGACTTGTGCTCCACCCCCCTCAAAGCTTTGTTGCCCTTATCTGAGCACACTCCAGGGACTTAATGTCTTGTAGTGAAAGGCCCAAAACTGAACACAGCACTTGAGGTGCAGCCTTACCAGAGTGGAGTACAGAGGGACAGTTGCCTCCCTCCTCCTTCTGGCTATGCTATTACTGATACAAGCCAGGATGCAATTGGCGACCTTGGCTACCTGGGCACATTGCTCACATGGGCTTATGTTCACTCAGCTGTCAACTAGCACTTATATACTTTTCCACCACATGTCTTGCCAGCCACTCTACCCCAAGCCTGTCGCGTTGTGTGGGATCATTGTGATCAAAGTGCAAAACCTGGCAGTTGATCTTGTTGAAACTCATACACTCGACCTCAAGTTCCACCTATCCAGATCCTCCTTTAGAGCCTTCCTACCCTCGGGCAGATAAATACTTCCCATCTTGGTGTCATCTGCAAACTTACTGTGGGTGTACTCAATACCCTAGTTCAGATCGTCAGTGAAGATATTAAACAGGGCTGGCTGCCCCTGTCGAACACCACTTGTGTCCAGTTGCCAGCTGAATTTAACATGAATTTGTTGCCAGCTTCAGTGGGGCTGAGATTTTTCTTGCAGTAGAGGTGTTAAGGTCATGCAATTTGTACTGTCAGTGAATTCCCCTGTATGAGCAAACTCAGTCAGGCCTGACTGAGAAGCTGAGAAGCAGGCTGAGAAGTAATTGAATGTGTCCTTCATGTGGCCATCCCTTTGCAAGTCAGTAAGCTACCAGTGATTCTCTTGGTTTATTTGCTATACAGTCTTGCACAGCAAATGGTGATCCCTGCTTCAGGGCACTGAAAGCTCAGATCCTGCAAAGAATTATATAGACAGTTTTCTTCACATGCTGCAAAATGTCCCAGGAAGATAAAAGAAACAACATAGTGAAAATGTTTCCTGCAGTTTGGGGTAGCCTTGATCTTTCTCAGGAGATCACATAACTGGATACGAGCCCGTCAGTGATTATCCTCTATGCAATTGTGAATATATTTATGACAACTCATCAATGCAGTAGAGCTGAAATTAAGTTCAAATCCAGCTTTATTTTCTTTGGTAATTTTTTTGAAGTCAGAACTTGAGTTAGTTTCAGCCATCTGGGAATTTCAGATTCTCATCAGTGAAAAAAAAATAACAACAAAACAAAAACAATGAACAAATTAATACACCTTCTACTTTCTCTAAGAAACATAACAACTCTGTCTTGACATGCAGGGCATGTAATTTTTAATTCTGAATTTATGTACTGAAATATCATTGCCGAGTGAGGGTGGTAAAAATTGCCCTTCAAGTAATGGCACCTGTTTGTGGTGGTTGTTTTTTTTTTTCTTGATGTTAAAAGAGTGCCCAACGCTTGTCAGAGAGGGTGACAAATTCTACAGCGTCTGCTGTGTAACATTCTCAGTCTGGATCTGAATTTGCACTTCTCTCCTCTGGTAGCCCTGTCCATAATTCTGTTGATCTCTAAATCCTGAGTTGAAGATGTGCTCAAATGGAGTTCCAGTTATCTCTCCTGTGACTACCATAATGACACATTTTTTTCCATCACTGTGGTGTCTTTCAAGCTAACTAGTTGCCAGGAACAAGAAAGTAGCAGCAGTACGTAGAAGCTCCAGTGAGGCTCTTGAACGTGCACTTAATATGAAGGAGATAAATGGTACCATAGGTGAATCACATCTCCACTTCAAGGCTGAACCAAACATGCTGTTGTGCAGAACATAATCCAAAACAAGAGCAATCAAATGTAGCTGGAGCCACAATTGCTGTGTGGGGCTAACACTGGATACATACAAAACAATTGAGGAGAGGTGATGCTGGATGAACAGTTCTTCTCCAAGTATTTTTCCCATGATGAAAACAATGGTACCAAGCCATATGTATGAAGCCATTATGAAGCCAACCTATTCTTCTTTGGCCCCTAGGCCCATCCTCTAAAGCTACTCCACCATGTTTCTTAGGCTTTCAGCAGCGGGCAGAACTCCTATCTTGTTGCCATGGCTACTGTTATAAATACTGTCCTCTTTTAAACCTCGGAAACATTTGCTAGGATGAGCTGTAGGCTTTCACCCTTCCTAGTGAGATTCTTGGCAGAAAAGCCATCTTTTAATATAGGAAAGCAGGAGGGCCTGTAGATCTCATCTAGCCTCTCCCTCCAGCCAGGCAGAAACACTTGTCGAATAGATGAATAATGCAAGAAGGTCCAAAAGAAGTCTTCCCTGAATTACACAGGCCTGCTTGTCTCTGCACTGAGAAAAGTCCCTTCCAACCCAAGCTGATCTGTGTTTTATGAAATAATTATGTAATTATGAAATTCAGATTTTATGAAATGTGCTCTTGTAGAATTGCAGTTCCTCACAAGGAAAGGGGACTCATACTAAAATGCCTATCTTGCATTTTAGGACTAGGGCACAAGAGTTTTTCTATGTGTCACAAAATCTGTGGTGCAAGAACATGGCTCATAATCTCTTTCACCCCCTAACTGATGTGCATTCTGCACCCTTGTTGCCCCAGCTCTGTTTTCAGTCTTTGCATTGCCTCTGCTTTTTGCATCATGAGATACCTGCTTTTGTGAATTGAGCCTCCAAAGGAGAAGCTTTCTGCCTGATTGCACTTATCATGCTCCTAAGACACTTTGCTAATAAGAACTTCTTTCTCCAAGTGTCTTACCAGCATACAACTCAGGCATGGCAAGGCTTACAAATACTGCAAAACCACTTCTGGTCTTGTGCTGGTTTTGTGAAGCCCACTGAAGTGGCTGTTCACAGGCGTGGTTTAGCTACAAACTGACTAAGTGACAGTAGATATGGGAGCATCAGTTCTATACTGAAAAGGCTTTCTTTACTATGTAATTGCATCCTTTTCATAAATTAGCCAACATCTCCAGTTAAGAAAATCACTTTTTAAAAAGCACTGTACTTAAAAGGTAGGCATTTAGTGGGGCATGACAGTAGGGCCATGGAGGGTGAGTATGGTGCCTCAGGATGAGATAAGGGAAGATGCCACTGCTCTGTTTTTGATGGTGACTTCTAGGTTTTTCAGGATAGAAAAAGGGTGACTTAGTCCCCTGGCGTCTCCCATGATGAATTTATATCTGAGGTGGTAATGTCAGAAACAGAGAGGCTGATTTGAGAGGTAGCAGTTCCCAACCTGTGCTAAAAAAAACAACAAACATCCTGCAAGGAAGTTCCCTGTTAAAAAACAACCTGCAAGGAAACTCATCACACAGCCAGCATGTCTGTGGCCATGGCTGTAAAAGGGCAACACCTCCTCACCACTTGCTCTTCCTGTGTTGGCACAAAAAGCTTCCGGCTAGGTCTGAAAATGGCCCACAGGCTGTAACCCTAAACGCAGGGAGGAGATTGCACTTCCACATGCGTGTGCCCCCGGGTGCCCATAAATTACGCAGCTCCTCTCAGTGAAGCTGAGAGGGCTGGCTATCTGTGTTCCCTGCAGAGCCCAGGCCTGTGTTGATTCAACATACTTGCTTTGAAGTTTTCTTCCCCTGCTTTTGTGTGAGATGGCAGCAGTGCAGGTATGAAAGGCACCGGAGTACCTTTCCTGAGCAAACAAGGCTTTTAATCCTTGGCAAAACCCCAGAGAGGGAAACAGGATGGTTTACACTCTGCTTACTGAGATTCTCTTCATAGCTCCAGGAGACACAATTATATTTTGTGACTTCCTGCCCTAAGTACAGCTCAAGCTGTCATGGCTTTAGTGCACCCTCCTTGTGCCTCAGTCCCTACCCATAGGCCAGCTTTGTGCTGGACTCCACAGTATTAATGAGTCTGCCTTCTCTGACACTCTTTATGGAACTTTGCATTGTAGGGATGGTGACTTAACGTGGGTTGGCACCTTGTTTGCTAATCATAAAACAGTACCTCCACACCTAGAGCAGGCTTCATTCTCCAGAAGGGTTGAAATTCATCTGTCCTCACACGCTGTGACATATTTAAGGGCCAGGCTGCATATCTGTATCCACATGGCATTGTGCTGAAGCACCTATGCTGCCTCTGATCCTGCATCTGTTATCTATGTTCTCTTTTGATGTTCAGGGTCATGGAGCCAAGCTGAGTAACGATGAGGTGAGTGCAAGGTAAAGCACTGTATTTGGTTTAACCCAATAAGCAGCTCAGCACCACAAAGCCATAGGCTTACTTCTATAGGATGGGGGAGAGCATTGGGAAAAAAGAAAGTAGAACTCATGAGTTGAGATTAAGACTATTTATTAATACATAAAAGGAAGAGAGAGAAATAAGAGTAATGAAACTACACTTAAATATATATATATATGTGTGTATACATACAAATGAAATGGTGCACAAGCAATTGTTCGTCATCTGTCAACCAATGTCCAGCCAGTCCTCAAGCAACAGCTGTCAGTCCAGCCAAACCCCCACTGCTTTTCAAGCTTTTTTTGCATGGTGTCATATGGTATGGAACATCTATTTGGTCAGTTTGGGTCAGCTGTCCTGGTTCTGCCCTCTCCCAGCTCCTTGTGCCCTCAATCCCCTCACTGGCAGGGCAGTACAAAAAGCTGAGAAACTGAAATATCCTTTGCTCTGTGCAGCACTGCTCAGCAACAACTAAAATATTGGTGTGTTATCAATGTTGTTTTCCTCCTAAAGCCAAAACTTAGCACTATGAAGAAAATCGATTCTGTCCAGCTAAAACCAGGACAAACTGCAATCAAGAAATGCTGGTATATTTATGACAGCCATCACTGTGGTATTGGAGAAAGCAGAAAAAAAAATTTTAGACTCAGACTTGCTTATCTTAGGTGCCATGGAGACAACGTCCCTCAAACCTGGGGGGAGAGAGATGATAGTGTTTCCTTGGAGATTTAGGGCTGGATCCAAGATCTGTGTCTATGTATACAATAAGTAGCTGTTTCTACAGTAAACTCACTGAGATATTATCAAGAGACAGAATGTTCCGTTTACAACCAATAGTAAGGAATATACAGAAAATTTCTGCTCTAATTTCACATTGTGCTTCAGTAAACAAGTCATGTTACCCAGTTAACCAGCTCAAAAGTCTTTGCACCCAAACATTTGCTTTTTAAATCTAGCTGCGTCACTGGCTGAGATGAAATGGATCATCTCTCCTACAAATATTGCACCTGTAATCAACATTGCTGAATTAGTGCCTGATCCAATTCTGTATTGAAATGTTTTCTCAAGGTAGACCAATTTAGCTTACACTGTCCTTTAAAAGTCATTACACAAAGTCATAAGTGCAACTCATTCTTAAAAGGCTGTTTTTTATTTACTTAAGTCAGGACTACATCCAGAAAAGTAAATCAATTTAATCTGACCTGAACGCCCTTTGGTTCCTTCATACAAAAATTCCCACTTCTTATTCAATATTCTGGTTGTATTATGCCTCTTGTCAGCTGAATTAGTTTCTATCTTTAAAGGCCCATCACTGCTCTGCCCTGCAAGAAGAAAGGCTGATGCTATTGGAAATCTAATGGCAACTACACTTGCTCAACTGTTCATGGCACACTGCCCACTGGAGTAGTGGAAAGCAGGTGTTTCCTTGCATGTCTCCGGTTTTACTGATTTTTTCATGAGGGATCCGATGCAAACTGCCGCCTTCAAAGTCCTTGAGGATAGACAGATACTCTTCTCTGCCTACTACCTCCCTCTCTGTGATGACTTCTCCAAAATAAGGGTTGTGCATTTCTGGATGCCTTGAATGCTCCTTCATTCAGCTGAGATATTGTGCAGAACTCCTTGCACCCTACACGGTCACTTTCTCTGAACTGGAGTTCACTGCTGAGCCTTTTACCATTCCTCATTAAATTCAGAGAACTTACACTCTCCTCAAAGTAAGACCACTTCTTTTTCCCCTAGAGACTGTCTGAAACTTTCACGTGTATGAGAAAAATCTTGCCCTTAACCTAAGCCATACTTCAAGCCAACCTAGCCATGAAGTGGAAGGAACAGGTCCCTTGCAGCTCACATAGCTTTCACTGAAACTGGTAACACTCATTTTCTTTAGCAAGGACAAGGAGTGAGAAAAAAACCCTTCTGTTTTCAGAAAGAAATCTTAGGCTAAAAGGAATCATCTTCTGGCTGCACTGTGTACAAAGTAGCCCAGAGGCTCACACTTGCTTGTACAAGAAGATTAATTTTTGTCTGTTAAAAGTTAGGCCAGAAACTTTCTGCCTCATATATCTGAGTCTTCCATTGTCTTCTCATAATTTCCCCTGTGCCCACCAAAATCTCAAGCTGGTAACTACGGCACTAACAAATTTCACACGTTTAAAAATGCCTGCCCCTCCACCATAGCTGCAGCTCTACAATATGAATGACACAGGTGAGAGCAACGGAGGTCAGCCCCACAGAAACCAGAGGAGCCATGTGACATCCATGCTACAGTGGCCAACTACAGTGGTAAGAGGGCCTTTCTTCAGCTAGTCACAATGCTGCTTTTGTGCATGTAAGCATTTCTTATAGCTGTAAAGCCTCTGCTAACCTTGAGGCATGTTTTTTGAGAGGTAGTGTGTAACAACAAACAGTGAGAATATGAGATCTCATGCAAGGTTTTGCTATGCAACTGGTTATGCACACTGGCCTCAGAATCCCAGACTGGCTCCACCAAGCCTGCAAAAGGAGGAAGACCACTCAAAAATGGCATTTGTATCTCCTGTAGCAGGTGCTCTGAGGTCTTTGGAACAGCTTTAGAAACTGCATGTCTTCAGACACTTTGTACTGTTCTTTTCAGCATCTGTGTTCTTCCTCAAGAATACGTTGGCGGTAGTGGCACAGATCTCAAAAGCTCTCACAGAACCAAAGCCTTTTTCAACAGGCAGCAAACCATCGCAGTAGTAGTAGTGTTCTTTTTTTTCCAGGGCCAGTGAGTTCAAACCAGTGAGTAGGGCATAGCCCAGGCAGGCATAGGAAAAAAGGGCTGTTTGCAGGGGTTAGCATCTAAAAATTTCTCCAAAATCAAGTGACTCACAGAATCAAGATCTATGAGAGGCTGTTGTAATCTTTAATTTTTTTTATATCCAACCAAGCGTTTTCTGAACTCTTTGCCATTACTTATTCTTTAGGTCAGTTAGAGGCATCATTTTAAAATCCATCCAGACCACTGCACTGCTATTTGCTGCCAGCAGCCATGCAAGCATCTGGAGCACATTTCCTTTGTACTGTGGAAGGGAAAATTTCTTGCTAGCTTTGCATGTTGTTTGTGTCACAGAATTACCTAGTTCTGAAAGAACAAACCAAATCTCTGCTTGAGTTTCAATTGTAAAAGATTGTAAAAGATTGCTACTACTTTTGGTTACTTGGGGAAAATTTCATCTTGTGTTCCTCTTCTATGTGTAGGTGATATATTAGATTTCAGCTGGGCATGCTTCCAGCAATCTCATCTTTGTCAAGCTCTCTCCAGGCATAAGGAGAAGGAAAAGAGAGCTATCTTTGAGGGTTTCTTGTTGTTGTCGTTGTTGGTTGCTTGCTTGCTTTTATTTTTTTTTTTTTCGTGGGAGAAAATGCTGGAACACATTTCCTCTTTATTCCCAAGGTCAGCACTCCAAAACCACCCCATGCACTAAGATACTACCTAGTGCATTGGTTTGTGAAGCCAATCTAGGTGACTCCAAGTCAGCAGTTTCACTTTTCCAGGGCTTCATTCTACTGTGTTTGCTAAATGTAGCTGGTAATTCTGTTCTATGTTGTGTCATGTCTGACATGTCAGACATGTCTGATGTGAGCCCTTCACACACTGTAACATGTCACTCATGGTTGAGGCTGGAAAGGACCTCTACAGGTCATTCGATCCCACTTCTGCTCAAGCAGTGACATCCAGAGCAGGCTGACCAGGACAATGTTCAGATGCATTCTGAAGATTTTCAAAGAGGGAGACTTTACCTCTCTGGGCTACTTGTGCCAGCAGTCCATCAACTGCACAGTAGATAAATATCTCCTGATGTTCAGAGGGTACTGTCTTGTGTTCCAATTTGTCCCCACTGCCTCTTGGCTGTCACCAGACACCATTAAAGAAAGACTGATTCCTCTTCACACCCTCCCTTTGGGTATTTGTGCACATAGATGAGATCCATGCTTTTCTTCCAATTTCTTGTTTCTTTGAACAGAAATATATTTTCTCCAAAAGGATACTTCTTCTTCTAGCTAACATGATACCACTAAGTATCTTATGCACATTTACCTGAATCACAGCATTCTCCCATGCAGACATTTCTTAACTCACATGCCTACAGAAAAGGGGATTCATGTGCTGGGTAAGCCAGCTGCTGAATGACTGCTCTGCTCTTATCAGGAATCAAAGGCAGTCTGCAAACCACTTACCCAGACATCACAGTAATACTGGGAAGTTTGAAGTACTATGCTAACAAGCTATCCTTCACTATCAGAAAGAAGATCATTAAAGGGGTGATGGCTCTGACTTTAAACTGTGTGGCAGATCCCTTCTCCCAGCTATAATATAGCCACAGAGTCCCACCAGGTTGTTAAAACAAGCCTTCATCTCTCTTCGTCTCAGAAGTGTTGGGGCCTTACCAATTCTGCCTATGCAGGAACACTCCATTCTCATTGTTCTCAGAGCAGCACAGGGGACAAGAGCTTGGCGTGATCTCAGCAGAGGATTTGGTTGCTGACTTTTCAGATACAGCAGATCAACAGCAGTTACCGAAAGAAAGATGTCTGTATAAAGCTGTCACTTTCTAACTTACTGCACACTGCCTGGAATAACAGCATGCAGCAGTACAGGTTATGTTCAGAGGAACACCATGACTGGTTGACCACATTTGCCTGAAGACCTCACAACAATGCCCAGTTATTGCTTCTCATGGTGATACAAAAGCAACGCGGAGCTAAGTGAGTGAGGCAGAGGTGTTGTTAGACCTACTGAACTGAAAATAGCCAAGTCCTTCTCTAATTGCTAGAAAGACAGAGGAATGTCCCAGGTCTGAGCTAACAGGCTTCCTAGGGCAGTGGTCATGGCCCCAAGCTAATGGAGTTCAAGGAGTAGGCACTCTTAGACACGGGGTTTGAATTTTGGGTGGTTCTGTGCGAAGCTAGGAACTGGAATTGATTCTCCTTGTCAGTCCCTTCCAAACTAGGATATGTTATGGTTTTATGATTCTACTGAAGGATACAGTGATTATTGTGACTGTTATCACAAAATAGCAGAATCACAGAACCACAGGAGTTGGAAGGGACCTCTGGAGATTGTTCAGTCCAACCACCTGCTAAAGCAGATTCCCTGCAGTAGGTCGCACATGAAAGTATCCAGATGAGTTGTGAGTATCTGCAGATAAGGAGACTCCGCAACCTCTATCGGCATCCTGTTCCAGTGCTCTGTTATCTTACAGTAAAGAAATTATTCCTCATGTTAGTGTGGAACTTCCTGTGTTCCAGTTTCTGCCCACTGTCCCTTGTTCTATTGCTGCATGCCACTGAAAAGAGTCTGCCTTATAAAAAGTGATGAGAATCCCCCTCAGTCTTCTCTTCCAGGTTGAACAGTCCCAGGTTTCTTAGCCTTTCCTCATAAGGGAGATGCTCCAGGTCCCTCATCATGTTTGTGACCCTCTGCTGGACTCTTTCTAGGAGATTTTATCTTTTTTGAATTGAGGAGCCTAGAACTGGATGCAATGCTCCAGATATGACCTCATCAGGGCAGAGTAGAAGGGGAGGATCACCTTCCTTGACCTCCAACATTATTTGCAATGTACCCCAGGATACCACTGGTCTTCTTGGATGCAAGAGCAGATGGCTGGTTCATGACCAACCTTTAGTCCACCAGCACACCTGGGTCCTTCTCTGCAGATCTCCTTTCCAGCAGATCAGCCCATAACCTGTTCTGCTGCATGCTGTTATTCCTCTCCAGGTTCAAGACTCTACATTTGCTTGTGCTGAACCTCATTATGTTCCCCTCTGCCCAACTCTTCATCCTGTTGAAGTCTTGTTGAATGACAGCATGGCAGATGTGTCAGCCACTCGTCCCAGCTTTGAATTATCAAGGAAACTTGCTGAGGGGGCACACTATCCCTTTGTTCAGGTCACTGATAAAGATATTGAGCAAGTCTGGGCCCTGCTAGTTACAGGCCTTCAGCTAGGCTATATAAATTCTTGAGCCACAATTTATTGCCTTACATATTAAACCATCTTACTGTCATCATGAATTCCTACATTTTCAGAGGTCACTACATGAACAGCGAGAAGCACAAGAGTTTTACCAACAAAGGCTGCAGCAAACAGTGCATGCCAGTGTTCCAAGGAATTAGGCAGAAAGAAGCACAGAGAGTGGTGATGATCTGCATAAGCACGATCAGGGATTAGCGAGATGGAACATAGGAATTTAACCTCAAACAAACAATTCTAGTACTACAGCTGTGTTTGATTCAATATGATCTAAATGCCAAATGAAAAATAAGAAGAGAAACCCCAAACTTTTCTAGTAACTAGTAGAGAAACCTGCCAAAATCATAGAATCACAGAATAGCATTGGTTGGACGGGACCACAAAGCCCATCCAGTTCCAACCTCCGCCATGAGCAGGGCTACCGCCCACCAGATCAGGCTGCCCAGTGCCCCATCCAACCTGGCTTTGAACTCCTCCAGGGATGGGGCATCCACAGTTCTCTGCATAGTCTGAGCCAGGGCCTCACTGTCCTCTGTGTAAAAAAATTTATTCTAATATCTAACCGAAATCTCCCCTCTTCTAGTTTAAAACCATTCCCTTTTGTCCTATCACTATTAGACCATGAAAAATTTAGTCTCCCCTCCTGTTTATAAGTTCCCTTTAATCACTGGAAGGCTGCAAGGAAGTCTTCCTGGAAACTTCTCCAGGCTGAACAAGCTCAGCTCCTTCTACCTATCTTCTCAGGACAGGTGTTCCAGGACTCTCATCATCTTCATGGCCCTTCTCTGGTCCCACTCCAACAACTGCATGTCTTTCTTGTGCTGGAGGTTCCAGGCAGTATTGCTGGTGTGGCCTCACAAGGACAGAGTAGAGGGGGACATTCTCCTCCCTCTCCCTGCTGCCACCCCCCTGTTGATGTAGCCCAGGATACTGTTATTGGCCTTTCAGACTGCAAGTGCTCACTGCTGGCTCATGTCTGTCTTTTCATCCACCTGAACCTCCAAGTCCATCAGGACCCCCAAGTCCTTCTCTGCAGGGCTGCTCTAAAAGAGTCCTTCTGACACTCTGTACACATTTAAAATACATACCCAGTATTTCCACTGAGATTTCAAACCAGTTTCTGGAAGATCTTGTGACATTTAATTTATGCTCCTAATGATAGTAATTGCAAACACAGTTATTTTTGCTAGAAACAGCTGTGTTCCCGACATTCTGAAGTGTTGGCTTTGACTTTCTTATCCATATTCAACACTGTAACTGTACTATGTAAGAAAAAACAACTACAAAAACGTGAACAGAATAACAAAAATGTGTGGCAAAAGCAGAGGGGCAAAAGGGAACAACTCTTAACTCTGCTATGTCATTTCTCTTCTTCTACTAGTTGGTTACCTAGCCCAGTCAAATGCAAGTCAATCAGCTGCCATCTGATGTGTTTTGCAGATGGATCAACAGCGATGTGTATCTGACGCACAGATGTTTCAGCTTGGATTGTTAGCTATCCAGCAATCTGACAGAATCCTGATGCTGATCATTTGCAGATGTTGCAAACAGAAAGAAATTGCTCCATCCACTGCAAACAAATTTATTCTTTTTACTTTTGGTCAGCCACAGCAGCAGTCTCCAATGGAAAGCAATGTGGGACTCTGAGGATGGTTGGGTTTTGCAGTTGGCTGCATTGTGGATGTTGCTCCTTTGAAATGAAAATCCCTGAAGCCATTTCTAAAGCATAGAAAGCTGTGTTTTAGCTTTTTGAAAGGCACCTTTGACTAATGCCAGCACTGAGGGCTGTGTTTGAAATCAAAGTCACAGCTGCTAAACTGGCTTCTTCGTACAGTGGGGAGAACCAGTCAGCTCACTGGGGATGTCCAAGGGTTGTGGACTCATGGGGCTGCATCTAGGATGACACATGCCACCAGTCTGGCAGTAATGCTAAATGCACTGAATACATCAGTTTTGTGTTGAAAATATCTGCACCAATTTTCTGGTTCCTTAAAAATCATAGGATGGGACCCAAAATATCAGATAGAATAGAGGTGAAATTCAATTTATGTCATTTGGATATGAAAGCTTGATGTGTTTGGTTTTCATTTTCTTCTTCATCATCACAGCTGTCAGAATTCCCCAGTGGCAGGGAACAGCAATCCCCAGCAGCAACAGGGATAGTTATGTTTTCAGGAGCCTCAAGCAGCATGCCTCCTACACCATTTCTACTGGCAGGTGGTGGCCTCCTTGGCACCCACTGCACTCACTTAGCAAACTCAGAAAGTTGTACATTCAGCTTGTGCCCTTCCCTGCTTGCACGGGTCAAAACCAGGAAGCACTGGTCCCTACTGAAACAACCAGTGTGACACCTGGGGAAGGGATTCATCTTCTCCTTCAGACATGCAGTATGTCCACATCAGGCAGCTACCTGTCCTCCCTCACACAACTAGACATAGACAAAAGCTACCATCAGCTCACTGAGGTGAAGCAAATCTTCAACCCTTCACAACCTGATTCACACTACTATGTAGATGTTAAACAATCTTTAAAAACTGTTGGGTAATTTTCTTCTTAAAGTGTATAGAGTGAAGAAGTCAACTGATCTCTTTTTTTTTTTTTTGGATTTCTCAATAGTATGTCTTCACTTGATCACCATCAGACCTCACCTGCTCACCAAAGGGAGAGTATTCCAAAAATGCAGACTGCAGATGCCAGTACTGCATGTGTAAGATCTGCTGTTGCAAGTAACTATCACACATTCTTGGAGCAGGAAGAGGATGCTTTACTCATGCAGTAGTTTATCTCTAGTGCAGTAATTTCCCCTTCTCTTGTTAGTTTCAGAGGTACAGAATGAAATTAAAGGTCTTCCAATAAATAAATAAATAAATAAATAAATAAATAAATAAATGAATAAATGGGAAGAGCTTGTGTGGGAGGAGATATCTTAGTCTGCCTGGTTCCCTGTGATCTCAGAGCAGGAGATGAAAACACCCAGTGCATGTGCATGTTATATGCTGCTTTCAGTTTGACAGACCAGACAGATATTATGGCAGCCTTTCTGATATTTAGGATCTTCCTGAAGAAATTATTTGCTGTTAAGCCACATAAGCTTGCATTTCCTGCAAGGAAGTATGATCCATGATTACAAAGGTTTCTGTAAGAAAATAATTTAAAAAAAAAGTCTCTTTAGACAATGAGAAACGTAAAATTGCTTTGTTTATTCAGTGCTACCGTTCATATATGAGTACTCTACAATAAGAAGTCCAACATACTGCTTTTACAGAACTGGAGACACTATTTTCCCCATGATAAAAGAGGGACTGGATTCTGCTACCAAGTTTTTAACATACAGCTAAGAGCAGTTACTGATGGTGAAATGTATAATATGGTGAGAGATGGTCTTCATTTAATAGCTTGGCAAACACTTCCCACTGCATTCATCACAGCTGGTAGTAGAAGGGAGGAATGGAAACATGCCAGTTTTACAGTCCTGAAGAGCAGTCTGCGATTTATCTCACTTGTAGAGGGAAGTTGTGCATTCCTTATCATTATGCCTGTCGCTTCAGTCGATCAGTGAAAATAATGCTTTGTTTGGCTTTCCACAAACCTAAACATTCCAAGAATAATAGTTATTGCCAGGCAAAGCAATTAATGGAAAGGCACCTCAGTTCTGAGGCTGTGCCAACAATAGTATGTTAAAAAGTGTATTTTAAGTGTGTCATAAGTTGCATTTACTGCTGAAAGCTACAAAGGTAATCAAATGCTTCACCAATCACAAAACGTACGCTAGGGCAAATGTCAAACTTATTTGCAAAGTTATTAAATGTAACAATCTCTACAGATTTCGCAGTTAAATACGTTACTTTAAAAATGCGTCTACTTAAAATTCTTCCACATTAAAATGGTCCAGAGGAAGGCCACTAAGATGATCAGAGGGCTGGAGCACCTCTCCTATGAGGAAAGGTTGAGAGAACTGGGCTTTCTTGACTTGGAGAAGAGAAGGCTGTGGGGAGACCTCATTGTGGCCTTCCAGTACTTGAAGGGAGTGTATAGACCGGAGGTGGAATGGCTGTTTATGAGGGTGGACAGTGATAGGACAAGGAGGAATGGTTTTAAACAAAGACAGAGGGGGTTTAGGTTAGATATTAGGAGGAAGTTTTTCACCCAGGGGTGGTGACGCACTGGAACAGGTTGCCCTGTTAGGAGGAAGTTATGGATGCCCCATCCCTGGAGGCATTCAAGGCCAGGCTGGATGTGGCTCTGGGCAGCCTGGTCTGGTTGGCAACCCTGCACATAGCAGGGGGGTTGAAACTAGATGAGCATTGTGGTCCTTTTTCAACTCAGTCATTCTATGAATCTATGACCTCAAGACAATCAGCCCCTGCAGAGCATATCTACCAGAGTACAAGTCTTCCTAGACTATTTCAGTTCTGCAGACCTCTACAGAAGTCACCTCATAGAGTTTGATGGCAGAAGTGTAGCCTCCACAATAAGAGATAAAACAAGTGAATTCCCAAATTGTTGGATGTGGTAGTAGAAAGACTGGTGGCACGAATCAGCCTACAACCTCTGAATCAGCCTACAATGTCACTGAAAGGAAACAAGCTCCTTAACTATCAGATCTGAAAAGTACAGAAAGCCACTTGGCTTTACCTTGCCTGGGCCCTTGCTCATTGCAATCCTTAGATACACAGGGTAGCCAACAGTGGTTTTCATATGTAAGAAACCTTGGCAAATGTCCCAGCAGTTTGCTGCAGCAGTCAGAAGCCTGACTCTACTGTACTGCAGTTTGACATGACAAGGTTCCTCAGGACTTCTGCGACAGGTTCAGACCTACGTGAACAACCTAAGCTGTCACACCCCACAAGAAGAGGGCAAGAAAACACGGGCAAGCATCTGTTCAGCTCTGTGCACAGACTGTGCACAAGGAAACTGTCCCAGAAGCTGGAAGTGCTGCTGGGGATGGGTAGCAGCTGCAGGGAAGAAGTGTGGGACACATCAGGAACATGGGCCCTTTATGGTGCTGTCAGCAGACTGGCAGCAGCCACATGTGGCTCAGTCAGGCATGCAGTGAAAGGCCATGCAGCCCTCACCTCCAATGAATGGAATGGAGAGGATCTTTGAAGTGATTTTGCACAAGAGGGAGTTTCTACATCCTTACAGCTGTGTCCAGCTTCCTCTTGTCCCCAGTGACACTGGAAGACAAGACCAGTAGCACAGACAACAGAGACCTTGGTACACAGAGGGACCTTCAAGCAGTTGGTGGAGGAAACGTGGCTTCACATGAAGATGGAGATCTATATCTAGAGATCTTCACAGCCAAAGGAGACAATGAGTTATTGTGCTTGAGACATAATTTGCCATTACTTATAAATTGGTCCTGCGATGCTGTCATCCTGAATTTCAATTTCCCTGGCATCCAGCTCACTCAGTCCTGTCACAAAACCAACCCCAGGGCCCCATGTACTCTGGGTCATGTCATTTTGAGGAATGGGAGAATGGTGCTGGGCTCCACAAAATATGCCAGGCAGAGAAGGAGTGGCAAGCAAAGCCTTAGGCTGGCATCTCCCCACTTTCCTTTATACCACACAGACCCTTACCATGCAAGGGTACCAGAAGTTACAGCATAGTTTAAAAGACCAGAATGGGAACATTCCTAGCTCATCGCAGCTTCACAAAAGCTTGCTGAGTAGTATTTCTAGTTCTACAAGGGGGAAGGACATCTTATCTCCTTCTACCATATTCAGTATGCAGTTACTTGCTGTGTTTCCAATGGTGGTGTGTGTTGCACATTTCATCAAGTCTTCACCTGATACTCTGTGTGTCACCAGACAATAAGGGTGGCAGAAAGTCTGCCCTGTGTGTGTATGAGCAGCTCCTGGTATTCCCCATCTGTGGCAGAACAGATCTCATTCTCTACAGAAGCCACTTTCAGCTAACTCAACCCAGCAAAACTCTTCATGAAAGCAGCATCAAAATGTGCATCTCAGGTGGGCTAATTAGAGGTGAGATATGTTCCCTCAAAGCTGGCAGCACCAGCTGGCAGGGACATGGGGTCAGAGTGGCTTGGAGAGGCACAGAGTTATTGTTCACCGGAGTTAGGGCACAACGGCTTTGTATGCATACGCTGAAATCCTGGCAGCTACTAAAAGCTCTGCTGCATGCCAGACTGGCAGGGCTTCACTGGGCGTGTAAAATTCAGTTTCTGCTGGGCCAAATTATGTTCTTAGTCATAAAGCACTTTAAATCAGCACAAATCTCTTTATTGCTCCTAATACCTCCTTGCCACATTATTCTGAGCTGATACATTCCCCCCTCAGAAACATCTAATATAAGTTACTCCTTGTGGAAGAGAAAGAAGCAATACTCCTCTGTCCCCAGCAGATCATCCAGGGATGCACAGGAATGAACCAGTGCCTGTAATATTACCACTGCCTCCATGAGACAGCTCAGAGAAATCCAATCCCACTCTCCTTGAAACACAAAAAGAGAGGAAAAAAAATCTCAGCTACTTGCTTCCCATCTGGTGTTAGAGGAACGTTTGACTTCTCCCCTCCCAAAGCACTCTTTCAAGGGCTATTTGAAAAGAAAGCTCCATGGTTATAAATCTCCCTGGAACCACTTGCACACATGGCCTTCATGTTAATGTACCATGACAAACTTTTCCCTTTCCTTTAAGCAAACGAAGGGTGAAGGTGTACAAACTGAAGTTTCTGAGGTCACTGGCTCACAGAGCTGGGGGTATGACATATGCTTTACGTTGCTTTAAGCTTCACATTCTGAAGCCTATGCAGACATTCATGTCTCTCAGTGCTGGGCTCACACCCTCTCCTCCCCACTAAGTCCTCCCAAGCTCTTTTTGTTAAGATGCTTAATAATGATACAAATCAAGGGCAACATCAGAGCCAGCATAAGTATTCTGATGAATGTGAAAGCAACAAAAACAAGAATGTCATCAGGCTTCATAATCTGAAAATAAGACACTTTTGGCAGAAACAGCCATTTTTTTCTGGGTTTCCTTATCCTCCTGAAAGAACACAAATTATTCAGACATGTTTTCACTTAAAATTCTATTCAAAGAGGCCTCATGAAACACAGACTGACATCATGGTTCTGCAGGATATCATTTTAAGTATCATGTCCCCACTTGCCTTCTCCAGCCTTCTCACCGCCTTGCCTTCCTCACACCCCTGTCCCCACTTCATTCGTGCATGCTTTTTAGAGAAGCAGTAGTTTTTGCTTCCTAATGCTGGGAATTTCTTCTCCAAATCAAGATTTTTTTTCCCTTCAAAGAGGCATTTAAACCCTCTCAAAGTCAAGGATTAAGAACAGGAAGAACATTAAATAGTTTTATGCATATGGGAGTATGTGTTGGGGTGTTCCAGAAGTGGGGAGCTAAAATTTATAGCATTTTTGAAGTAAAGCGGTCTTAGATACTAAAATCCCAAAAGTTCTCAGAAAGATTTGGCAGCATGGGGGATCAGGACAGTACTGCCTTTCTCCCATTAAACAGCCATTCACATCACATAGCAGCAAAGGAGATCCAAAGGCAATTTTCTGTCAGACACTTTTGGCTCCTTCCAGGAACAGCAGTTTTTCAGGCTGAGAATTTGAGGTAAGAAATTTCAAAAGGCTTCTTCTCCCATCTATACATAAAAAACACGAGGCGGAAAGGCTCAACACAGGAGACTGAATACTTTTCATAGCTGTTGAATGTGTGATGTTTTTCTCCGAGAGAAAAGAAACAACACTAGGAGTAAAGAGTGTATGATTTTCTTTTTCCCATCACACGGGAAACCTACCTCAGACATATATAAGAGTGTGAAGAACTGACAAAAAATACAAAGACTATCAAAGCCCACAAAACAGAGAGGAGAAAGATGAGAAGAGTGAAAGGTCTGTCTTCATCCAGAGGTCCACTGATGAGAAAATACAACTCCTATTTCCACTGACAACAGGATGTTGAATATCTAGAGGAGTCCAACTGTTCCAGCTCACAACATAGTATGTGATGTCATCTACCTGGACTTGTGCAAGGCCTTTTACATGGTTGCACACCACAGCCTTATATCTAAATTAGAGGGATGGATTTGAAGAATGGACAATTAGATAGATAGTTGATTGGAAAGTCACAGCTGGAGGGTTGGGGTCAGCAGGTCTATGCCCAACTGGGGGCTGGTGCTGAGTGATGTCCCCCAAGGGCCCATTCTGGAACAGGTGCTCTTCAGCATTCTTGTCAATGACATACACAGTGGGATTGAGTGTGCCCTCAGCAAATTTGCTGATGACAGCAAGCTGAGTGGTGCAGTTGGTGTCTAGAGAATAGACAAACATAATCATAATCCTTCTGTTGGAACTAACAGATGTCATCCAGAGGGACTTGGGAAAATTTGAGAAGTGGGCCCATGTGAACATGGTAAGATTCAACAAGGCGAAGTGCAAGCTGTTGCACTTGGGCTGGGGCAATCTCAGATATGTGTATAGGCTGGGAGAAGAAGTTCTTGAGAGCAGCTCTGCGGAGGACTTGGAGGTTCAGGTAGATGAAAAGCTGAACATAAGTCAACAGTGTGCACTTGCAGCCCAGAAGGCCAACAGTATCCTGGGCTGCATCACCAGAGGGACGGCAGCAGGGAGGAAGATGTCCCTCTCTGCTCTGCCCTCGTGTGGCCCCGTCTGCAGTACTGCATCCAGGTCTGTTGCCTCCAGCACAAGAAGGATGTGGAGCTGTTGGAGTGGGACCAGAGGAGAGTCGTGAAGATGATGACAGGGCTAGAGCACCTCTGCTGTGAAAAAAGGATGAGGGAGATGGAGTTGCTCGGTCTGAAGAAGTCTCCAGAGAGACCTCCTTGATGCTTTCCAGTACCTAAAGGGAGCTTACAAAGAGGAGGGAGATCAGCTTTTTACAGAGTCTGGTACTGACAAGAGGGAATGGTTTTAAACCAGAAGAGAGGAGATTTAGGTCAGATGTCAGGAGGAATTTTTTTTACTCAGAGGGTGGTGAAGCCCTGGCACAGCTGCCCAGATAAGCTGTGGTGCCCCATTCCTGGACGTGCTCGAGGCCAGGTTGTATGGGGCCCTGGGAAGCTGAGCTGGTGGGGGCAGCCCTGCCTGTGGCAAGGGGTTGGAACTGGGTGGGATTTGAGGTCCCTTCAAACTCAAGCCATTCTGAGATCGTGGGAAAAATTGCTCTCAAGGCCTTCATGTTAACAGGTCTGCATTTCATTCAAGTAGCTTAGTGTTTGGAGTGTCCCTCCAGCCCTCTCTTCCACAATCAGCCTTTCAGCCAGCATTCAAACTGCATGTTTGGTTCTGAAAGTGTCCCAGATCTGTCCTGCAGGGTATATTTAAGAATTTAAATGGCCCTGATGAACTCATCTGTCCAAACCAAACTGAGCGAAACAGGACTCATCTAAAAAAATTCTGGATTTTTAAAATATTACAAATTTGTTTCTTTTTTTCTTGTTAGACAAAAGCTGCTAGTAATTCATGCAGGCATGGAGTGGGAATCCAAACATTACAAAGAGAGAAAGTTAAAGTTTAGAATGGGTGTTTCTAAGGCATTCAATTTAGTTCTCACACAAACTGCAGAGATGAAACTCCCACTAAATTAAATGGAGGCATAATTAGTCCAGACGCAATGGCTTGTTAAAGCATCTATAAATTTTGGGTATAGGTGCTTCAGCAAAGCCTGACTGAATGTTTGTTTTTGTCTTTTACGGGGTATGTATATGAATACAGAAGAGAAATTGCTGCTCAGTAGGACACAGTGGCCTGCTGAGCATTCCAAATCAAACTGATTCATAACCAAAACTATGGCAACACCAGTACCCATGATGTTTGGATATTTGGGGATGGTCTCCAAAAGGTCTCTCCTGAAGCTCCGGAGCTCTCAGTTCTTCAGATGCTTTAGGCTCTGAGGCAGATTTTGGTGACAAGAGTATACCACGTTTTATGAGAGTGTTCTGTCCAGTTTTTTGAAAAATATCTTGGGTAAAAACATCACAGAAATTCTCTCTAAAAGCTGCTTCGCACGCTCAATGCTTTCTCCTACTATCCCCTACGTTCTAAACATCCTGCATCTGTCTGTCACAGCGGCAGGGCATTTAATATCTAGTTTGCTGCAACAGGATGAATACTTCCAGGTCCAAAATATTTATTCCAAGTCTGAAAGACTGAATCATTTCTTACTGCCCCTTCCTGCTGTAAGACTGCTTTTCTGTTCCCTGGTCCTATCTATGGATCAAAAAGTAAAAATACCATTTCTTAGTAGATGGCACCACCTGTTTCATTGAATTTTAATTATTATTATCTTTATTTTTTGTGGTTAATGCAGCAGAAAGTAGTAGCCAACTGAGCTGCAGGACAAAAGGCTAGCAGCCCTAGAAAACGCCAGCTCTGGGCTTACTGGACACAAGAGCTCAGCAAGTATCAACACAGAAATACCATGCCTTCAGAAGAGTGAAGACATACTAGCATTTAAAGCAGTATAGCCATGGATAAGATAAAAGCAAGTAAGGCCACCCTTTCTCCTTGTGCCATGGGGATGGCTGCACTGGCAGGTCTTATCCCATGCTCCTCAGACCCACTCCTTGCAGGTTCCCTGATGAAGGGCACCATGTCCCCTTTCTCAATGGCATTGCCACTACCTCTGCGATGATGATGAGAGCATGGCCTGGGTAGTACAAGGCAACATGCTCTATAGCAAAGGTTCACAGAATCACAGAATCACAGAATGGCCAGGATTGGAAGGGACCTCAAGGATCATGAATCTCCAACCCCCCTGCCATATGCAGGGCCACCAACCTCCACATTTAATATTAGACCAGGCTGCCCAGGGCCCCATCCAATCTGGCCTTGAACACCTCCAGGAATGGGGCATCCACACCTCTCTGGGCAGCCTATTCCAGCACCTCACCACTCCCCCTGTAAAGAACTTCCCCCTGACATCCAACCTAAATCTTCCCTCCCTCAACTTAAAACCACTTCCCCTTGTCCTGCTGTTATCTACAGTTTCTAGGAGTTGATTCCCCTCCTGTTTGTAGGCTCCCTTTAGGTACTGAAAGGCTGCAATGAGGTCACCCCGCAGCCTTCTTTTCTCCAGGCTGAACAAGCCCAGCTCCCTCAGCCTGTCTTTGTAGGGGAGGTGCTCCAGCCCCTTCATCATTTCTGTGGCTCTCCTCTGGACTCTCTCCTGTAGCTCCCTGTCTTGTACTGGGGGCTCCAGACCTGGACACAGTACCCCAGATAGGGCGCCACAAGAGCAGTAGAGTAAAGGGGGACAGTCACCTCCCTGTCCCTGCTGGCCACCCCTTTTCCAATGGATCCCGGATACCATTGGCTTTCTGAGCTGCTACAGCACACTGCTGGCTCATGTTAAGCTTTTCATCTATCAAGACCCCCAGGTGCTTCTCTGCAGCACTGCTCTCAAGAACCGCTCCTTCCAGTCTGTATGGATACTTGGGATTCCTCCGGCCCAAGTACAAAACCTTGCACTTTGCCGTGTTGGACCTCATTATGTTCACCGAAGCCCACCTTTCAAGCCTGTTGAGGTCCCTCTGAATGGCATCCCTTCCTTCCACCGTGTCAACCGCACCACTCAGCTTGGTGTCATCAGCAAACTTGCTGAGGGTGCACTCGATTCCGTCATCGATGTCATTGATAAAGATGTTAAGAGCACCGGTCCCAAGACAGACCCCTGGGGGACGCTGCTCATTACCGGCCTCCACCTGGACATAGAGCCACTGATGACCACCCTCTGTCTGCGGCCTTTCAACCAATTTCTTATCCATCGAGTGGTCCACCCATCAAATCTACATCCCTCCAATTTGGAGATAAGGATGTGGTGCGGGACCATGTCAAAGGCCTTGCTCAAGTCCAGGTAAATGACATCGGTCGCCTTTCCCTTGTCCACCAATGCCATCACTCCATCATAAAAGACCCACCAGATTGGTTAGGAATGACCTTCCCCTGGTGAAGCTGTGCTGGCTGTCTCAGATCACACACTCATTCCTCATGTGATCAAGCATGTCATCCAGGATGATCTGTTCCATGATCTTCCCAGGCACAGAGGTGAGACTCACCAGCCTGTAGTTCACCAGGTCCTCCTTGCTCCCTTTTTTATAAATGGGCAGCAGGAATGCAGGTATTGTTGAGATGTGGTGTCCCGGGTGATTTGGGCACCATTTTCAGCTATACACAAGTTCTTTGTGACTATGGGCATTGCACACAGCCTCTCTGAAGCTTACTTCAGTGCCATTTTACACCATACAGGTTGGAGACGGGCATGCATGACACATTACAGCCTGTGCATGTGTTGATGTGCACATTCTGTGTTCAGTGCTTCCCAAACAATTACAGTAATCCAGATTCAGCTCTCCTCTTCCAAAGCAAACCTGGAATTAGTAATAGTTGTAACCTATATTCTTGACAGTAGTAATTGAAACAAGCATACATTGGCTATTCTCATGACAGAAAACCAAGTTCAGACCATCTATTCCCACACTGAAAAATGCCCACCAGGAATATTTTTTAGAATTTATCAGGCCTAACTTCATCTGAAAGTTTGATCTCTTTCTGATATACTCTTTCCAATACTGTTTTGTTTCCAATGAACAATTCCTTACTAATTAGAAATAAAAGGCAAACTCTTGAATGTGAGGTCAAACTCATGTTTTATGCATGAAGCATTCTATCAATCACTCACTTTCACCAACCAGGAAGGGAGAGAGTCAATTGCCTTTTCCCTAATGGGATGCGCTCATGATGGTGGGCAGGACCACTGATACCTCTGTAAATATAGAGGAATGTCTTATCAAGCCCAGCTCTTGTCTGATTTCGGTCTGGCACTGGTAAACTGGGAAACTGGGAAGCCCTGTCTAAGGAAGCTTTAATGGGAGGCCATGAGTGGCACGTAGCATGGAATTGTTCCTTTTCCCAGCTGTGACAGTCACCAGGCCCCAACAACATAGTCAAGACTAGCCAAAACAACACTAGGCAGCAGTGGCGGTGTTCATGTTGCATTTCCTTTGTCTGTTAAACTCATAGAGAAAATTCATCCAGCAATAGCATTTTCTTTTGACTCTGGATTACAGTTGATTTTAAAGAGCTTTCTAATCTCATTTTAAAGCCTTTGACTGCTGGTGAGTCCTAAACCTGCTCTGCCGCGCTGCTCAATTACCCTCACAGCTGGGTGCCTGCCGAGACTAGCATTTGCCCCTGAAAGCTGAACGAAGAGTCCTGACTGAAGGTAGACTGCTGGTGGAAAATCTCATTTCCAGGGGAGGAGTCTATAACTTACTTTGGAAAAATAATTTGGCTTCAGCTGCATCAGTTTTGCCAATGTCTTTGAGTCAATTACCAGGTTCCCCTGCTTTGTTTCTGATGACAGAAGAGTTCTTTGCATTTATAACCTGCATTTTGTTTTACTGAATTTTTGCAAAGTGTCTCAATTTTTTTCAAGTCATTTCAACTTGTCCCGTGGTTAATTGTCTAATTTCGCTGTTAGCATGATGGCATCTGAACATTTGCCAGAGCTGAGACTGAAGTTTATTCAGAGTTCATTTCCCAGAAGGCCATACTGCACTGTTTTTCCACCGCCATCCTCCCAGTCCACAAACTGTTCTTTTCAGTCGTTTTCCACCTTGGCTTGGATTTAACTCTAGTTAAATCATGGTACCATTTCCATCTGTCTGTGACAGCTCCTGCAGACATTCATACCTCTTCTTATAGGTCCTTCCTTCAATTAGTGAGGCAGACTCCGTCGTGTAGATTCCACTCTTCTTCCCAGTGAAAGCCCACTAACCAGCCCAGGGCTAAAACTGTCATTTAGTTGGCCACTGGTATACCCAATCCCAGCCCGTTGCTAAATGACAGCCTAAGATTTCCGTGATTAGCAAGGGAGATTAGAAATTTCATAATAGCTGGCTGCCCCTGTAGAACAGCCACAATGTTATGCGGTGTTACTGTTACGTGAGAAACACGCTTAAGATCAAAGATTTCTAATCAGGCAAAGATCTCTGTGAAGAGCAGTTTATTCATTATTGTAATAATGGGTGTGCAACCCACTACTGATAAGGGAGAAACTGCATAACCAGTCAGTGAAATCCATTCTGTTATATATCCTGGGTCTGATGCAAGTAAAGTCACTAGTTGAGTTCACAATCTTCTGATGCTGTTGCTTCACAATTTTCTGATGCTTCCATACAATGCCTGTTACCGACCCATTGTCTTTGGGTATGTTCTGTACTTTTTACGACGATAAGAGGACAGTATTTTCAACAGTCTGCACACTAGTTCTGTCCTGTACCTGCCCCTAAGTATACAATTGCCTTACCTAGTGCCTGTGCCAATTTTACCCAGGTCGGAATGCCCCAGTCTCAACTTTACTCTGTTCAGCGACTTTCTTTGTGAAAGGCAGCTTATCCTATGCTACATACAGAAATACTGGAAATTTCCACTGCAAAAACACAATCTACCTCTCACAGTTCCCCTCTTTTTCTTTTACCCTTTTTTGTTTTTGCACTAGACTATGAAATATTTCTAATATAAGAAAACTACCTTACTAACTCGACCTGATGATTGATAATAATAATTTATCAGAACTAATCATCTTGCTATCCTCCATACTCTAATACATATATTGATTATTAAGAATAACAATTTCTTCACCCTTGTATGGTTCATCCCAGTATGAACAGGTAGTAAATCTTAAATCAGAGCATAATGAGTATTACTGGTTCTAAGCTACTAAGGGATGTGGGGAAGATGGGGAAGTTAGTGATAGTAAAGAAAGAAATTCTAGCGAACAGTTTACATAGCAGGGATAGTCATCACCAGGGAACCTAGCGATGACTCACTGGTCCATGGGGAGGCAGCAGGTTGGTCAGTGACATCCCGTTGACTTACATGGCTGCATTTTGGCAGATGGGATTCCCTGTTCTTCCTCAGAACTATTCAGGCCTGACTACCCAATTATCAGGGGCATCGTGTCCTGTCTATCACGGTGATGGTAGCTGTCAGGGTACCCACATTTTTGTTCATCAGGAGGAACAGCGCATCTGTCCTCTTACCACTGTGCTCATGGTAGTCAGCCATTAACTTCAAAAACTTGTTGGGCAGGTCATGACTTGGATGGGTGCTGCTGAACAGGCTTTGAGCCAAGCATTCTCCAGCTTCTCAGGTCTCAGATGGCTGCTTCTGAACAAGTTTTGAGCCAAGCATTGTTCCCACTTCTCACAGCATCCAGCAGTGCAAAGCTTGCTATCACTGTCCCATGGTGGTTTCAAGAAAAAAAAAGCATTAAGGGGAATGAGGGGAGAAGAGAAAGATACATATTAAAATCACACAAAAGCAAAGGAGCAAAATGTGAATGCTGCCAATGTGCATAACAGAACTTGCCTTACCCATGGATCACCAGGAGGCTAGAAAAATTTAGGAAAAGTAATCTAATACTCAGGCCAACTTTCAGACTCCTTGGGTATTTCGAGCTGGGCCAGTCATCTCAGCATGACTTTCACGTACAATATGGTGACAAGCAGTAAACACAATCCTTATTAGGATTAATAAGATCACAACAGAGTAAAGCACAGAATTAAAAACTCCTCTTGCTGTTGGTGACCATCTAAGGACCGTTTCCCACCACTGGTGTTCTCCACCCTTCTTCACCCTTTCCAGGACACGGTATCATGGTGAACAGTAATTAAAGTTTTCTGTTCATTATTCCAAATGTGTTCTAGCAGTTGGTACAGATTGTCATGTTGCAATACTTTATGTACCAAAGCAAGATTCATTCCAATTGGGACAGGTGGCAAATTTTGGATTGATGTATAATTGAACTGATATGACATAACTGGCACTGAATAATTAAAATCACATCCTATAACATTAGTAAAATTACAAACACAGACATTTGAACGATTGCTTGTATCTACATAATATTACCTACAAGTATAAAATTATAAGAGGTTCTCGTGCACACACATCCTTTTCCAATATAGATGAGCACTGTTTCAGGGGTCTCATTGGGATACCTCTAAAAATGGCAAATATTTTGCTTAAATGTCTTGAGTCTTGATGGTGTTACTCTCACAAATAAATCCTTGTTGTTCCCATATAGCACATGAACTAACATCAACAGTTTGCCATTTGTTTCCATTTTGTTGGGCCTGTATTCTGTGTTCTAATGAGTAGGGCAGAACTCCATTGTGACTCAGACCCAGTGCAATGATTGGGTACACGGTATGTACCGAAGCACTGCGCATTGTTAGGACAAAAGCTGTAGCAAAGTTATTAACAGGATCATAAATAAAATTAACTAGATGCCACTAAGATTGAAATTCTTTTTCAAATTTGTTTGCATTGTCCCAAATCACCCTTCAAATTTCAGCAAGTAAAGCATTTCCTTTACCTTCTACAACTAAGAGCTAAGAAGACTTTATTTTGAGTTATGGCAAGTGCATCTACAATTAACTGGTGGTCTTTTATACTAATTCTTTCCCATTGAGATAATACATTAGAAAAGAACTTATTCCCAGTGCTGATAGGGAAGACTGCAGGGGTGTTGCAATGCACATAGATCACTTGTTGCATCCGGCACCCTATTTTTATTCTTTGTTCTGCATCTCCCCAGAGTTGCGGGAGACAGCCAGCACTATCTCGGCCCCATTCATTTCCTGAATATATTTCACCACTGTGCTTAACCATGGTTGATAGGGTTAAGCCTCTGTTAGAATTAGAATTCAGCCCCATACGCCCAGTATGCCCAATATGGGCATGGGACTGTGACCAGCCAGTGAATGTGACAGGGCCAGCATAAGCAATTACAAAAATTAATCTGAAGAAGATGCCTGTGACATTAATGATACCTCTGGGATCTCAGAGAAAGGAGCAGGGTGAGAAGGGAACATGTGAGACACAGCAACAGGATCAGCATTCATTAGCATCTGGAAAACAAGAGACAGAACTTCCCAGTTCCAGAGGAACCAAGGTTAGAGAAAGCATAACTGGAAAAGAAAATAACAACAACAACAAACACTTTTGTGGTCCCAAATGAACCAAAGTTGGAAGGTGGGTGAAATCCAGATGATTACTTTGGTACATTTTCCCCTGATCATCTTGAGCCTTCCAGATGTATTTGTTAAGAGGCTTTTTGAGAGTTAAAGGAACAGGACCAATGTGCAGCAAATCAATCAACATCAGTTGTCTTGGGGAGTAATCATCCCAATAAGCATTTCTTTGAGTAAGGGACCGCGGGGCACAGTGGTTGCCAGTGGTGAAAAATATTCCAGATCCCCAATAACCCTCTGATTCCTTTTCAATTAACAGGATCTGTTCTCCCTGTTAGTGGCACTTTCCATACATACTCTGTCTCTGATTCCCTACGAGTGTGACCAAAATCTTTCAGAACAGGTGATCTCCTTGATACTAACTTCTGAGTACCCACCTTCACTCTCTTCATAAGCATGCCCAGTTTCTATCAGAGGGCAGAGAAAGGTCACCAGGTTCTCTGATTTGTCTTTTTGGGCTCTCACATCCTCCAGATTTTCTCCTGGATAAAAGTCACTACCTGGGAAACTAGTGTTTATCTCCCTCTCATTTACCAGCTGTTCTCTAAGGACTTGCTGAAGGAGGACTTCTGAATATTCTTTTTCTGACTGTCCCCTAAGATCTTCTACTTGGTCCTGCAGGTATATAACCAATTCCTGCAAGGAATGAAACAATTTGGGTTTCTGCTATGTGCTGTTCATTGCGGATCTCTACAGCAGCAGCAAGAGCAGCTCCTAGAACTGCACAAATGATTGATTTTCCCTCCCCCACACAAGTTTATTTGTGGAGAGAATTTAAGTGATCCACGACTCCCTCTAAGTTGGACCAATTGTTCTGTGCCCACTCCAGCTCCACGAGGGAGGGTTTGGCACTGTGATTTTCTAAGAGGTTGAGGAGCAAATTCCCTTTTTTTTTTTTTAACGATTGTGCCTCAAAATGTGGAGCAAAATCTTTGTGGGGGGGAAATGGGGGGGAAACACGTAAAATCAACAACTCAACAATTTGTTCCTTACACCCCCCGAAGAGTACACACATACTCTCTTCTACCAATAAGGCAGTTGCTACTACCACCTGGACACATTCAGGCTAACCTCAAGATACAGGGTCTGATAGCTTAGGCAAGTATGCAATAGGTTTTCTTTTGTCTCCCTATTCTTGTGTTAGAACACCTAAAGTGTCAAAAAGGTGAAATGGTTCCTTTAAGGCAGGCAGTTCTAACACAGGTGCTGTGATTTAGTCCCATTTCAGTACTTCTACTAATTCTTTTTCCACTTTTGTCCATTTTAATATGTTGAGATGTTGAGTTCTTCCTCTGATAGTTTGAGATACAATCTCTTTGTTTTTTTTTTTTTTTTTTTTTTTTTACATATGCTTCTATTCATAATCTACAGCATCCAATTAGACCTAGAAACTTTCACAACTCCCTCTTTGTCCCAGCCAAAGGAAGCTACAACAATGTCCTGAATTTTTTCAGAATTCTCTGTTTCCCTACAGAAATTACATGCCCGAGGTATCTAACTTCACTTTTCACATACTGCAGTTTATTTTTAAACATCCTTAACCCGTGTTTCCCAATAAATTCAGGAGTTTACTTGTAGTCTCTTTCAATTTGGATTCCTCTGTTTCACAAATCAGCAAATCATCCACATACTCTAACAGCTGTACCCCCTCTTCAACCTGAAACTTTTCCAAAACTTTCTCCAGCACTTTTCCAAATAAATTAGGTGATTCTATGAATAATTCTGGTAAAACACTCCTCTTATTGAGATCAGGAATTGGGTAAATCGAGCCACTCACATAAGGGTTAAGTATACTAAACTTAGAAAAACAATAAGGGAAGATCAGTGGGACATGCTGACCTCTTTGCAGTCAGGACCAAAGGAACTGTGCAAACATAAGGGGAGAACAGCCTGAAGCAACTGGTTTTGACCTGTTCAAATGGGGGAGCTACTGAAGGGTAAAAAGGTCAGACCGAGGAAGACTTCTGACTTCATCCCCACGACCACCAGAGGGAGACCCTCGCTACGAACTGCGCATGCGTCATAGGGGGTACAGCATGTAAATGAGTTCCTGGAAAAACAATGAATATGTAGATGAATCTTCTGAATATGTATAAGATCTGCTTATAAATCTGTAACGCTTTTGCTTGCTGGTGTGCAAGTTAGGAGGAATGATCCCCCTTGCACCCAGTGTCTGCGCAGCACTGATTAAAACATACCTGCTTTATAACTACTTTGTGGTTATAGGGTTTGATTCCGCAAGTCACTTTTGGCACCCCGGATGGGTCACCCTCTGCTCGGCTGCAGGACCGGTTGAGAAGAGGGACGCTTTAGGCGCGCCCCGAGATTTCTCGGAAGGACTCCCCTTCCTCATCCGATCACTGCGGGAGCAGACAAGGACCATCCTTTGGCGGACCAGGTATGTGTATGGAATGAGGGGAACCCGTAAGCCGTATGGAGACGTCCTACGCTGGGTATAGCCTTTGTGCTGCCCCTGGGCAAGTGAGCTCACAGGTTGGGTTGGTTGCCGGCTGGGGTAGAAAACTCTCTGGGGAGTTCCTACAAAGCGGACCTGTAAGTCGTACGCGGGGATTGGTAACATCAGGTATTTTGTTAAATGACTACTTGGATTCTTGTGGCCATAATATTGGGAATCATAGATTGTACTGTTATCACCACCTGTTGCAAGTGTTTGGTACCGGGTACTTGAGTAATTGCTATCAAAACACTCGAAAGGAGTCCGGAGCTCTGATTTGGTAAATTGTAAAGCTGGCATTATGTGTGAATGCGAGCGAATGTGTTGAATGCTTGAGACATGGCACAGCTGCAGTGTGAGTGCGGAGTATAACGATGATTGTTGTCTGTCTGTCTGTCTTTATGTTTTTGTATGAATTTATGAATGGGGATGATGAATCCGTTGAGAGATGCCCACTCCATTTGGGGAATGAGTGTCAACTTGTTTATGTAATACTGTGTTCTGTTTGTGATGAGATGTGTGAGTGCTGGTTCTGTGGTGAGGTGTTTATAAACGAACAAAATGGAGTGTTTGGGGAAAGTTACATGGTATTAAGGATTTATGGAAACTGAAGAAACTGTATTGTTTCCTTTGTGGGTTCTGAAAGGAATGTGAAAACTGTTTCGATGGTATAAGAAAGTGTAATTGTTAATGGTATACGGAAGTAGAATCAAGAGTACAAATAGTGGAATGGTGTACAAAGGAAAAAGGGTTAAAGAAGAAGTGAATTTATCTGTGCTGGCATGAGAGCAACCCCCCCGCACCGTTCCCTCACGAGCAGAACTTGGTGTGAGAGAGCGAGCCGGGGACAGAGACTGCTGCTGTAAACAGCATTATTGACAAAGGGGAAGGTGGAGGGGTAGGGCGCTGGAAGTGAGAATAGCCTTCATCTGCAGAGACCTACAAAACCCGAAATCCCAGAGTTAGCACTGGGAGCCTCTGGAGAGAAGGACGTGAAAGTGAAATATGATGTTAGTAGTTGATGTAATTATGAGGGTTTGGAAAGTAAAAATTTTGGGAAGGACACAGGCTGAGGAAGGCAAAGATAAGAAGGCTGAAGGGAGGTGAATAATATGAAGGAAAAACAAAACAAAAAAAAAAAACAAAAAACAAACAAACAAAAAACTGATTGAGAAACAGATAGTAAGGAACCTGGGAATAACAGCAGCTGTTACTGTTGCAGCACTAGAGCAGGGCTGCAGGACCCAAAGATCCACTCAGAGAGAGGTGGGGGGTCTGGGAGAGCCCAGGGAGGTCTCTGCCCCACTGGAACAAAAGCAGTGTGCAAACTGCAGGGAAATGGGACACTGGTGGAGAAATCTTACCAAGTTGAGTGAGAGGGAACCATCTTTGATTGCAAAACTGAAGGATTGGAACCTGGGAAGTTTACCCTAGGAGATCCACTGGTTAAATTCCAGCTAGGGGAGCAGGGATTTTATAACACTCGTAGAAGCTACTGCTCAGCAAGAAAAGGCATACTTTTGGGGATCAATTAAATATAGGCTTAGAAAACAAGTAGGAATACATAAATTCTTATACATGCCAGGCTACTCTGGCAAGATTTAGAAACAAATTTAGAAACAAATGAATACAGAGATTAAATTCAATAAAACTGGTGCTAAGGGTCCAACAATATTAACTGATTGAACATTGTAAGTCTGCCTTTAACACAAACTGGGAAAAACAAGGTTGTACCTTCAGAAGTTACAGAAATTTTAAATAAGATCTGCTTAGGAGAGTGGGTATCAGGTATACCTGGCAGAGCCAAAATTGCAACCCTAAATAGACTTAAGTTAACAGCAAGAGTTAGCCCAGTCAGGGTAAAGCAGTGCCCTTTGAGGATACATGATTGTAGAATGACAAAAGAAATATTCTTTTTGTTTTTTTCTTTTTTGAGTCTGAATTACTAATTGAATAGGAATCCAAATACAATCCAACTATAGCAAGTACTATAGTTTGGTACAAGATTTGAGGGTGAGTAAAGAGCAGTGGTGGCAACATACACTTTATTAACCAAGTTTAGGAATGAGTAGGTGAAGTTTACCTTCTGGATTTGAAGGATGCCTTTTCTGCCTGCTTTGGCCAAAGGTTTTTTGCCTTTGAACAGGAAGACCCTAATGGGGGAGAAAAAGACTCAATTAACCTGGACAGTGTTACCCAGGGTTGTGAAAACAGCTCAATGATTTTTGAGAGCTGGTCAACTCGTGAGCCTGAGACTTGGGTTCCTCCATCCCAGGGTAGAAATTTACTGCAGTACGTGGATATCACAGAAACAAAAGAGGACTGTGTGCAATGGACTGAGTTTGCTGAATTTTTTGGTTTAAATGATTATCAAGTTTCTCAACAGAAAGCACAAATAACTCCATAGCAAGTGACGTATTTGGTATATGAGATTACAGCTGGACTTCGAACCTTAAGGACTGTCAAGAAAGAAGCCATCTGCCAAGCCCCTAAGCCACAAAGTGCCAAGGAACTCCGTATGTTCCCAGGAATGGCAGGATGGTGCTGACTGCAGATACACAGCTATGGACTGTTGGTAAAGCCAAAATTTTATATGAAATGTGGCGGCAAGGAGGGCATTCCCTCAGCTGAAAGAAGAACTCATGAAGGCCCCCTGCTTTGGGGCTACCAGACATGACTAATCCCTTCTACCTGTTCTCGCATGAAAAACAAGGAATAGCCCTGGGAGTCCTTGCCCAGAACCACGGACCCTATCAAAGGGCAGTGGCACACTTCTCCAAACAGCTTGATGAAGTGAGTAAGGGATGGCCGGGGTGCTTGAGGACGGTGGCTGCACTGGTACTCAATATTCAAGAAGCCAGTGAAGTTATGCTAGGCATTACAAGAATAAGAGTTTTAATATCTCAGACCGTGTCTGCTGTATTGGAGGTAAAAGGGGGGCACTGGCTGTCATCCCAAAAGTTCCTGAAATACCAGGCCATCCTGATACAGCAAGATGATGTAGAAATAATTGTAACTAATATTGTCAACCCAGTATCTTTCTTTAGTGGAACTCCTGGAGAACCAGTATTTTATGACTGCTTTGAAACAACTGAAGCTGCATATTCCAGCCGGTCGGACCTGAAGGACAAACTCTTAGAAGATGCAGAAGACACCTGGTTTACTGACAGCAGTTTCGTGAGACAAGGAAACCGTAAGGCAGGATATGCAATAGCTGCTACTGACAAGATAATGGAAGCACAACCATTACCTGTGGGGCCTTTCCCTCAGAAGGCTGAAATAAGTGCCTGGACAAGAACCTTAATTATATGGACAGATGCTAATTATATATTTGGGGTGCTACATGCTCATAGTACCATCTGAAAAGAGCAAGGATTGCACACCCAAGAAAAACAGCATGATGTAAATCTACCAAAGAGCGTGGCTATTATGCATTGTAAAGGACATCAGAAAGGTAACACTGTACAGGAAACTGGAACTGAGATGATGGATCAGGTGACAGAACAGGCAGTTGAAGATGGCTTTAATTCCAGATGGTAAACTTAAAATCTCTGAAGCTGAGTCAGAACCTGTACAGTATTCTAGAGAGGATAGGAAGCTAATTGATGATTGAGAAGGGAAGAGAGCAAGCTGACAGATGGGTGCACGCTCATCTGGACACATTGTTATGCCCCTCAGTATTTTGTGGAAATTGGTTCTATGCAGGTGGGGGATGAG
This sequence comes from Meleagris gallopavo, assembly GCF_905368555.1. NCBI lineage: Eukaryota > Metazoa > Chordata > Aves > Galliformes > Phasianidae > Meleagris > Meleagris gallopavo. The sequence continues at coordinate 55,600,336 of NC_139435.1, read as the reverse complement.
GTGTTGAGTGAGTATATGGTCAGCTTGGCAAAGCAGTTAAAGAAAAGTGAGAAAACGGTATTTAGTACAGGGGCACGAGACCTGGATGGTCCAATGCATAATGTATTACCAGGCGACTATGTCTATGTTAAATCCCTCTCAGATTCATCTTTGGAAACAAGACGAGAAGGGACTTATCAAGTGCTTCTGAGTGCTCACACAGCATCGAAGGTGGAAGGACTGATTGTCCATTGTGGACTGTTGAAGAGAAGGAACCTCTTAAGCTCAAACTTAAGAAGACAATATGAATATATTATTTCTTGCAAATAGTGCTTGTGTAGATCTTGCTTTAGCTTGGCGGGATAATGCTTTTATACAAATGACAGAAAATCTTACTCGGGTCGAATATTTTGAATTGTTGGGTGTGCACAGCCTTGCAAAGAGATGGAGGGATGGAACTCCTCAATATGGGATTCCGTCTAACAATTGGACATTATGGAGCGGGGCAGGAGGTAGATGTAGGTGCGTAAATTAAAATATGATTATAGAAATATAGGGACCTAAATTCAATTTACAACTTTGGGCAGATCGTAATATACAATACTTAGGAGAAATGGTACAGGTAGATCAATAAGTGTAGGGGAGTTTAATGTATCTCCTCAGGATGGAGTAGAGTTTTGTAATCTCGAGGGTCCAAGGAAGGGTGAAATAAATGACCCTTGCTTTAATATTGCATTTTATAAAGGGTCAGAAAAGTGCCCCTTGGGACCAAGGTTGTGGTGCTCTGTGGTGATGGACAGGCAAGGAATGCCCTACCAAGGAACTGGAGAGGACATTGTGTATGGGGATATTTAGTGACACATAATTCCTTTTTCAGTTCCTCCCCCTGGGATACTGAGAACTCCTTGGAAGAGGATGAAACATTTAAATAACACCCTCAAAGAAAAAAAATGATCGGCTTCCATAGCTTTGCTAGGCGGTTTATCCTGTTCTTGGGAGTAAGCAAATTAGAAAAGGCAATAGTTAACATTTCAGCTACTTTGTAGATAATAGAAAATGCAACTATGGAGACAATACGAGCATTACAAATAGAAGTTTCAATGTTAAGTAAGGTAGTGCTGCAGAATAGGATGGCACTAGATCTATTAACAGCAAAAGAAAGGGGAATCTGTGCAATTATTAATCAGAGCTGTTGCGCTTACATAGATGAGACCCATAGAATAGAAACTGATTTGCAAACCATATGGGAACATACTGAAGTACTCCACCAAGTTTTGTTAGATGATACTTCCTTCGGCTTTACTGAATTGTGGAAAAACTTAAGTAGTTGGCTAGATTTTGTACGGTTGAAACAACTTTGTTATACTTTGCCCTACTTGTTTTCATGTGTATAACTTTGAGATGTATGCTGTGGCTTTCTAAGGGTTGGGAGATAGCTAGGAAGATTGGAAGAAACATAGACTATGGCAGAAGATGGAGAATGGAAGTTATGTTAGGAATTCCCTTTCTCGAAATGGGATCATTTAGCAAAAGGCTTTTCTAGGTTTAAGAAAAGGGGAAAATTGAGATCAGGAATTGGGTAAATCGAGCCACTCACATAAGGGTTAAGTATACTAAACTTGGAAAAACAATAAGGGAAGATCAGTGGGACATGTTGACCTCTTTGCAGTCAGGACCGGAGGAACTGTGCAAACATAAGAGGAGAACAGCCTGAAGCAACTGGTTTTGACCTGTTCAAATGGGGGAGCTACTGAAGGGTAAAAAGGTCAGACCGAGGAAGACTTCTGACTTCATCCCCACGACCACCAGAGGGAGACCCTCGCTATGAACTGCGCACGCGTCAGAGGGGGGTACAGCATGTAAATCAGTTCCCAGACAGCAATGAATATGTAGATGAATCTTCTGAATATGTATAAGATCTGCTTATAAATCTGTAACGCTTTTGCTTGCTGGTGTGCAAGTTAGGAGGAATGATCCCCCTTGCACCTCGTGTCTGCATAACACTGATTAAAATATGCTTGCTTTACCACTACTTCGTGGTTATAGGGTTTGATTCTGCACGTCACTACATTACTGCTTTCGTCCTGTTTCTGGGTCCTCTCATTGAAAAGCAAAAGGATCTCAACTCTCTGAGTCTGAAACGCAGGTCCAGAAAGCATCTTTTAAGCCTATTACACTGAACCATTTATGTTTTTGTGGGATTAGACTCATTTAAGCATAGGAATAGGCACAACAGGGTTGTTGCTTGTGAACTATTTCATTAATTTTTCTTAAATCTTGCACCAACCTGTAAGTGCCGTCTGCCTTCTGTAACAGCAAAACTGGAGTGTTATAAGCTGACAGAGTTCGAGAAGACTGTTTTTATTACAGGCTTTAGACCTATTATCCATTCTAAAGTTATGGGATATTGTTGCTGTTTCACAGCTTCACTCTCTCCTTGGGCAGTTATTTTTAAGGGAGTAATTGTGAGTCCACTTCAGTTTCCTTCCCCTGCCCACACCTTTGGATTTATTTCTTTTTCATCATCAGCTGTTAACAGATTCACTGACACCTTTATACCTGTTCCACAAGTTTTCAACTGCAATCCTAATTTAACTATTAAATCTCTCCCCAGTGAATTGTCCCTGCTTTTAGTGCATGTAACAATTGCCCATTTTAATTCAGTAGTCTCAAAAAGTGAAACTATCACTCCCAATCCCTCTAGGGTTAAATTAAGTCCCAGTATTTTATAAGTTAAAGATGACCAAGAATTGATCAAACTGTTCTGTTAATCCAGTAAGATCTTTCAATAAAGTTTTCATTTCCCTTTTAAAATTTCTCACCTCTCCACTAGTAAGTGGGGAGTTCACATATCCTGTATCTCCTGGTAACATTGGAACTTCCCTAAGTGGATACATGGAAGTGTTAGTGGGGTTAATGGTGTTAGATTTAGGAATGGGAGAATTTATAACATCCCTTTTGCATTTTTCCAATTCTTTCCCAAGCTGGCAGAACATTTTCTTTTCAGCATCAGCACTAATTGCAGAGCTTGGTTCAAGTGGGCTGTTAAGGGGCTGATCTGAGCCAACACCCTCCATTCTGTCAGCAGCCTCCAGCCTCCCTCCTGTAGTTACAGGACTTGACTCGAGGCTACGATGGTAACGGGGGAGAACATTGTTCCACAGAGGAAAGCGAGTGAGTTTAATACAAGGGAAAGGTTCAGGGAGTAACCAGCTTAAAGGATCTGATCTGGGGTTTCTCTGTTCTTCCTTGCCTACATAATTTTGTCTGGCCATGATTAACTGCTGTATTCCCTAAATCCAACAAGCAGCATATGCGGACTCCTCCTCCAAAACAAAACAAAACAAAACAATAATAAATAAAGGAGTTTACAAAGGAGCGCACATCTGAAGCCTGACAAATGCGATCCTTGTCAGATGCATATTTTGGCCAAAATACTTACCTGCGGCTGGTTATTTAGGCCATACAACAACATAACATCTAGTAATTTTCTGTTAATCCTTATGCCTGGATGAGAAAAATGAGGTACTCATCCATGCCCATGACTTATTCTGTCCATGTCACCCCAAACAGAATATACATTAGTAGATTGCCCACCATCTCCTTACTCTCCTTAATGGATATACTGTAGATGAGAACATGGTTTGAGGAAGATGATGCAGAGAAAACATCTACACAGCAAGTCATTTAACGTTGGCTCAGAATGCAAATTTGAGATAGGATGAAAGTCTGAGAATCATGAAGCTATGCCAGTGGGGGCCATCAGAATATCTACAAGTGTCCAGTCTACACCATGTTCTTCTAACACACAGCTATAGCAGATGTTGAGATCTCATTCATTCTAATGCCAAGACAGTGCAGACTTACAGTGACACATCCTTTCTCTGGAGAGGCTTTGAAATTACTAAGCCATCTGTCTCTGCATTTCGTTGTTATCTTGGAAATGGATTTGCCAGGTCACTTGGAAACAGGCTTCAAATCAACCACAACTCTGAAAGATAATTGCACAGTTGGTGATGTCATCCTCCCACCATGGTGCATCTGCCTCCCAGGAATTCCCAGCTAGTCCCTGCTTCCTCTGTGGGAAAAGTGTTCTCCAACAGGACTGCTGCTAGCAGTTCACATCTCCCCTCTAAATGCCTGATTGGCACACAGACCCTCTATGCATCACACTCATATGCACTTATCTGTACTTTGTACTTTTCTCTCCATGTTCCAGCCAGCTAGTATACACGCCGCACCAGGGCCTACCCCTGTGTCCTGTGTTTGATGGTATGTGCAGTGCTCATGTAATGGCTGCCAGTGCCATGTTTCTTCTTGCACCTTTGGTACTGGAGAGCTGTAATTAGCAGGCTGAGAGGAATATTAGACCTTGTAATCATTAGCTGCACTCATTGTATTTAGTGATGCATCTCTAAGTTACTTCATAAATCAAACATGAAACTGTTAGAGTTCAAGGAAGAGGTCAGCCATTCAGGCATAACACTGAAGAGAGACAGCAGAGGCTGGTGAGACACAAAAGAGTGAAGTCCTGGTGATGAGAGGAAGATCATACTGCAAGCACAGAGCAGTGCATAAAGCCTCAGAAGGCCCCTCCAGTTCTTGACCAGCCATACTGCTGGTACCTCAGCATGAGACTTCAAGCAGGGCTTTGACTGGCCAAAAATGCTGTATAATGCAGTATGAACGCCTACTGTCGCAACTGCAAGCCTAGACGCAATGGTCACCTTTATTATCACCAGGTTCTGCTCCGTGAGGCACTTCTGGGGAGCAAAAAGAGTAGAGTTCTTTGGTGGGACCAGCTGCGTCTGCTTCTCTGCCCCCAGTTGAAAGGCAATTCTGCAAACCCTCCACTACTATTATATTCAGTGACTCCTCTCATGTTGTCTCTATTACCACAGGCTTGCAAGTTTTCCTTGGGGATGATGGAAAAAGGCTCCTTGAATAGCGTGTTACTGTTACAGACAAATGCCTCATCCAGCACCCGGGCATTAGGGTCCATGTATCTGCCAAAGAAATGAAAAGTGCATGGAAGAGCAGGAGGAGGCACAGGACCTGCCTTTTCCTGCATTGCACTTAAAGTCAAGTCACAGTGCCAGGTCTGCCCTTGGAAGAACCCTCAGGACAGGGTTCAGCCCCTGTGGCCAGTGGAGGGACTAAACCCTGAAGAGATTACTCCTTTAATGTAGTAGCAGGACCATTCCAGACTGTTTGCCTCATATACACATCATTTGCAAAGGGTGAGTTGGCCCCTGGCTACTGCATCTCTTCAGATGGTGGTAAGGTTCACACAAACCTGATAAGGTGATAAGGTCAGTGGATTTGCAAATATATTTCCTCTAGGCATGGATCAAACCATGTAGCAACTCTGCATTTGAAGGTTGACGTAGGTACAAACCCAAGAAAACAGTACCAGGTGGACTCGGGCTCAGCTACCACAGCTGTGAAGGAAGAGAAGTAGAAGCCATTCTCAACAACAGTGCTCTCCCCCATTTCTCCCCACCTACAGCAAGGAGACAGAAATGTTCCTTTAATTCCCTTTGCCTGGACACAGATCTGAGCAGAAAAGGCAGAGTGACTGATCCAGGTGGGGATGTATTATCTCAGATGGCAAAGGGCCATCTGAGATGACAATGAAAAATACTAACAGTACATTTACTTCAGAGGAGAACAGAGTAGAAAAGACAGTTCTGGGGAATAATGTGAGCAGAATGTTTTCTGAAGGGTCATTGCACCTGATCAACAGCCTTCTTCCCAACTCTCTTAAGCTATGTCCCCAGAAAGCTGCACGCCCGGGAGCTTTGTCGCCTCCTCCAGCCACTGGTGCCAGAGTTCACAGGCATGGGTCACACTAGGCTCAGCAGCATCTTCAGGAAAAATAAGAACACAGCTAAGCTTGGTACTCGTGTACACAGGTGCCAGTAGTCCTGGGATGGGATGGACATCAGTTTTCAAATCTGTCACCTATGTTATCTGAAAATGCGGTCAAAACTCATAACAGTTCCTTGGTCAGCATTGTCATCAACTACTCAGTGGAAGTCAGGCCACTCAGGTGGATGTTCTGCTTATTAGGTCAGAAGTCACAAAAAGGCAATTGCCTTTTTCATAGAATTATAGAATCATAGCATGGCTTGGGTTGGGAGGGACCTCAAGGATCATCTCCAGCACCCCCCCACCACATGCAGGGCCAGTGACTTCCATATCTGATACTAGACCAGGCTGCCCAGAGCCCCATCCAACCTGGTCTTGAACAACTCCAAGGAAGGGGCATCCACAGTCTCTCTGGGCAGCCTGTTCCATCACCTCACCACTCTCATAGTAAAGAACTTCCCCTGATATCTAAACTAAATCTTCCCTCCTTCAACTTAAAGCCATTTCCCCTTGTCCTGCTGTTATCTACCCTTTCAAAGAGCTGGCTCCCCTCCTGTTTATAGGCTGCATTTAGGTACTGGAAGGCTGCAATGAGGTCACCCTGCAGCCTTGTCTTCTCCATGCTGAACAAGCCCAGCTCTCTCAGCCTGTCTTCATAGGGGAGGTGCTCCAGCCCCCTGATCATCTTTGCGGCTCTCCTCTGACCCTCTTCAACAGTTCCACGTCTTTCTTGTATTGAGGGCTCCAGACCTGGATGCAGTACTCCAGTGGGGCCTCAAGAGGGCAGAGAGGGACTGTCACCTTCCTGCTGTCCCTGCTGTCCCTGCTGGCCACCCCTCTTCTGACGGAGCCCAGGATACCATTGGCCTTCCAAGCTGCAAGAGCACACTGCTGGCTCATGTTAAGCTTTTTCATTCATCAGGACCCCCAGCTCCTTCTCTGATGGGCTACTCTCAAGAACTGCTCCTTCCAATCTGTATAGAAGCCTGGGATTCCTCTGGCTCAAGTGCAAAACCTTGCACTTTGCTGTGTTGAACCTCATCAGATTCACCCGAGCCCACCTTTCAAGCCTGTTGAGGTCCCTCTGAATGGCATCCCTTCCTTCCACCATGTCAACCACACCACTCAGCTTGGTGTCATCAGCAAACTTGCTGAGCATGCAGTCAATTCTGTCGTCAGTGTCACTGAAAAAGATGTCCCCTGGGAGACGGCTGGCCTCCACCTGGACATAGAACCATGAAGCATTGATCCTCATGGACATAGGACCATTTTCCTAAAGAAAGGACCAAGATTACCGGAACAGGGTGCTCACAGTTGAAAACCAGAGCAGCAAAAATTGCCCAGGAATCTTTTTGGTCAGATTATAAGTCTGATCACTGTTTTCTACTTGCTGGCTTATACCCTCTACTTCATGTGCCTGGGGATCATAGAATTATAGAATCATAGCATGGCTTGGGTTGGGAGGGACCTCAAGGATCATTTCCAACACCCCCCCGCCACATGTCCCTGGGGATCCAGCTGCTATGCACCCAGCTCTCTCCAGGGATTAGAAGAATACTTAATTACATGCTGAAAAGGCACAGGTGACTATACTATCATAGTTTGTGACTTCAGAGCTTTTGGAAAGGAAACCCTCTTTACTTCTGAAGTAGGAAGTACATGAGTTTGAAGAGGTTCCAGTAGGTAGAACAGCTTATGCTGCTCTCATCCAGAAGATGGAGCAAAATGTGAAAGCTATCCAGCTGAAGCTGTTTCATGACTCAGATTAAGAGTGAACTGCTCTACTGTGTACACTGACAAAGCTTTGTGGGTGTGAACAAAGCAGCACCAGTTTTACACTCATTGCCAACACAAACAAGCAGCTCTCTGCCTGAAGCTTAATTCCCCATCCCTTTCTTTTAAGCTAAATGATTTTCTTCCAGTACTCAACATACCCAGCCTGCTAATTCATTGCTCTTTAACCTCTGTGACTTCCCATGGCACCCTTTTTCCAAGACACAATTCAAATAGCAACTTCCATTTCTTTTTTGTCTTAATAGTTGACAAACTCATGTTTAAATTGCTGCTGTTGTGGTTTAACCCAGCAGGTAGCTCAGCATCACAGTCATTCATCCACTCCCCTCTACCTCCCAGTGAGATAGGGGAGAGAATTGGGAAAAAAGGAAGTAGAACACTTGGGTTGAGATTACTATTAGTTATTGATATGTAAAAGGAAGAGTGAGAAATAGCAGTAATGATAATTTTTTTTATATATATACATATATATGTATGTATGTTGCAATTGTCTAATTCAATTGCAACTCTGTTGAGGCAATCCCAGATATGTGTACAGACAGGGAGAAGAGGAGGCTTTGGGGAGACCTCACTGCAGCCTTCCAGTGCTTAAACAGAGCTTATAAACAGGATGGTGACTAATGTTTTCACACTTTGATATTGATAGGACAAGGGGAATTGGATTTAAACTGGAAGAGGGGAGATTTAGATTAGATTTTAGAAAGAAATTCTTTACTCAGAGTGTGGTGAGGCAGTGGCACAGGTGGCCCAGAGAAGCCTCATCCTTGGATGAGTTGAAGGCCACGCTGAATGGAGCACTGGGCAGTTTAATGTGGTAGAAGGTGTGCCTACCACAGCAGGGGGATTAGAACCAGGCAATCTTAAGTTCCCTTCCAACGTAAGCCACTCTATGATTCTATGGTTTTCCTTGGGTAGTTTTGAAGCCTGAGCTGTGGAAGTCAGGGAGAAAAAAAAATCATCAGTCCTTTATGGTGGCCTGAAGAATGACACCACTATGCATGTCTCCCACCACATTAATTTTTCTGGCTAATGGCACACAGCTGCATTAAATCCAGCATCCCTACATTCAGAGCTTTCTACCCTATACTGGAGCAAGCAAAAAGGCTGTTGTTATTGATTAGGTGATAGCTAGTGTCCCTCACCTACAACTGAATCAGTCTGGTAGGCAGCACCAATCAGGCCAGAGCTGTATCCCAGCTCTCAACAGATTACCCGTCTGCAGTCACAAACGTCAGGATTCCTGAGTTTCAACTGAGACATGCTTTGTGGTAGCTTTTTCTATTTCACAATTTGCAGTGTCAGTTGAAAGCTAAAGATGATAGCAATGTTGGGCTGAACAGCTCCGAGGTGTAATTGGGTATGAAATGAAAATTAGTTTTGATGTAAAAGGGTATCTCAGCTGTATGCCCTCCTATATTTAACATGCTCTCTCTCACCCTCTCCCCAGTTCTCTTTCTTGTTGCCTTTCATGGAGCGGCTGAATCAGAGCTCCATCTTCTTTATTGTGCCTGGGTACTGATTGCTTTGATCATGTTGAAACGTAGTATTGCACTAATGATCACCAAGCCCCACCTTTGATGTTGGTTGTGAATGTGCTGCTTTGCCAGAAGAGAGAACTTAAATGCCTTTGTTTTCTGATTATCATCTGTCATGTTTATGAACAACAAGAGCAAGACAGGAAGAAAGCATGAACGCTTAATGCACTGAAAAATGAAGGGATTGCCTGGCCCCCAGCATCCATATGGATTCTGCAGGGGCAAGGCAGAGTGCTCCACTGTGTGCTGGATCATGGGGAAGGGGCTCTGCCCAGTGTAATGCGGTGGAGATGCCCTGTCCCAGCAAGTAGCACCAGCACACTGGTGTGTAAGACCACTGAAAAGGTCAAGTACAGCAATTCCTCTGCAGCACCAACCGGTGTGGAGAGAGCCAGCAGAGCCCCAGCACTGCTTTGCCTGGCCGTGGTCCAGTCCTTTCCAAATTGTCTGTTTTGCAGTAATCTGTCTTGGCATTTAAACCATGCTTGTCCCCATGGTATCCAACTGCTTTACAGTGTAGGAAAGTACACACTGTGGCTAGATCTGCCACCAGTGAAAAACAGCATTGTGACAAGAGCTCTCACTGCTTCCATGCACTTAAATAATCCTGATGGAAAGGGCTCCAGAAGGTGCCACTCACTCCTTGAGCTCTGCCAAACTAATGAAGTATGCATGTATGAATAGCTTACCTGATGAAGCTCTGCTCTTTGGCTACTGCTACGCACTTGATCACGTTTACAGCTGAAGTCTGGCCTGATCCTCCGTTTCTTCCATGGCCTCTGCTTCTGCAGCCTTTGTAAGTTTGTCACGGATGGTCTTGAGGAGAAGCAGTGCCGTGAATGGTGCTCAGTAAGTGAAGAGCTCGCATTCTCCACAGCATCGTCTGAGCCTTTCCTACAGCACTCATCAGCTGAACGGGGCCAATAGCTCAACAAGACATTAAGAAGTTTGTTTTGGAAAGGGACCGACTCCATATTTGAACCAAGACTCTTCTCCACCACCTTGTTGCTACAGATTTACTTAGGTTTCCAGGATCATTTGAGCTGTCACATCCCTGTAAGACAGTTTTTCAAGTTAAGCAAGATTCAGATTTTCTGTATCACTATTCAGCTATTCATTGCCTTGCATGAAGGACTTCTATCACTGAAGCCAATGCAGTCAGGATGCAACAGCCTGTCACCTTTGAGAAAGCACAGCCCTGTCATACCAAAGTGCAGTGAGGCAACAGGAACAACCAAATGAGAGACCTAGTCTGCTTGACAGCTCCATTACATGCTGTAGTAAATCCTTTCAATAATTTTAAATGTGCTTTGCCTCATTTGGTTATGTCATTTTCCTGAGTCCTGTCATATCACACACACCAGCTTTTAAATTTGTCATCTCAGATGACTTCTTTCAACGCCATTTTGAACAAGGACAATACTGGTGCTCACACATGCCTATAAATATTTCATTTTTTGCTAAAGATATCTTTAGAAAGACAGTGGGAACAATATTTTTTTCTTTACCTACTTTAAGGATGGTAGAGTAGCTTCTGTAATATATATGCACGTAGCATCAAATATCAGGAATGGCTTTTGTGCTGTACTTTCCTAGGATGACACATAGCATGAACTTCAGACCAATGCGTACATGCTGCATTTGTGAGAAGCTCACATCAGAGCAGCCCAGACCTTTCAGGTAGAATATTTCCACAAAATAAATGCGCCAGTTATCAAAAAATAAATATTTCCGAAGTAGAAACACTGATTTCAGCCACACTAAATCTCAGAGAATCACAGAATAGTTGTAGCTGGAAGGGACATCTGGAAGTCGTCTGCTCACTCAGGGACACTTAGAGCAAGCTGCCCAGTATCATGTGCAGGTGTGTTGTGAGCGAGGAGACTCTACCACCTCTGTGGGCAACTCATGCCAGTGCTCTGCTATCAATATAATACAGAAGTGCTTTCTGCTGTTCAGATCGAATCTTCTGTGTTCCAGTTTGTGCCCACTCCCTCTTATCGCATCTCTGAGCACCACTGAAAAGAGTCTGGCTCCATCCACTTGGCATCATCTTTTGAGGTATTTTGTATTTTGCACATGTGGTTTTCAATTCTAAGAATAGACAATAACATTATGAAGAAGACTGTGATCTTTGGCTGTCCTGTTCTGTTGACTTAACAGAAACATACTACTTCCATACTGCTGGCATGGAATTAGTAGAAACTCTTCTTGCCAAGCTTTTGTAGAATGACTTTCATTCAAACCTTAGAAATTCCTGAAGCATAAAATTGATGTTACAAGGATTTCAGTCTGCACCTGAGCTTTCCCCGGCTTTCTGAGGAGGACTCTTCCCTTGCTTTGTATTTTACAGGAATGTGACATGGGCTGCTCTGGAAAACTACTTTCAAAAGCTGTGTTCCTCAAAATACACGAGACCCTGGCAGATAAGTGGGCAGGGAGTGCAAGAACCTGCTCAGCAGATCACTGCACATCAGCTATTCATTCCCAGAAGCCCAAAACATCATCAAAGCATCAGCCTGGTCCAAATGGAAATGTTTCCTGCTATTCCCAACTCCTTGAGAGCTGCTTTCCTGTCTTTATTCAGATTTACAAGTAACTGTTTACTTTCGTGCTGATGATACATCAGAGATGTGATCTGCACTCCCCCCACATTGCCCTGGTAAGGCCACATCTTGAGTATTGTGTCCTGTTCTGAGCTGCCCACTTCAAGGCAGACAGGGCACTTCTAGAGAGAGCCCAGCAAAGAGCAACAGCTGGGCTGTTTTCAATAGTGCCTGGCAGCAGGATAAGGGACAATGAGCTCAAACTGAAACACTGGAAGATCTGTCTCCATATGAGAAAAAAAACTTTTTCATCCCGAGTGTGTCTGGAACAGGCTGCACAGAGAGGTGGTGGTGTCTCCATCTCTGGAGATACTCAAAACGCACCTGGATGAGATCCTTGGCAATGTTCTAGGTGACCCCTGAAGTGCAAGGATTGGACTAGATAACTCCAAGCAGTCCCTTCCAAGCTCAACCATTCTGTTATTCTGTGACACAATGAATTTTTGTAACCAGCAACTTTATCCCACAGCGCTATCTATAAATGCAATCTTATCCCTGACAAAAAGTCAGTATCCTAATCACAATACCTTAATGTCAAATCTGATGCTAAAGCCTAAACTCGTAGTCCCTCTGCCTCACCCTCACCCTAATCCTAACCCTTGCCCCAGCCCTAAACAAAGTCAACCCACAAAGTGAGCCTGTGCCATGAATACTGATCAGATACGCTGTGCAGAACACCAAACCCTCTCTTAAAATATGTCTACTCCCTCACCTTGAAAGGCTAATCCTGGAACCCCAATCAGAACATATTGACTTCAAAGCCTTCTATACACATAATCCAATCCCCTCACCATTGTCTTCTCTCCTAGCCCTGCACTAGGCCCCTTGGAGCAGGGAGGGATCCTCAGATCCCAGAGCAGTCACCTTGTGTTAGAAGAGGAACATGAGGTGACACGTTTCCCACCCTAGGCCCTCTAGAGATGAGCCAGGGAGAGCAGTAGTGGGATTAGGGGTGAGGTGAGAGCCTCAGCTGAAGTGCATCTATACTAACAGTGTGGGCAATAAACAAGAAGCACTGGAAGCCATTGTGCAGCAGGCAAGCTATCACCTAGTTGCCATTACAGAAACATGGTGGGACTGCTCCCATGACTGCAGTGCTGCAGTGGCTGACTACAAACTCTTCAGGAAGGATAGGCAAGGAAGGAGGGGTGTTGGTGTGGCTCTCTGTATTAGAGAGTGCTTTGATGTTACTGAGCTTATGGCTGGGGATAATAAGGTTGAATCCCTATAAGTAATAAGGGGAAGTGCTGACAAGGCAGACTTCCTGGTGGGTGTCTGCTGCAGACTGCTGAACCAGAATGAAGAGATAGATGAGGAGTTCTACAAGCAGCTGGCAGAAGCTGTGCGATCGCCAGCCCTTGTCCTCATGGGGGACTTCAACTTCCATGACATATGCTGGGAATACAACGCAGCACAGAAGCAGTCCAGGAGGTTTCTGGAGCATATGGAGGATAACTTTTTAATGCAGCTGGTGAGAGAGCCAATGAGAGGAGCTGCTGCTCAGAAACAGAGAAGGTCTGGTAGGAGATGTGGAGGTTGGAGGCTGTCTTGGACAGAGTGACCACGAAATGGTAGTTTTCGATTGTTGGTGGAGCCAGGAGGGGGAACAGCAAAACTGCTATCTTGAACTTCCAGAGGGCGTACTTTGAATTGTTCAGAAGTCTAGTAGGGGGAATCCCCTGGGTTTCACTCTTAGAGAGTAAAGGGGTCCAAGATGGCTGGTCGCTCTTCAAGAAAGAAGTCTTAAATGAGTAGGAGCTGGCTGTCCCTCTGAGCCGCAGATTGAGCCGGTGGGGAAGAAGACTGGCGTGGATGAATAGGGAGCTATTCTTGAGGCTCTGGAAGAAAAAGAGAATCTACGTCCTGTGGAAGTAGGGATGGGCGACTCAGAAAGAGTACAGAGAAGTTGTTAAGATGTGTAGAGAGAAAATCAGAAAGGCAAAAGCTCAGCTTGAACTTAACCTGGCCGCTGGGGTAAAAAGGAACAAGAAACCCTTTTACAAATACATCAACAGTAAGAGGAGGACTAAGGAGAATCTTCATTCTTTACTGGATGAGGCTGGGAATATGATTACTGAGGATAAGGAAAAGGCAGAGGTTCTGAATGCCTTCTTTATGTCTATCTTTAAAGGTCACACCAGTTATCCTCAGGGTACTCCACTCTCTGACCTGGTAGTCTCGGCTGGGGTGCAGACTAAAACCCCCATGATTCAGGAGGATGCAGTCAGAGACCTACTACTCCAGCTGGACTGCCACAAGTCCATGGGGCCGGATAGGCTACACCCTCGGGTGCTGAGGGAGCTGGCGGAGGTGATTGCCGAGCCCCTCTCGGCCATCTATCAGCGCTCCTGGTTAACTGGAGAGGTCCCAGAGGATTGGAGACTTGCTGATGTGACTCCCATCTTCAAGAAGGGCTGTAAGGAGGATCCAGGGAACTATAGGCCTGTTAGCCTGACCTCAATACCAGGAAAAGTAATGGAGCAAATCATCTCAGGTGAGATTGCACGGCACGTGCGTGGTGTCCACGGTATCAGGCCCAGTCAGCACAGGTTCATGAAGAGCAGGTCATGCTTGACCAACCTCATCTCCTTCTATGACTGGGTGGCCAGTCTGGTAGATGATGGAAGGGTCTACCTAGACTTCAGCAAAGCCTTTGACACGGTCTCTCACAGGCTTCTGCTGGGGAAACTGGCTGCCTGTGGTCTGGACAGGTATACACTTCTTTGGATAAGAAACTGGCTAGAGGGCTGTGCCCAGTGGGTAATGGTTAATGGAGTCCAGCTGGTGACCCGTTACAAGTGGTGTCCCCCAGGGGTCGATACTGAGGCCCATCTTGTTTAATATATTTATTGATGACCTGGATGAGGGCATTGAGTGCACCCTCAGTAAGTTTGTAGATGACACCAAGTTGGGAAGTGGTGTGGATCTGCCTGAGGGTAGCGAAGCCCTACAGAGGGATCTAGATAAGTTGGATCGCTGGGCTGAGATGAATGGGATGAGGTTCAACAAGGCCAAGTGTCAGGTCCTGCACTTTGGCCACAATAACTCCAAACAGCGTTATAGGCTTGGGGATGAGTTGTGAAGAAGAAAGAGACCTGGGGGTGCTGGTTGATGCTTGGCTGAACATGAGCTCATAGTATGCCCAGGTGGCCAAGAGGGCCAACAGCATACTGGTCTGCATTAGAAATAATGTGGCAAGCAGGAGCAGGGAGGTGATCATCCCCCTCTACTCAGCACTGGGGAGGCTGCACCTCGAGTATTGTGTTCAGTTTTGGGCCCCGCACTACAGGAAAGATGTTGAGGCCCTGGAGCATGTCCAGAGAAGGGCAATGAAACTGGTGAGGGGTCTGGAGCACAAGTCTTATGAGGAGCGGCTGAGGGAGCTGGGATTGTTTAGTCTGGAGAAGAGGAGGCTTAGGGGAGACCTCATTGCATCTACAACTTCCTGAAGGGAGGTTGAGGTGAAGAGGGGTTTGGCCTCTTCTCTCAGGCAACGAACAGGACCCGGGGAAATGGCCACAAGTTGTATCAGAGGAGGTTTAGGTTAGACATTAGGAAAAACTTTTTCTCTCAGAGGGTAGTCAGGCACTGAGATGGCCTGCCCAGAGAGGTTGTGGAGTCGCCATCCCTGGAAGTGTTCAAGAGGTGTCTGGATGAAGAGCTGTGAGATATGGTTTAGTAGTTTGTGGTAGCAGTGGTAGTGAGAAGACTGTTGGACTAGATGATCTTATAGGTCTTTTCCAATCTTGTGATTCTATGATTCTATGATAGCCGAGCTGCTCGCCATTATCTATCAGTGCTCTTTGTTGACTGGTGAGTCCCAGAAGACTGGAGTCTTGCCAATGTGACTCCCATCTTCAAGAAGGGTTGTAAGGAGGATTTGGGGAACTACAGGCCTGTTAGCCTGACCTTGGTGCCAGGGAAGGTTATGGAGTAAATTGTCTTGTAGGAGATCATGCAGCACGTGCAGGACAACTGGGGGATCAGGCCTAGCCGGCATGGATTCATGAAGACCAGGTCATGCTTGACCAGCCTGATCTCCTCCTATGATCTAATGACCTGTCTGGTAGATGAGGGAAAGGCTGTAGTTGTAGTCTATCTAGACTTCAGCAAGGCCTTTGACACTGTCTCCCACAGTATTCTCTTGCAGAAGCTGGCAGCTTGTGGCTTGGACAGGTACACTATTCTGGATAAGGAACTGGCTGGAAAGCCGGGCCCAGAGAGTGGTAGTGAATGGAGCTAAATCCAGCTGGCGACTGGTCACTAGTGGTGTACTCCGGGTGTACCCCAGGGGTCAGTGCTGGGGCCTGTCCTCTTCAATATTTTTATTGATGACCTGGATGAGGGCATTGAGTGCACCCTCAGTAAGTTTGCAGATGACAGCAAGTTGGCTGGAAGTGTCGATGTGCCTGGGGGTAGCGAGGCCCTACAGAGGGATCTGGACAGGCTGGATAGCTAGGCTGAAGTCAATGGGATGAGTTTCAACAAGACCAAATGCTGGGTCCTGCATTTGGCCACAACAACCCCAGGCAACATGACAGGCTTGGGGCAGAGTGGCTGGAAGACTGTGTAGATGAAATGGACCTGGGAGTACTGATTAATGCTTGGCTGAACATGCAGTGTGCCCAGGTGGCCAGGAAGGCCAATGGCATCCTGGCTTGCATCAGAAACAGGATTGGCAGCGGGAACAGGGAAGTGATTGTTGTGGCCGTATCTCGAGTACTGTGTCCAGTTTTGGGCCCCTCACTGCAAGAAAGACATTGAGGCCCTTGAGTTGGTTCAAAGAAGGGAAACAAGGATGATGAGCACAGGCCTTATGAGGAGCAGCTGAAGGAGCGGAGATTGTTCAGTTTGGAGAAGAGGAGGCTCAGGAGAGACATTATTGCTCTCTATAATTACTTGAAGGGAGGTTGCGGTGAGCTGGGGGTCGGCCTCTTCTCTCATGTAACTGGTGATAGGACTAGAGGGAATGGCTTCAAGCTGCTCCAGGGGAGATTTCGGCTGGACATTAGAAAATACTACTTTTCTGATAGAGTCGTCAGGCACTGGAATGGGCTGCCCAGGGGGATGGTGCAGCCAGCGACCCTGGAGGTGTTCAAGGAAGTATTCAAGTATTTAGGGTATATATATATAGGCCACATGTCTAATCAGCTTGAAGGCCACATGAGGGAGATGTGTGGGAATGCTACAAAAATGACTATGTCAGCTCTTTTTCAGACCCTTGTAGGCAAGTAGGAGGGACGTGGCTACAAAGGTGGCTGGGAAGTCATTTCTGTCTCTGTCAGTGGTGGGCTGACACCAGGAGGGTGACTGAGAAAGCGACTGCGAAGTCATTCATCACAGAAGTGGCTGACAGGTCAGTCCAGGACTCAGGGCTGGGATCTGGGCTTCTATGGTTCGATCTGTCAGCAACATGATTGGCACGTTGCTGCTTAGATCACCTCTGCCTAAATACCTGACAGGTCCCACACAGAAAGAGAACTGTTATGTCCATTCTGGCTGAGTACGTGCCTGGTCGTGTCTGAGAAGCTGAAAGGCCAACAGCAGGAACATGACTTGGAAGATCACAGAGAGACTAATTCTGCCTCGTCAGCTGACAGTGGGTCACAAGAAGGCTAACGGGCTGGGATATATGCTTGAAGAGCTTTTTTCTGAGATAATGGAACTTGACTTTATTATGGGAAGCAGCAGAAGAGACATACGCTGCCACCAAGTGCAGCTTGAAAGATGGAGACTGGGCCTGAGTAGGAGGAACATCCCACAAAGGGCAGAGCTGAGGTGCCAGAGATCACCCAGAGAAAGCCTGTGATCAGTGCATGGAGCTGGGAGTTAAGGAATAGCCAGTGAGGTGGATGGACCTCGGTTAAAATATGGAAGTGCCAGGGCATGAGGTACTGGCCTGAGACTGACAGCTATCACAGAGCACTAGTAGGATCCGCAGAAACTCTAGGTGGCTCCTGAGCAGAGAGCACTCGCACATTTGGTGTGGCACAAGCAACCTGTGCACCAGTAACTACATCCCACCTCAATTTTACATTCACAGTGCTTTCAAAGAAAGCCAGCACACAATTCCCCTTGAGCTTAGCATTATTGAGTATATAGAGAACAGAACTATCTATCTCTCCAAAATAACTTTGTTTCTTTCTTAGGAAGAGCAAAAAACTAAAGGAAGAAACCTCATATATCAGTAGTACTGAACCCTAGAGCACATGCATCCAAACTTTTGGTATGCCTGGGCCTCACAGAGTGAAAAGGAATTGTCTTCGGCCACATACAAAATAAATAATATAGACATAATACAGTTAATGTACATAACCTGCAAAATATTGTTTTAAAGTATTTTTTACTAAAAGAGAGAGAAAAAAAAAGCAACCAACCGTAGTGGGATATTTGATCTTGTTTTAGTGAAACTAATGCATCAGTCTGGTTCAAGGGAAGTGGTACAAATTCTTAGTGAGCACTCAAGATGTTCACGTGAGTTTTTTGATTAAATCTTACTCCTGCTGTACTTCACCCTTGAAAACAGTTGTTCACAAATGTGCATACTTCCAAAAACAATGACACAAGTCAAGTGTGATCGTGAAATGACAGAATTTAGTCTGGTCAGATGAGTCTGATAAAAGTCCGGTAGAGAGACACGATCAGAATTTTCTTTGACTTGATTGCAACTCTATGCATTCCATTTGAAAATTTGCGTGTCACTTACTTATGTCAACTGAAAATGGAGTTGCAAATATATGATGAATTTAGTGATTTCTTTGCAATCTTGCAACTTATTCTCAAGTCCCTTTATCAAAATAGAAAGCACAGCTCCATATTTTTCACTGTTCACAGGACTGTGTTTAGACACTGCATCAAAATGCAGTTATTTGCCATCACTTGAGTCAGCATTGCACTGTGCCCTCCCCGTGTCCTGGGGACAGACCAGACAGTGCTGGTTACGCACACTGATGTTCAGTTGTTGCGAGTGATGGGTGCATGCCTGGGCCGGGTTGGGCCATTCACTGCTGACACCATGATGGTGTGGGGCAGGAAGTGGCTGCGGGATGGGATGCCCAGGGCTTCATGCAGCTTCTTGACTGAGGGTTGGAAATGTTTGCCCTACAGCATTAAAAAAAAGATGATTTTCTGACTCTCATGCAGCCATAAAACTTCCTGCCCAAGACTTACTTTTTATAGGATCATAGAATCACAGAATCATTACAAATACAAGGTGTTGCACTTGGGTAGGAGCAATCCCTGGTACTTACACAAACTGGGGGAAGATCTCCAGTCTGACCAATCTGGTAGCTTCTATGATGGAGTGACAGCCTTGGTGAACAGGGGAAGGGAAACAATCCAGAGGGACTTGGACAGGCTGGAAAATATAATGAGGTTCTACAAGGACAAGTGCAGGGTGCTGCACTTGAGACAGGGCAATCCAAGGTACTTACACAAACTGGGGGAACATCTCCTTGAGAGCAGCCCTGAGGAGAAGGACTTTAGAGTCCTGGTAGACAAGAAGCTGGACATGAGCCAGCTGTGCTTGCAGCCCAGAAGGCCAACTGTGTTCTGGGCTGCATTAGAAAAGGGGGGGCCAGCAGGGAGAGGGAGGTGATTGTCTCCCTCTACTCTGTTCTTGCGAGGCCCCATCTGCAGTACTGAGTCCAGGCCTGGGGCCCCCAGTACAGGAAGGACATGCAGATCTTGGAGCAGGTCCAGAGGAGAGCCACTAAGATGATCAGAGGGCTGGAGCACCTCTGCTCTGAGGAAAGGCTGAGGGAACTGGGATTGTTTAGCTTGGAAAAGAGAAGGCTCCAGGGAGACCTCATTGTGGCTTTCCAGTACTTGAAGGGAGTATAGAAACAAGAGGGGGAATGGCTGTTTACCATGGTGGATAGTGACAGAGGAGAGGTTGGAATGAGATGGTCACTGTGATCTTTTTCAACCCAGGCCATTCTATGATTCATTTGTAAAGCTATAACACCTGTACCATTTCAAATGTCTTTTTTTTCTTTTTTCTTTTTGTCAAACAAACTCTCCAAACTTAGGTATTATTTTAGAAAGCTCTGCCTACTGACCCAGTGTCATTTTGAATATTCAGGTTTATATTGCCACCATCTGAGGTTTGCAAGACCTAAAAATGCCATTGATAGGCTTCAGAAATACCTGAGGTGATCACAAGGACAATCTCCTGGGTTAATGTTCTTGCAACAGCCACAGGCTTCATGTGCTCCAGATGACAATGACTGATAGCCAAATTACACTGCCAGTACCTGTATGTGTCAGGCTCAATATTAGACACAAAAAGCCTTAGTTGCTTTTGCAAATTGGCTTCATATGCCTGTTCACAAGATGAATGTTCCCATCAACGTAGGATCACAGAACTTC
This sequence comes from Meleagris gallopavo, assembly GCF_905368555.1. Classification (NCBI taxonomy): domain Eukaryota; kingdom Metazoa; phylum Chordata; class Aves; order Galliformes; family Phasianidae; genus Meleagris; species Meleagris gallopavo. The sequence goes on along the minus strand of NC_139435.1, from coordinate 55,580,181 downwards.
AGTTCAAACATAACACATTAAGTTTTATTAACTTATATTAAGTTCAAAAATATATCCTCTCTCTATATAAGCTATTTTCCCCTGGTTAATAACTCCTCAATAACTGCCACCTGGCCTCAGATGGAAGTTTTCCTTTAGAGGATGCTGGTGTGAGGTCCATATCAATCTTGTGGCATTTAGCAGAGGTTTGCAAAATGAGGAGCTCCTTTCCCTGGTTTTATTTTCTCTTCCTCACCTGCGTTGCTCTTCCTTTCAGCCTTGGACGTTTGGTGGGAGGTTGCAAAAGAAGACTGTCATCTTCTGGGCTTAGTTTTCTCTTTCTCCTCAGCCTCACCATTTTATCCAGCCTAGGCTATCTGGCTGGAGGTGGCAAACACAATTTGCCATCTTCTTGGCTTACTTTACCCTTGCGCCTCAGCCTCACAATTTCATCCAGCCTCAGATGTTTTGCTGGAGGCTCCCAGTTGAGACAGGATCTTCCTGCTTTTCTCTTAGTGTGGAGCAGTGGAGCACTAAGTCACGCGTTCTTCAGGCTTAGCAGGACAGCACCCAACTATCAGCAGTCTTGGCCTGAAGCTTTATTGTACCTGTTGTGCTCCATGGCAACAGGAGGCGTGATCTCCTAACATCATCACCTGCTAGGTGTGACTGTTCAGGCAGGTCTCAGAGCATCCCACTGCCTCCTCCTCCAGTCCAAACTCCAACAGCTTCTCTAGGAGGAGCCAATGGGTAACAGTGTTGCAAGGGTTCCTCAGGAGCAGGTAGACACAGCTATGCACTGCTCTCTCCTGAATAGAAACCATTCTCCAGTGTGACTCTCAGCCAGCTCTCTCCACACTCGGGTGCAAACCTAATCATCAGGGCCCATGGGCTTCTCTCCGTCCTCTGTCTCAACTGTTGCCTGGCACAATGGACTGAGCTTTTTTTTTTTTTTTTTTTTGCAGCCGGACTGTCCTCTGTGAGAATGGTTAGCTTAGGTAGAGACAGCGTCCAAAGGAAAGCAAAACATGCCACTATACCTTCACACCAAGAAGGGTCTGTGTATACACAGGCTGCACGAAACACAACCTGCAAAATGGTATTTCACAGCACCGCAACAGCACCTGGACAGAGCAAAGGGCTGTAAATACTGCAGCGCTTTGATCTGGACAGGCACAGAACAAAACAGATGAAAATAAATCCAAAGCAACAATATTCCTCTGATCTCCATTGCAGAAATTGACATTAGAAATGTACAACTAGTCTTCTCTTCTTTGGTTCATAACCACAGGAATCCTTGAACATCCCAATGAAGAGGAAGGTTCCCTTTTACAGTGTTAATGCAAGGAATCTTTACGTGGAACTAGAAAGGGACCTACATGCCCTGCACAGGGCAAATTTCCCACCAAGTTCACTTGAGATACAAAGGATATAGATCTGGCTGTATGTGGATTCACATAAGAAATTTCCTAGAGAGTCCATCAATCATTTAAAACACTTGAGAACAAGTAAAGAAATCAGTGATAGCACACCTCATGCTATACCTTTCCAGTTTCTACTGTTACCAGAACACTTGCCCTTTCCTTCCTTTCAGTTCCCTCTCCATGATCTATTAGCTAAGCAACAACTGGGAAATGCAAACAAAAGTGGCCCCCAGTCAGTGTGCAGTAAACTTCAGAGACCCACATATTTTTCACACCCATTAGGGTCATTTGAGTTAGTTACCCTATGGCTACTGCTGTGGGTGTACATTTCACTGATGTGGAAATACCTTCATGTTTGCTTACTGGATGACCTTTTTAAGTTCAGTTTCTGCAGAACCCAAAACCTATAACCTCCTTGCTACCATGGATTATCTACTGCACCTAATACAGAAAATTCAGCTACTGTTAACAAAGTGAATTGTTTAGCTTTCTCTTCATTTTATCTTCGAGTTTGGGTGAGAAACTCATCAATGTAAATTACACTAGCCTTCTCAAGGTCTTCCCACTCCACGTTAACATACTGTGCAAAGTACAGCCCATAACAATTACTCTGGGGAAGCATTTTCTGAGGCCTTCCACAGTCACAGCAACAATTTGTCAGTTCCTCTTTCCTGCAGCTTTCCTCAGCTAAATAATTTTTCTGCTTTGTGGTACTAAATAATTATGGCTTATTTTATTTGCCAGTTTTTTTTCTTTCCTCCGTTACAGGTATCTTCTGTTAATTCTCTCACAGAGAAATCATAGACACATGCTCAGCATCAGGACAAGAATTTCTCAGGCAATGGTAGAGAATGTGATGTAGCATCACAGTAGACATTTTTGCCACATTCTGCAAAAAAAAAAAAAAAATCTTAAGTTGCCAATTTAAATGGTGCAGACATATTCCTAAAATGTATCAAGTCATTATAGCTTTCTAACACAGAACATTCTTTTTGAGTGGAATTTAGTTTGAGAAGCCAAAGCCTCTACCATTCTACTCTGTGCTCCCCCTGGACTGCATAACCTTCTTCCAAAGAAAGGAAAGAACGTTTGGGGACTCTTCCCTCAGTTCAGAGGGAAATATTTGCTGAAGTTTGTAGGACAGTTTCCATCACAGGATCAGAAGTGGATAGTGTCAACTGTCAGGACATGCTTTAATCAAAGCTCAAAAAAACCACAGACATGCTGTACTTTAGATCCGACCACACTATCCTTACTTCCTTTCCAAGACACGTGGCATATACTGCAATACTCTTCTACACAGTCTGATGTTTCAAAACACACACTTGTGATGGACAAATGTAGAACATTTCATATTTGCTGATATCAGGATCAGTTACCTCCACATACTGAGCAGCACGTACCCAGCCCAGACACTAGGATGAACAGAAATATATCAGTTGATATTGCTAGTAAAGGAGTGGTGAAAACAAGCTCAGTTATAACATGCCTGCAAAGCAAGGAGTAGATGAAAACTTGAGAGCCCCCAGTTCAGCACCAAAACATACAACAGTCCCCTTTTGGAATTATAAAGCATGGTGCTGCAATTAATGATGATTCTTAATAACCCTAAGAAAACAGCTACTAAAATATTAAGACCTTCAGTAATGCAAAGTGAGAAGTTTAAACACAATTCAACTGTTCTGTGCCTTTAATGCTTTGGATATTTATAAGAACCAAATTTCATACATATTGTTTAGCATTACTGAGTTCGTGTGTGCCTCGTAGGACTATCAAGTCATAATTTATCAGTGTTCTTTCAGTTGCTCACAATGGCAGCTCGTAGGCTTTCCTCCAATAACACACATGCTTTCCTCACTTCTTTTCTTGAGAACATTTTAGTTATGTATGAAGTCCTACCTGGTCTGCTTGCCTTGTCAAACATCTAAAGAAAAAAATACATCAGTGTCTTTTCAATTATACTGTAGGTGAAGATCTTTAGATTGAGGAAGTGCTGAAGCACTGGCATATGGCAAGCATCTCTGTGATGCCTATGAATTGCATCTACCTCATTAAACAATGGAAGCCATTCGTCACAAATAAAGGACATATGATTGACTTGATAATTTCAACTGAAACTTTGCTCTCTTTCCTCCATCATATGAGGCTTAATGTCAAATATATCCCATCTTAAAGACAGGATCACAAAGATTTTTTTTTTTTTTTTTTTTACACTGGATGAACTTCTACTCAAATATTTAGGAGTAACATTTATATTGTTTTTTTGTTTTTCTTTAGCACCTGCAATTCATTTATGGAGATCATTTAGAACCAGACTTTAGAAGCTAATTGCCCTGCAGATATAAGAAAGAATTCCCAAGGTTGGCTGGTAACATGAGCAATCTATAAAATCAAACAGCAGAAAGGTTTGTATTTTTGACTTAAAATACCAAGACCAATCACAATAGTGAAAACTGTAGTGAAGAAAAAGGAGAGTATAATTGCAAACCATTTTTCCTTTATTAAAAAGAAAAAAAGCAATTCGCTGTGAATTTCAGCATTAGGAAAGGCAGCTATTCTATTTTGCAAAATAAAAGAGCATGTTATGAAATCCCACATTAACGACTAAACAATGCTTCTTTCATAAAGAAAGAAAGAAATTATAAAAACACCATGCACAGTTTGTCACTGTAAGATTTGTCAAGGACACCAGACAGCGACTTGCATCTAACTGTATTTTAAAAATCTATTAAAATCTATCCACCTCCATGGCAACTCAAAGCATGCATTCCTCTCATACGATTGGATGAAGACTTTTTGTGGGTTCTGTTTTCATAGTCAATCTTTTGTTATATACCCAGTAATGTCTGGTTTCTTAATAAATATGTGAATCTATATGCAGACATAAATGAGAAGTGAAACATGCAACACGTACTGCTGCTTGTTATACTGTCCCTTAAATCAAACTTCCCATAAATTCTGTGGTCTTCAAAGGTAAGCACATTTCAATCCAATTATTGTAGCTTTTCACATATTAATGATGTAAGACCTGCTTACAAACTAATCTTATTTTATTTTCCTCATAATATGGGACTACTTCAATCCTTCAGAGCTCCCAGACTTCAACAAGTCATTCTAAGGAACCAACAGAACTAATTTTCTTAAAACTAGAGAATCAAAAGAGTAATTACAAGAATCCTTGATAAATTCAAAATATGAAGCACTTCAACAGAACTTCAGCAAGTTGGTGTTAAAGAAGAGATGTACTGAAATAGACTGCATTGTATGGCATGACCTAATAATTAGTAAACGCAGATTCTACTGTTCTGTAGGCCTGTTCCAAAGGCAAAAATGCAGAACTCATGACATTCACTAAAGATCTTCAAAAAACTACACATAGTGAAGTAAATGCAATTCTCAGTTGAACAAAGCATGAGAAGGACTTCACCCAACTTTCCAAAAGTTGGTTCCAAAGTTCTTAAGTTGTACAAACCTCTACAATTTAAGGTACAAAAGTGTCTAAGATATTAAGTAGAGTGACACAAAACACTCCATGACACTTCATCTCCAGCTTCCCCTTCCATGGACCAAATATACCAAATAATAAAGTTATCCACCCTACGCACACAGCACTGAAATGTTCATCATGTTCCAAATCACTCTGCACGTACCTTTCACAACTCAATCAAGAAAATGTTCAAATATTTTCCAGTAATCAAATGGCAAATCAGCTAAAAGCCTTTGATTAGGATTGCTAAGCAATTAGATGTTTTCTCAACACACTCTCTGACAAACTGAAGAAGTAGATGCAACTCAAAGTGGAAATAATTACTCTTTGCCTCTTTCATGTTCAGCGCAGCACTTTTAAGACCATCAGCTGTCACTTACACTCATGGCCAAGTTTCTGAACACTCCATCCTTCACTGTAACTATGAAAAATACAAAACACTTCCATAATGCTATCAAATCATAGAACACAGGACTAGAGATGACTTTGAGTTTTCTGTTAGCATCAACCTGGTCCAGTCAAGTTGCTATGACTCTTTCCAAACATCCTTTTCACAACACTTGAACAACCATGCTAAAGGTGTTTCCTGTCTGCAGGTAACTTTGAAACTGGCTCAGAAAGAAGAAAGGCAACCACATACGGTATCTTTCCAGGAGCTCACCTGCCAATAACAGTGTCTGTGAAGTATCATCAGCACTGTGTTTCCACCCTGTATATTCATGGGAGTGAAGTAAGGAAAACCAGCAAATAACTGAAACGGAGGTAAACTTACAAAACAAACCCCTCTTTTCAGTGGCTAAAATTCATTTCAGGGCTAAAATGGAGCCAAAACCTCCAAGATGAGAACTGACAGTTCTAAACTAGTACTCAGACACTGCATGGTTTATGATTGGGTGTTTCTTCATGTTTTTGTTGTTGTTTTGTTTGTTTGTTTTAAATACCACTTCTATGGTTTCATCAGTTTTGAAGTAAAAGCCACCTCACTAATTAAAAAGTCTCAAAATACATCAATATGAGATTAAAAACTACACCAGTGATTCAGTAAAGGACTTTTGTTCTACAATGAAAGTTTTGAACTAATGCCCCTCTGCAGTAACCAGGGAAGCCTTACAACACCCAGACCAGCCCCAACTGCATCATGTCCTATTGCCCACTTTTACATTAGATAGGAGTTTCAGAAGGTTCAAAAGGAGTCAACAGGAAGTGTCTTTCAAACTCAGCTGGCAAAGAATTCCACCTATTCCCAGTGGATTGAATCTTATTCCACACTCTTTCCCCTGCTCTCTTTTCTGCAGAGAAGTAGCAAATTACATTTATTGATCTGACCAAATTCTAAATTGGGCAGTTACATTTGGTTTCTCTGCAGTAATCTGCTATTTCAACAGAAATCATACCCACATCACATCTTATAACTCTGAGGAATTTTTTTTTTTTTTACTGCTAAATTAGCTGCTGTGCTCCACCTTTGAGTTGCAGTGATCTCTTAAGCTGACTTCAGGACTCCCAAGAGTCTTGTTTGACCTAATTAACTAAAGCTGATGAAGAACTTGCAGATCCTTTATTTAGAATTGTACAGAATAACAAATCTTACCAACACTTATGGGGTAAGAGAAAGTTATCCTCCTTCTTCGTATTATTTTTCTTTCTATGGAAGTCATATTCCGGTCTGGGCAACCACCTAACAGCTACACACACGCATGTCACCACAACAAATTCAACGGTGCATTTCTATCCAACTCTGTACCTTCCGAAGTCTGCTCTGAAGACTTTGTTTTGTTTCCTTTTTCTGTCTTGTCTTGCCTCTTTGGGGTACTCACAAGAATAAACTTGGCTTCCCATAGCAGTACAAATAAGAACGCTATTTTTACTTTCCCTCCCAGTACATAAGAAGTGTAATATCAGAGAAGGGAATTTCTGGCACTTATTTGCCTTTGTAATACTAAAAAGAGACAAGCAGAACCTTCTTTAAAATTTCTTAGGCTCCCCAGAGAAGGAAAAAAGTTACATTATCCAAATTAATCTTAAAGAACAACACAGATTATAACACGAGAGAAAAACGGTGTCACAGACTTAGTGACAATAAACATACACCTGTATGCTCACATGTGCATTTCAGCAGTCACAGTTCTCAGAAACTCCACCCACGTTATAAGCAACACAGTAAACAGAAGTTACATAGCATGGAATTAAAACATTCAGTTCCTGTTAACTTTTTCCCAAAAATTTCACATAACAGCACTGGAAGTAGGAAAATCCAAAGTCAGTAGGTTATACAGCATGGTGACCTTAAGGACAGAAAGTAGATACTAACACTGATTGATCGTATGCTCATCTGCAAAGCCTGTAAACGGGCAGATCAGAACAAACACTTCTTTATTTTCCAGTACCAGAACAGTACATCCGCACACAAAGCACTTATCCAAATGGAAATAAGAAATGTTCTTTATTATCTCAAAACCAAAAAAGCATTTACTCTTCTAGAAATATTAAATATTTACTATCTATTACAGATTACTCCAAGTACTTTTAGATGGGCATACAGTTTTTTTAACCAGATTACCAGCACTGTTACAAAAAACATTCAACACAAAGACCTTGAACAGATTTTCCCCTGGCTTTCATACCAGTATTATTTGTTTTTCTATACCTTTCCAGACAGAGAGAAAACTCCTGTATTTTCAGAAGTCATATTGCTTTCTTAGCACTTAGAGAGAGAGATGTTCTGAGTAGTTGGATTATGATACTACAAAGCACAGAGAACATCACCATACATCATCTTGTTTCAAATTCTTTTTAACCACAACCTTCCCTTAAGAACTCACGGCACATAAATGCCTTTTTCTCTACAGTCTCAGCTTCTAGTTCTAACAACATGATTATTTACTTTTCACATTGTCAGCAGAAACTGTAAGACTATGGCAACACTGTGTGGTACTCAGGCCCAGCTTTCCAATACATGTTTTATAGTCTACAAATCAGAAGTACTGCACAGCTCCTAACTGAAAGCTATTCGAGCTTCATCCTGGTAAGAGCAAGGGCTCTGCGGTCAGAGAGAAGTGAGGAAGGCTTTATACGACTTCATTTTCTACAATGGTTTCTCCAATCTGAGCTTTGCTTTACCCTCCCCTTCCTTAGCTTTCTCTTCTCCCCCCAGCTTCTTTCAGCTGAGCTCTTTTGTCTTGGATCAGCAGAGCACCCCTTTTCAGGCAGTTTTAGTTGCTCCAGGTTTCCCAGACATTGCAATTCCTGAGCGTGTTGTCTAACTGAGAGGTAGGCAAAAACCTTACAACACACCCCAACTGTAGTAACAGAGAAGGTGCTTGGAATTTTTAATTGAAACAAACTTGTCTCCCTAACCATAATCCAAGCAAGAAGTCTGCCAAAACATAGGATGAACAGCTCAGCCTATTCAGAGCTACCAAGAGATGTTTTGTTTGGCAGTTGTCTATTATGTAGCACTACTGCACTGCACAGTGCCTACTGTTGCCATTTATAGGTACTGACTTACTGAAAACATCCGCATTAACAACCAGCACTTTTAATTTTCACTACGGTTGAGAACTTTTCTACTGACAAGGCACATCAGCATGGTCAATAACATTAGATTTCTTACATGATTCATATTTCAATGAGGGACTAATAAGAACTTCTGCTGGTGCCAACCCAATACTAAGCAAGTATTTCACTTTAGTCTCGTAACACATTTTATGATGTGACCTTTCTGTCATTTCTAACCAAACAGCACACTAGCACTGCCACATCCATTTGTGCACCCACTACAATTCCTCAGGCTTCAGAAGGATAGTTCGCCAATGGACACATTTCACTCACCTCCCTAACAACAGCAGAGATTGTTCTTTCATGTCAGAAAAGCTACGCTGCCACATCAGTAGCACTGAACGTAAGAAAGCTTTACTTTTTACTGTGAAGGCAGTCAAACACCGACAGCTATGCCCAGAGAAGCATTGGAGTCTCTGTCACAAAGAGGATCAAAATCTGTCTGGACCGCGTTCTGGTGTCCTGCCTCTGCTAGCAGCCAGCAGGACTGCCTCAGGAGGCTCCTCCTGACCTAAATGATTTTGTGGTAATTTTTATATTATTTTTTGTATGATTTCAGAGGGAAAAAGCAAAATATTTTTTCCCCTGCTATGAAGCTTTGCCAATTTCTTTTTTGAAGCTGATGCCTGCTTTCAAAGTTACATGAAGCCAGAAAATCTTGTCCCCTGTTATTTAAGAATACAATAACATTGTGTGGAATGAGCTAGAATAGAAAGCAGTCCCAGAAATAGAAACATTAAAGTTTATAGCTAGACTTTTCTTACTCCCTCTCCTCAAAATGTAACTATAACAGTCAAAAAGGAACAGATCAGTAGAATGGAAGTTTAACTCATTTCTAAGTAAAATATTTCTCCTTTCTCTGCTTCAATACTACTGCCATGCTCCTGTTGCCTTCTTCATAAGACACTGGGAAGAGAGAAAAAACTACTTATAGAAACATACAACAACAGAGGTAAGCATTCAGAATGGAAAAAACAAAGAGTGCTGGATGTAACAGTGGTATTGAGAAGATTGTGTATTGCATGTGCCATCATAGAAGAAGCAGAAGCAACACAAAGAAAGCTGATTTCATAATAGACTTGATTGCTTTTTGCAAGGAGGAAAGAAAGTGGCTCATTGTGCTAGAGATGGACCAGACTCATCTTTTCTGCCTTTATTTCCCAAATATCTAACTACTAACACTTCAGGTTTAAATAAGGTTTTACATACATACATAGAGGTACTTACATTACATACATAGAGGTATTTCTCTAAACTAAAGAAAGAAAGGAAATTGGTGTTTCAACTTACTTACAGTTATTGGTCCTAATGCAATAGCTACAGATTAGAATTACTAAGAAAAAAAAAAACTGTCAATAAATAAAAAGGAAAAAAATATTTTCAGATATGCAGGTTTCTTATTTGCTGTTCCATAGGATTTGACCATTAAAAAATATATATTTAGATTATAATGAAAGCAGAGCTAGGTGACATTGTCTATCAGCAACTGAAAACTAATATAAAATAGATGAGTAAAAGTGAGTGTCTATTTTTAATACTGGAAGAAGCAATAACATGGAAAGATTTATGTTTGAGTTCTTCCTCTATTAAACCCCGGACACCAAAACAAATACAGACTGTGCTGAGGGACTTGCAGAGATCTTCATTTTAGTGACACTCACCCTGTCCTAGGCTCACATGATAGACTCTGATGGAGCAGATCCCAGAGAGATCCTTCCCCCCTGGCAGTCAGCTCTTAAATGGGTCTAGAGAGGTGGAGCCAGGCTCCACCCCTTCCTGCAGCACAGGTGAACTGCCTTCACCTATGCTCCCATGGCTGACTCATTGCTCGCCTCAGGTGATTAATCAGAGCAGCCCCATACACTACCTGAGCCAAGAGTACCTGACTTGCCCTTTATGTTGAGTGATATTACAGACCATTGGTGGTAAGGAGGAAGAAGTTAATGGCCCACATTGTGCCACGGTAGGTTTAGATTGGATATTAGGAATACTATCTTCACAGGAAAGGTGGTCAAGCACTGGAACAGGCTGCCTAGGGCAGCAGTGAATTTCTCATGCCTGGAGGTATTTAAGAGATGCGTGGACATGGTGCTAAGGGATAAGGTTTAGTGGCAAGATTTGGTAGTTCAGGCTGGTGGCTAGATTCAGTGATCTAAAAGGTCTTTTCTAAGCTAAATGAATTATGATTCTATGATTTTAAGTTATTGTGTGTTACTGGGTACCACTGGAGTAGAGAATTAAGCTCCAATACTTCGTTTCCAAGCTACAAAAACATAGTCACATCAATGACACAAGTAAATCTTGTGTTATTTCAAAATATATACATATTAGAAACATCACTATTAGAAACCTGCTGAGGCCATATTAGGTATGCATTCAATCCATTAAAGCTGGGACTGGAAAGCCCCAGGAGAGTAAGACAGATTTTTCTATGATTATGTAGATGACCTTACCCTTCTCACTCAAAACCTAACACCTAGCATCTGAGATTGTGCCCTACTCTACAGCTGCACTTCTTTGTATGTGGACAAAGTGAAAGACTGGGAAATCTCTATTCATGTTTTAAAACATTTCCACAGAATATGCTTGTGATCAGAAGCACAATACTTATGAATATTATACAGTATACTTTATTATTTTACAAGTATTCATACCAGTACTTGGAATATATTCTTAAATACAGGGGCAGAATTGGATTTATTTACTTTTACCAACACATGATAAAGGACGATAATCTCTGAGTCAGAATTGCATTATGTTCTGACTACATTCTGCTATATCAATTGGTATACCAATCTTAAGATACTTAGTTTTAAAAAATTAATGTAATTGTCCTACTGAGAACGCAAATATTCTGAACTGGTTGCTGTTCACAAACAGTGAATTAACTTCAAGCACTAGTAAGGATAAATTGCAGGAAACTATTTTTTTCCCACAAGGAGAGTGCGCATCAGGAGCAGTCACCCTATATAAGCTATGTGTTTTACTACACTCCAAAGTTATGAAGCATCAGTACTACTGCTGCCCTTAAAAAGTTTACTCAGCTCATTTGAGAATAACCATACAATGCAAGATTATCGGAAGTCACACCTTTTTCTGCAGGCACTTCACTAAATGCCATCTTTTAGTTTTATCTTCCCAATTTGACCTTCCACCTTAGGTGACCGTCTGAAATGCTGCTTTTCCAAATCTCCCCACAACAGTCCCAGTATAGAAAAGGTAGATAAGAGCAGCTGTGAGCATGCAGGAGTATCAGTCAACCTCGCAGGAAACTGCACTAAGAACTCTGCCATCATGTCACCATCAGCACTGCTATTCACATTAACTAAACTAACTCTAGGCCTAGTCAGCCCTTCTGCTGCAGTGAAGGTAAAAGATAATTCATCAGAGCATACCTTAGTCATTCTTTGGGCTGAGGTATTGGGGTTGGATGTTTGTTAAAACTTCCCAAGTAACGTAGTTACCTTTTCAGCTATAAATGGATGAAAATCTGTTCAGAAATGACATCTGCTGCCTATGTGCCAGTGCCTCCCTAACAAACGAACGGAATATCGAATTCTGCCAGTGAGGAGCAACAAGAAATAAAAAATACAGATAGAATTCTTTAAAATAGGTGCATATCAGGCAACACCCTGATTTTATGAAAAGCAAACAGGAATAAATAACAGAACTGCTTCCTGCTATCAAGGAATTTGTAAGAGAGCTCTGCAGAACAATGTTTCAATTTCAGAACTTAATAAACACAAACTACAATGAACAAAAAGCACTATACATTTTAATAACTATTTCTTAGATTCCCTTCTGGAAGACGAATTACAGTTTCTTAAGGAAAAACACTCATCCTCTGTTACTGACAATTGCCTTTTTCAAGTGAATATAGGTTGCAGGAATATCCTGCAAGAGAGAAAAACCTGTAAGTTAGAAAGGCAAGACTTGCAGTTTTCAGTGTTAATATGTTTATACCATTTATTTATACGTGTATATAATTGCCTGTATACCACATTCACACTATCTCCCTCATCACTGTGTCAAAAACACTGCTATGGACTCAAGCCAGCATTCAAACTGGACAAGTAGTTTCCGTCCCACAAAGCTCCCGAAGTGTTCAGAAAGACTGTTCTGTGTGAAATGCCCTCGAGTATAAAAACAGTGGGTAAACCAATTATGACCAAATGAGAAGTCTCTTGCTAAGCCTACATGCTGTTGCCTTGGAATGGACATGATCAAAATAAGAGATCTACATTTAGCAAATTGTCTTCATGCTGCAAAGAGCATCTGAGCCCAACGGCATGCTAACAGGTGATGAGCAAGTAGGCATGAAGTGTGACAAGTAGAAAGAGCTCTGAGAAATGAGCAGCTTGCAGTTAGCAGAAAGGGATGAGGAAGAGCAGTAACAACCAGGGACACTGACTGCAGAGATGTAAGCTAGCCAACACCAGTGCCTGTTGTGCAGCTCACAGAATGCCATCAGCACCACTACAGGCCTCCTCTTCAGCATGCCACATTACCTTAAGTGACAAGGACCTAGGTTTAAAAAAAAGCAACAAAACAAAACATCCACCATCCAATTTGTGTCTAGCTCCCATTCCAGTCTTTCACTGAGCAAACAAGTATTCCATTACCTGCATAAAACTTGGCTATCCTCCTTCTAGCAAAAAACTGCCCAAACCCACCCAGCACAGCTCCAGGTGTTTGCCTTTTGCTGCTCCCATGGCAGATGGGCTCCAACTCTGCCTGTGCTATCAAGTTTGTCAAGTTCTCTATGTTTCATCTCATAAGAAAATAGGTCATTTAAACCGAAATCATCCTTGTACTCCATCACCTCTGTTAAAAATAAATAAATAAATAAATAAATAAGTAAGTAAGTAAGTAAGTAAGTAAAGCCCCAGATGCTCAGAGCAGCCTCAACTGGTTTGTAAGGACATGTGGGGAGCCCAATATCAGCACCGCTAATCTGCAGGTGAAGAACAGCAGTCAGCCACTCACAATCATTTCCATAATCAAATGTGAGCTTTAAATTTTTAGAACTTCAACACTGTGTAATAATCCAGGAAGACATTTTTTCAGCATGATGAGAGTTTTGAAAGGAATATTAAGAAAATTGTATTCAAAATGGCAAGGAAAAATCCGCCCTTTTGATAGGCAAGCCAGACACTGAGGAATTAAAAAGAGATTAAACAAGTACAGCTTCATGAGGAAAAAATACTTTCAGCCCTACAAAAATCTGGGGAAAAAAAAAATGCTACTTCAGTTTCTTGTCTGATCCTCTTCCAATCCATCCTTTGTAATTCTGTGATCCCGTGCTGTTACCTAAGAAACCAAAGGAGGTTTGAAGGGCTCTGACCAAAACTGAGCATGTACTCAAGCAGAAGAGGTAGCAGCACACACAAAACAAGCACAGGCTGTTCCATGGAGAGGACTGCAATTATGCAAACAATTCCAGTAACAAAAGGAAAAAAAGTAGTCTGAAACATGAGGAATCCGATGCTCTTTTCTTTTTAAATACTAGGTGTATTTATACCAGAAGACAACAAAAGAGAAAACTATATGTCCTGATACATACATTTACAGAAATACACATTCAGAATGCACTCATCAGGACATTCAAAAAAGTTCAAGAAACAAAATGGGTAAAACTGGAAAATAACCACATGCAGTAGTTAAGTAGTAAAAGTCTGAAACAAAGCACCCTTCTTCATCAGACACTTTTCTGTAATTGTCTTAAAATGATAATGCAAATTATTAAATGTGCTTCACTAAGCAGCCTTCTAAGGTTTCACATGGAAAAGGTCCAACTGGAGGAGTCTTACAAGTATTAGAAAGATTTAATGGTGCATATGGGGAAGATTTCTGATTTGGGGGATGACAAATATTGCTCTCTATAATTAGGAAATAAATCTAATTTCATCACATAGAGAAATGAAAGATAAGGACAACCTTGGGTAGGGTAACAGTACCTTATCTGAATGGCCTTCATCTCCCTCACTATCTAAGACCCAGTATCTGCCATCTCTTATTTTCTAACAAGCTCTACATTCTTACTTCTATAAACTATCTCTAACTATCCCCTTTCACCCCCTTATTCTCAGTCACTGCGAAGCTTTCTTGCCTTTTTACTTTCATTTATGGGGCCCTTCTCACCTTTCAATTCCCCCCTTTTCTTTAATCTAGCAAGATTTCTACCTGCTAGATTACTACTTCTGAGCATGTGAAATAAGCCCCACTTTCCACCTTTTGCCTTAACTCATGTCTCTTCCATACCTCATACTCCCTTCTAGTATTCTGGTACAGGCACACAGAGAACATGCTCTTGTCCAGGCAGTTATTTCAGGGAGGGGGGGAAAGACCCCACAGGTAATGGTTGTGCTTCCATTATCTTGTCAGTAGCAGCTATTGCAAATCTTGCCTTATGGTTTCCTTGTCTCACAAAACTGCTACTGTTGGTAAACCAGGTGTCTTCTGCATCTACTAAGGGATCGTCCTTCAGGTCCGACTGGCTGGAAATTGCAGCTTCAGTTGTTTCAAAGCAGTCATGAAACACTGGTTGTCCAGGAGTTCCACTAAGGAAAGATACCGGGTTGATAATATTAGTTACAATTATTTCCACATCATCCTGCTGTATCAGGATGGCCTGGTATTACCCAGGTGGCCAAGATGGCCAATGGCATCCTGGCCTGCATTAGAAATAGCGTGGCAAGCAGGAGCAGGGAGGTGATCATCCCCCTCTACTCAGCACTGGTGAGGCTGCACCTCGAGTACTGTGTTCAGTTTTGGGCCCCTGACTGCAAGAAAGACATTGTGGCCCTGGAGCGTGACCAGAGAGGGGCAATGAAACTGGTGAGGGGTCTGGAGCACAAGTCTTATGAGGAGCGGCTGAGGGAGCTGGGATTGTTTAGTCTGGAGAAGAGGAGGCTTAGGGGAGACCTCATTGCATCTATAACTTCCTGAAGGGAGGTTGGGGTGAAGAGGGGTTTGGCCTCTTCTCCCATGCAACGGACAGGACCCGGGGAAATGGCCACAAGTTGTATCAGAGGAGGTATAGGTTAGACACGAGGAAAAACTTTTTCTCTCAGAGGGTGATCAAGGCACTGGGATGGCCTGCCCAGAGAGGTTGTGGAGTCGCTGTCTCTGGAAGTGTTCAAGAGGTGTCTGGATGAGGAGCTGTGAGATATGGTTTAGTAGTTTGTGGTAGCAGTGGTAATGAGAAGACTAGATGATCTTATAGGTCTTTTCCAACCTTGTGGTTCTATGATTCTATGATTCAGGAACCTTTGGGATGACAGCCAATGCCCCCCTTTTACCTCCAATACAGCAGACACTGTATGAGATATTAAAACTGTTATTCTTATAATGCCTAGCATAACTTCACTGGCTTCTTGAATACTGAGTACCAGTGCAGCCACCGCCCTTAAGCACCCTGGCTATCCCTTACTCACTTCATTAAGCGGTTTGGAGAAGTGTGCCACTGCCCTTTGATAGAGTCCATGGCTCTGGGCAAGGACTCCCAGGACCATTTCTTGGTGTTTTTTGTTTGTTTGTTTGTTTGTTTGTTTGTTTTGCCTTTTTTAATGCAAGCTGGTAGCCCCAAAGCAGGGCCTTCACGAGTTCTTGTTTCCCTGCCTCCTCGTTTCATATGAAATTTTGGCTTTACCAACAGTCCTGTGTGTCCCCCAACAGTAGCTGTGTATCCACAGTCAGCACCATCCTGCCATTCCTGGGAATGTACGGAGTTCCTTGGCACTTTGTGGCTCACGGGTTTGGCAGATTCTTTCCTGACAGTCCTTAAGGTTTGAAGTCCAGCTGTAATCTCATATACCAAATACATCACTTGCTCTGGAGTTATTTGTGCTTTCTGTTGAGAAACTTGATAATCATTTAAACCAAGAAATTCAGCAAACTCACAGTCCATTGCACACAGTCCTCTTTTGTTTCTGTGACATCCACGTACTGCAGTAAAGTTCTACCCTGGGATGGAGGAACACAAGTCTCAGGCTCACGAGTTGACCAGCTCTCAAAAATCATTGAGCTGTTTTCACAACCCTGGGTAACACTGTCCAGGTTAACTGTGTCTTTTCTCCCCACATTTGGGTTCTCCTATTCAAAGGAAAATAACCTTAGACTTCCTTTGGCCAAAGCAGGCAGAAAGGGCCTTCAAATCCAGAAGGTAAACTTCACCTACTCATTCCTTAACTTGCTTAATAAAGTGGATGGATTTGCTACCACTGAGAGTATTCAACTATTCTATTACTTGCTCTCAGATCTTGTACCAAACTATAGCACTTGCTTTCAAATTTTTCATTGGCAGGTTTGGAGTACTGTAGTTGGATTCATATTCAATTAGTAATCCAAACTCCAAAAATTATCTATTATTTCTTTTATCCTTCTACAGTCACATATCCTAAAAAGGCACTGCTTTACCCTGACTGGGTTAATCCTTGCTTTTAACTTCTATCCAGGGCTGCATTTTTGGCTCTGACAGGTATCCCAGATACCCACATTCCTAAGCATATTTTATTCAAGATTTCTGTAACTTCTGGGACTACAACCTTGTTTTTCCCAGTTTATGTTAAAGCCAGACTCACAATTTTCAACAGTTAACAGTTTTTGATCCTTAGCTCCAGTTTTATTTAATTTCTTGCCAGAGTAACTTGGTGCGTACAAGAATTTATGTATTCCTACTTGTTTTCTCAGGCTGCATTTAATTGATCCCAAAATGTAAGCCTTTTCTTACTGGGCATTAGCTCCTACTACAAATTCATTTACAGGTGGTAAGAGGCACTCATATCCACCAAAAGATAAACCTCATTATCCTGCTCCTCTAGCTGCAATTTAACCAGTGGATCTGCCAGGGCAAACTTCCCTGGTTCCCATCCTTCACCTTTGCAACCAGAGATGGTTCCCTCTTCCCTCTCTGCACACTGCTTTTGTTCCAGTGGGGCAGAGCCCTCCCTGGGCTCTCCCAGACCCCCCACCTCTCTCTGAGTGGATCTCTGGGTCCTACAGCCCTGCTCTAGTGCTGTAACACTGCTGTTATTCCCAGTTTCCTTACTATCTCTGTTTCTCAATCAGTTTGTTTGTTTGTTTTTCCTTCATGTTGCTCACCTGCCTTCAGTCCTGACATCCCTCTCACATCTTTGCCTTCTTCAGCCTGTGACCTTCACAAGCTTTTCACTTCCCAAACTCTCGTCATTACATCAACTACTAACATATTTCAGTTTTACTGCCTCTTCTCCAGAGGCTCCCAGTGCTAACACTGGGATTTCGGGTTTTGTAGGTCTCTGCAGATGAAGGCTATTCTCACTTCCAGCGTCCTACTCCTCCACCTCCCCCTTTGTCAGTAATGCTGTTTACAGCAGCAGTCTCTGTCCCCGGCTCGCTCTCTCACACCAAGTTCTGCTCGTGAGGGAACGGTGCGGGGGGGTTGCTCTCATGCCAGCACAGATAAATTCACTTCTTCTTTAACCCTTTTTCCTTTGTACACCATTCCACTATTTGTACTCTTGATTCTACTTCCGTATACCATTAACAATTACACTTTCTTATACCATCAAAACAGTTTTCACATTCCCTTCAGAATCCACATAGGAAACAATACAGTTCTTCAGTTTCCATAAATCCTTAATACCATGTAACTTTCCCCAAACACTCCGTATTGTTCGTTTATAAACACCTTGCCACAGAACCAGCACTCACACATCTCATCACAAACAGAACACAGTATTACATAAACAAGTTGACACTCATTCCCCAAATGGAGTGGGCATCTCTCTACGGATTCATCATCCCCATTCATAAATTCATACAAAAACATAAAGACAGACAGACAGACAACAATCATCGTTATACTCCGCACTCACACTGCAGCTGTGCCATGTCTCAAGCATTCAACACATTCGCTCGCATTCACACATAATGCCAGCTTTACAATTTACCAAATCAGAGCTCCGGACTCCTTTCGAGTGTTTTGATAGCAATTACTCAAGTACCCGGTACCAAACACTTGCAACAGGTGGTGATAACAGTACAATCTATGATTCCCAATATTATGGCCACAAGAATCCAAGTAGTCATTTAACAAAATACCTGATGTTACCAATCCCCGCGTACGACTTACAGGTCCGCTTTGTAGGAACTCCCCAAGGAGTTTTCTACCCCAGCCGGCAACCAACCCAACCTGTGAGCTCACTTGCCCAGGGGCAGCACAAAGGCTATACCCAGCGTAGGACGTCTCCATACGGCTTACGGGCTCCCCTCATTCCATACACATACCTGGTCCGCCAAAGGATGGTCCTTGTCTGCTCCCGCAGTGATCGGATGAGGAAGGGGAGTCCTTCCGAGAAATCTCGGGGCGCGCCTAAAGCGTCCCTCTTCTCAACCGGTCCTGCAGCCGAGCAGAGGGTGACCCATCCGGGGTGCCAAAAGTGACTTGCGGAATCAAACCCTATAACCACAAAGTAGTTATAAAGCAGGAATGATTTAATCGGTGCTGCGCAGACACCGGATGCAGGGGGGGATTGTTCCTCCTAACTTGCACACTGTCAGGAAAAACCGTGCTACAGAAGCAGGCCAAACTAATACATAATCAATAGTTTTCCCAGAATTCGGGTAGATACTCATTACACCCCCGAGAATTCAGTACCATGCAAACCCTCCCCTCTTGCGCATGTGTAGTGGGTCAGGGGATGAAGATTTGTTCTCTTCCTCGCAAAGGCTTCTGATCTTTCTCCCTGTAAACTTCTGACCTTTCGGGGGGGCATACCTCCAAAACAGTTTCTTATTGCCCATGGACATCTAATCACGTCCCTGCCAAATGTCCTCGGGCTGTACTCAAACCTTATCTGTACGGCCTTCATCTCCCTCACTATCTAAGACCCAGTATCTGCCATCTCTTATTTTCTAACAAGCTCTACATTTTTACTTCTATAAACTATCTCTAACTATCCCCTTTCATCCCCTTATTCTCAGTCACTGCGAAGCTTTCTTGCCTTTTTACTTTCATTTATGGGGCCCTTCTCACCTTTCAATTCCCCCCTTTTCTTTAATCTAGCAAGATTTCTACCTGCTAGATTACTACTTCTGAGCATGTGAAATAAGCCCCACTTTCCACCTTTTGCCTTAACTCATGTCTCTTCCATACCTCATACTCCCTTCTAGTATTCTGGTACAGGCACACAGAACACCTCATTACCTGCAGGTAAGGGCCACCCATAGTACCAGTACAATGCATGCCAAGAAAAGCCACCTTAACCATCCTAGACTCAGTAACCAGCTAGAAAGCGAGCCCCAAGATCTGTTGCCCAGTCAGTGTTATTGATACTTGTCCTATGCAGGACTTTTGTTTGCTCTCAGATTTTCCTTAAGTCTGTTTCAATTCTCAGATCCTTATTTCTGTAAGCACAGCAACTCTGATTTATTATTGTGCATACTCCTCCTGCTTTAGCTGTTAATAGATCTAATTCCATCCTGTTTTGGAGTACCACTTTGGACAAAGATTGGATTGCTCGTAACGAGTTTGTTGTGACATTTTCTGCTATTTCTAGAGTTGCAGAGATATTCACTACAGCCTTTTCCAGCTGAGCTACTTCTAAGACTGGGGTAAGGACTCTCACGAAGCTGTGCTATCCTGTATTATACCTTACCAATGGCTTATTTACGCTTTTAACCCTCCTTGGACTTTGATACTGGCTCCAAATAGTTCTCACTATGCTTGGTGAGAGTTTGAGCTCTCCCATCTCCGCACAGCACCAGAAACCTCCACCCAAACAACACCTGTTCATTATATTACTCCCATTATGATATTCATGCCCACAAATGAGAGTGTTGTTACTCTCCTTAATGGCAGCTTCTGTTAAGTATAGAAATGTAAGGTTGATCCAAATAGAAGGGAGAAGAGTGACAATCATAAATTTAACAATAACAAATAAATAAATATAACACAAAACAAATAAATAAATATAACACAAAACATAGTACTATTGCAACCAAAATACAAAATGTAACAGCACACAACAACGTAACAGCACATCAACTTCCCACAGACACCACCCCATCTACACCGAGATAAAGCAAATTAGTAACTGACTCCTCTTTTCTTTGTGACTTTAAATTTTGACAGTGCACTTTCCTTGGCAGACCAAGTAGTTCCTCAGCATCTTGGAATAACCTCCTGTAACAATACTTTAGTTACCCCACATGCCTTATTAGTTCTAAGGGAATGCCTCTGGCCACTGTAAAAAGGTATCAGTCCATACCAACATACAGAGATACTCCCCTTTTCTTGGGAGTTCCGAGGAATCAATTTGCCATTGTTGCCCTTCCTTCTAAATCATTAAATAGATTCCTGTTCCCTCTAGAGTATTTTATATGTTCTGACTCAGCTTCAGAGATTTTAAGTTTACCGTTTGGAATTAAAGCCTTCTTCAATTACCTACAGTTCTGTCACCTGACCCACCATCTCAGTTCCAGTTTCCTGTACAGTGTTACCTTTCTGATGTCCCTTACAATAAATAATATAATACGCTCTTTGGTAGATTTACATCATGCTGTTTTCCTTAGGTGTGCAATCCTTGCTCTTTTCAGATAGTACTATGAGCGTGCAGCATCGCAAACACATAGTTAACACCTGTCCATATAATTAAGACTCTTGTCCAGGCAGTTATTTTAGGGAGGGGGGGAAAGACCCCACAGGTAATGGTTGTGCTTCCATTATCTTGTCAGTAGCAGCTATTGCAAATCTTGCCTTACGGTTTCCTTGTCTCACAAAACTGCTACTGTCGGTAAACCAGGTGTCTTCTGCATCTACTAAGGGTTCGTCCTTCAGTTCTGATTGGATGGAATATGCAGCTTCAGTTGTTTCAAAGCAGTCATGAAACACTGGTTGTCCAGGAGTTCCACTAAGGAAAGATACCGGGTTGACAATATTAGTTACAATTATTTCTACATCATCCTGCTCTATCAGGATGGCCCGGTATTACCCAGGTGGCCAAGAAGGCCAACAGCATCTTGGCCTGCATTAGAAATAGTGTGGCCAGCAGGAGCAGGGAGGTGATAATCCCCCTCTACTCAGCACTGGGGAGGCCACACCTCAAGTATTGTGTTCAGTTTTGGGCCCCTGACTACAAGAAAGACATTGAGGCCCTGGAGCGTGTCCAGAGAAGGGCAATGAAACTGGTGAGGGGTCTGGAGCACAAGTCTTATGAGGAGCGGCTGAGGGAGCTGGGATTGTTTAGTCTGGAGAAGAGGAGGCTTAGGTGAGACCTCATTGCATCTACAACTTCCTGAAGAGAGGTTGGGGTGAAGAGGGGTTTGGCCTCTTCTCCCATGCAACGGACAGGACCCAGGGAAATGGCCACAAGTTGTATCAGAGGAGGTTTAGGTTAGACACGAGGAAAAACTTTTTCTCTCAGAGGGTGATCAGGCACTGAGATGGCCTGCCCAGAGAGGTTGTGGAGTTGCTGTCCCTGGAAGTGTTCGAGAGGTGTCTGAATGAGGAGCTGTGAGATATGGTTTAGTAGCTCTATGGATTCATCATCCCCATTCATAAATTCATATAAAAACACAAAGACAGACAGACAGACAACAATCATCGTTATACTCCGCACTCACACTGCAGCTGTGCCATGTCTCAAGCATTCAACACATTCGCTCGCATTCACACATAATGCCAGCTTTACAATTTACCAAATCAGAGCTCCGGACTCCTTTCGAGTGTTTTGATAGCAATTACTCAAGTACCCGGTACCAAACACTTGCAACAGGTGGTGATAACAGTACAATCTATGATTCCCAATATTATGGCCACAAGAATCCAAGTAGTCATTTAACAAAATACCTGATGTTACCAATCCCCGCGTACGACTTACAGGTCCGCTTTGTAGGAACTCCCCAAGGAGTTTTCTACCCCAGCCGGCAACCAACCCAACCTGTGAGCTCACTTGCCCAGGGGCAGCACAAAGGCTATACCCAGCGTAGGACGTCTCCATACGGCTTACGGGCTCCCCTCATTCCATACACATACCTGGTCCGCCAAAGGATGGTCCTTGTCTGCTCCCGCAGTGATCGGATGAGGAAGGGGAGTCCTTCCGAGAAATCTCGGGGCGCGCCTAAAGCGTCCCTCTTCTCAACCGGTCCTGCAGCCGAGCAGAGGGTGACCCATCCGGGGTGCCAAAAGTGACTTGCGGAATCAAACCCTATAACCACAAAGTAGTTATAAAGCAGGAATGATTTAATCGGTGCTGCGCAGACACCGGATGCAGGGGGGGATTGTTCCTCCTAACTTGCACACTGTCAGGAAAAACCGTGCTACAGATACAGGCCAAACTAATACATAATCAATAGTTTTCCCAGAATTCGGGTAGATACTCATTACACCCCCGAGAATTCAGTACCATGCAAACCCTCCCCTCTTGCGCATGTGTAGTGGGTCAGGGGATGAAGATTTGTTCTCTTCCTCGCAAAGGCTTCTGATCTTTCTCCCTGTAAACTTCTGACCTTTCGGGGGGGGCATACCTCCAAAACAGTTTCTTATTGCCCATGGACATCTAATCACGTCCCTGCCAAATGTCCTCGGGCTGTACTCAAACCTTATCTGTACGGCCTTCATCTCCCTCACTATCTAAGACCCAGTATCTGCCATCTTTTATTTTCTAACAAGCTCTACATTCTTATTTCTATAAACTATCTCTAACTATCCCCTTTCATCCCCTTATTCTCAGTCACTGTGAAGCCTTCTTGCCTTTTTACTTACGGGGCCCTTCTCACCTTTCAACGCAGTGCTGGAGACAAAGGAAGCAGAGCATCTGAAATAAAGCTTACATGTTACATTTGGAAGGAGAAATGTCAAAAGTCAGGGGAAAAAAAGGTGCTTTATAACTGATTGTCTCAACACAATCTAGTGATATCTGATAGAAGGAATAGTGAAAAATAGGCTGCTCTGCATCTCTGCCCTCTGCATGTGACAGAAGTTTCCTCCAAGAGCTGTAGGAAGAACTACTTCCGTGATAATAAAACTGGAGAAAAAATAAAAGGAGAAGCACACCATGATGCCATTCCCCCTGCACTCTGAGACCAATATTGGCTTATAGCTTTTATTGCAAACCACACTGCCTACATGTACAGTGACACTGTAGGCAACCTGTAGGCAGTAACAAAAGCCAAAGAAGAATGCACTCGGTAGCATATGCAAGTCACTGCCCTTTCTTTTGCCTGTGCAGCTTTTTCAGCCATAAGAAGCATTATGCTCTCTCCTCAGCTCATCTAAATCCTACAATTCAGCAAAATCTCTGAAGAAGCGGGAGAGAACAATGACATGTTCATATAGAAATTCACAGTGTTGGAATTTTAGAAATCTGCATATTTGTAGAAAAGGACTGAAAAGCAGGTTTTACAAAGACGTGTCCCACTCAGAAGTCATAGCAATAGTGCAGTTCTAATTCAAAGGACTCTCGGGCAGAATTTACTGGGAAAAACAATGATTTCTTTACAACAACTGTACAAAAAAAAAAAATATTATGACAGGATAACTATTTTCTTGAATACCATTTAACAATTACGTTTACAAATCAGATTTTGAAATTGCGTGATAACTAACACTGTGACGGCTGTACAACTGACAACTAGCATTTGAACTGTGTTTAGTTTTCATTCCATTAAGAAATTATAATTAAATTATGCATATTGTAGATCTTACAGATATATTAGATTACGTATTTAACACATAAGTGCATCTTAGCTTCTTATGCTGAATTTTAGATTAGTAATTCTTTCCAGCCTTCTGAGTAACCCTCAGACCTGAAGGACAGCTATCTTTTGCACACACTGGCCAATCAATAATTGCTTTTACCAATTAATCTGCAAGTAAGCCACTTGCAGGCTATCTGTGTGCACCCAGCACTATGCAGTGACCTAGAGGAGGGCTGGCAGCAATGAGCAGTCCTCATGAGCTGCCCAAAGGCACGCACTACCCAGAGCAGCCTGCTGTGACAGACAGAGCAGCACCCAACTCCCACTCAGCCTGCTGCCAGCAGGGTCAAAGCAGTACAGCTGGATCTCAGCTTTTCATCTTGGCCTCAGCACACAGAAGGCCAACCAGAAGCCATCCCTGCTGTCCAAAGTAGTCAGGCAATATTTTCCATGGCAGCTGTGTGGGTCCAAGTGAATTCTGCTCCCCAGGCACAGAAAAGGCAGAGGAAAATGGCCACCTCACTGGAGGCTTGGAAGCTTGGCACAGATACCAGTCTCAAGCACTGATCTCTTCAAAACTGCAAAACAAACCAACCAGTGCTAGCTTTCAGGTCCCACACACCAAAAGCCTTAATTTGGCCATGCTGTCGCTGCTGGATACAAGGGAGCTAACTATATTACATGCATGGCTTATGCATGCTGCTACTAACACAGAAATTATACCATGAAGTTTTTAAAAAGTTGCACAACTACAATTAAAAAAAAAGGATTATTGTTAGTATTAATAGCCTTAAAGCTCCACTGCATACAAGTACAGGCATATATACACATACATACCTATATGCATGCACAGGTAAGCACATTTGTTCCTTTACGCTGCAAATGCCCACAAGGGTCAGCTGCAGAGCTACACAGGAACCTGTCACAGGAAATTCTCTCTTCTATTCAATGTGCTTGAAATGCAACAACTGCTTTCCACACCAGTCACTATGGAACAGTCCTTGCTGTAACAGTTATTCAGTAACTCATTATCGTTAGAAATACCCATATTCAGAAGTATAGGTAACACTGCTCTTTATCTATCTTGAACTCTTCAGCAAGTCTCAGAAATCCTTCTCCATGGCACTAGCACATTCATGTGCACGTTAATCCTTTCAACCCTTATTCGCATGAGTTAACATAGGTGTACCCACTCTGTTCAAAAGAATCCCCAGCAATTAACGCAGAGCATAAGATGAAGTACAATTCACTCCAACCAAGGACACTGTTAAGCAGTGGCTGAGGATGATGGGGAGCACCAAAGCTCATCTTATGCCACCCCTACCCCACAAGGCCACCCAGAGCAGCTGCCCAGCCCTGTGCCCACAGCTCTGAGGGACTCACAACCTCTATGGAAACCAATACTCAGTCCTGTCACAGTCCAGAAGTACAGAAGTATTTGCTGATGCTCAGGGAGGGCACTACTGAAATGATACAGAAGCTCCACGTTGTGCAGTTCCAGATATAGCAAAACTAACTTATCTTTTTTTAGGTATATAAAGTTCATACCAAAAGCTCCTCCAAAAAAAAAAAAAAAGACACGACACGATAGTGTGCTTAAAAAACAAACAACTCACATGCACTAAAGCCTCCATGCACACAGGAGAACCCCATACCAGAGGGCCTTCCTTCCTCAATGATCTGAAGACTGACACAAACTGCCTTTGAGGAACTGTCCTCAAAATTACTGGCAAAGGAAAAACACACAGCCCACAGCCCAATTACTGTAACAACGTGAAGAGACAGACTCGATTATCTTTTTGCTTTCCTGTAAGCAAGCTGCTCCTTTGGACACCTTTTTTTCCTCAATTTTGGAAGTTTCCCAGAATACTGGAAATGATTTGAAAATATCATGCCTGTTTTCAACAATATCATTGTTTTCCTTCATAGTTATATTATTCTTTTCAAGTACTTTCTCCTGAGTTTGCGGTGTTAACAAGACCTGGTAAAGCAACTGCAATCAACACCACTCTCTGAACAAAGTTTAGCCATTACACCACACTGTTCTTAAATAAAATACTATCAATTTGCACATGCAATACCAGATGTACTGTTTACAACACGCTTCTCCACGGATTAAACACCACCACTGAACTGCAAAACTGTCATTCAAAGCTTTATAGGTAGAGGTGAGGAAGCCACCACTTTTCTAAAAGAATCACAAATATTCAGTTACTTTTTCATTTAAGAGTCAGCAGCTAATCAAACAAAACCCCTGAATGCAAGAGGAAAGCCTCAACAGCAGAAGACAGTTTTAGGCATGAGAGAAGAAAAAGCAATCATCTGACAAGCAGCCAGGATGTTTATATAGGAACTCTAGCACTAGAGAAGAAACAGGAGCGTAAACTGAACAAATACAAAAACAAAACCACAGTTTTGTGGAATGTGAGTTTGGAATTCCAATTTGGATCTGGGTTCTGAATTTGTTTTTAAATCCCTCAGGATTAAAAAGGTTACATTATTCAACCTCAGACTGCAGAGAAACATCCTCATACTGTACCTTCTGTCTCTCTCAATAAACATGTTTTACATCACTTGCTTACTCGAATGTTAGGATAAAAAGCATTCACCTTTTATATGCAACAACCTCAGCCAGATTAGTCCCAGGAATACTGCAAGGGATTGGGATGTGCAGTTTATTGAGACGTCTACAGCCACACAAGAACTGTAGTTACAGCTATAATGTTAACAATGGCATTGTCCTTCAGGAACAAAAAGAACATGGGAAGAAGCATGCTCCTAAATTGCATCTCTCTGTTTCACAACTAAAGTTTTTCAAGTGTTCGGATATTCCTAAGCAATAAACACTGGTACACTTCATCGAAACACATTACAGCAACATTTAGGAAATATGGCTAAAAAACCACAGGCTATGCTTTATGTGATGAAAATTTCTTGCAAGACCCAATTGCAACACAACAGGTCAGGGTTTAACATTTTCTGGACAGATGGTTAACATAAAATACACTGAACTCTCCCCCTCCCCCCCATCAAACTGCATTAGTGCCAGAAGCACTCAGCCTTTCCTACAAAACATGGGTTAGGCTAGTTCTTTATCCAAGTGCTTTGATTTGATGCATCATTATTCCACAGCAACTTATTAAGATCTGCTGTATTCAAACATTTTTACATTCTTACATAGCAAACAGAATTGCCTCCTGGACACCACAGTTACCTTCACATTTCTCCAGGATCTGCATGGTCTCAGCTGGCTCCAGGGCCAAGCCTTGTGGCACAGCTCCTTGGAAACTGCATATCACTAAAAGGTGGGGAAGAAGAGAGAGAGAGACACGAGGGTTGAATCTGAGCGTTAATTTTCCTTCTAAGCATAGCACTTCAGCTCATTCCCTAAATAAAAACAGCTATCACACAACTGCCCAGAAAACCTGTCAGCCAACTTCTCTGCATCACATAACTCCATTTCAGCCCTTATCACAGATTAAGCTAAGCAGTGACATAAAAGCTGCATTTCTTATGAGATTTTTGAATCAAGCAAGGCTCGATCACTTCAATCACCAACTCCAGATTCATATTAGACTATAAAAACTTCCTTGTCTCACTTCTTACTCTATCGCACAATGCATCAGAGTACACAGTCCTAACTTCAAAGAAAATAATGAAGTACTATAATAGATTTCCTTCAAGTTGCAACCATTGCAATTAACATTTGTGCAATTAATAAACTAAGAAAATCCTATACTAATGTGTATGATGTTTTACTGTATACCCTGCAGAATAGAAAGGAATCTGTACTTTTCAAGAACTACCACACTGAACTTCTGAAACATTTTTGAAGATAATTTAACCTGAATTTTAAACACAAATTTAAAAACTGTGATTTATTCCCCACTTCCCCCTGCCCCAAGTCCCACGTCAGCCCATCAGCACATACAAACTCACACAGGCACAGACATAACTCAGCCACCCACGCCCTCTGCCCTCAGCACACAGGCCCAGAGCCCACGGACTGACTGTCTAGCACTGCACACAGCACAGTGCCACCAGTGGGATCCCAAGGGCTGGGACCACAACCTGCAGTGAGCACCGGCCTTTTGCAGTTCTCTTGAATGCTCTCCTTTAAATACAAGCGCTCGGCTAAAGCTGAGTTGTCTTCCTGTGATGGAGCTACTGTTCATCTCCACCCTGAATGCCTTTTTGTGTCAAAGCCACTGAATCCCTTATGACTGGAGCTGCTTTCTGCAGAACTGCCAGCAGCTAACCAGGAAGCCAAGCAACGCAACAACTAAACCCCCCTGCAGTAATGGAGAACTCACTCACGAAAAACTCACAATTGTAGTTTTCAATCAATGAAAATCACTTCGTGCTTCTCCTAGCAGAAAGAGGGAGAGGCATCTCCCAATGGTTCACCAGCAGGCCACCATCAGAGCTCTGGCACCTTCTCTTTGCCCCTCCAGCAATCCACATGAGTAGCCTTTAAATTCTGATTTTTTTTTCTTTCTCTTAATAGGAAATAATGACTTACGTATATTTAGCCCTATAAGAAATCATTCTAATAGATTTATTAATTCATAGAAGGAAGCTGTTCATTTATTAGATGTGGGCTATGCAAATTTGCTATGTTGGACAATTTCAATCACCAATAAGGTATGCAAATAGCCAGACAGATACTTTCAGAGTAACAGACGCCAGATCTCAGGAAACTTTCTAGCCACACTAACCTAAGTGTAAGTGAACCCAAGTAAGCTGGCTGAATGCACCAAGCTGTATCTCGTACAGCTATTCAACGCAACCCACAATTCATCATCTCTGAAATAAAAAAAGAACTGTAAGGATAATTGCCAAGTATGACAGAATCCCAGAACTCTGTGGCTGCTCTACAGTCTGATATATGGCTCCAAAGGTTATTGCCAAAGTTACGGATGTTACCTTTTTAATAATTAAAAATGTATTATGCAACACAGTCTTATTTACGAAGTGACTTCTAGGCATGCAATTCTTCTCTGCAGTGCTACTTGAAAGGAATGAACACAAATATGGGTGGGAAATAAAGAAGACCTTCAATGGAAAATAATTTACAGACAGGGCTCCAGTATCTGACTTCCATCTATCCTACAGAGCAATCCTTCATAGCAGAATGAACACCTCCAAACCACCCATCACTCGAGCAGTCCCCATCATCTGTCTCCAGAGAGAAGCAGAAACGCATCTCCAAAACAGCCATGCAGCAAAGCCTTCCCCCACCACTTAACAGGCCCCACAGACTCTAGACAAACTGCTGAAACATACAGCATCTACTTCCAGGTATTAAACCCCTTCTCATCAGCCAAGTTTGTAAGGATGCCATAGAAGTTCTTTTCAGCCAGCAGTTAAACCAGAACTCTGTCCAAGGGAAAAGCTTTGGCCACACAAAGTAACCACCACCAGGACATAAATGCCTTAACTGTGCTGCTTGAACTGCTGGGCCACAGCAAAAGAAACACTTTCCTCTGCAAACTGTAATGAGAAAGGCACAAACTTGTTTGCACAGGAGGATAATCTCCAGCTGTGGCAGAGAATAGGAAGAGCCCAGAGGTGCAGCACACAGGAACAGATAGATGGGGAGAAGTAGTTTGGAAATCTGAAGACCAAACAGGAGAGGACAGACTCAGAAATGTTCCCCTAGCTTAGGGAAAGGCCTTGACACAGGGTCTTACAAGTTACCTGCAGTAAGAGAAATTGTTTCCAAAGAACAGAATGAAAGGGTGCACAGACAAACATGGCACCTTCAGAAAAGAGTTAGTATGTTTTCCAGTCATCACAGTTATCACAGTTAAGCGATTCCACACATTAGATAATTAAAGGAGCTGCTTATTGTATGGATGACAAAGATCCAGTCAACGCAATCTACCAGGATTTTAGAAAAGAGGCTGTTCTGAAACACCCCCTATCTAAAGCTCTTGCAGAAACTGAGCTTAGCTGTGATAAAGGGGGAAGGCATTTGCATGGATCAGAAACTAGTAAAGAGAGAAAGCTGATTTATTTCTAAAACTGACCAGGAAGTTCTAAAGGAATCCATGTAGAAGCCTGTTCTTTTTAAAATATTTCTAAGTGATCCAGAAAAGCTGTGAAGTAGCCAAGTGACTAAGTTTTGCTGTTACATGAGGTGATGCAGCGCTGCAGAAGGACCTAGCAGGAGCACACACTGCAGACAGATGCCATTCAGTCCATCTACATAGGAATGAACAATCCTAACCTCACATCTAACCCACAATTGCTTACTTCTTGCTCACCTGAGCAGAAGCCCAGGACTGATATTAACAATTCCTGGCATCAGCTCAGGCACCTCCAAACCCTCCCTGCATGGCACAGCAGAACACTATTCTGGGAAAATAGGCAAGACAGCTATATCCAGTACTGTGTAAGATTCACAGCAAACTGCCATGTTCCAGTCTTCCTCTTTACCAAGAACATACCCTTTGCGAAAAAGGACAAAACACCATATGGAAAGGTTCAAAAAAATGAGACAAGATCTGCAAACATGGCACAAGAGCTTTTACACAACGATTTATTAACCAGGATAGGATGTTTCCATTCTTCCACTGTTAAGACTGAGAAGAGTGCAGAGTGTAACTCATGGGTGTCCAACCTTCTAGCTTGCCTGGGCCATGCTGAGTGAAGAGGAATTGTCTTGGTCCGTATATAAAATAGTCAATGTATAAGTAACAAAACTTTTTTTTTTTTTTAACATTTTTATTAAAAGATTAAAGAAGGAGAGCAGCAAAAATGAAACTAGTGAGGTACGTGACCTTGACCTTGCTTTTGTGACACTAATGCATCAGACTGGCTCAATGGATGTGGCTGCAGGCACAAGTCCTGGTCACTCACCCTTCCCATGTACATCGACTCTCAGCTATCAGCTCCCCCATTTTCTCCTGGGGGAACAGAAGTCCCCCACCCATATACCATTCCCTCTGTGTGGAAAGAATATGGCAGCCCCTTTTTGTCCCTTTAGAGTAGGGACAGGGGCTGCCTCATGCCAGCCTATGAAAACAAGACTCCCACCCCTTGTGGTGCTGCTTTGCACCACTCCTCACTGATTGTGTGAGCCAGCAGAGCTCCAGTGTACTGCTGAGACGCAATTAGAAACTAGTTCAGTACCAGCTGGTCTGGACAACAGAGGTGGCACTGCCTACCCAGGCAGCCTGCTCAAGCACTTGGCTACCGGTGCTGCAAGAACTCATCTCCTGTCTCTAACAGGAAGTGATTACTGCTCCTTTCCCTATCACCAGGCAGCCTTGAGGAATGGCTGTGCTGCCTTCCCCACAGCACCCCAAAAAGCAGCTAGCCACAAACAGGCCCCTTCTTGCCCTCCTTGCCCACCCCAGCCCACCATTCAACACCAACAACACCATACAACTCCCAGCCCTGCTGGCTAATTGCTGAGTAACTCCATCACGTGAAGTTACCTTGGTGATTACAATCTATTTGCACATTTGCACATCAGGAGAAGGGTAGGACAAAGATGGCAGATAAGAGTGCACTTAGCTTCTGCACTCCAGCTGAAAGCCCTAGCTGAAATATCATAGCCTACACAGTTTGCAATACAAGAATTTCTTGGGCCTGTAAACAGCCACTACTCTTTGAACTTGCTCCTGCTCAAACAGCAGTTCCTTTGGGTCTGATGTGTGTGTGAGGCTTCATTAATGAGATAAGAAGACAGAAAGGGGAGGAGTATTAAATTAACAGCTGGCAAAATCATCTGGACATAAGCTAGGTAACTCACTGACTTGCATTTTAAAAAAAAGCAAATTTAGAAAAAAAAAAATATCAATCACCACTACCAACACTAAAACTGTGCATAAGCTTCCCTATATCCTAAGATTTAGAGAAACCTTCGTTTCTCTGTCAGAGTGCTGGTACCAGCTTACCACACACAGCAGACCGACCAGCCTGTGCCCAGCAGAATCTGCCACGGCTCTCCTTAAGGCCCAGTGCTCCGAGGTCCAGAAAAGAAAGCTAAGAAGCACTGAATCAGGACCAGAGGAAATGACCTCCATGTGCCGCAAAGCTCTAAGCCTGCTGGGCCCACAGCTATCAGCCTTCCTATTGCCTTCATTGTGTTTTGACTAGAGACTGTTTAAAATAACACAGGTAATAGGTCTAAGAGGAAGGAACTACAGTTGCAGAGAACTAAAAGGGATGCTTCTAGAATCTCAGAGATTATATAGTTGATTCTGGTTTCCAAACACCTGAAGGGAGGTTGGATTCTAACATCAGTCACTCGGTTGAGGTCTTCCATCTCTCTGCCTTGAAGTTCAGTATGCATGGATTTTGAAACAGAGTAAGAGTAAAACGTAGTGGGATTCAAACTGATTCATAACAAAAGCAATCAATGCACCTGCCTTTGAACAAGATCCTACTGCATGCTTCCTTCAACCTCTTGCACAGTGAAAATTATAACCTGAGAAGATATCCCATTTAATCTATGAAATGCTACATATGACTTTGATTATAGTAATGGCTGGAGGTCAACGGGCATTTACAGCTCTTTCCCACCAGAACTATCACAAACCACTGGTTAACATTCCAATCAGAAAAACTGCTGTAGGTCCATTACATGTGCTCATGAAGAGATGGAGAAGAAACATCCTTCCTCGTTCCCGAAGATCCTCTTTCTGTGGGCATTTAAATGCCAATAAATAATGTCGCTGATACTATTCCAAAGCACAGCTACACAAAAGAAGTACACCAATGAACTTATTTCTTGAACGAACACAAAGCCTATACTCCTATATTTGGGCACTTCTATTTTCATTCTCTTTCATATGTAACCCCAGGACAAAGCCAAGGCAGTGCCAGTCTCTACCCAGCTCCATTCCTGCCCACAAAGTGCCTCCCAGTCACTCCATATTCACACTAACTGCTCCCTCTCCACATCCTCCAGAAAAAAAAAAGTTGGACTAGGAAAACTCCTGAGAGAACTTTCTTACCTATTCTTCTCAGTGAGTCAGAAACTGCTTACTTACTTTCATATTACAAATCACTAGAAAATTCTTCCCATCCCATCAGCAACTTTCATAACATTTGTAGGAAGTGTGTGTCTGAAACTGCCAACTCCCATCATAAAACGTTGCTCATCACTGGTGGAGAGATATTGGTAGGTGAGGACAAATAGCTTGTATACCTGAGAATTGTCATCCTTAGGAGATGAGCCTGATTGTGGACAGGGCCAGAGAGCTTTTTCCCCATCCCACCAGCAAACAGCAGAAGTCCTGAAGGCGTTGGCCAAACACATCCCACAGTATAACCATGAGCAAGCAAAGTGCTCTGAAAAACATCAAAGCAACAAAAGTTAGAACCCATATTGCAACACTTCAACTCTTTACATCAGCATCACACAACATTCCATACAAACCACACAATAAACTGCTAAAATAACTGCCCGGTCCCTTGCCTTCACACACTATCTGAAAACCTTCTTTTCAACTTTATTTCTCCTGTACTTAGAAAATCTTGGCTAGCTTCTACCGTAACGTGGGCAGCTAGCCCATGTTATGATCACAAACTAGCATTAGGTCACCTCTCATTCAGCTCTGAAGAACAGTTTTTCACACGAATAGCTATGCTGTCGTCTGGTTGCTGTTTTCTAAGGTAAATGAGCCAAGACACACTCATTTCTTTGCACAAAACAGTATATCCAATGACAGGCTATCTCAGTAACAGAAGTACAGACGTACACTGAACTGAAACTGCACTGCTTGTTCCATTAAATGAAGCCTTGCTAAGCTTTCCTGTCTATACTGAAAGTCTCTGCTCACACACCCCTCAGGAGCTGTTCTTTTCTGGAGGCATTTCAGGGGGTGATTCATTTCTCATTCAGTCAAATAACATTTATGTACCTCTTTTATGACCAAAAACCAATGAATTCATTTGCTCACTCTCAAGTCCACTAAGAAAAATCATATTCTTCAGGGCAAAATAATGGAACTCTGCACTACTCCAACACATTGACCACCCAGTTTTCCAGACAAATCAGCAAGCCCACAGTTACTACCACCATCTCCCAAAAAACTGTTACTCTGAGGTTTATGAGCACACCCCTCTGTATGGCTTCAGTCCCAAAGCACATCACTGAAGAATATCCTTAGTCAAATCCCTGCTGCTGCCAGACCATTACAGCTGCTGGCAGCAAGCTAAGAAGGAAAAGATGAAATACAATCTACATCCCAGAACACAGAACCCAGCTGTAGTGACTGATATTGCTTCCCAACTTACAACTCACAGAACAGTAGAGTGGCTTGGGTTAGAAGGGACCTCCCAGCCCCATCCCTGCCATGGGCTTGCTGACCCCAGCAGACCAAGCTGCCCAGGACCCTCCACCAAACAGGGAGATTTTCCCAATTTTGGAGAGGCTTTTCTCTATCTCTTTTGAACTTTTCATTTTAAACATGTAATAAACTGATTTGGTGATGCAGGGAAGCTGCAATGTCAGTCACCTCAAAGTATTCCTT
Source organism: Meleagris gallopavo (assembly GCF_905368555.1). Lineage (NCBI taxonomy): Eukaryota > Metazoa > Chordata > Aves > Galliformes > Phasianidae > Meleagris > Meleagris gallopavo. The sequence goes on along the minus strand of NC_139435.1, from coordinate 55,545,562 downwards.
CATCTATTCACTGTATAACACGTGAGGGAGTGAGAACTTGTGGGAGATGCAGAGGTCAGCTTGACCTCATCGAGTCTTGACTTGTTGATAATGAGGCTCTGGAAAGGAGATAGAGGGTCTGAATAAACAGGGGTGTTTTGTACCCAGCCATAAGATAAACTTTCTGCTGATTACGAAGATTTGTTATGGAATTTGCTTGCTTTCTAGCCAATGGATTGTTAGTGGAAATGTACTGAATATGCGTGTTAGAGTATAAAAGGCTTGCTTTAGAAAGTAGAGAGACATACATCATGATCATTACAGCAATAAAGAAATCTTCCTGACAAGAAAACCCAGTGTCGTGTGACTAACTCACGACAACTGGTGCCCGAACTGGGACTGGACCAGAGACTTAGCCTAACTTGAAGACTGACTGGTCCATAACGCACATAAAAATACGCATCAGGCGTGTTTTCCGTGCGTTGAAAAAACCACGGAAGACACTACGTGGAAAGCCCGAACGGGGGAGTGCTGAGATAAACGCAGCAGACCGAGGATTCATCCTCCCTTCGATTCGATTTCTTCTCGCTGAACGAAGGTAAGTGTGCGCACTATGGGGAATAAAATGATCTCAAAACAGAAAAACGTCCTAGTTACCTTTCAATATATACTCAAACGACAGGGGGTGTCAATATCCTCCCCTGATCTACAGCAAATGCTTGTGTGGGCCACCAGAAAGGATCCCTCCATCACCAGTCAGACATTTACAAGCCAGAGACATGGGAAGGGATCAGGGTGAAATTGTGGGACACATCCCCTAAAGATGATAAGATGGCGTCCAGGCTGCACAAAACCTGGAGAAAAATTTTTGAAGCTTTAAAAAGTCATGTGGGCCTATTGCTGGTCACCCCAAGTCCGTCCGAGGATGAAGGAGCTGCAGGCTCCTCCTCAGATTCACCCACTGGGCCAGCAACCCCCTCGTTACCACCACCGTGGGGGGGGGGGGGGGGGGGCTTTCCGCCCCCGCTCCTGAGGACCCTGACGATCCCTTTGATCCTGGCCAGACAACCTCTGATGAAGAGCTGGATCTATTTCCCCCCGATCCACACGATGCATGGGCGCTCATTTGGAGGGAGGCTAGGAAAGCTGGAGACACGGATACATTACGGGCATTTCCTGTAATTACAGACCTGGAACAAGAGCTGTAGTGGGAGGCTATATCGTATAGTATCCTGCGAGATTTACGGCGTATGGTCACAGACCACAGCATCAGTGCCCCATATACTGTCAATTTGATTGAATCCATATGTGATAGCTCCATTCTCACACCATGATTTTAAAATGATGTGTCGTCTTATCATGACCAATAAGCAGTATACTATGTGGGAATCAACACTGAGAGGATTGGCACAGACCCAGGCGACTGAAAATCAAGCGCTGCCATAGAGAAATCCGCTCAGAGCTGTAGGTGTGAATATTTTGATAGGGGAGGGGAATTTCTCCATCCCAGCTCAGCAGGCACGAATTCCTGCAGAAAGGCTACAGCAAGTTAAGCAGCTGGCAATATGTGCCCTTTGAGCTGTGCCTGAGGCGGGGGAGCAGAGACAGTCTTTTGTGAGCATCAAACAGCAGCCCCAAGAACCATATATGACATTTCTGGATAGGCTTAAGAATTCGCTAGAGAAGCAGGTCGATAACACGCAGGCGAGAGCTTTTATGTTTCAACAGCTAGCAATTGAAAATGCAAATGCTGATTGCCAGAAGGTGTTACGTGCTTTAAAAAATCCCACCGAGAATACGATTAATGCCTGTATAAATGTTGGCACGCACCAACACCAAGTTGCACTAGCAGTCCAGGCATCTACCGCTTTACCTCTTAACTAGCAGCGCAGATGTTTTGGCTGTAACCAATTTGGTCACGTTTGCAAAGTGTCCACAGAAGGGCAGGAAATCACAACAATTATGCCCAAGATGCAAGAAGGGCAATCACAGAGCACGAGATTGTTGGTCGAAATGTGATATCACTGGCCAACTGCTTCCTCCAGCGGAAAACTCGCAGAGGAGCAGAAGGGGGAGTGCGCAATGACAGTAAATTCCCCTCGAGCAGCTGCTGCAGCTTGTATGCCAGAATCCGGGGTAGCTCCGGTGAGGACTTGGCCACCTCCTCAGACACAGTCCTAAATGATACCACCATCACCTTAGCCCCCACAGGTGTTTATGGACCCCTGGGAAACGGCATGGCAGCACTGTTAATTGGACGGTCTTCTGCTAAGCGGGTGTGTCTTTTTGTTTTGCCTGGTGTTACTGATGCAGATTACACTGGGGAAATTAAGATAATGCTGTGGACCCCAAACCCACCTTGCACTGTCCCTGCGGGAAGTCGTACAGCACAACTGATTTACTTTCAGCCTAATCCGCCACGACAAATCAACATCTCACAGGGTGATAATAGTTTGGGATTGACCGGTGAACCTCAGGCTTGCTGGTCTCAGAAGGTCTCGCAGGGGAGACCAAATCTAACTTGCATGCTGTGACAAGGGAAACAAGAGCTTAAAGTGATAGGCATCCCTGACAGCCGTGCAGATGTTACGATCATCCCTGTGACATTCTGGCCACCACAGTGCCCACTTATGAATCCACATGCAGCACTAACAGGCATAGGGGGACACACTGTGCCGAAACAAAGCAGTTCTTACAATCATTGGGTCAGAAGGCAGAGCTGCCTCTGTGCAACCTTATGTCTCACATAGTCCCATCATTCTTTGGGGACGAGACTGTATGGGACAGTGGGGATTCTCCTTCAGTACAGATTTCTCCTAGGGGCCACTGCCTTGCAGCAAATCCCACGTTTAGTATGAAAAACCAATACACCTGTGTGGGTGGACCAGTGGCCCCTATCCCAAGAAAAACTGCTGCAGTTAAATATCCTTGTTCAAGAACAATTAGCAGCTGGACATATAGTGCTGACTACAAGCCCATGGAATTACCCTGCATTTGTGATCAAAAAACAATCAGGGAAATGGAGACTGTTACCCAATCTCAGAAAGATTAATGCTATTATTGAAGATACAGGCTCTTTGCAACCAGGGCTGCCTTTCCCCACTATGCTTCTGCAATCATGGCCACTAATAGTAACAGACTTAGAAGACTGTTTTTTTAACATCCCTCTGTGCTCTGATGATGCATCACGTTTTGCATTTTCAGTTCCCTCTATTAACAATGGGGAACCCCATCGCAGATACCATTGGACTGTGTTACCTCAGGGCATGAAGAACAGCCCAACCACTTGTCAACAATTTGTTGCCACTGTTTTATCTCCTGTACGCCAAAGGTTTCCAAATGTCTGCTTATATCACTACCTGGTTGCCGCACCAACAGAGGTGATGGTGACTAAAGTTGCGTCACTGATCTTAACAGCAGCAACTCAGGCAGAATTGCAGATTGCACAGAACAAAATCCAAAAGACACTCCTTGGCTATATCTAGGCTGGAGGATTTCACAGACTCAAATCCAGCCTCAGACTCTAACTCTGGGTACCAAATTAACACCTTTGACACCAGCAGCAATGACAATACTGAATACTGCCATCTCAAAGATGACCCAGCAAACTGCACACTGAAGAAAATCTGATCATCCTGTCAGTCTTTTTGTTATTAACTCTCCTTTCCAACCCTATGGACTGTTAGGAAAGAGTAGCTAAAGCATGCTATGTTCTCAATTTTCTAAATCGCTGGACAATAGAAGGCCAGGCATTTTGGCTGTAATACCTTAACTCCTGACAAGGCAAAAGCACAGCTTATGGTAAAAAAATGTAAACTCTAAACAATGGGAAGGACCCTATTAGTTGATAACCTGGGGTTGAGGTTATGCTTGTGTTTCAACAGGAACAGGCCTGAGTACCAGCACGATGGGTATGGCCATCCCTTTCATCATCTGCTGTAGCATGATCATCGCGCACTCATCAGGATTTTGGATTCCAGCTCAGCCAAGGCAGAACGTATGGGTCACCCTCACCAACAAGACGGGACAAGACAGACTCTGTTTGTCAACTGCGTCACCAGGAAACCCGTTCTCATGTTTGGTGGGACAACCCCTAGACAAATGGCCCATCCCAAAATCTATTCCTAAGATAGCACCCAACACGAGCGCGGTAGTCGATAGATGGGATGGATGGGTACAACGTCTGCAACAGAGCAATCTAGAACCACAAGAAGTGGAATTGATGGGTTCGGTTAAAATGGATTATTGTTTGTATTTTAACTACAGTGAAAAGAACCAATCATTAGTTCAGTGTGTTAATTCTAGCTTAGCTGCCTATAGAAATCACTCTGCTTGGTGTAGTTATACTTCACCTAACTTCTCAAGATCTAGTAGCCATCCACTTAGCTTGCCAGCAGGAGTTTTTCTCATTTGCGGGAACAGAGCATGGCCTGCTATCCCCTCTCGCATCAAAGGAGGTCCATGCAGTTTGGGAAGACTAACTTTACTAAAACCTAATATCTCTATGATTACTCACCACGAAAAGCGCTTAAAGCAAGCTGGACATGCTTTTCAATCACAGTGCAAGGATAATGAAGAATTTTGGAACCCTGGGGGAATAATAGCAGCATCCTTTTTAGCCCCAGGTGTTCCATCAGTTAAAGCATTGAGCACGCTTAAAAAACTTGGATGCTGGCTGTCCAAACAAACAAATGCTACTTCCTTGGCTCTAAGTGGATTGCTACTAGATAAAGACTTGGTACAACATGCTACGTTACAAAATCGTCCTGCTATAGACTTCTTGCTGTTAGCTCAAGGTCACAGGTGTCAGGATTCTGATGGCATATGCTGCATGAATTTGTCAGAACATCCAAAATCAATATATAAGAGCATTCAGGATTTGCAGAATGAACTTAAGAAATTACAGGCTGATGACAGTTTGGATATATTTGGAGGCTTCTTCAGAAACCCAGAAGAGTGGATAAAGAAAGCGTTAAAAGCAGGGATCATTTGTCTTACTGTTTTTCTCTGTATTTTAAGTTGCACTCCTTGCATACTGCAGTGTGTTCAGAAAATGAAACAAGCTTTAAATCACGCTTTCTTCATTAGTAAAGAAGGGGGAGATGAGGGAGATGGGGGAGATGTGGGAGATGGAGAGGTCAGCTCGGCCTCGTCGAGTCCTGACTTGTTGGTAATGGGGCACTGGAAAGGACAGAATGCCTGAATAAATAGGGGTAGCCATAACATAAACTCTCTGCTTATGGATTCTCTGATTATGAAGACTTGTTAAAGAATTTGCTTGCTTTCTAGCCAATGGATTGTTAGTGGAAATGTACTGAATATGCGTATTAGAATATAAAAGCCTTGCTTTAGAAAGTAGAAAGACATACATTATAATCATGATCATTATGGCAATAAAGAAATCTTCCTAGCAAGAAAACCCTGTGTTGTGTGACTAACTCACGAGAAGAACTGAGCACAATAGCAGGAGCTGCATGGAGGCACGGCAGACTTTTTCTGTGTTTTACAGTCTTGCTTTTCCATATGTTACTATGAGTTGCAAGCTGCCCAGGCCAACATATAGCAGTGGAGGAGAAAAATGAAGAGACCTATCAAAAAGCAGAAGCTACAGTACAGACCTGAAACTAGGACATTAAGATGCTCCAGCCTTTCCTAGCAGCAAGGGAAGCATTTGTTTTGCACATTCCTGCTTAGAGACTTACTTCTTATTATCACCTACTCAATAATGAAAATAAATACACAAAAATCACTTTGTGCAAATAAAGCAATCAACAAATTTTAACCCATTAACTCCGAACAAAGCAATAGAAGGTGCTGTTCATGCAGGCAGGTTTTCCTGCTTCCCTGTGATTTAGCACCTATACGTGTAGCAAGGCCAGCCACAAAGTACAGCATCAACTATGTAGATCTTTGGTTTGGGCTGTTTTTTTTTTGAGCATCACCTGAACGTGCTTCTTGTACATACAAAGCAGCAAAAATTTGCAGCTTAGGTAATCAGCTCACAAGCATTTGCCAAATTTTAATTAGCAGTTATTTACAAAAGGGGTCTCTTCCACCCACTCAGCTTTTTCTTTTAATTCACTGTTATTACAGAAGATTTGCTTCAGAAGACTAATGGAACTAATACTTTTTTTAAGAGAGAGGCTGCTTTAGAACCACTAGAGGATTAGAGGGCCGGAGTTCATTATCTGCAATAACCCACTTGGAGAGCTGAGCAGCAGTGTATACAACATGCTGTGCCCAGCAGTGCTCACAGGAGAGCTGCTGCCATCCCCAGGGTGTGCGTTCCCAACGGCAGCTGGGAGCACAGGGGCTGCATACAAGCATTTCTACACTGAGCTGAAGGGAAATTGTTGCAGCAGACTGCAGGTAGTAGCAGGGAGGGGCAATCAAGGAAGAACTTCAGCTGCGTCAATGGAGTTTTTCCACTTCTTTATTTTGAATATCCCATGTGATTTTTTAGTATCTTTGCTGGAAAAGAATGTGAGGAGGTTTGTGCAATCCAGGCACTGCTGCACAGAGCTGCAGGCATCCAAGGCTTCTTCATCTGCAGATGTACAGCCACAAGAACTTCAGAACTGACAGAAAGCTGCTGATGTTCCATCAGTGACTTTAATGAATTCTCATGCAGTGGCAAGTCAGTGTAGCTGCAAAGGGTGCCAGCAAGTGAGTAACAAATGTCTTCTGAAACTCTTTGAAAGTCTCTGCAGAATACCAAACCCTTCTGTATTGACACACTACCAAAGGAAACGTGGTATGTTCCTGAAAAAAATCTATGTAAATGTCACAGTCTCGTGGTTTTTCCATCGGTACTCCACATCAGAAGACCATGTTAAAGAGGTAATGCTGCAGTTTCGTGGACTGTCGATGTATTTCATCATTTGTCACCCAGAATGAGACGAGAGAAAGGCACAAATCAAGAGTTCCTTTCAAGAAGAGAACTGCATCTAAATTATCTACGTCATGGCATAGCGTTGCTGTGCCCAAAGCACAGAGCAGGCAGCCAGGCCTGCTCAGGGGAACTGCTGTATTTCAACAGAGAGCTGTGTGCTGTGTTGCAGGAGTTTGACACATACTTTCCTCCCCCTCCCCCAACAGGGATGTGACAAATGCTGCCTTAGGGCAAAGGCACATCAGAAACATTTCAGAGCTTGAGGAGTGCATGGGGAAAAGCACACTGAGCACAATGGGTTTCTTGGGATGAAGAGTGATAAACAAATTAATAAAGCCCAAGAGATAAACTCACATCAGTAACTCATGCCAAGAAAATTCCTTCAGCACACATTCTTTTGTTCATGGAGCCTGAATAAGTTAAATCAGCAAGATTTCAAGAAATCAAAACCTACTTTATTTCCCTTTTATATTTTTGGCAGCGCATCTCCCAACAACAAAACTACACCTACTCCTTCTGCAGCACAGCACACCTGGCAGTGAGGGCTGTGCAGCCTCAGCACTGCCCCCACCTGTGGCACCAAATTCCCGACACGAGCGACATTTCCTGCCTATTCTCACTGGCCGAGCAGAACTCAAACCTCGAGTCCCAAACCCACCGTGCCAGCATCTCACAGCAAGGAAAAACGACCACAGAAAGGAGGAAAACAACACGTGTGAAAGATGAGGAATTGTCTCCAGAAGCTCACACTGCAACGATACCTGCAAGTTTAGCACCATGACAAGAGGGTTGGCTTTCCAGCAGGGCTTCACATTCAAGCAAGTTTCAGAAACTTTGCATTCTCCAAACTACCACATGAAGAGCAACGCAGTTTGCTAATTTTACAGAATCCCGGTGAATAGATTTTGCTTCACAGCTTCTCCTCTAACACACCACACTCAATGTGTTTTTCTTAAACAACAGTGAATTCTTGATTCATATGCTTATTACAGAAGTTGTGTGGGACACAGCAAGCCAAATCCATGCTGCACAGGGCGCTACACTAACCTAAAGCATTCCGATGCATTCTGCTGTTTGCTGGCATGTTCAGAGTGTGCTTGAAGCATCACCAGCACTGCAACTTCTAACTCCATGCGTGCTGACCATCCAAAGCCCACATCAGCAGCACAGCTCAGATCTCTGTAGTACGGCAAAGGGCATTTTTCGTATTTGCAGAAGCCAATGACCACGACCCACAGCAGAACTTAAAAAACCCTACACAGACAATCCCTAACTATAATGACAAGTTTAGGAAGCCAACCAGGCACACGCTGCCTACTTCTTATTATACAGCGAACAGCTAGCGTTCTCTGCCGGCGGGCACTACCGGACCCCGGAGCAGGCGGCGCCCCGAGGCCGGGCACGGCGGCAGGCGGTGCCCGTCGGACAGCACGGCAGCGGGAGTGGGGGTCAGAGGCACGCCGTATTTCTCCTTCTCCCCCGGGCTCCAAATGTTGCTTGCGCTACGGCGCCCGCCGGCAGCGGGTCCCCTGGGCAGAGCGCGGCGGGCGGGCGCCGCTGTGGAGCGGGGGCGGCTACTGCTGCTCCTCCTTCTCCCACAGCGGGGGCGCAGCTCCGCGGTCGCAGCACCGCAGCCCCCGCCTCAGGCCGCCCGCGCGCGGGGGGTGCCGACCGGGGGGACGTCAGGGCGGCGTGGGGAGGCCGCCTCCTCCCCCTCCCGCCCGCCGCCGGCCCCACAGCTCTCCCAACGCAGTCCTGCCGAGCTCCTCGGCCCCAAGCCCCGCCGCCGCCGCTCCTGTCGCCGCCGCCGAAGGACTCGCAACCCCGCACCCCGCCGCCGATGGAGCGCAACTCGCAGCGCACTTTCCCTTGTCCCCCCTTCTTCCCTACCATGCGGCATCACGAGGCGCGAGGCGCGGGGGCGGTGCTGACAGAGCTGGGCCGCGTTTCCTCAGCGCAGAGCTTGGTGCAACCCTCGTCGCGGTGGGTTGTTCTTCGGTGAAAACCAGTACTAAAACCCGCCTACGAGCTTTTAAAAAGCACAGAAAGCCAATCGCTACCTTAGGGGAGTGGGAGCTGAGGGCACCCAAATGGTCACAGCCTGGATCTCACTCACAAGGAACCAGTTTAAACACCACAAAATCCACGTCCTGCTCTGGCGCAGGGACAGGACTTCTCTCACTCCTGCTATGGAGCAGGAGTGGATGTCCTCTCGCAAGGGCCGTGTTCTCCCCAGGCGGTGCCGACTGGAAGGGCAGCGAGCTGTGCTGCGCTCCTGCTGCTCTTCTGGAATGCCTCCCGGATTACTTACTCTGAAGAACAGAAACCAACTAGGCATACTTACACCTCCTGAGCAGTAATTAGTAAGATCCTTAACCCAGACACACAGCTTCAGTGCAAAAGGTTGACTACAGGAAGAAAACCACACCCTCCACATGGTGTTTTCTGAAGCCCCTGGAACTCAATAGATGTCAGGTCTTAGGAGCACGCCAAACCTTCTAATAATCTAACTTCGAATGCATCCAGCACTTTTTATAGACTATCTGTTCTATCATTATATAACAAAACGTATTGATGAAAGTCATCAATTTACACTACAGAACTTAGGTTGCTCTGGAAACCTTCATTATTTAGTTCTTTTTAATGCCCGCAACTTACTTTTCAGCACTGAACGTGGCTAGCTTCCTCTGTAGGTTTTTGTTTGCTCTTGGATTGTTGGCTTTTCTTTTCCCATACAGAGAACAAACAGAAAGCAGCTAATAAGTATGTTTTACGTTATTGCTGTAGAAAAAACAAAATCATTTCTTAGTTCAGATCCATAATTAGGCGTACGTATTTACAATAGCTTCATTGCTTTACTTCACGAGGCACTCCTACAGCATGCAGAAATAGCTTTCCAAAGGGACAAAAGACTGGCACTGAGTTGCATCTCTTGGAGATAAGCTGCTGCTGGTACTTACAATTTTAGATTTTTTTTTTTTTCAGCAATAAATACCTGTTTATCTCTTGCTAATACTGAGAGCAGAAAACCTCTGCAGTGACAGGAATCAGTCAGTTCTTCCCAGTTTCCTCCTTCTACAGCAATTCTTGGATTCTCCTCCCTGCCAATTGAGCAGCAGTGAAGCAGATCTCTTTCTGGCTTAAAGAAAGAAAAAAGGAAAAAAAAACCAGAACAAAACAAAACAAAAAACAGAATGTTCTTCAATATGCATCCATGCCCAAGTTCACTCTTTCCATTCCAGTAAATACAAAATCAAGGTGGACTTGGGAGTACTAGGAGAGAACCTTGTGAAGTTCAATAAGCTTGAGAAATATGCAGAGGTCTATGAAACAGCTGAAAGAATAGGACCTGCAAGGAACTAAAAACACACAAATGTTTTGCTTAAAGGCAACTGTCATTTTTGTTTCCTCATCATAGTCACGTAAATGCTAACATGAACAGGTAGAGTCCTGCTGATGACTGATGACTTGTATTTGAAATACAGTACATACTACTCATGTCTGTCTAACACTTTTTTCTGTACTGGTGTTCGCAGTATTTACTTTTGAGCAGTCACTAGCACAGTGCATGACCTGCTTAAGAAAAATAATCAGTATCTTTGACTGCAGAGTCATCAGTAAAGTGCAAGTTTGCATAACTTAAAGTAACCAAATATGTTTACACCTGTTCCTCTGATAAATGCATTCACCAGTTTAATGAATCTCCTATCACCTCTACATACATACTGACTGCTTTGGTCGATATTCTTAGCCTAAGCATAGTGCAGAACAAACATCTTGTCCTGTGAGGAGGCAGAGACACTAATCTCCCATGCAGCAAGTGGGCACCCAGGATCATCCATATGCAGAAAGAGACCAAAGTGAAAAGCAGTATTGTGCTGGGCTGCAGAACAGCTATTGCTTCCATCTTCTACCTCTCAACACAGCTGACTTCTGCAACCTCAATATCCATATTGTTCTGTAAAGCACAGGAAAAGCATAATACTATTGTGCAAAGATAAGCAAGAAATGTGGACATTTTCTATGCTCAAATTTTGCCTTCTTGAGCTGTTTTTAGTTTTTCTTATCATAATCCACAATTCAAAATCGTAACAACAGAACTGGAATACAATGCCTACTTCATCAGACTGTTTAGATGTTCCAAAGGTTTTATTAAAATTAACTTCAGCTGTCAAAGAACATTTTATATTTTCTCTAAATGTCAGAGCTCTTGCAAGAACTTAGTGGACATCATGGATCCCAAATGTAAATGCTTTTCAGAGCAAAGCAACCACCTCTTGCAGAAATCATCCAGGCAGTCATCTGTATTGTACTATATGGAAACAATGACAAACACACACTCTGAGGCCTTGTTTATTGAAAAAGACACTTCAGGAAAAAGAAGCATTGATCATTCTGAATAACTGTATTAAAAGTTACTTAACAATGACAGTGTACAGGAGTTGTTATGTCCAAAGTGTTGTGAGTTGCTTACGGTTATGTTACAGCAGATGCAGTTGTCCTTATCCATACAGATTAATGTTCAACACAGTATTAATTAATGTACATCTTATACCATACTATCCTGCTAGAGTATAATATAGATGTGATCTGAAAGACAGCTGGCTGAGGAACAGAGATATTTGACACGGTTTCTTTCTCTTAAATAGATTGAGGGAACTGAACAATACTCTTAAATGCTGTGCAAGGGACAATGGAAGGTCAGAGTGCAAAAAGCAGGGGTTCTCATGCCGCCCTGCAAGCAAATTCTTCTCAGTTATCCCAGCCTTAATGTATCATGGAACATATAACCTTCTGCCCTCCCTTTCAGGTAAGAGCATCCCCATACTTTCTCCTTTCTTCCTGTTCTCTGGCTATAGATGCTGCTACTTCTGCTTAGCTTTGATTATGACTGCAATCCCCTGCTCTAAGCACATAGCCCAGAATCTCTGATATCAGAGAAAATCAGGGATGAATTTTAACCGCCTCTGACAGTCAAATTATTTACCTACATTACTTCCTTTTCTTCACTTGAGGTTCCAGCTTTGCACGTTGTTTCTTAGACAGTTCATATCCTCTTCCTGTTGGCAAGACGGCTTAAGCCGTTAAACAGCTAGGCTTTCCATTAAATTATAAGTTCCTTGCCATGCAAGGAGGAGCAAAATGATCTGAAGCAAATACAGTCCACCACCAGTTCCCACAACTTGCAGGTCCTTTTGAAACACAAAGTTTTTCTCCTTTGTCCTTCAAAGTGGGGATTCACATATCCCAGGAACTGAGTTGTTCTTCCTTAGATGAAGTAATCTTCCAAAATTTTTAATTAGGGGGTCTCAGATCTTGATGTATGGATCCCAATTACATTATTTTTCCTATAGTGTAAAGCTCACATGTGAACTAAGCCACCATACTGCAAATCTAAAATGTTGCAATTTATTTTATTTTAGGCACTACACATTGTGGCATTCGTGCCCCACAACTTCATCCACCTTTCATCAGGACAATTATTGCTTAGGACAATAACCCCAAACCACCAAAAAACATATCTCACAGTTACAAATGTGATGTTAACTTACTTTTGCTCCAGTTGAAATATTGCTTGAGAACAAGTTATAGAAACAGGAAAGAGCAGGACTTGCATAAGAACAAAGACAGATCAATGTTTTTATGACAATATGAAACAGTTTGTAATTTTCTAAGTTGATCGCCTAGAAAGTGTCTGAATTAAGTCAGACAAATATTTTATTTTATATTGTTTTAAGCACAGAAGAAGAAAACAGATTGACTAATGTTTTAGTACCAATAGCATACATCAAGTATAATTATGAAAAATTCAGTGCAGGTGGTAGTTTTTTAGTCAGCTGGACCTTTATCTCTAATACACCACAGCTCATGCTGAATAAACATTTTCCTGATACTAAAGAAACAGAATACCTTGTTCTTCAATTTGCAAAAGGGACATTTTTCATTTGAATCTTCATGCGTCGACACAGAACCACAAAATAGTAGTGGTCGCAGTTCAAGTTTAACTCCCCAGCTAAAGCAAGGTCCCTGCAGTAGTTAATACTTAGAGTAGGTTAAACACTTAACAAATTTGAGAAAACCACAGCCTCATTCTCACTTACCCCCGATATACTCACTACAGCAAATTATCTGTTAAAAGAGAGAAAAAAATGTAGAACAATAATTAGCACTGTTGTGACAAATTGATACCTTTTTCTATTAATTCCTTTTAACGTTCAGGATACAAGCAGCACACCCAAAGCAATAATTAGATCCTCTCACTTTTGAAATGAGAGATCAGAAATATTTGCAAACTCTTCTTGTGAGTGTGGATTTTTTTGGTCTTTTTGTTTGTTGGACTTTCATTTTTGATGTTAGATATTTCTTATATTTATTGATTGCCTTGAAAGATATCTTAGATTATAAGAAATTGAGTGAAACCATCTGAGCTGTGGTTTCGTAACACCTGGAAGTGCATCAGGATTACTATCTCAGAGGCTGAATTTAACTACAACACCTACAGATGAGCACAGAACCAGATTTATTTGAGCATTCATTTAAGCGCTCTCTCTAATGGTTTTGCTTTGTTTAGGGACAACCAAACCTTGCTTCCTAGAGAATAGTGACTGGAGTCTTAACGGCTTGCTCTATACCCTTTATACACACTGCTGACCTGCGGAAAGGGAGCAGAATGTTTTCCCTCTGAGCTGGCTGGAAGGTGCGGACAGGAACACGTTCCTACCAGCTCACTGTCCCCAGATCTGATGAACCCAATTGCATGGCAAGATGCAGAGCAGTGGCCATTTTGCTGTACAGTACTGTGCGGTATGGTGCAGCGCACACAGAATCACAGAATGGTCCAGGTTGGAAGGGACCTCAAGGATCATAAAGTTCCAACTCCCCTGCTGTAGACAGGGCCACCAACCTCCACACTTAGTGTGTTAGACCAAGCTGCCCAGGGCCCCATCCAAGCTTGCCTTGAACAACTCCAGGGAAGGGGCATCCACAGCCTCTCTGGATAGCCTGTTCCATCGCCTCACCACTCTCATAGTAAAGAACTTCCCCTGATATCTAAACTAAATCTTCCCTCCTTCAACTTAAAACCACTTCCCCTTGTCCTGCTGTTATCTGCCCTTTCAAAGAGCTGACTCCCCTCCTGTTTATAGGCTGCATTTAGGTACAGGAAAGCTGCAATGAGGTCACCCTGCAACCTTCTTTTCTCCATGCTGAATAAGCCCAGCTTCCTCCCAGCCTGTCTTCATAGGGGAGATGCTCCGGTACTCTGATCATCTTTGTGGCTCTCTTCTGAACCCTCCCCACCAGCTCTCTGTCTTTCCTGTACTGGAGACCCCAGTGTCCTGGATGCAGTACTCCAGATGGGGCCTCACAAAGGCAGAGTAGGCAGGGAAAATCACCTCCCTGCCCCTGCTGGCCACCCCTCTTCTGATGGAGCCCAGGATACCATTGGCTTTCCAAGCTGCAAGGGCACACTGCTGGCTCACATTTAGTTTTTCATCCATCAGGACCCCCAGCTCCTTCTCTGATGGGCTACTCCCAAGTACTGCTCCTTCCAATCTGTATAGAAGCCTGGGATTCCTCTGGCTCAAGTGCAAAACCTTGCACTTTGCTATGTTGAACCTCATTATGTTCACCCGAGCCCACCTTTCAAGCCTGTTGAGGTCCCTCTGAATGGCATCCCTTCCTTCCACCATGTCAACCACACCACTCAGCTTGGTGTCATCAGCAAACTTGCTGAGCATGCAGTCAATTCTGTCGTCAGTGTCACTGAAAAAGATGTCCCCTGGGAGACGGCTGGCCTCCACCTGGACATAGAACCATGAAGCATTGATCCTCATGGACATAGGACCATTTTCCTAAAGAAAGGACCAAGATTACTGGAACAGGGTGCTCACAGTTGAAAACCAGAGCAGCAAAAATTGCCCAGGAATCTTTTTGGTCAGATTATAAGTCTGATCACTGTTTTCTACTTGCTGGCTTATAACCTCTACTTCATGTGCCAGTCCCTGGGGATCCAGCTGCTATGCACCCAGCTCTCTCCAGGGATTAGAAGAATACTTAATTACATGCTGAAAAGGCGCAGGTGACTATACTATCATAGTTTGTGACTTCAGAGCTTTTGGAAAGGAAACCCTCTTTACTTCTGAAGTAGGAAGTACATGAGTTTGAAGAGGTTCCAGTAGGTAGAACAGCTTATGCTGCTCTCATCCAGAAGATGGAGCAAAATGTGAAAGCTATCCAGCTGAAGCTGTTTCATGACTCAGATTAAGAGTGAACTGCTCTACTGTGTACACTGACAAAGCTTTGTGGGTGTGAACAAAGCAGCACCAGTTTTACACTCATTGCCAACACAAACAAGCAGCTCTCTGCCTGAAGCTTAATTCCCCATCCCTTTCTTTTAAGCTAAATGATTTTCTTCCAGTACTCAACATACCCAGCCTGCTAATTCATTGCTCTTTAACCTCAGTGACTTCCCATGACGCCCTTTTTCCTGGGACTGCCTCAACCCAAATGCAACACCTTACACTTGGCCCTGGTGAAACTCATTAGGTTCTCACATGCCTGCTTCTCAAGCCTGTCAAAGCCCCTCTGAATGCCCTCCCTTCTACTGTGTCCACTGCACCACTCATCCTGGTGACATGAGCAAACTTGCTTGAATTCAAGTATCCTTGAATCTGAATGCAGAGCAGAGAACATAATTACACAATTGCAGCAGTCAGTCACTGGGATGGCATTCCCGGCACATAGAAGATTTTGTATGTCTGAAGTATTTTAATACATGGTTGATAGGTGTCTGACCCCCACAGAGGTTGTGGTCAGTCAGTCACTCAATGTCCAGAAGGAGGATGAATGTGGATGGTGGCCCCCAGGGTTCCGCCATGGCACTGGTGGCCTTCAACATCTTCATCAATGACATAGACAGTGGGATTGAATGTTTGTGGGGTTTGAGTTTGTAGATGATGCCAAGCTGAGTGGTGCTGTTGACAGAACAGAAAGAAGCAATGCTACCCAAAGGGATTGGAACAACTTGAACCTAGTGAGACTCCATGTGTGCTGCAACCCTGTTGAGGCAATCCCAGATATGTGTACAGACAGGGAGAAGAGGAGGCTTTGGGGAGACCTCACTGCAGCCTTCCAGTGCTTAAACAGAGCTTATAAACAGGATGGTGACTAATGTTTTCACACTTTGATATTGATAGGACAAGGGGAATTGGATTTAAACTGGAAGAGGGGAGATTTAGACTAGATTTTAGAAAGAAATTCTTTACTCAGAGTGTGGTGAGGCAGTGGCACAGGTGGCCCAGAGAAGCCTCATCCTTGGATGAGTTGAAGGCCACGCTGAATGGAGCACTGGGAAGTTTAATGTGGTAGAAGGTGTGCCTACCACAGCAGGGGGATTAGAACCAGGCAATCTTAAGTTCCCTTCCAGCGTAAGCCACTCTATGATTCTATGGTTTTCCTTGGGTAGTTTTGAAGCCTGAGCTGTGGAAGTCAGGGAGAAAAAAAAATCATCAGTCCTTTATGATGGCCTGAAGAATGACACCACTATGCATGTCTCCCACCACATTAATTTTTCTGGCTAACGGCACACAGCTGCATTAAATCCAGCATCCCTACATTCAGAGCTTTCTACCCTATACTGGAGCAAGCAAAAAGGCTGTTGTTATTGATTAGGTGATAGCTAGTGTCCCTCACCTACAACTGAATCAGTCTGGTAGGCAGCACCAATCAGGCCAGAGCTGTATCCCAGCTCTCAACAGATTACCCGTCTGCAGTCACAAACGTCAGGATTCCTGAGTTTCAACTGAGACATGCTTTGTGGTAGCTTTTTCTATTTCACAATTTGCAGTGTCAGTTGAAAGCTAAAGATGACAGCAATGTTGGGCTGAACAGCTCCGAGATGTAATTGGGTATGAAATGAAAATTAGTTTTGATGTAAAAGGGTATCTCAGCTGTATGCCCCCCTATATTTAACATGTTCTCTCTCACCTTCTCCCCAGTTCTCTTTCTTGTTGCCTTTCATGGAGCGGCTGAATCAGAGCTCCATCTTCTTTATTGTGCCTGGGCACTGATTGCTTTGATCATGTTGAAACGTAGTATTGCACTAATGATCATCAAGCCCCACCTTTGATGTTGGTTGTGAATGTGCTGCTTTGCCAGAAGAGAGAACTTAAATGCCTTTGTTTTCTGATTATCGTCTGTCATGTTTATGAACAACAACAGCAAGACAGGAAGAAAGCATGAACGCTTAATGCACTGAAAAATGAAGGGATTGCCTGGCCCCCAGCATCCGCAGCCATATGGATTCTGCAGGGGCAAGGCAGAGTGCTCCACTGTGTGCTGGATCATGGGGAAAGGGCTCTGCCCAGTGTAATGCGGTGGAGATGCCCTGTCCCAGCAAGTAGCACCAGCACACTGGTGTGTAAGACCACTGAAAAGGTCAAGTACAGCAATTCCTCTGCAGCACCAACCGGTGTGGAGAGAGCCAGCAGAGCCCCAGCACTGCTTTGCCTGGCCGTGGTCCAGCCCTTTCCAAACTGTCTGTTTTGCAGTAATCTGTCTTGGCATTTAAACCATGCTTGTCCCCATGGTATCCAACTGCTTTACAGTGTAGGAAAGCACACACTGTGGCTAGATCTGCCACCAGTGAAAAACAGCATTGTGACAAGAGCTCTCACTGCTTCCATGCACTTAAATAATCCTGATGGAAAGGGCTCCAGAAGGTGCCACTCACTCCTTGAGCTCTGCCAAACTAATGAAGTATGCATGTATGAATAGCTTACCTGATGAAGCTCTGCTCTTTGGCTACTGCTACGCACTTGATCACGTTTACAGCTGAAGTCTGGCCTGATCCTCCGTTTCTTCCATGGCCTCTGCTTCTGCAGCCTTTGTAAGTTTGTCACGGATGGTCTTGAGGAGAAGCAGTGCCGTGAATGGTGCTCGGTAACTGAAGAGCTCGCATTCTCCACAGCATCGTCTGAGCCTTTCCTACAGCGCTCATCAGCTGAACGGGGCCAATAGCTCAACAAGACATTAAGAAGTTTGTTTTGGAAAGGGACCGACTCCATATTTGAACCAAGACTCTTCTCCACCACCTTGTTGCTACAGATTTACTTAGGCTTCCAGGATCATTTGAGCTGTCACATCCCTGTAAGACAGTTTTTCAAGTTAAGCAAGATTCAGATTTTCTGTATCACTATTCAGCTATTCATTGCCTTGCATGAAGGACTTCTATCACTGAAGCCAATGCAGTCAGGATGCAACAGCCTGTCACCTTTGAGAAAGCACAGCCCTGTCATACCAAAGTGCAGTGAGGCAACAGGAACAACCAAATGAGAGACCTAGTCTGCTTGACAGCTCCATTACATGCTGTAGTAAATCCTTTCAATAATTTTAAATGTGCTTTGCCTCATTTGGTTATGTCATTTTCCTGAGTCCTGTCATATCACACACACCAGCTTTTAAATTTGTCATCTCAGATGACTTCTTTCAAAGCCATTTTGAACAAGGACAATACTGGTGCTCACACATGCCTATAAATATTTCATTTTTTGCTAAAGATATCTTTAGAAAGACAGAGGGAACAATATTTTTTTCTTTACCTACTTTAAGGATGGTAGAGTAGCTTCTGTAATATATATGCACGTAGCATCAAATATCAGGAATGGCTTTTGTGCTGTACTTTCCTAGGATGACACGTAGCGTGAACTTCAGACCAATGCGTACATGCTGCATTTGTGAGAAGCTCACATTAGAGCAGCCCAAACCTTTCAGGTAGAATATTTCCACAAAATAAATGCGCCGGTTATCAAAAAATAAATATTTCCAAAATAGAAACACTGATTTCAGCCACACTAAATCTCAGAGAATCACAGAATAGTTGTAGCTGGAAGGGACATCTGGAAGTCGTCTGCTCACTCAGGGACACTTAGAGCAAGCTGCCCAGTATCATGTGCAGGTGTGTTGTGAACATCAACAGCGAGGAGACTCTACCACCTCTGTGGGCAACTCATGCCAGTGCTCTGCTACCAATATAATACAGAAGTGCTTTCTGCTGTTCAGACCGAATCTTCTGTGTTCCAGTTTGTGCCCACTCCCTCTTATCGCATCTCTGAGCACCACTGAAAAGAGTCTGGCTCCATCCACTTGGCATCACCTTTTGAGGTATTTTGTATTTTGCACATGTGGTTTTCAATTCTAAGAATAGACAATAACATTATGGAGCTGTGTTCCTCAAAATACACATGAGACCCTGGCAGATAAGTGGGCAGGGAGTGCAAGAACCTGCTCAGCAGATCACTGCACATCAGCTATTCATTCCCAGAAGCCCAAAACATCATCAAAGCATCAGCCTGGTCCAAATGGAAATGTTTCCTGCTATTCCCAACTCCTTGAGAGCTGCTTTCCTGTCTTTATTCAGATTTACAAGTAACTGTTTACCTTCATGCTGATGATACATCAGAGATGTGATCTCCACCCCCCCGCATTTCCCAGGTGAGGCCGTATTTCAAGTGTTGTGTCCTGTTCTGAGCTGCCCACTTCAAGGCAGACAGGGCACTTCTGGAGAGAGCCCAGCAAAGAGCAACAGCTGGGCTGTTTTCAATAGTGCCTGGCAGCAGGATAAGGGACAATGAGTTCAAACTGAAACACTGGAAGATCTGTCTCCATGTGAGAAAAAAAACTTTTTCATCCCGAGTGTGTCTGGAACAGGCTGCACAGAGAGGTGGTGGTGTCTCCATCTTTGGAGATACTCAAAACGCACCTGGATGGGATCCTTGGCAATGTTCTAGGTGACCCCTGAAGTGCAAGGATTGGACTAGATAACTCCATGCAGTTCCTTCCAAGCTCAACCATTCTGTTATTCTGTGACACAATGAATTTTTGTAACCAGCAACTTTATCCCACAGCGCTGTCTATAAATGCAATCTTATCCCTGACAAAAAGTCAGTACCCTAATCACAATACCTTAACGTCAAATCTGATGCTAAAGCCTAAACTCGTAGTCCCTCTGCCTCACCCTCACCCTAACCCTAACCCTTGCCCCAGCCCTAACCAAAGTCAACCCACAAAGTGAGCCTGTGCCATGAATACTGATCAGATACACTGTGCAGAACACCAAACCCTCTCTTAAAATATGTCTACTCCCTCACCTTGAAAGGCTAATCCTGGAACCCCAATCAGAACATATCGACTTCAAAGCCTTCTATATACATAATCCAATCCCCTCACCATTGTCTTCTCTCCTAGCCCTGCACTAAGCATTCGCACATTTGGTGTGGCACAAGCAACCTGTGTACCAGTAACTACATCCCACCCCAATTTTACATTCACGGTGCTTTCAAAGAAAGCCAGCACACAATTCCCCTTGAGCTAAGCATTATCGAGTATATAGAGAACAGAACTATCTATCTCTCCAAAATAACTTTGTTTCTTCCGTTAGTTTTTTGTTCTTCCTAAGAAAAAAAAACTCATATATCAGTAGTACTGAACCCTAGAGCACATGCATCCAAACTTTTGGTATGCCTGGGCCTCACAGAGTGAAAAGGAATTGTCTTTGGCCACATACAAAATAAATAATATAGACATAATACAGTTAATGTATTATGCAAAATACTGCAAAATATTGTTTTAAAGTATTTTTTACTAAAAGAGAGAGAAAAAAAAAGCAACCAACCGTAAAACGTGGGATATTTGATCTTGTTTTAGTGAAACTAATGCATCAGTCTGGTTCAAGGGAAGTGGTACAAATTCTTAGTGAACACTCAAGATGTTCACGTGAGTTTTTTGATTAAATCTTACTCCTGCTGTACTTCATCCTTGAAAACAGTTGTTCACAAATGTGCATACTTCCAAAAACAATGACACAAGTCAAGTGTGATCGTGAAATGACAGAATTTAGTCTGGTCAGATGAGTCTGATAAAAGTCCGGTAGAGAGACACGATCAGAATTTTCTTTGACTTGATTGCAACTCTATGCATTCCATTTGAAAATTTGCGTGTCACTTACTTATGTCAACTGAAAATGGAGTTGCAAATATATGATGAATTTAGTGATTTCTTTGCAATTTTGCAACTTATTCTCAAGTCCCTTTATCAAAATAGAAAGCACAGCTCCATATTTTTCACTGTTCACAGGACTGTGTTTAGACACTGCATCAAAATGCAGTTATTTGCCATCACTTGAGTCAGCATTGCACTGCGCCCTCCCTGTGTCCTGGGGACAGACCAGACAGTGCTGGTTACGCACACTGATGTTCAGTTGTTGCGAGTGATGGGTGCATGCCTGGGCCGGGTTGGGCCATTCACTGCTGACACCATGATGGTGTGGGGCAGGAAGTGGCTGCGGGATGGGCTGCCCAGGGCTTCATGCAACTTCTTGACTGAGGGTTGGAAATGTTTGCCCTACAGCATTAAAAAAAAGATGATTTTCTGACTCTTATGCAGCCATAAAACTTCCTGTCCAAGACTTACTTTTTATAGGATCATAGAATCACAGAATCATTACAAATATAAGGCGTTGCACTTGGGTTGGGGCAATCCCTGGTACTTACACAAACTGGGGGAAGTCTCCTTCAGAGCAGCTCTGCGGAGAAGGACTTGAATGTCCTGGTAGACGAGAAGCTGGACAGAAACCAGCAGTGTGTGCTTGCAGCCCAGAAGGCCAACTGTGTTCTGGGCTGCATTAGAAAAGGGGGGGCCAGGAGGGAGAGGGAGGTGACTGTCCGCCTCTACTCGGCTCTTGTGGGCCCCATCTGCAGTACTGCATCCAGGCCTGTGGCCCCCAGTACAGGAAGGACATGGAGGGCTGGAGCACCTCTGCTCTGAGGAAACGTTGAGGGAGCTGGGCTTATTAGCTTGGAGAAGAGAAGGCTCTGGGAAGACCTCATTATGGTGTTCCAATACTTGAAGGGAGCATAGAAAGAGGAAGGGGAATGGCTGTTTATCAAGATAGTGACATAGCAGGGGGTTGGAACGAGGTGGTCAGTGTGATCCTTTTCAACCCAGGCCATTCCATGATTCACTGGTAATGCTGTAACACCTGTACCATTTCAAATGTCTTTTACTTCTTTTTCTTTTCTTTTCTTTCTTTCTTTCTTTCTTCCTTCCTTTCTTTCTCTCTCTCTTTCTTTCTTTCTTTCTTTCTTTCTTTCTTTCTTTCTTTTTTTCTTTCTTTCTTTCTTTCTTTCTTTCTTTCTTTCTTTCTTTCTTTCTTTCTTTCTTTTCTTTTCTTTTCTTTCTTTTCTTCTTTTCTCTTCTTTTCTCTTCTTTTCTTTTCTTTTCTTTTCTTTTCTTTTCTTTTCTTTTCTTTTCTTTTCTTTTCTTTTCTTTTCTTTTCTTTTCTTTTCTTTTCTTTTCTTTTCTTTTCTTTTCTTTTCTTTTCTTTTCTTTTCTTTTCTTTTCTTTTCTTTTCTTTTCTTTTCTTTTCTTTTCTTTTCTTTTCTTTTCTCAAATAAACTCTCCAAACTTAGGTATTATTTTAGAAAGCTCTACCTACTGACCCAGTGTCATTTTGAATGTTCATATTTATACTGCCACCATCTGGGGTTTGCAAGACCTAAAAATGCCATTGATAGGCTTCAGAAATACTTGGGGTGGTCAGAAGGACAATCGACTGAGTTACTATTCTTGCAGCTGCCACAAGCTGCCACATGTGCTGCAAATGACAATGACTGATAGTCAAATTACACTGCCAGTACCTGTCTGTGTTAGGCTCAGTATTAGACACAAAAAGCCTCAGTTGCTTTTGCAAATTGGCTTCATATGCCTGTTCACAAGATGAATGTTCCCATCAACATAAGATCACAGAACTTCAGTTCAAATATAACACATTAAGTTTTATTAACTTATATTAAGTTCAAATATATATCCTCTCTCTATATAAGCTATTTTTCCCCTGATCAGTAACTCCTCAACAACTGCCACCTGGCCTCAACTGGAAATTTTCCTTTGGAGGATGCTGGTGTGAGGTCCATATCAATCTTGTGGCATTTAGCAGAGGATTGCAAAAGGAGGTCTTGCCTTCCCTGGTTTCATTTTCTCTTCCACATCTGCGTTGCTCTTCCTTTCAGCCTTGGACGTTTGGTGGGAGGTTGCAAAAGAAGGCTGTCATCTTCTGGGCTTAATTTTCTCTTTCTCCTCAACCTCACCTTTTCATCCAGCCTCAGATGTTTTGCAGGAGGTTGCCAAAGACGTTTGCCATCTTCTCAGCCTGGTTTTCTCTTTCTCCTCAGCCTCATCATTTCATCCAGCCTAGGACATTTGGCTGGAGGCTGCCAAACACATCTGTCATCTTCTTGGCTTACTTTACTTGCATCTCAGCCTCACAATTTCATCCAGCCTCAGATGTTTTGCTGGAGGCTCCCAGTTGAGACAGGACCTTCCTGCTTTTCTCTTAGCATGGAGCACCATGTAATGCATTCTTCAGGCTTAGCAGGACAGCACCCAACTGTCAGCAGTCTTGGCTTGAAGCTTTATTGTACCTGTTGTGCTCCAAGAATCCATGGCAACAGGTGGCGTGATCTCCTAACATCATCACCTGCTAGGTGTGACCGTTCAGGCAGTTCTCAGAGCATCCCACTGCCTCCTCCTCCAGTCCAAACTCCAGCAGCTTCTCTAGGAGGAGCCAATGGGTAACAGTGTTTCAAGGGTTCCTCAGGAGCAGGTAGACACAGCTATGCACTGCTCCCTCCTGAATGAGAAACCATTCTCCAGTGTGGCTCTCAGCCAGCTTTCTCCACACTCGGGTGCAAACTTTGAAAGGTGGAAAAGGGGCCCCATAAGAAAAAATAAAAGGCAAAAAGAAGGTTTCACAGTAACTGAGAATGGGGGGATAGAGAGGATAGTTAGGGAATAGTTTATAAAAGCAGGAATGTAGAGCTCATTAGAGAAAGGGGGATAGCAGACACGGGGGCTGGGATAGTGAGGGGGATGAAGGCCATGCTGATAAGTTTTGAGACAGCTGGCAGGCAGGTGATTAGTTGTCCACAGAGCGAGACGAAACTAGTTTGGGAGATGCTGCCCTTCTATGTCAGGAGTTATGGCGAGGAAGGTCAGAAGCCTTCACAAAAAAGACAACAAATTCTTCAACCCATGACCCACAAGGCACGCACAACTGGGGAGGGTCTGCATGCTTTGGGGTATAATGAATATGTATCCAAATTCCAGGAAACTATTGATTATGTATTAGTTTGCCCTATATCTGTAGCACGATTTTTCCAGACGGTGTGTAAGCTTGGAGGAATTATCCCCCTTGCATCAGGGCTTTTGTGCAATTGCCAATAAAACACACCTTTTCTATATCCTTACAGGCTATAAGGTTTGATTTTCCGCACATCAATCTCATCATCTGGGCCCATGGTCTTCTCTCTGTCTTCTGTCTCAACTGTTGCCTGACACAATGGATTAAGTTTACATGCCAGGGTTTTGCAGCTGGACTGTCCTCTGTGAGAAGGGTTAGCTTAGGTATAGACAGCGTCCAAAGGAAAGCAAAATGTGCCACGATACCTTCACACCAAGAGGGGTCTGTGTATATACAGACTATACGAAACACAACCTTCAAAATGGCAATAATATCTCCCTTAAGCCTGCTTTTCTCCAGACTAAACACCCCAGCTCTCCCAGCCACTCCTCATGCATCTTGTTTTCTAGTCCCTTCACCAGCTTCATTGCTTTTCTCTGTACAGTTTCCAGCAACTTAACATCCTTCTCGCAGAGAGGGGCCCAAAACTGGATACATTACTGTAGGTGCAGTCTCACCAGTGCCAAGTACAGAAGGATGATTCCTTCCCTCGTTCTTCTGGCCACACTATTTCTGATACAAACTAGGATGCTTTTGGCCCTTCTGGCCACTTGGGCACACTGCTGGCTCACGTTTAGCCATCTATGAGCAAGATGTGTCCCTGAGCCTATACCACTGCATGGGGCCCTTGTGACCCAAGTGCAGCACCCAGCACTTACCTTTGTTGAATGGTATGAGAGTGAACTCAACCCATGAATCTAGCTTATCCAGATCCTTCTGCAAAGAATTCCTTCCCTTAAGCAGATCAACAATTCCACCTAACTTGGTGATCCCTGAAATCTTACTGAGAATGCAGTCGATCCCACTAGCTGGATAAATAATAAAAATATTAAATAAAACTGAACAAATGTGGAACATGTTTTGGCACAGAGAGAGTCTGTGGTACTGACTACTCACTTACTAAAGGAAAGCAGAGTGAAAAGCTTCAGTGAAATGTTCTATTTTTTGTGTAGCCAAATTTGCTCTAGTATTATCACAGATGTTTCACCTATCCTTCCATGTAATCATATATACACTTAGCATAAGTATACTTATGTATGTACGTCTCTTTATAGGCGTATGTGTAGGTAAATGTATGTCCATTCACTCAACACTCAAGCACCTTTCTTAGCAACACTCTTGAATGAGGAAATTCTCATCTGAGGAATTTCTATTGCCGCTGTCAACATATCCTCACAGGGTACTGGGACCATGTTTCGTTTTGTTATCTAGCTCATGCTGACAATGTATTTAGAGAAGCCTTTATAATCATACAATCATAGAATGTCTTGGGTTGAAGGGATGTTTGAAGGGACCCTGGGGATCATCAGGTTCCAATCCCCCTGCCACAGGCTGCGCCACCATCCTCCAGATCTAGACCCGGTACTGGACCTTTATGCCAGACCTCCTCACCTCTAGGTAATTCTAGCCCCAACTGAGCTTTGACTTCCCTGATTCCATTCCTGCACCCACAGGCCAGGTCTCCATTTGCCTCCTTGGTCCACTGTTTCATCTCTACCTTCTCTTCACTTTATTCTGATATTTGAACTCCTAAGTCAGGAGTCTGTTCACCCATGATGGTGTCTGCTAGGCCCTGCTTGACTCCCTGCACATCAGATAGGTATTTCGGCTATATAGCTGAGATACCCTTTTGCTTCAAAACCAGTTCTCATTTCATATGCAATTATACCTCTGATCTGTTCAGCCCAAAATCGCTGTCATC
Source organism: Meleagris gallopavo (assembly GCF_905368555.1). Lineage (NCBI taxonomy): Eukaryota > Metazoa > Chordata > Aves > Galliformes > Phasianidae > Meleagris > Meleagris gallopavo. The sequence goes on along the minus strand of NC_139435.1, from coordinate 55,519,693 downwards.
TTTAGCTTTCAACTGACATTGCAGATTGTGGAATAGAAAAGCTACCACAAAGCAGGTCTGAGTTGAAATTCTTCCTGAAGTTTGTGACTGCAGATGGGTAAGTTGTTGAGAGCTGGGATACATGCTCTTGCCTGATTGGTGCTGCCTACCAGACTGATTCACTTTTGGGTGAGGAACACTGGACAAATATTTCTTCACTGCATCTTGATCAGAACACCCCCCTTTTTGTTAATCTTCTCCTTTCCCCTTCCATTAATATGTGCTTGACTACGTGGGAAATGTCTTAGACTTTCCCAAGTTCCTGGGAGATGAAAAATGTGCACAAAGACTTCAAAAAGGTGAAGAAAATGCTAGAGTTTCAGTGAAGAAAATGAGAACACAGGAACTAGAAGCTACTGGAGATGCTGCTCATCTTAGTCTATGGTCTGAAAATAAGTATCACATTATCAGTAAAAAGTCCAATTAAGTTGTTTAAAATGTATTTGTGCTCTGCAGGAGGAGTGATATAATTATACAGAGTGGGATGCAAAAAGAGACAAACTTTCAGAAGAAGGCTCATTTGCTGAGCCAGGCAGCAGGCAAGGTAACTTCAGCTCCCTATTCCTTCAAAAATATCAGCAAGTCTAAACTGAGTTCAGTTCCCATCCTTAAAATGGAAGTGATGACAGAGACACAACCCACTAGGAGATCAGGAAGCTTCCATACTGGTCTCCTTCAATATTATAGAACAGAGGAAAAAGAAAAATCAAATAAAATACTGTTGATATGTAGGACATCAGAATGGGCCATGCTTCCTTGCCATTAAGAGTCATAAATAGTCAGTCTGTTGGCTATATCACACAAAAGGTTTGAACCAAAATTTTATGAGAAATTCAAAACAGAAAAACCTTGACTTATTTTGAAAAACAAAATACCTTTGTTTCTTTCTGCGTGACTGAGGAGAAAAGAAAAAAACAAAACACCTGATTTTAGATTTGTTCTTCAGTTTTACTTAGTGTCAGAAGGCTGACATTCTTAATTCCTTAGTCCTGCGGCTATTACCTGGTATTATCACTGTCTTGTTATAGACATGGCCAGGGATGAGGAATTGATTGATTTACCAATAAACAAATAAATAAAATCAGGTTTTTGCCTGCACAAATGTGATTCTGCGATTCTAAATAATTCAGTTGTCACCAATGCCCAGTAAATGCAATTCAGATAATGTTGTCGTTTTGTGTTTTTTTACTTAATGTCAAGATCAACACTTGGAAAAGAAGGTATTTCCAAACATAGTGAAGGGGAAGCTTTGTTCTGAAATCCTTGTTTAAATATCCCAAGTGCTTACATTAACTGGAAAATGCTGAAATTGGACTGGTTTTGCAATAGCACTTGTCAAGTCCTTATTCTACACTGTGAGTCATGGACGCCATAGTTTAGGAAAAGTTCCCATGCCACATGAGGCTGAGCCTGAACAGGAGCATCAGAAGATGCATACCGCAACAGAGGCCAAGGCTCCCGCGAGTGGGATCCAGACTGCGGCTTGCCAGCGGTGGGTCTGCGACTGTCATAAAATTAAGCCAACAGTGCCCTCGAGTGTTGGAAATAAAAATCACATCTCGGGTGAGTACGGTCTCACCTTTAGATGCTCAATGCTCCAGGTAGCCATCATGGCAGCAGTAGAAAAAGGTTAAAAATTTTTCAGTTAAAATAATAAAAAATGCAAAAGATGTAATATGATCTTGCTGTTTAGTGATTTTGCTACTTTTTACTTTCAGAGCTGATCTCTCATTAAACTTACTCTAAAGGCAACGTTACCTCTTCCCTCAGAGGCCAATCTTCTTGACTTTGTGCATCTTTCTTTAGACCAAAACACAGATTTGTCCTCTTCAGTCTGGGAAGAAATTCGTGGGCTTCCTTGTGGCTGTTGTACCACTATTCACTTATAAGATGCTTTGCTCCTCACCTTAGGTTCAGGACCATCCTGACACAATCTGTACAAACAATGTTAAAATCTTTCTTTATCTTCCTAATGGCATGAAGCTGAAGGGTGACACAGCAGAATTTAAGATAGCTGCAATGTACAAATCAAGAATAATACCTAAAATTAATTGTGGTGTAACTGAAAGAAGAAAACTGGTTGTTCTACATAGGAAAGTAGAAAAAGTGTTCACCAGAGCCCATGTAAAGACAGCTCAAAGGCCCATCCAGCCTTGTCTTGAACGCTTCCAGGAAGGGGGCATTCACAACCTCACTGGGCAACCTGTGTCAGTGTCTTGCCACTCTCACAGTCAAGAATTATTTGTTCCTGAATCACCCTTCTTCCAATTTAAAGTCATTTCCCCTTGTCCTTTTGCTATCTCATAAACAGTTCCTCCCCAGCTTTCCTGTAGGATCCCTTCAGGAGCTGGAAGGCTGCTATAAGATCCTCCTGGAGCCTTCTGTTCTCCAGGCTGAAAAGCTCCAGCTGTCTCAACCTGTCCCAGTTCGAGAGGTGCTCCTGCACCTCCTGATCATCTTTGTGGCCCTCCTCTGGACCTGCTCCAACAATTCCATGTCCTTCTTGTGTTGGGGGACTCAGAGCTGGACACAGTACTCCACATGGGGCCTCACAAGAGCAGAGCAGAGGGGCAGAATCGCCTCCCTCGACCTGCTTGTCACATTCTCTTGATTTAAATCAGAATACAGTTGGCACTGTATCTTGTGGCAGTGAGCAGAGTGAGAGCAAAGAAGATAAGGAAATGGGAAAAGGCAGTTCAAACAAAGCTGCAAGTGACAACACAATCAACAAGAAATCTGTGTAGATAGGTGAAAGTGACCAAAAATCCCCACTCAGTATTTCTAATCCAAAAGCATTAGTGAACTGGTAGGAACACAGGACTTTACATCTTTGATTTTTTTCTGCAGTTGTTATCAGCAAATCTTCAGGGGGTGGAGGGTCCTACTGTCATGGACTTTCTCGAATAGTTTTTCTTAAAAGGTGGATGCCATCCATTTTCTTTCATTTCATAATGGAAAAACAAGGTACCATAACATTTTTCAACTTGTACGATAGTTAATCCTAACTTCCTGCAGAAAGCAAGCTGTATGGTTTCACCCAGATAGGTGTTCTCTCAATTAATATGTAGCATGTGCTTCACTTGAGTGTTATTTAAACATCTGCTCTTTTGAAAACTTATTTTCTGTTGTTGTGAGAGATGACTGTTTGTTTAACCACTGTCATAAAGTAAAATAATGATTAAATAAATAAATAGGGCAATTACTCTGTCTCTGTGTTAATCAGCAAATATGCCTATTTTTTTTCTGTTATCATGCTGCAACACAAGGAGAAATTCACAATAGCCAAATGCAGTTACTACAGGTTACCACCTCCTCTACAGTTCCTGCTCTGTTATGTTAACATCCACTAGATGAGGTATAGTATTTCATAGGCAATTAGAAATATCATTTTCAGAGGAAAACCCATCATCTGAGGATGAAATGTCAGGCAGGCAAGTTCATCACTGTTTGTTCTCTTCAGTGCACTTTAAATTTTATCTTCTCTGAAGAGATTTTAGAACACAGTCATCATCATCCCATTTTTCTCCTCATTAAAGAGTGGGATTTTCAACAGAGCCTCAGTATTGCCCTAATTCTCCTCCTACTGATCCCAAGGGTAAAATACTCTGTGATTTCAGTGGCAGGAGGATAAAAGAGTGCCTAAGCCTATGTTCTCTCAAGAGACAAACTGCAAGCTCCAGGGATAAGAAGTCTCTACTGATTAGCAATGAATCTGCAGAGATGGAAGGACCTTCTCACTGCTCCTCGAGGGACAAAGCTCAAGTTATACACAGAGAATGAGTTCACTGGATGGACACTGCAAAGAGCAGAGCATCTAAACCATTCTGCCTCAGTAGTCTATGGCTCTCTTCCAATCACTGATGTTGGAAAAGACCTCCATGATCATCCGGTCCAACCATTCACATAGCATCAATATTTCCCCACTAAACAGTGCACTTCAGTACCACATCTGAATGTTTCTTGAACACCTCCAGAGACAGCGGCTCAACCACCTTCCTGGGAACCTCTTTCCAGTGCCTGATCGCTATTTTGGAGAATAAAGTTTTCTCCGTAGAATTCCTATTAAAATTGTTTGGGTTGGGAGGGACTCTTAAAGGTCGTCTACCCCAAATCCTGTGCAATGAACAGGGACATCTACAGCTAGATCAGGTTGCTCAGGACCTGGTAACATTTGAAGCAAATTTGCAGGGCTAAGTTGCCTAGATTTTTGAAGTGTTCATGTCATATAATAGCAAAGGAAAATGTTAAATAGTCATGAAAATGTTAAATAGTGAAGAGGTAGAAATTTTAGTTATACACTGTGCATGTCTCTGGAGACATAACTTATTCTACATTTCTAGCAGAATAACAGATCTCATTCCACAGCTTTCCTGATGCAGAGCTACCTGTATCTCAGCTGCCTTGCATTATAGTTAACTTGGAAATGCTGCACTCTTACAGCTAACTTCACTACTTTTTCCTGAGAAATTCCCTGAGTAGATGCTCTCTGACCTGAAGAACAGCAGATCCTGCTGTGTCAACAGAAGACTGTGAAGTATGAAAGTCTGTGATTTTCCTTCACAGATCCATCGCTGCCCTGGCACAGAACTGTCTTCCTCAGAAGTGTGCACATGAACGCTCATCTCTCTGTACAAGGGGAAAGATCACATAAGAATGGTAGTGTTCTCCTTCATTTTGCAGCTTAGCATCCCTCATGCAACACATCTCCAGAAGAGAAGCTTCTCCAGCAGCTTATTATGAGTAGGAAGAAAAGGAGGGTGCACCTGAGCAGTCAGCTGACAGCATGGGACACAGTTCTACTATGATGGCATGCTAGTGGATGAAAAGACAGGTAGCCGTCTCTTAACACACTGTAGCAGGAAGAATGGAAGCTTGAGAAGGCCATTGCACAAAGAGGAACAGAATACAAGTGTGTTCAGACCCTTCAGACCCCCAGGCTGTTCAAATTAGTACAGTGTCTCACTGACACTCGCAGGGCACTTACGACATAAACTAACAACTATGATCTTCATCCAAGAAGAGGTCCTGCTGTAAAGCTGGAGGCTGCATGACTTGGAGTTCTCTAAAAGCACATGAAAGATCAGCAGGGACAACAGATTCACTGATGTGACACCCCACAGACTGCAGGAGATCCCATGTATATCCACAGGCTTCCTGACCAGAATATGTAGGAGACCTCACAACTATTTTAGGAGAAACCTTACGTATCAGTGAAGAATCCCAGAATATCTCAAACACGTGAAATTCTCTGCTCTTCAGAGTACCCCTTCATCAAGGTAAAAGTGTTCAAATGGTGACAATTACAGAGAAAGTCAGTATGGACAAGGTAACCACATCTTCTGCCCTTCACATGGTTGCCATCCCATTTTAAACTTCTCATTTTCCAGCCAGGAAGGGAAAACACAATTAGGCTTGGACACCTGAAGCCATCCAACACTTTTCTTGCCACTGCCTCTGGTGGTCTGGCAGCTGCTATCACACTCCTGGCTGAGCCATTGCTTTGCTGTCCTTCTTCTTCTCTATAGTAATTCCAGTATTATTTGTCACATCCACCTTTTCTTAAAAACCAAAGCAGAACATTTGAAAAAAGAATATAAATAAAGAAACACTTTTTTTTTTCCCCTGTGTTTTAGTGCTTAACAAGAATCTCTAAAATCAGAAGCACAAAGCCCAAATTATGAGCAGTGAAGTGTTTCAGGTTCAATTGATGACAAGCTTCAGCAATTTGTGCTGACAAAAAAAAAAAAAAAAAAAAAGTACAAAAAGTGAATTTAGTGTTCCAGAATCAAAGGAATGCCCTTGCACCTGTGTTGCACAAATTCAAAGGAATGCACAAAGACACAACACACAGGGCACCTTTCAATGAACATGTCAAACCAAGGCTTTTCTCAGCATCCTCCAATTCTGCATTTCTGAAATAAAAGATGATCTTCACACACAAGGAACCCAGGCTCAGTTTGTAGGTGAAAATGTGTTGTCAGATCCTTGATCTGTAATAGAAAAAATAAAGGAACATACATCATAGCGTAAATAAAAGTTTCACCAGCACTCACCTAAATAAGCAATGGGAACGAGTGCCTTTGAAAACCGTTTACAGACATGACATCACTGGCTCCAACCTGACAGCTGAGCGATTACTACAGTTATCTAGTAATGAGAGACTGAATCTTGAATTCACAGTTCAGACATACTTTTCTGAAGGCTAACTTTCAGACATAGTATAGTGGAGATAACTCAAATCTTAGAAGAACAATCTCAGCCATTTCTTTAGAAACAATGAACTAATTCCCAGCATGCTAGACTGTAAGAACTCTCTATGTTGTTTTAAGTTTAGAGTAACCCCTGAGTGTTTATATCATCAGGAGATTAAAAATAGCTACATGTGACATAGTTTAGGTGTTTCTGCTCCAGTATGGGCATTGGGTTAGATGATCTTTCAAGGTCCCTTCCAATCCCTGACATTCTGCGATTCTGTGATTCTGTGATATTGGCTGAAATATGTGAAATTTCAAGAAATGTTCGCTTCTGCTGGAAAAGGAGAGGACTAAAAAATAAAAGTGAAAAAAAACTATGAGGTTTTCAACACCTCCTTCCAACTGAATGAATGCAGGATTTATTTCTAGCTTCTCTGTATTCCTTTGAAAACAAAAGCCGTGAGTAATCAGACTCACAACACGACAAGGTCCCACAATATCCTGTAGCAAGAAGTACCACAGGTCCCATTCTCCACAAGCAGTTCTGTGCGAGCTCCATGACAGTATGTGCAACCTGAAATTTGATTGTTATATATGATACTATTATTTTCTTTTTTTTTTTAATTTTTTTTCTGCCCCAAGAACCTCAAATTCTCTTTACTTATAATGTCTTTCATGCTATTTCTTAAACTGCTTATAAATCGATGTAGCAAATGCAGGAAGAAGCAAAGTAGCAAGCAAGCCTTCACCATTCCAAAGTGAGTGGCTGGCAAGCATGAAATGAGTGAAAAGAAGTTGATCTGAAGGAAGAGTAAGAATTGAAGGGTAAAGTTCATACTGAAGTTATGAAGAACAGAAGCAAAAAGAAATTTACAACTGAGAAAGTTGACAAGGGAACATGTGTTTCTGTCTCCTCTGTTTGCACCATGCCTTAGAGATGTTGCTAGTGGACTGGCCATTCACCAAGCTGCACACTCACAATTTCCTTCCTTTTCTTCTTCGATAGATTGCAGATAGCAAGGGGAAGATAGAGAGAGAAGTGTGTCTCCGTGTCTTTCTTTTCATTTGCAGTGCACTAAGAGGAGGTGAGATCCACAATGGAAGTCCAAGAAAGATGGGGAAGAAACTAGGAAGGCATCTGGTGAAGTCTGCAGGTCTGTGAGAGCAGGTCATATAACCTACTCTCCCCACTGCTCTGGTTCACACCTGTTTACACTGCTTGGTAGATAATACCACTGTCACATCTTCAGCTCCTTCCCAGTGCATCAGAATGATCATTCCAAAACATTTTCTCTCCAATCAGGTTTTTCATTTTTCTTTTCAATTCTTTTTTTCCTTTTTCCTTTATTTTCTGAATTTCCTGAACTTGTTCTTCTGAGCCTTTGACTCAGACTGTTGCAAGGAGGCATTTGATAGAACAAGCAGTCTAGCTTGTGGAAATAACTGTGTCTTCCAGTTTGTACTTCCCCAAGACCAAAGCATCATGTAGTATTTTGGGTTCACTTCCGTTACTCCCTGTTGCTATCATCAATTTTTTCTCATTAAATAAAGAAACTTCCGATATTTCAGAACTGACAGCATTGTTAATTCTTCATGTTGATTCAAAAAGACCAGTTAAAACCTACAAGGAGATTAACAGAACACTAGCAAGCTTTTGCAAAGGAAACTATTAATCTTCCCATAGCTCAGTTCAACCAGAAATAAGTCCCAGAAAAACATGATGAGGGGTGGTATCTCTGAAATCCCAGGATGCAAACAGCCTGTGCCTAATGGGGGTGAGGCAATGAACATACTTTTATAAGCACAGGTGTTTATGAAGACCAAAGTGCAGAGCACAGCTAGTGAAACCATCTAGCAAGGGTCAAAGACATCAGAAGTGGTGGGCAAAAAAAAAGTTCCACTTCTCACTTCCATTACTGGTGGGGTACAAAGAGAGTCAGCACCATCTTTAGATAACAGGGTATTTCTGTACAGCAGAAAACAGATCCTGACACTCAGCAGGCACCCTGGAAACACACCAACTCTGGCAGGCTACCCTTCTGTCACAGCACTGTGCAGTTCTTATAAACCGTGGTCCTTCTGCAGCACTCCAGATGATTACCAACGCACAGATAGCATCTGGCTTGTGTCAAACAAATGCTTCCACCCACCCTTCCCTCATATGGGAAGCGCTATTTGTTTCATCAGTCCATGTCTGCAATTAAATTGAACTCTTGGTGGTGCTTTTTTTACTCTGATTCTCACCCTCATGATTCATTCTCTGTGCTTTGAGGAGAATGGCACAGCTCACTGAGGTACTGACAGGAGGCTGCTCAGGGAAAGATGGACCTGTTCAAAACCCTAAAGAAAGAAAAGGGAAATTGAGAGAGTGGGCATCATAGGTGTCTTTTGCAAAATATTCACTGATTTTTGACCAGGAGATAGGAACAATGGCAACAAAGACAGAGCAGCAGTGGGGAGTACAAAAAAGAGAGAAATTAAAATAAAATTGAGCACGCCTTGTGCTAAGAAGAAAAACAAAGACTGAGAAAAGAGGAACTGAGAGCAAAATGGACATTTTCTACATTGCTAATGCCCTCTATAGCTTTAGCAGAAGGCTTAGAGGCCACTTCTTAGAGCAGGAATGAGTGTGGGACTGCCTGTCAATCTCATGCTGCTCTGAGCCAGAATTCCGCTGCATTGGATTAGAATGGTCTCTTTATGCTCCCTTCTTTCTATCCCAGAGACACTTGTTGTCTTATTCAGAGATTCCTGTGCCTCTAAGCTTCTTTCCTAGTGGGCTTGGACAGGCAGACCTTGTGAGTGGCATACAAGGAAGGCTGTCCTTCCTGACCCTAAAAATAGTATGTGCTGAATGGAGAGATTACTCTCTTGGCTTCCATATGCACTTAGTAAACCTTCATCACTTCAATGCAGGCAGTCCTGACTTACCATGTGCAAGGACACTCTTGCTGATGGAATGTTGATGGAATTAAAAAAAAACACTAAATTCTGTGTGTGCTTCCAAGGAACTGGTACAAAGAGGAGGATGCTGGACCTTTAATAAGCTTCAGTGCTAAAAGCTCTTTAAAGTACATATATTCAACAGTAAAGAGAGGGGTTGAAACTTGGTGAGAATGTTTTCTATGTATTAAAAGCCCTGTGGTCTCTGATGTCTCTCCAAGATATGAGTGATGTAAATTGACCCAGCTCCTCTTACTCTAGCAGTGCTGCCCAAACACTAATAGAAGATCTGGTCTGCAGACAGCACCACCAACTTGGACCTGGACCAAGGTTCAGACAGGGTGTACCACATTGCTTTTCCATTGCTGCTCAGCTGACCACAGGGGGAAGGGACTGTTTTATAGCAGCTGAGGATACCACCTCAGAAACATGGAATGTTTTCATGTATATATAAAACAAGAAAGAAGCTCTTTAAAGCACAAGAGACCTTGAGATCTGCTTGTGGAGCATATTGTAGGGCAGTTTACTTCTCTTCCCAATCTGTATGCCTGGTGTGGATGTAAACATATGTTTGTATAAGGATAGGCAGAGAGATAGAAAACTTCAAGAAATAATACATCTGCTAAAGTAAAATAAAATTCACAGCTAGTGAAAGCAGACCAGGATCTGAATTAAAACTGATGCTATCTCAAATCTGCTGTGAAGACCATCACAAAACACTTCTGTCTCATCAGTTTAACCAACCTCACTGCAGTGTGGACTGAGAAGGAATTTCTGAGGATCCATGGTGAATATCACCACTGATTATGAAGAGAAGTGAAAGAGATATTTAAGCAGTAAAACCATTACACATTACTCTATGCTGTGTTCTTAGCACCATCAAGAAGTTATTTCTTGGGGATTTTATCTCACTGGCCTCAGCAATACTCAAAACACTTAAAATAAATATCCAGTGTCCCCAGGAATCTTATTGTGAGAGCGGATCTTAAATGTAGCAGACTTAAAGGATTAAATTAGGGTGAGTCTCCAGACTTTCTGCTTCCATCACCTGAGGTGGGTCCTTCTGTATGGTTCTGGATTTAGTCTTTCTGCTTTTGCAGCCCCTTTGGATGACATTCCTTCCTTCTGTTGTGTCAGCTACAGATTTGTGTGATCTGCAAACTTGATGAGAGTGCACTCGATCCCACTATTTAAGTTATTGATAAAGATACTTAATAATAATGTCATATTAATAGATTCTTATTAATAGAAACAATTGAGGTTGGAAAAGAATTCTAAGATCTGGTCTGACCATCAACCTATCACCATCATCCCAGCTATGGACCCTCAATGCCACAAACACATATTTCTTGAATACCTCCAGGGAGGTCTTCTACCACTTCCCTAGGCAGCCTGTTCCATGCCTGACCATTCTTTCTGAGAAGACATTTTTCCTAACATACAGCCTGAACCTGGGAGGATGCAGGAGAAGAGAGCATCTCAACGAGTTTGCTGATGAAACTAATCTGTACCGTGCTGTTGACACCATGGAGAGATGAGAGGCATTACAGAGAGATGTAAATATATTAGAGCATTGGACAGTCATCAGTGGGATAATGTTCAATAAAGAAACATGTCCTACATGTTTCTACAGAAAGTACACAGCAACGCCACATATGGGCACAGATGGGGAGGCGAGTGGCTGGAGAACAGCTCAGCATGAAGGGACCTGGGTGTGCTGGTGACAGAAGCTCAGCACGAGCCAGCACTGTATCTGGGCAGCCAAGGGGCAACTGTGCAGCCAGTCACGATGCTTCCACTATATACAGCACTGATGTGACTTCACCTTCAGCACTCCCTGCGGTTCTGGTTTCCAAATATGAAAAGGTCATGAAGGTCCTTGAATGTGTCCAGAGGAGGGCAGCAAAGCAGGCGACAGGCTGAAGGTGCGTCCTGGGAGAAAAGGCTGAGAGCGCTTGGCTACCTCATCTAGAAAAGGGGAGGCAGAGAGGTGACCTCACTGTTCCCTACAGTGTCACGAGAAGGGAATGCAGGGTTCTCCTCCTGGGAATCAGTGGCAGAATGGGAACAGTACAGAGCTGCACCAGATTGGACACTGAGAAAAAATTCTTTACTGTCAGAGTGGTCAAACATTGGAACAGTCTTCTTAGCCAGGTGGCTGATGCCCCAGATTATGTCAGTGCTCAAGAGACATTTGGATAACTTTTACTTAACCTTGAAATGAACAGACAGTTGAACCTAATGTACTTTATATGTCACTTCTAACTGAACTACTCTACTTCAAACCACTCCTCTCCACTCCACTGTATTCCACTCTGTTTAGAATAAGCCTTTCCACACAAATAATCCGTTTTTCAGTGAGTTGCCTACAACATACGGTAATATTCTTCCTTGAAGGCAACTGACTTTGTTCTAGACTCTTCTTGGGAGCAGAAAGAAAGCTTTATACAAAGTCCATTTCACTTTCTAGCCATATTTGTAATACCTGGATGTTGTAACTCTCTTTGAAACTGTTCTTCAAGTCAAATGCCTCAGGAGATTTCTAAGATGTTTTTTGATGTTGTTTCTAGTCTTTATAAAAAGCCTTTTAAAAAGATGTTCTCTCATTCTGCATATGGGCTGTTTCATTTTCACTGAACTCTACAGTGACATTGTTAATGTGACAGCTCACATTCTGCCCCAGCATGTATCAATAAAGGAGGTATAAATTCAAAAAACCCTTGGCAACTGAAGAGTACAATGTCTTCTGCTGTTCTGGGAAGGACAGATGTCCACTACTTGATCCTGTGTCACAAACACAAAATTTCTAGATATCACAGCTTTCAGATATAAGCAAGTTTTGCTTGAGCAACATCATCTGCAATCAAGCCTGTCAGAGACACAAATCGTGGCTTAAAAACCTGACTCAAGGAATGTCAGCTTATATTTGAGTTGTTGTGGGAGAAGAATATCTCCAGGGCACTGTGAGCAGGCTCTGACTACCAGTCAGTTCTTCAGAAGCTGATCTCACTCTGTTGACTGGGATTAGTTGCCTAGGAGTAGACATACTCTAACATTGTTCTACCAAACACTATAAAGCAAAGCAGCTTCCTAGTTAATATTCAGACACATTTTATCTCCTCAGAAATATATTACAAACATGATCAGAAAGACACAATTTCCTGCAATGGAAACCTGAATATCTGAATGTTCTACAGATTTTTCAAAATGGCTCTCAGGTTTATTTAGTGTTGTTACAGGAATAGCTATACATCTGAGAGCATGGAAGACAATGAAATAATGAAGATAGAATGCTTTGAAATGCATGTCATCCATCACTTTTCTAAAATAGGAAGTTTTTATCTTTCTAAAGCATTTTTAATATTTTCTTTTCGAGACATTCTATATAGATCATTCATTTTTCTTTGTATAGATAAATTCATACCCATAAAAACATAGTTCTATGTGATTAATTTCTACGCAGCAGTCACAGATAACATAATTCAAAATGTTTGGATGAAGAGCAGCATGAAGATATCATTACTAGTAGTGAGCGTTGCCAATACAGATAAATTCTAAGTAATTTTATCAGAAAGGTGTTAGTTATATAATTTACATCTGTAGCTGTTCCAGCTAATGACTGTGATAGAGCAGTGGGAGCACAGGGACATTAAATATCGCGTTTTAATACTATCACTAATCTTAACCAGCTAAGATAAATTCTGTGCAAGGCAGATAATCCACAACAGTCACAGTGCAATGGCCCTGCTATGTTCTTTGCAATTTACAGCTGTGACAGCTGTCACAACGAAAATCCAAGTTGGGCTGTCTGTTGAGAGTAAGCATGAAAATTTCTACTAACAATATACTGCAGCTGTCCCATGTAACTGTTCTTCAGGTTTCAGCACAATGTACTGAGAAAGCAGCCATCTGCCACCCTTGTAACTGCAGTTTATGTGATCACTCCATGTGCAAATGGGAGAACACCATCTTCCCAGTCCTGTGGCATGATACCTTCAGTCTATTCACAGACAGAAATATCATAGCCAAAGGTTAGCTGTGGTATAGTAGGTATGGTGTGCTTGACAGGAACCTTAACAGAAAGAGAGACCAAGAGCCTCTTAAGATTTCTCCTTAGACATTCTCCTCTATACTGGGGACACTGTTGGGGACTTTACCAGCTAGCCTTTAGGAGAGACCAACCTGTTCCATTCTGTCATTCATTAGATTTCTTTCTGCAAACAGGGCAGAAAGATTAAGAAATTGCTCTGGGACTCTGTAGGCTCTTAACTTCTCCTGAAATGATATGCTAAACTCAATAAAGTAAATGCCAATATCAAAATTCCAGGGATTTTTCTATTTGCAAATACAAAAAGACACACGATAAACCACTTATAAGTAAGTTTTTTTTTTTAGTTTTATAGACAATTTACTGTTGCACCTTAATTCGTGGTAACTGCATTAGTATACATCACTGTGTTGAAAATTCTTCCAAATATTCCTTTAGCAAAGGACATAAATGTATGAAAAAATTAGGATGCAACCCTCCAAAGTTAAATTGTATAGAGCAGGAATCATAAATAAATATAGCATATTCTCCTGCCATCATGCATTGCATGACCAAGATGACTTTTGATCTCCTCATGCGATGAGGGATAAGTTAAATATTATGGTGTTGCTGGAGTGAAATAAGGAAAATAAAGTGACAGATGTGTGAGGAATACTCTGTGATATCCAACAAGTCCTGGTAAGAGGATGCAGTGCCAAGCAGAGAGACAAGTTTTGGTCCTTTAGCTCAATCTACTTGAAAGTTCTCAGTTAAGATGAAATATTACTAAATCTGCTTCAACCAAAACAGCTGACTTCAGTTTTGTCTCGAAAAAAGCCTTCAAGTTTTGGAAGAGCAGGTAGAGTTAGTTCCTTAAAGGTTTTTTAAAGAACTTAAATTCAAGAGGACCATAATGTTAGTTATCATAACACCATATGGTAATATTTTACAAAGATAAGAAATTGTATGACCTGGCAATGACGCTTTGCATTTCTGGAGGTTTGATGGCAACTGACAATTCAATTGAACTGGTTGAACTAATATTGCTTGTGCTAAGGATGTATTCGAGTCCATAAACATACACAAAATGAAAGCAAGCTTCTTCCTGACTTCTGTATCAGTGAAGGTCAGTTAGTTGGTAGAGATAATCTGTGATGAATAGATAATGTTTGTCAAGTCTCTTTATAGCATATGATACAAATAAATGGCACAGTAGGCAGCAAAGATGTGGAAATGTATGTGAATTAGTTTCAGTCATTTAACAAAATAATGACGGTGTCAAAAAGCAAAAGTTATAACCCCCATACCTCCATCAACCATATCCCTGTGTCCTACAATACTTACATTATTCAACAACAGTAACAGTGCATATATGAGTGCAAAAATAGTATGTACTTGAGACAGTGTGCTCATCCCCACCACCTGCAACTGTCTCCTTCAGTGCATCCATTATGCCCAAGGCCTTGCTCACAAAGAGGTACCGTGACCTTGCTCAGGATTAATAACAATCAAGTCATCACCAAGACAGATATCAACTGCAATTCTGTCAGTATTATATACTGACAGCAATACTGTCTAGCTGAGCATGAGCTAAATACTATGACTATGAGTTGATCATCTTACCTCCTGAACAGTGAGCAGCCCAAGAGCCTCATGGGCTTTCCTGCTTGGCCTCTGGCTGCAGGCAGTATCTCTCCTTAGTAGAGACATCTCTTAAGCCTTACAATTTGTCATCAAGATGCCTTGCCAGTACAGATTCTCAGTAAGTGGCCAATAGTTTTTGTTTTGCTAGCTTCACTGAGATTATAAATTAGATTGATGGTGCACATATAGTCCCTCAGACATAAGCTGTTCAATAGTTCTGGGACTAGGAATAGGAGTGGATTCAGCCACTCTTAGACTTCATACCTTTGTACTGTAAGGAGTTTAGAAAGCAAGGATATCCACTCCTAACTTCATGACCTAACAGCCCAGATTAA
Source organism: Meleagris gallopavo (assembly GCF_905368555.1). Lineage (NCBI taxonomy): Eukaryota > Metazoa > Chordata > Aves > Galliformes > Phasianidae > Meleagris > Meleagris gallopavo. The sequence goes on along the minus strand of NC_139435.1, from coordinate 55,504,511 downwards.
TGTGTTTAACCCTATTCTCTATGCAGTAAATAATTAGGTGTAACCAGCTATCTTGAAACTTGTTAAGTTTCTGTCTTCTTTGTTAAATTTCTACATTATATCAGTAGATATATTCCAGCCTCTCTCTTACAACTGAAGTGATAGTGTAGTGTGGTTTCCATCTGTGAAAGAGAATTGCAATATATCTTACAGTTTAAAAGACTCTTCATATAAATAATCTTTCAGAAATACATGGATTTCTTCCTTACTTTCAAGAATAAGCAACCAGCTGGAAACACAGATTTTATTTTTTTTTTAATATGTGGGGCTTCTGCTGCATACATTTTGACTGGAAAATTGTTGTTTACACAGAAGCTGTTTTGTGACCAGACTGCAGGCTCCTACATCCCAGTCAAGTCCAATCAGTTCAATGAAATTCCAGGAATTTTCTTTTCTATTATTTTTCTCAGATATAAAGCAAGTTGCCACAATCATTTAGATTTCTTTCAACAGAGAATTTGAGTTCAAACCAGAAAGTCTTCTTTCTCAAGAAATGCTGTTTCTGACTCAAGTGTTACATTCTCTTGCTCTCTGCAGGTCTGACCTCCCAGTTCTTAAAATATGCAATCAGCTCTTTGAGGCAAACCACTCATATCAACATGAAAAACTATTATTGTTGTGAAAATGGAGATGTACCCGTTGTGATTGTTGATTGAAATGGCAAGATTTCATTTTTGTCACTTATTAACATCTATTATTTAGCTCATTCTGGAATTTACTCTTTAAGTGCAAAAAATTGTGCTGCTGATCAGAATCACTCGATAAATGTTTTGGTCACAACAAATGCACCACCTTTTATAGGTGTGAATGTTTGCATACTGACCACAAATATATGTGCAGTAGTATTGCTCACCATGACTTGGGGTAATCCACAGCACTCACTCAGTACATCTCCTGCTGTCCTTATGCACTGAAATTCTCATGATAATTATTTGGATAAGCAGCCAGTGAGATGCACTGAAAGCTGGCTGAACAGCTGGGCCTAGATGGTTGTGATGAGTGGTGCAAGATCTAGTCGGAATGCCAGTAACCAGCAGTGTCAGCAGCTTATGGGCTGGTTCAGCCTGGTTCTGTGACTAACAGGGCAGAGGGATCCACAGATCTACACCCCAGGAAAAGGAAAAAAAAAAAGGAAAAAAGGGGAAAAGGGTAGAAAGTTTGGCCCAAAAACAAAACAGCAGCAACAATCTGACGAGAAACAATCTAATTTATGAAATAAGGTATCAGAATGCAAGATAACACACTGTAATGCAATTTAATTAGAATTGAAACTAGTAAATCGAATTAAATGAGAGAGAGTGTCTGAAAACCTAATGCTGAGGCAAGACTTGCAATCAGGGTGAGCAGAAGGGAAGAGAGAGAAGTCTTGTGACTTTGCCAGGTATGTTATTTCTGAAGACAAAGTCCTCCGGGGTATGTGGTTCTTCTTCTCTTCTGGGACAGATACCTAGACCTGGAACATTGCACCAGCGGGTTGTTGCCACCTATAAGGACCTTGACAGACTGGAGAAATGGGCAGGCAGAAAAAACTTGGAGTTCAGCAAGGGGATGTGCCAAGTCCTGAAGCTGAGGAACTGTATCAACCATCAGTACATGCTGGGGCCCACCCTGCTAAAAAGTAGTTTTGCTGAGAAATTAAACATGAGTTAATAATGTGCTCTCGTTGTAAAGAAAGCTAAAGGCAACCTGGGCTGCTTTAGTCTGCAGGTAGGGTTGATTCTTTCTCTCTCCTCAGCATTAATGAGGCCGTAACTGGAGTGCTCTGTGCAGTTTTGGATTCTCCTGTACAAGAAAGAACAGGATCTATTGAGATAGCCCTGGGAAGAAATATGAAAATGAGCCTGGATTAGTATGTTTAAATACCAGAAGGGATGACGCAAAGTGGGCAGAATCAGACTCTTTACTGTGGTGCCCAGGGAAAGGGCAAGGGGCAATGGGCACAAACAGGAATACAGGAGGTTCCCTCTGAACTTCAGGAAGCATTTCTGTGCTGTGAGGTTGACTCAGGATCTGCACAGTTTTCCCAGAGAAGCTGTAGATTCTCCATCCCGGAGATCTTCCAAAGCTGCATGGACATGGGCCTGGGCAGCCTGTTCTGGGTGTGCCTGCTGGAGCAAGGGTTGGAGAAGACCTCTTTAAAGCCAAACTGTTCTGTGATTCTGTGACTTTGTACTGCTTTAGAAATGTAGTCTGAGATTCTGTTTTTTTCCAGGGCTGCTGAGAGCTTGCTACAACTGAATGCTTACAAAACCACTGAGAAACAACAGAGTAAAGTCCCTAACCTCTCCCTTCCTCCTGCTTGAACTCAGAGATGAACTTTCTCTTACTTAAACAAATCACTGCTGGCTCTTGCAAACCTCTCTACTGTTTTCTTATTTGGATATAATATACAATCAATTTGGGTGAAAGTCTGGGGAAAGTTTAATATGATAACACTTCAAATTCTTAAAAAGAATATCACAAAAGAGCTGGTAGGACATTTTTTTTTGAAACATGTATTCCTTTTTTTTTTTTTTTTTTGTCCTCTCCTTCCCAGGTGCTGCCTTTTGCTGCAGTCTCCGTGTACTGCTTTGTTTTTGGAGGCAGACCAGATGGATTCCCTTTTCAATAAAACAATTCTAGCTGCAGTATGCAAAATTTAAATCCTACATAAAATAAATCAGAAGCATTTTATCTTCCTCTTTATCATTCTTTGAAAATCCATGCTTATCACTGATGGTATAACAGGCATTACAATCTGAATTCAGAAATATTTTTAATATTTGCTATTCTTTACATGCACTAACTGTTTGCTTAATACAAGTAAAGCACACTTGCATCCCTTTCTGAAGTGCTACATCCACAGAAAGGATTAATGAAGTCCATCTTTACTTGGAGTATTAACTGTCATTCCTACTTAGCTTTCCACCAGAGGAGCAGAACTTGAAATGCGTACACATGACATTATACTGAAAGAAAGCAAAAACAACAAAAAGATGGATGGCATTAACTTACTGTCAAAGAAACCACAAATATTTTCTTCATAAAATATGAGGGAGAAAAAATAAAAGCAATTTGGACAAATCTGACATAAAAATGCAAAATGTTCTCCCTTTTCTATACATCAATGTGTGCTTAGAAATGACATTGTATATATATATATCAAAATAGGAATGCGATACACAATATGTCAAATCCTCCTGTTCTAAACACAAGTGGCACTTTTACAAGACATTGGAAAACGACAGTTGTAGCACTGGATGCTGGGCTTTTCTTTCATTCTGAAGGGTTATTGTGGGTTTCACAGTTTCCACGTTCTGATTCTGCAGTTTTGTTCAAGACCTCCTAGAGCCATAAACAATTTTAAGTGATACATTGCTCCTTGGACGTAGAAATATTCAGAAGTGGTAGGTTTGATTCTTAATTCATTTCCACAACATTTAAATAGAAATAATGGCACTGACTTCCTCAGATTTCCTGTAGATTTGCACAGTTGTGAATGTGAGAAGGGCCAGATCCTACTTTTCAGTTACTATTTCAGTTATATACCAAAACTCACATAATCAATCTTTAGAGCTTGTCCTGGAAAGGCTTTGAGGTGAAAGTCCCAACGAAGATCGAAGGAAGAGGCATGCACTTCACACTGTAGTCTCCCAGCATTGAGAGTGCTGTCTCTTGAATCTTCCTGTTTCAGCATTCTCTTCAGAAAGGAAGAGGGAAGAGACATCAGAAAGAGGTGCTTTGCTTGATGAGAAACAGCATCTACGCATGCTTCTGAGAAAGTGAACTGTGGTTTCTTCACTGCTTGTCCACAGATATCTCCTTTGTGCAGAAATCTCGGCTCTGAGCCCTACTGGTGGTAGGAATGCATGGCACTGTACTGGCTCTCTCTTTGTGACATAGAAGATGTCCTCAGCTACACAAACCAAAGTACTGGCTGTACAAGCAGTTCAGACAAGCTGTCCATTGCAGCAGGTACATTGCATCTGCAGGAAAACAAATACAGAGGAGAGAGGCATTGACTAAGATAGGACAAAAATCTAATATTTGAACTGTGATTTCATTAAAGTGAGGATGCACTGTAAAATACGAAGGTTGGCCTTTGTCATTCTGTAATTTGTCCTTCAAGAGTTAGGAAGAGGCTGGCAGTGGTGTAGCACAGTCCGTCTTTGAGAATCACATTTAAAAGTTAACCCTGATGATGTACTCACACAGAGACTCTGCAAGGATGGAGCATCCAAAGTGTCTCCAGTGCTGAAAGAAACCTAAGCCTGGAATATCTATCTAGAGGCAATATATATATTTCCCAGGGAATATTGATTGAAATTCATTATGTGTTTGTCCAACCCTCTTTTAAAAACCATCACAAAAATGGTCCAGTGCACATCTTTTTTTCAAAAATAAGAATCTTGAATCCCTTTTGTCTAATTTTCTGTATCATTTATCTCTCAGGTTCTCCTGTGGACTGCATAAAATTTTTCATATTTCCTGATGAGCAGAGGCCTAGCCTCAAAGATATAAGCAACTGAAGCTGTGCAAAAGCTGAGGACAAAGGACAATGCCACCTTTGTTGTATACATACAACCCTCACACTTCTTTTATTGCTCCCAAGGGAGTTAGTACTATAGAAAAATGTAGCTCTTGAAGAAATACCTATGCTGAACTGCATGGTAGCAAGTTCTCTCTAAATCTGTGCTCAAGATCTAGTTGTTCTTCATTTTATATATGTGCATACAATCCTTCTTCCTTTGTGTAGGAGTGTAAGAGCGAAGTATTGAAAAAAAGAGAACCCGCCCTTGGGGCTGCCTCAGGTATGGCAAACATGCCACTTTGCCATGCACTTAGACTCTGCCTTGAAGGCAGAGACTTCTCTTTCTATCACCACCTCCACCTGTTCTAGCCTTTGAAGAGTATCTCAGTGGGAGACAAATACTGCTGTGCCAAGGGGTGCTGATTTCACTGTTTCCCCATTTATTTCAGTTTAGACTGTCTAACACAAATTGAGGCAAGGAAAATGTTCTCTTTGAAGGCTAGGAAGAGCCACACAATCAGAATTCTAACAAATCTTGAGATGATTTCCAAGCACATGACAAATTACTTGCTGGATGACACATCCATGACATTCAGGATCTCCTTTACGCTTTGCAGGGAAAGTATATGCGATCTGCTAACGAAGAGTAGCACCTATCCTGTAGTGCTCAGTGGCTCATGGCTAGAGATAAAATGATCTGTACGACAAGACCACATAAAGTAAAAGTAGAACTGTTGCAGTGCTGAAGTAGATACACACAGCAGTGATGTTTTTATAGTAATTAGCTTCTTTAACTGTCAGAAGTACCTTGCTCTTTCCTCCTTTCTTCCAAATCAAATTAAGTTCTTATTATTAGACTTCAGAAATGGTGGAAACCCCATCTTTGAGCTTGACTGTCACTTTGATACTTAATCCCGATTTTTGAAATAGAAAAAAATGAAGTACACAAGCTCTCTCATTAATTATTTTTAGGCCAACTGGAAAACAGTATTTGGATTGAGAATAATAAAAAGAAATGGTGCATGGACAAAGTCCAGCATCTCTAATGTGACTACTTGCTTCTGTACAGCTTGTACAACAATGTTGTACATTATACCTTTTTTGTGGACCTCCAGGGGATGCTGTTGAGAAGAGGGTAAATCTAAATCTTAGGAAAGCACTTTCTGGAGATGTCTCCATGCTGAGGCTGATGCTCAGAAACATATAGCTGCAACACTTTGGTAACTTAAGCCAACATGAATCACTGTGGCTTGTGCTAAACAGAAGATAGTTAATCTCAGTTTCAAAGTTTAGGAGGCTATTTTTTGCTCTGTATACACAAAGGACTGCTGTGGGAAGAAAGAAAATGCAGAACCTGTGGCAAACTATTCCACCGCCAAAAAAAAAAAAAAAAAAAAAAAAAAAAAAAAAAGACAAACACCAAGCCCACTGTCTAGAATGACAGAGACATAGAATCATTGTGCTATAGTGGTTCTAAGCCATTCTCAGCAATTCTAAGCTATGCTCAGCAATTCTTACAGAGGTACTAAACAACCTGAAAGGAGTTGCATATACATGTTGTCTTTGAGAATAATGACAGAGCGAGTTTAATATTAACATTTATCCCAAATGCAAGTTCAAATAGTGCAGTGAGTATCTTACTTAGTTTTCTAAATATATGGTAAAACACAAATAATGTAGGACATAGAAGTCTTGATGCCAGTAAAGTTTTCAGAATGGCACTGGTGTTCTTAACATCTTCCACATGAGTGGGGGCAGGCCACCCCTTGAAGGCAGTGGAACAGAAAGACCCTACAGATCACGTAAAGGTGTAAGAGTCTACTGTAAAGGAAAAAAGCTGTTCTTCATATCCATAGTGGGTAAAACAAAAAATCACAGCTGTAATATCACAGCAGGAAAATGTATACTGGACACTAGAAAAAAAATCCCATTAAGAGATGATGTAGAGATAAGAACAAATTATACATAAATTTAAATACTTTTATCAGCACAAGTGTAATTAAATTTGATCCTGACTGTTTTATGAAGTGATCTAGGTAGATTACTCATTCTCCAACCAGTCATCTAGTTCTATGATATAAGAGAGTATTTGGCTTTGGTTCAGCCCCGAGGAACTTTTGAGCTCTTAACAACTGTTCGTTTGTTCACTGCTCATCTGCATCTCTCTCCAGGGTGTAATGTTATGACAAGCGATGGCAGCATGAGGAAATGAAAAGCACCACCTTGATTCACACAGTCTCCTGACAGAAAAACCCTACTGAGCTGCATGGCACCATATTCTTGTGGTTCTTGCTGTGCTGCAGTGCTCATCCCTGTATTAGCTGCAATTCTACCCCATTAACATTTCCCAGAAGTGAGCAGGGTAGGCAGCATTTGATAGAAGCAAGACAGTAGTGCCTAGCGAGTTGTCAGGATGGCACTAGTGCTTGCTGGTAGTGGCAGAGGCCCACAGCACCCTTTCACAAGCAAGAGGTGTACCAAGAGGTGCAGAAGCTGTTTGTGAGATAGGCACAGCATTGTGGTGAGAAATGAATGGCTGACAGCATGGACTCATGGGATAAAAAAAAAAAAACAACAAGCAAAATTAAATAGAAAGTCCTTGGGAACGGCACAAAATTGAGTGTACATGTTGGGGGAGAAGGAGACAATGAAAGAGTACAATTGATCTTCTGAATTCTTAGGCAGAAGACAGCTGCAACCAGGAGAGAATGAATATAAATTTGGTGATAGCTGGATTGAAGAAAAACAGCACATTGTGAGTCATCCAATTAATACAGAGGCATGAGACAAGACCACCAGTTAGGAAGCTTATCATGCACTGTGGTTTTTACATAAATAAACCCCAGCATCTAGAACTGCTGCAGGCTGTCATCTACTGTCTACCTGTGACAAAAAGCAACACAGAAGATCCACTGCACCCCCACTGAGGACAATTCCCAGTTGCAAAAAAAGAGGCCTGAAGATACACAGCACTGACAAGGACTGTTCTGGTGCAGGTGCCTTGCTGACCGATCACTCCACTATTCCTCTGCAAATGCTCTGCAGTGGCAAATGCCAGACTCTTCTATAAAATTTGATGGGAGTGTTTTTGGTGTTTCCAGTCACCTTTCTGGCTAAAGAGATACAACTACAGGAGCATATTCCTATCTCACACTGGAAGAACATGCTTAGCTTCTATTAGCATTTCTGGAAATCACCAGTATACTTCACTGCATAGTAAGAAGGTAACCTGATATATCTGAAAGTCCTTGAAATCATCACTCACAGAAAAAAATAGTAAATAAATACTTTTTCTACCATGCAACTGAGAGTGAAGAAGTTTCCTTCCCAGGTTCTTGTAATTTTATGTTTGCCAAAATATTCGCATACTTGCTGCACTAAATGGCCACAAGGATTTCAATCAACAGGCACAACTGCTTTGCAGTCACAGAGCAGATTTGGTGAAAGTCAGGATGTTATAGAGTCTGAAAAGCTATCTAGAAAGAAAACAACAGGCATTATCAGAAAACTATATATGATTTTGTCTTCATAATTTGTATTATTTACAGTCTACCTAAAATGAGAATTTTCAAGTCCCTCCAATGATTGCATTTCCAGTAGTTTGACATAAATCTAGACATAAACACAGGGGAACACAATTGTTGCTTTCGGGGACTGTACTAGCCTACATTTCTTGACAGGTTTTGAAAGAGAAAAGAGGAGAAGGAAAAAAAAGAGAGAAGAGATATGGTAACAGGTTAATACAGTATGAAGGAGGCCTGTGTTAATGTATTTCTTACCAAATACTGGATGATCCTGTCTATTTCTGATTGTACCTCATTGTAGTAAGGTGTAATCAATAGAGTATATCAAATGTACACTAAGATCTTATACTCAGAAGCAATTACTGAGACTTCCTCATCAAAAATGAAAGATGAATATTAATATTCTACTTTGAAACTGAAGTACAATATATCTGACATTCTGAAGGGGTATTTGTTTATGTTTCCCAGCAGCCAAATGCTTCTTCAGACAGTAAGAATAATCTATCCTGCCCTCTGGGAGGAATGTTACACTAGGACAAAGCTGAGACACTAAGGAGAGAATAAAAGAGCCCTGCAGAAAAGAGAATCAAAGGCAATATAATGCACACACCCACAATTTTCAAGTCAGGGACTGCTTTTAAGCCATAGAAGCAATAATATCTCTATGGGCAATAACTGCATAACAAAAGGTACCATCTACTAAATAGAAAACTACATCTATGCTCATCTGAGACATGTCTTTGATGAGGGCAACACCATTTGTCTGCCATTCAAGGGCAGTGCCAGTGAGCAATATCAGGTTTCCTACAGCACTCTGACTGGTAAAAAAAAAAAAGGCATGACATCTCTGTTTTGATATTTCTACATATCCATGCAGAGCCTCTCTAGAGGACCTTATGTTAGTGTCTTATTTGCTTCATGAAGCATCGATAAAAATAGAAAGATCTGGTGTGTGTGTTTGATGTCCTCAAAAACATTGGGATAGCTTGCACTCACATCTCCTCCTCATAAAATACATCCTTTGGGAAGGGCTTTCTCTGAGCCAGTGAGACAAAGGAAGTTTGATTTATTCCTAGTGCAAATACATCCTGAGTATTTTGGACCCCACATAAACTTAACTGTATGGGACAACACTGAGCCTCTATCAGCCTTCCAGGCTCAAAACTGCTTTTACTTCCTGCCTATGCAGATGATTTCAGTAGAAGGTTCAAAAATGACTCTTTTTCTGCCTCTCTCTTTTGCTTCTTGCCATTATCACTAAGCCAATATTTGTAAACAGTAAACATTATAAGGCAATCTTGGTAGCATTGCGTCAGCTGCAGGCGGTACACTTGGGATGTAAATGCAGACATGAGGAAGAAACAAACATATACAATGTGGTCAAGAACTGAGACTGAAAAAGAAAAAACAAGTCATCCCTGCCAACTCTGCAATGTGCATGCCTGAAGGGAGATGTAACCAAAGGACAAGTGAGGAAGACTATAGAAAGAGGTATGTAGAACCACCAAGAGAGACTCATGACACCTAATATGCAACCACAGAAGGGCAGAGAAATATGCAAATAACTTTTCAGAAACAATGTAATCAATTGTGTATGATCATTTTTGGAAATCTAACACATGTATAGCTTAAGCATAAATGTATAGTTACCATATGAAAGCAAGTGATAGGTGAGTGATAGGTGGGGCTATCCCACACGCATCCAGCACCTCTCTTTTCCTTCCTTCCTTCCTTCCTTCCTTCCTTCCTTCCTTCCTTCCTTCCTTCCTTCCTTCCTTCCTTCCTTCCTTCCTTCCTTCCTTCCTTCCTTCCTTCCTTCCTTCCTTCCTTCCTTCCTTCCTTCCTTCCTTCCTTCCTTCCTTCCTTCCTTCCTTCCTTCCTCCTTCCTTCCTCCCCTCCCTCCCTCCCTCCCTCCCTCCCTCCCTCCCTCCTCCTCACTCCTCCTCCCTTCCTTCCTTCTCTCCTCCCTTCCTCCCATTTTGGAGCTCCAAAGCTGCTGAGAAGCGCAAACAAATCCTGAAATAGAAAAATAACAATACATTAAAAAAACCTTAACCACTGCAGCTTCCAAAACAATTTGAACCTTGTTTTGTCATGTGTGCAGATTCAGCAAGTTCATGTTTATTGAGTCGTGAGAATCTGAGATACATCTTATATTCAGATAATTAAGGTTACATTGTATAATTGAACCAGTTACAGATGAAAGAGGGGGCAAAGGGGAAAATTGCTTAAAGACAACAACACAGGCAGAAAACCCCTCACTATCAACTTTCCATAGTCCCTTTTAAAAATGAAGCCACTTACAAAGGGGGAGCAGTGGTGCAAATGTGACTGTATTATTTGTATATCTGTCTAAACTTAGAATTGTGACTCCTTTCTCTTGAGCATTTCTTATGAGGACAGCAGTGTACAGCTAAGAAACAAAAGCCTCCATTTCCCACATAATGACCTTACATTGAACATTCAGCTAAAGCAAGGAGCTGTTCTAATAACCAAATGAAATCACCTTAAGCTATAAACAGAGCATACAAACTGCAGCTCAAATTTTTACAAGGCTTTCTTTTACTCTTGTTGCTGCATAAATAAAAACATAGAAAATTACTTTCAAAGCTTCCAAATGGGTAAAAGGCTACCAAGACAGGATTTTATGCAAAGACTACAGAGAGAACTTACATACTAGCAACTTTCTGTTGCCACCAGGGATGAGGCATTGTGGCTACTGCAGAATGGGTCCGTATGCAGAATGACATCACTACAAACAGCACAGGGCTTGAAATTGATGAAAACAGACGTGACCAAGACAAAAAAGGTGTTTGATAACTTAGTGTTCTTCATGTCCTTTAAGACCATGTCCCCACTCTAACTTAGCAGTGACCAGTGTGTCCAGACATTTCCTAGATGTCCCTTAGCTGCTTCTGCACTTTAAAGGTTTTCCTCTAGCCTTTCACCTCCCTTGCCAAATTCAGCTTCAAGTGGGCTTTGTCAATCCTATCTCTATTCCTGCATGCTCAGATGGTGTCTTGGATCACTTGTTCCTCCTTCCACATTCAATGTACAACCATTTACTTGTTCATTCATAGAATGAACTATCTTTGTTTTCCTGCTTGTTAATAAATCTTGAGCTTTTTGAGTTTAGAGGAAACCATTCCTAAATTTTTGATTCCTGATTTTGGAGGAAGTCATCCTTGAAAATTCTGACAGTGTGACTGTGCTGTATTCCTCATTGGTGTAACAGCTCTTTACAGCTCCAGACTAAAATAGTTAATGCTGGTGATTATGTGTGGAGAAATCACATTTTTCAGACAAGGGATTAGCTTGCCACTGTGGTGGCAGTTAAAATAATCTACTTTGATTATCAGGATTAGCACAACTGAGGTATAATTGGCTGTTACTGATTCAATGCTGAATCAGTATTGGATGGAAGATGTTCATCTGGACTGATGTTATTTTTTAAGAAGTATTATTGTACGGGCTACATACATAACAAGTTTATGCCTTACATGTATGATCCCAAGGAGATATATTTACTTCTCCTTCTTCCATATGGGTGTGAAATCCTTCTTCAGGGTTCCACACCATTGGCAGCGTGTTTTCTCTCCACCATTTCTGCTCACTCCAGCAGGCCATCAAGGTCTCCTTGTCAAAATACTGATATTCTTTGAAAGAACATAAAGCTTCCAGCATGAACTAAGTCCTAGGATCAAAACAGAAACTCTGCTCACACTTGTGAGACAGGTTTGTTTGTTTGTTTAACACGGCTTGCACTGCAAGCAAGAAAAGCATGAGTTTACTGTGTAGCTTCATGTTGTAAAACACTGAAGGATCTCCTGGGAGCAGAGCTGTGACCTCCATCAGCTGGGGCATACAGGGAATACTTCTGAGCTCAACCTGAACCAAGTGAGCAGCTGTAATACCAGGAGACATCCTCCACACCGTGCTGTTAAACACCAAAAGGAAATAAACTACCAGGCATTTCTAGGGCAATTCATTTGGAACTGGAGAAAACAAATGAACTGGGCAACTGACAGCCTTTAGTGGAGGACAAATGATTCCCTGTTTTTAACTTCCAAAACAGTGTTTATCTGCACTTGAACTCTGTAACTCAAAATAGCACTGCAGGCAGGAAGGGAAAAAGAAGCACAAAAAATCCTCAATCAGCTGAGAAGAAGCTTTCCTACACTGAATTTATCATTCTCCCAGCAATTTCTTCATTTCTTTTCCCAGGAGGAACAGAGCTTCACTTACAAGCGACTCATCCTCAGAGATTAAACAACAGAAGTACTACATCCACTTGATTATTAACCTGTGTACAAACAGATATGGAAATCCTGGCTCATCTGGCTTTTTTTTTTTTTTTTTTTTTTTTTTGGTTGGTTGGTTGGTTATTTAATATGATAGAGATGCAGTTTCTCAACTGTCTGAGGATTTTCTCCCATGACAACTGACTCCTGTACCTTCAGCACTGCCGTTCTGGGATAGTCAGTCATTTGCTGGTGGCAGTGAAAGGCTTTTCTTTGCCCTCCCATCAGCAGCCCAACGAAGTCAAAAGCCATGCCGTAGTCTGGAGACAGTTGCTGCCAGCCAGAGCAGAGATCAGCATTATAATTGCCTGTCAGTACAATGATAACTATCTGATTTTAACACTTACTAGCTAAAATGTTCTCTGCTATAGTTTTAAGGCATTTTGCTGCAACCTGTGCTGATAATGGCTTATTTTTCAGTGATACAACTCATTTGCTATGCACTTTTCTGTAGCACCATCAAAAGGACTGCTTGCATTTAATTAGTTCAGAGAAAGTGGCAAGAGAGGATAAAGAACTGAATTGCTGACCTGAAATGTACTGAAAAGTAGGGACATACCAGGGGGTAGTCTGGAGCAAATCCACATCTCTTAGGTGCTTGCCTTTCCCAGAAGCTACAGAACTGATGTCTAGACTGGGACACAGAATGATGGTGCAGCCACATGGCAGAAAATTCTGACCATGTGTACAATAGCATGCATCAAGATGAAGATTCTGCCTGCCTCACTGCCATAGCTCCTGAATACATACAGCCAGCAACCTACCTCCTGCAGCCAGTGAGAAGAGGGGGAATGCTGACAGATGCTGTACCTGTCTGCTGATCAATATCAGAAACAGCACTCCTTCTTTACCTGTCCATAACCACCTTTCATCCTTTTTATTCCCCTGTGGTCCTGAGGGCTTTGTGTGATGTGGTCATGAAGAAGTGTGCCCAAATCAAAGGCCTTAAGAAAAGCAGAAGTTATTGAAAGACAGCAAATTACAATTCCAAGCAAAGAGCTGTTTACCACAGACAAAGGGCAGTGGCAGGATGTATGGATGCAGCTCACGTCCACAGGTGGGCTACTGATAAAATAAAGATCAATAACAGAGTTGAAGGCACTGCTCAAGCCTGCATCCTGGTGAGCTTTAAAAAGGAGCTGGGTCATCCTAAGAATAGTTCAGCCTGGATGTCTGGAAAGTAATGGACTTTATCTGAGCCTCTAGGTTAGTTCTGAAAACACGTCTAAAGGCTCACTGTGGCTGATAAAAAGAAAATCCATTGCATTCAGTGTGCTCTCAAATGGCTCCCAGGAGTTTGAGACAGATGCCTTTTTCCATTGAGGTAACCACCATGATAACTGGCAGACAGATGCTTTCTGAAGAGGACCCTGCCAGCACTTTCAAGCTCCCCATTATTTGTTGCCACTCTATCTCAAAGAAGTCAAAGAGATTCTGAATGTTAATGCCACTAATGCATGCCAATGGACCTCAGAGCTCCAGTCAGATGCTCAAACCTTTCAGCAGAAATTGGGAGCAGACCCAAAGAGGCAGGCACAGGTGGAGGAGGAAGGGAAGGAGAAGAACGGAATTTGTCACAAGCATTTACTCTGGTCCTTATCCTAGGTTACACAGGTGTACAAGCTGAAACACTAAATAGGAGCAGAGGTCAGACAGGCTAGCACGCATAGCTTAATCAGATTGCTAGACAGGTTTGAACATCCATCTTAGAAAGAAATGTTTTAAAGATAAATATTTCTACTAGTAGGCCAGGGCCAAAGGCAGCAGAAGAACTGCAGGGGAGGAGAGAAGGGCCTTGAGGAAGAGGAGCAGCTGCAGCAGAGAAAGCCCGACACCACAGGCAGAAAGCAAGAGGCTCACAGCAGAGCAGGAGGATGTACACTCTGCCCACAACATTAATTTTGTAGAGAGCTTAGGGCTGGGATAGTGGTATACCTCAGTTTTCTGGGAAATCTGTCCTAACGACAATCTGCAGAGGATGGTATCTGTCTCATTTATACCCTTTTTATGAATCTACTGATGTTTAGTCCAATCTTTGCAGGTAGGACACTTAGTCCCCTCTACCGGTAGAATAAAAGCATGAACGTCAAACTAAAAAGATGAAACTGCGGTAGAGTCCTCATCTGATTTATACTACAAATGTTCCCACCACAGTGGGGTCAGGATGTCTGGCATCATGCTATCTTACTTTATGTCTTCCCCCAGAATGTATACTGAGCCAGAATGAGATCATGGCTCTTGCATCAGCAGCCACAATGACCAAGAAAGTGTTACTGCAATGAAGGAGTAGTGAAGAACCTCCAAGGCATGCCTGATGTAAAGATGAACGTTCTTTTTCTACCATGTTTTATGTGGTTGGCTTTTCCTGTTTAGAGAAAAGTATAGCTGCTTCCTGCACTGCAGAAGGAAATGGAAGCAGACTATTCTGTTCTACTTTAGAATAGAAACTACTATTCTACTCTTTTTTTGAGGGAAATTTGCCCAGAACAGACATATTTTAGTATTGATATTTAAGTATATTTTCATAGGTTAGGATATATTGTTTTGAAACTCTTTATTTTTGTCTCATACATCAAGCAGTGAGGGTAGCAATGAATCATACTACCCACTGGTAATTCTCTGCCTTCAGTCACAGAAGTATTTAGTAGATGTGGTGTTTACTACTTTTTTCTACAAGAATCAGACCTCAGACTTCAATAAATATATGAAGCACTGAGAAGTTTCTTTGCATGACCCAGCAGAAACTAGCAAAATCTCCCAGTTCCTTTTCTTCAGCTCTGAGTGCAGGGAATTATCTGGGATCAGATCACTTATCTGAGCATTGAAAGAGGACCTGCAGAATGTTACATACTTGGTGCAGACCTCAACTCCAGCTTCTCCAGTAGGAGGGAGTGTTCCTCTAGACAGGGCTTTTACACAACGATCCTTACCTGGAGAGTGAAGAGTTTCTAAGATTTGTGCTTCTGCTTGGGGTCAATCAGAGAGACGTATTCTGAAAACAGATGCTTCGTAGAGAAATTTTTTCCTGAAATATTTTTTAGTGTTTTTTTTTTTTTGCTTTACTTTGCTTTACTTAGTTTGTCTGTGCCTGTTTTTTCCCCAAAAGTCACTTTTACATTAGAGTAAAGGTATGCCATCAGTTACGAATACTGTTAACAAACCTACGTGCAGTGAGCGTCTTACCTCATGCAATGAAATGGTGCACAACAGAGCTGTCATTGTCTGTTTGCTGTTGCAAGCCTTGTCCATTCTCTCACCACCCCACACCATGTCTTCCTGGAGGACCACTCATTTCATACAGCTGTTAGTTTTGGCTGGAAGGAATTGTCAAAGGAGAAGAAGCAGAATTTAAGAAAAAGCAACCAGAACTGTGGAAACCCAGCCTGACATTGCACTGACTGCAGACTGCGGACATACCACATCAGCAAGACAAGCCCCCAGGCTGCCATCCACATTCTCGTCTGTAGTGACATAGGCAAGACAACCCAAGACAACATTTCCACAGGATAAATCCTATGTCAATCTGTCACATTCCCTCAGAGGACTCAGCTTTTCATGGATGAATGGAACAAGTAGAAAAGCAGATCATTTATCTGCTCAGTCACTATGGCATGCAAGCAGAGTACTGTCCACAAAACACTTCCACTGACTTGTTGGCCTAGGGACTGCACTGATACATTTGAAATATTTTTAGGACAGTTAACAAGTGAATTGAACTTAATTGGGATTATATACATCTGAGAAATACAAAACAGCTGAAATCTTTACCTCAAGCCTTTTCTGTAGCTCTGAAAGATGACAGTCACCTGAAGCCACGTCAGCTTCATTAGGATACACAATATTTGGCGGAGGAAGGAACCCCACAATGTGCCCCGTCTGTGGGCTGAACCAGAGGAGCTCGGAGTCAAACTGCAAGGAGTGAAGCAAGGAGACAGTTTCCCACTTCATGTGAACTGAAGCTGCTTGGACTCCTGTCACTACAAACAATGCCTGCAGGAGCTCCTTGAGGAGCCCTCTAACCATCCCAGACCATCCATGCCTGTCTGAACACTTCTGTTGTCCGTTCTGCATCGCCTAATGAGGGTATCTCAGTCACAACACAGCTCTGACAGTGCTATTTAATGAGAAGATACAGAAAAGTGCCAATGAGGAGAAAATTGCTTACTTGTCTTGTTCAGAACTGTGAAATGCCCAGGCTAGAAGATGCAATGAGTAAACCTCAGGGCTCAAACTGCACAATTTTAATGATCCAGTCTATCTAGGTCAGGCAGAGACAAGTGATTTTGCAAAGTGGGTCTCCAAATGGGATCTCTATGTCAGAAAGAAGAAACTAGACTTTTCTAAGTATATGCCAGCCTGCTGGTGGAAAAGCAGCCACTTGCTTGAATTGTTTCTTGTGCCACAAAGGCCCTCTGAAAAGGCAGTGCAAAGAAGCAGGGCTGCTGAAGACTGACAGACATGAGAACCATATCCATGGCCACATAGACAGGGCCTTGGCAGAGAGTGAGAGCTGCCCTGAGGCCCTGCCAAGCTGAGCTCAGTCTCAGTGTGGGTGATCAGGGGCACCTAGCGTAGCAGTTACTGCTGCCTTTTCCACATCGCATAAAATGGGTCTGGAAGTTAAGCCATTCTGGCCAAAGATAACAGAAGATACAGCTTGAGCAGCAGATTTTCCCATTGTCTGCTGTTCCACTTCATACTACAGTTTCATCAATTACATCTCTATCACAGGAAGAGGAGCGGGTTATCTTACACCCCTCAAAATTTCTTGTAGAAGGGATTGCTGCTTCTCCTTCTTCCTGTATCTGCCACTTCTGTATCTGCCAGCTTCCCTACCTGCACTTCTCTTTTTTGTGACTTCAGGAAGACTAAGTGGCTGGATGTCAATAAAGGCTTCAAGATGAAGATATGCCTGCCCATGGGTTTTCTGACCAAATTTCCAGATTGCTTATTATTTTGCTTCTGACCCACCTAACAAATCATTTATTTTTTCCTTTTTTTTTTTTTTCTGCAAAATGGACTCCCCACAGTGAAAACTATTTTCTCTTCTCTCCCTAGTAGTGTTCATAACTAATCAGAACGCTTCAACACTTTCAAGTTGCTTCAAATATCCTTTTCACTGTGTACTGCCAATTTACAATGCATTTCTCTAAATCCAATTTCTTCTGCTACTGGGTTGACCAACAATCAGTTTTGCTAAGAGCTATCTGAAGTCTCTCATAGTTCAGCCTCACTCATCTAAAGCATTCTGTACCATCAGCAAATTTGCAACCTAACCATTCCCCCCTCATTTGTTTCATTATTAAACTTGCTGATGAATTTTTCCTTTGGGCACCTTGATACCAGCTGCTTCCTGTGCTGAAAACTGGCCACTCCTGCCTGCTCTTTGTTTCTTACTTTTCAACCACTTTCTCCTATGTGACAAGACCCTTGTGCTTCACCTCCATTCCTCTAGCAGGCATGATCAAAGCCGTCAGGATTTCTGAGTCAAACATCACTTTTACTTGTTCCTTCCCCTCTGGTGTGTTAGGTCTTTCAAAGAGCCCCATGGGCCCTTTCCTGCCCAGCTCTCACACACAAATCTAATGCTTTCTAATGCTGTCTTTGGTGTTTTCTCTCACCTTCCTGCTGGTATGCAGTGCAGCTCATGCTGTTCGATGCTGGGCATCCTTTTTAACAAGTATATGCACTGTTAATCACTGCTGTGTTTTGAAATGGAAAATGCCCTGCTTTTGTTAATGGCTCAATATGACAAGATGTTATATGTGGAAGTGTGATTTATGAGGCAGTAAAGCATGAAAAAGGTAACAAGCAAAAAGGCCCTTTACCTCCTACAATTTAATTATCCCCAGTAATTTTGAAGCCTCAAATGTCAAAGAACTCCCGAGGAGGATTTGTATTAGAATTGCTTAGGCATTTGAAAATTCAGTCCACTGCTATTTTCACATTTCAAACCTTCAATTCTGATATGTTAGGATTCGTGGGGCTTTTCAGAGGCATTTGGGTAAGTGAGGTGGAAATGGCTTTTTTGGGAGATATTCTGAGTATTGGAGGAGTACTCTCAGAAAGAAGGGGTCTGGCAGCCCTAGGTGTCAACATAGCAGGGTGGTGGTGGGATGGGAGTGCAGAGGACAAGTGGACTCGAAGCCCAAAGGGAACTGTGAGATGATAGGGGACCAGGAGGCTTCTCTCTGTACCTCCTGCCTGCTACTGGTTCCCATAAAGAGAAGCTGCTTTCTCTCTCTGCTTTAACTTCCCTGATGCAAAATGAGGACTTCTTTGACTGCTCTGACTGTACAGCTATTTTCTTATCCAACGTCTTCTGGTACTGCTGCAACAATAGGTGGACTACAGCCTGTTTTTAACACTTCAACTTCTGCCTCAATTATCTCAATTTAGTAATTTGTTTCTACTGAATGTCTTGGGTTTTTGAGACCTTTGCCGTGACAGCTCATCTTTAGTAGATTCTAGCTGGAGAAAAAAATAAACTCAGAATATGTATTCTCCAATTACTTTTGCCTGTAAGACTAAGGCAAAAATATTGTTTAGCCTCCCTACAACATGACTGACCATTTCACACTCTAATGGTCTTGCAAGCTTCATATTTTTTATGTGCTTCAAATAATTTATTATTGCCCTCAGTATCCTTGGCTACTTGCTCTTCAAATTTCCTTTTATCCTGCTTCTACTCTGGCAGGTAAGATATAAGGAGAAGATTAGTTTCCACTCCATTAGCATTACAAGAGCTAGATTTCCATTTCTTAAACAATTTTTTTTGGTACGAATATATTCCTACTCTTTGCCACTTAACCAAAGTGCTTTCTGTTTCTTCTCTTCCCTTCTCAGTGATGCATCCTTTCTGTGGGGTTCTGTTAACTGAAGGCTCCCACTGTTACAGATGTATTCTATGGCCTCAAGTGTATATATCAGGCAGGTGAAATATAATTTTCAAATATATGCTACATGCAAAATCCATTTTCTGCAATCTCAAAAACTATTCCAGAATACTCTTAGAAAAGGTGCTGCATTGCATTTTTGGGATGAAACTGCAGATTTGCTTAATTTCCTGAAACATTAATCACCCAGTAGAGACAAGTGCTTTTAAATACCTTTCCCCTTGAGACATCTTGACTACATAGGCTCCCAAACAGAAATCCTTCTACAGCAGGCTACATGCTGAGCAGAAATGTCTTATCACATAATGATGAGCTCCAAATCTAGGCATGCATCCAGGACAGGCTACACAGCTTCTAACCTTTATGCCTGGAGTGAAGCAAAGGATTCCAATTTTATTTTGTTTATTTTATGTCATGCACAAACTGTAATGTCATGGTGTAAGAGTAGGGCAGAAATACTGAAGCAGCCACTTTGATAGCATGATAGTATTTGCCAGTCATCTGACCAGAAGATCCTGCAGTTTTAACATCCATCTCCAATTCTCCTATGTCCAAGAACCCTCTTTTCCCCACAGTAATATGTAGGCTGAATAAGAAAGCACTAGGGAAATAAATAGGCTAAGGTCCTGGGCTGGCACCAGCAGCAGCCATGCTAAAGGAAAGGCCTACCTGAAACCCAGAGATAATCAGGGTCAAGGATTGAGGTTCTCAGCATAGTTCCAAGTATAGTTTCCTGGGAATAACTTCTGAAACTAATTCACCTCAAGCAATTAAATACTTCCCTTTCTCCATAAAGAGTCCTCAGTAAGACAAGGACTGTTAATAAAGCATTAAATGCAGCAGCCTTCCAGGAAAAGAGAGAGGAGGGACCAAGGACGTACCTCATTTCTGACTTGCACGAGTTTTGTTCCTTTCGGCTGTGGTACAGAGCAACGTGTGGACATTTGCAGAAAGCATGGGAATAGATCCCGTGATTTTACCAGGTCTGTTTTATGCTCCAATGTACATTTATAAGCTTTAATAGGACCAAAAAACCATGGCCTTTAGCAAAACAAACTAACAAAAACAAAACAAAACAACCCCAAACAAACAAGCAAACAAAAACAAACAAAAAAATAACCTACCCATTATTTTCTAATCTTAGTAAAGTATCTCTCCCAGTTATCTGCTTCCCAAACTCCAACTCTTTTTAACTCTAGTAGATGACAAATCTCTTAATATCCTTCAGAAAGCTACATTCCACTGAAATAGGCTATGGAAATTTAGTGGAGTGGAGATAGGAGTTTAAAACAACTGTATTTTTCTGATGCTCAGAGACAACAAACCAGAGACGTTCTGTTCTGCTCTTTGAGACCAATATGCAAAGTAAATACTAAGTTTGTGGTATGCTCCCAACTTTATTTCACAGCCAGAGAAGACTAGTAGAAAGTGGTGGATAAACAAATTACAGAAATCCACCTTCATCAACAATTTACTAGGCATCCAAGGCAATTCGTTAAGAACACAGGGTCAGCCCTGAAAAATACTACTGCTTTTCAACAGAGAAAGCAATTTAAATAGCCCTCCTCTTGCGAATTCTTGTGTAAGAGAGAGGCATCACCTACCTGTTCCTCACAAATATTTTTCTGTACAGACTACTATCTGAAATTCACAGAATTCTTCATTCCTTTCTGAAAACTGCAGATCCCCCTCAGCTTATGACAGCAATTGTCTTTGAATGCCATACATTCCTCCCTCTTGAAAGCTGCTGGGAGCTGCTGGACCATCTTAACCCTTCACAGCAGCATGGGTCTTTTAATAGCTTTTTAATAAACAGAAACTGTAATACCAAACATCTTCAGTTTATGAACAACAATAAATTGCCTTTTGACATTTTGTGTTTTGAAGGGCAGTGTGATGCTCTGGTACTCTAAGGTCAGCAGCAGTGTGGGCCTAAGTGAGGAGGCATGAGGTAGTGGCATCTAGATGGCGTATGGCAGCCCTACAACTTCACATGCTCTGTGGAAGTCACTCACTTCAAAGTATGTTCTCTGATCGGGTTATCATGCTCCATTGGTCTGTGCTGGCAGCCTGGGCCCTAGAGGTACAGGAGGCAAAGGCTTGTTTGTTGGTGATGAGTGGCAATGGGAATGGAAAGAGTGAGCTTCTCTATGGCTGTCAAGAGAAAGCAGAGGGAAGCAAAGATGGGCAATTCATCTAGGAAAACAGAGGAAAAAAATGCATGGAGATTGAACAGCTTGCCCCCTTGGCTTATGTACTTCATTGTGCATCCCTTGATTTTGCATGCCCAAAAGAAACAGATTCTCAGGAGGTGCTTGATGCTCTGGCCCAAGCAAATGCTACTCCAGGCAGATCAAACCAAATATTCCAGACTAGTTGACAGCTGTGGGTAGTTGCTTATGCAGGTCTGCTAAAGCTCCACATCCCACCAACAAAGGCTGCTCAGCCTGGGCACATTGCAGCCTGCAGCACTGATTCTGCCTTCCTGTGCCTTGGGAGTGATGGCGATGCATTTCCTGTGCTTTGCACCCCAGCTTCAGTCCTGCAGTACGAAAATGAAGAAGTGGGGTTTCAGGTGTGTGTTTTCCCTTCCTTCTCACAGTTCCTATGGCAACCCATCCCGCAGCCCTTCTCAAACAGAGGTAGGAACAGCAGTGGGGAGTGAGTGGGAGATGTGCTGCGCTACACACTGACCAAACCTCTGCTCCATTTGCATGGAGAGCAGTTCAGGACATGCAGCCCAAATGATACTGCATGCTCCAGGAGATCCACCTGTCACTCTGAGAGGCTGCCTCTGCTGTGTCAGTCTGCATTGTGCAGAGCAGTAGTTTGCCACATCTATTCAGTTTTGCCCGTGGAACAAATTTTTGTACACACTGATCTTCAGTTTAGCTTTGCAGGTCAGCAGAACCTGGTAATTGAGATCGTCTGGTTAAAGATCCCTGCAGTTCCCACATGCATTAACTAATTCATAGAAATTTAGATGGATTTTTTTTCTAAGATTCTGCTGTAAGAACCAAATCATTCCGAAGTGTTTACTCATAGCTTAATATCTATAACTGATGAAAAAATCTTAATTAAAAAAGTACTTAGCAATATTTAGCAGACTAGGAATGTTATAAATCTTTAATTACACACAGAAGTTTTCCCTGAAATGCTGCCTGCACAACACATCTGACAAAGGATTTGACAAACTGCAGGAAGCAGAATGGCTCTCTCTTCCTCAGAGGCTTTTGGGAATGGCTTTATCCCAGACACACCTGAGTGCATCCCTCACACTCATCCGGGTCCGTCACATGTGGCTTCAAACTTGGCTGCATCACCATATTTGCAGAAGGGACAGATCAAGCAAAATATGCCTAGCATATGCTGGGACAGTCCAGCATAGCTTTCCAACAGAATCTTGGGTTCAGCTTAGAAAATCAGGTACGTTGTGGAAGTCAGCACATTTTGTCAGGCCCCATCCAGCACAGGCAGTGAAGACTTCCCACTCACTGCTATTCAATCAGCATACTCAGGCAGCCATAGATCATACAGCTCTCTGAAGCTGAAAGGGCTCCTGCTGACTTCATGCAACATCTGACCCATGTCTGGAGGGTATTTTGCCCCTTAAACAGAAAGTCTTTCTACAAGAGGAATGGGAGGAGTAAATCAAGCCCTTCCCTTGCCAAGGAATACCACCAATCAATGCAATTGCAATTGTCAGAGAAGCTGGAGAATGAAAGCCTTAGTAAGGGCTTTTCTGTCTCTGTTCTGCAAAGAAATAGGGACCTTCTACTTTCAGTAAAACCACTCATACTCAAAGGATCCTGTGAAAGATTTTAGTTTAGCTAGACTTTAGCTAAGGACAATTCTCATTCTACAACAGCAACACAGCAATGGAGAAGTGACTTTTTTCCCCATTCCAAAAACGTGACCAGTCTGCCAGAGAAAATCCCAGGTGTTCTGTGAGCAACAGAGCAGTAGCGACTGTAAGTGTCCACAATATATGAGAATGTAACGGGGCTTCTCAAAGCCAAAGCAAGGCAGATTTTTCTTTATGGTCAACAGAAAAAGCACAAGCTCTGCTTTGTAATGCTCTGCTGAGGCACATGCCACTTACAAGGCAGATGTTCTTTAGAGCAGAAAGTGGGATGGCAAAACACAAATGCACAGAGCCTAGGGAAATGGGTGTTCTCTACACACCACACTGCACAGGGCACAACAGTACTGGAGGAGAAGGGACACAGTCTCTACTTATAAACTGCTGAGATGTATTCTAGAGATGAGTTTGTAAATACAGTGTCCCAGAGTGACAGCCTGGAAAGACTTAGACAAAAAACAGCTGCCTGAAAAGGCAGCACACCTGCCATTTGTCTGTTAATCCAAATGTGAGAGGAGGCTGAATTCTGTCCCCTAAACTGTTACTAAAAGACCTGTGAGATACTGACAGCTGCTCATAATCTTCATGACAATTCTGAGACCATATTTGAAGTTCACTTGACAGAAAGGGCACCCAGAAACAAAAGTAGAAAGGTCTCCAGATGGAAATCTATTACTGAAACTTGTATTTTCTCATCCAGCAATTAGGTCTCCAGGGAATTCTGATCTCCAATGAGGTGCTCACAACAATTCCATACCAAGAATTGTCCATACAAGAAGCTGTCCTGCACATTTCCCTTGTCTTCTGGCTCATGATGAAAGCAATCATCTCTGCACATTCACTCCCTTTGCTGCCTCTCTACTTACCACTTCATTCTTTTTTCACTGTTGCCAACTCCAGAGCCTGCTGGCATTCTCAATATGACTACCTATCTTCTTTCAAGGCGGCTCAGGACTTCTTTTGCCCAGGTTTACCCGTAAAGTTTCTACTCTCCCTCTCTTCCTAGTCCTCCTAAAAAGCAGCTCTATTTCTTAAAATTACTCAAAGTAACTTTCTGTAAATCACCTCGTCCTCTTTTTCTAATGTGTGTTGGCATGTTCACCTGCACAATGATGTGGGAACTATCCTTCTTCAAGACCCTGAAGGGTTTTGCACAGGCTAAGTGTGAACTGAAATGTTTTTCAGAAGCAATGATAATCTAAGATGAGGACTGACATTTTCAGGTTTCCCTAAGTCAGGAACCGCTCTGAGCTGTGGATTTCAGAACTCCCACAAGCCATCTATCTATCTGCCAGATAACTTATGCTATTTTATTACACAGTGTTTGAGCAACTAACATAGAAAGCATGTTTTCCCTTCCTACTACCCCAGTAACATTAGGAGCTCTATATGAAGCAGGTTTTTGGTTCTAACAGTAAAGGGTTTTTTGGTAGTTTTTTTAATTTTTTTTTTTCCCTAAAGCAGAATATCTGCACCTTTGTAGAATGCCGTAGTAAGCATGCCTGACTTTTGATTGCTCATTCCTTTGGGGACGAAGCTGTGCCTAATGTTTCAATTACCTTTCTTCTGCTGCAGAGATGATTGGATTTGGAGTTTCAAGGGACTGTGAAAATACAAGATATCTAGACAGAAAACCAATACTTCAGGAGCCAACGATTTGCTGGGCATATCTTATTGCACTTAAACAACTTAACTCTTGGCACTTAATGGGCCTAATGGTATATTTGTTAGACAAGTAAGGGAAAGAAAAGAAAATGACATGAATATTTAATGCAGATACTAATAGAAGCCACAAGAAAATGCTGAATTTTATTTTCTGCTCAGGAAATACTAAGTGGTTTTTGTCGACCACATGTGTATCTGATAAGTGAGTTCAGTTAATCAATAGGTTTTATTGCGTTTCCTAGCAGAAAGAAGTTCTTTCTGTAAAACAAGGAGAATATAAATAATCTAAGCATACAAAGTACAAGTGCAATGCACTTGATTGCTGAAATAATCCATCTAACACAAAGCGTAATTTACAACTGAGTACAGAAAAGATAGTACCTGCAATTATTGTTTTTTTTTTTTTTTGTTATGTGAATGCCAAAATAGAAAACAACTTGTTCCTTTCCTTACCAGAGCTATTGCTTTTAATGGTAGAAATGTCAGCACGAGATCTCCAAAGCTACATCTGTGTCATAGGCTAATTTATTATTATTTGTTGACTCTCTGGCTGATTTTTTCTCTTGGACAAAATCCAGAGCAGAAGAAAGAAGGCTAGATGCTTAGCAGTTTGTATGTTTTCCTGATGTCTTCAACTGAGTGAGATCAGTTTAGACCTCCTAATGTTCAAGTGCTAAGTAGTGATCCCGGACATGCTTAGGGTAAACGTACAAGTTTTTTTGTCCAGTCATCATTTTTTGGAATAAGCACAGACTATTACAGATACAGAAGCCAGTTCATACCATCTAAAGGATTGGCCAGAGGTAAGATTGTTTCTGAAAACATATTTTCCTGCAGTTCAGAGGGGTGCTCATAATTTTTGACATCTTGAGGCCATACAAAAGCCTTCAATCCCAACGAAGACACCTGGTCAACAGAAGCAATATCAAAGCAATTCCATATTTCATAAAACAAATATTATCTCCATGTGTTTCACACATGAGCTAGTATAGCAGGAGTACAAAAATATCAGAGGAAACACAGCAAAGATCCTGGATCTTGTGCGAGATTACATACAGACAAAATGTGTTTTTTCATAGACTGTCATCTCCAGTCTGTTATGTCCCTCAGAGAGCTAGATTCCATCCTTTGCTTTCCTAGGTAAGTGCTCTTTCTGGTTTGGCATACAAAATCAACATGCCAGAAAGCTCCTTTGAAAAGTGGGAGCTCTCCGTGTAGTTAATGTGCACGGACAGTTGGAAAAAACAAGGACAGTACTTTTTCTCAATTATAGGAACACACAGACTACACTTTTCCAGACCCCAGCACCAGATCTGCAGTGTTCCAAGCCAATCCAAACTACATGTTCTAGCCAATATATGTGGCAGCATGGCATCATCCACTCCAGACACTGAAGGAGGGAAACAAGAAACACAATAAACAACCTGACAATATGTTGAAGATGGATTTTGTTTGGCAGCGTGACTTTACGTCCTTTGTGTCATGTGACTGACATCTTTTCATTTAATAGTAGAGGACATAATCTCAAATGATCTGGATTGTCAGAAAAAGTTTTCTTGTTACCATCCAAGATCTTTAGTTTGACCAAAATGATAAGTAGTCAGACTGGGAATAAGTAAGTGTTACTGTTCGACATCTCCAGCCACAGGAAGCCTTTACTCTGATCATAGCTGCCAGGAATATTCCTACATGCACATTCTGGATACATTATGGATCTGGCATCCTAAATCTGGAAGTTCAGTTGGCCTTCTTTCAAGAAGTGTCAGATTAGGGCATTAAAAGGAACATCCTTATATGTAAAGAAATAACAAAAAGCACTTTCCAACTTTCTGTTATATGCTGATATGCTTATATGCTGGTGTGTTTCCAAATGAAACAAAACTATACCATATAAAATATTCTTTATTTATTCAGCATCAAATCAGAGAAATCTGCAATTTCTATTTCCAAAATTTTTGTCAAGGGTCAACATCTGAGAATTGCAAGTATGCTTTATGTTCTAACTTTTTACATGCTCTCGTCACCTTCTCTTAAGAGTGTCTGGTATATTCGGTGATGATTAATTGTATCTTCACAATTTTTGTATCATATTTGGAAGAAGAGAAAAAATACTAGCAAAGAAGGTATAGCAGAAAAACACATTCTAGCAAGGGAAATGTAAGGGACATAAGATGTGCTTTGCATAGAGTACTGATCAAGATTCAGGGCAATTTCACAGGGTTGAGTGTGTAAGCTGTCTGTCAGGTTCTGCAGCTCCCACTCAAGAAGCACAGAACAAAATGTGAATGTGCCACCTCTCACCACAGAGCAGCTTCCATCACCTCAGCCCTTTACAAAGCTGGGGGCAACTACAAAACTGCCAGCCAACAGCTAATGAATGGAAGCCAGGCGAGTAGATGGCTGATGAATGCCAAGGACCAGAGCCTAAGATACACGACTCAAATCCATACCATGGCATAAAAATTATCTGTTATATGTGCTAATTCAGTATATATGACATTAGCTGCGTTCACCTCCATAAAGGATAGCAATAGCTGGCAACATGGCTGCGCTACTTAGAATATTTTATCCTATCCTTCATGGAAATATTGATGAGTAAATAATAAGTAAATATAATATATTATATTATATAAATATAAATATAAATATATTATGTTTATATATAATATAAAATCCTTTATTCTTATTTCTGCTTCTGGAAGTTAAGATTCACAATGCAATTCACAGACATCCCATACAGACAGATGGCTCAGAAACATACAGGTAATTCAACTGCCTGTGATAGGAAAAATATCTAGCTTCTGAAAAAACACATACCTTCACGAGCCACCTTTTTTGCTTAAAGAAAAGGGGCTCTCTGGCTCTCTGCTGATACTAACAGACTTTTCTCCATTTTCTCCATATTAATACCTTCTTCACTGGTTGCAGACCCAGAGGTACTCACTACAGTAACTCAATCTCATTTTTGTATGTTTTTTACTTAACGTGCTATATTAAAGAACAAAAAGCAGCACTGCCTAATTGTGCTTACAAGCAAACAAAATCACTCTGAAAAAATAGTTATCAGTTTACTGGTTCAGTAAGCATGCTAAAACATCCTTCCCAGCAGTCAGGAAGGAGGGACCTGTACAGTTCTTCATTTATGTAAATTAGGTGGAAAAGGCCTGATTTTCATAATGAGGGTGACAGTCCTTGCCTCAAATTGTTAAGCTGTTGCAGATCGTGCAAGGGAGTGCCGCTTACAGACAGAACTCAAATCCACATAACTGGTATTACCTGGGTCAGGCTGGCAGGAGCTCCTGAGCACAAGTGCCAAGTGGCTCACATTTTTTGCACTCAACACAGTAAATTTTTAATGAAAGTTTGAGCTGAAGCAGCACAGACATTTTACATACAAGACAAATTGATAAAATACACTTTCCCATGATAAAAAATGAATGATACCTGCTCTGAAAAGCTTCCAGCCAAAATATACAGCACTGGGAAGGTGAAGTTTAACTGAGAAGGATGATCTTAGGGGGTGCTTTCGAGGTTGTATGGTGCCACAAGGTAAGTGAAGCAGAAGTGTAGCACCCTGGATAGGTCCTCAGCGCAGAGCACTGAGGAGTGGCTCTTTCCTGAAAAAGCTCACTCTGAATGTCAATGGAGAGAGCAGTGTTAAGTGAATGACTCTCAATCCTTTCTGACTGTGAGGTGCCATGTTTTTCCAATAAAACAAGGTCCTCAAAATCTCACATGCTGAGAATAGGTAATTCTTTAGTTTTCTTCCTGCTTCTCAAAAATGGCATTTCAAAGCTTTTGCCTCTGCATTCTCCTCTCAGCCTCTGCCTGATTAATTAGGTTGTAAATCCTCAGGAAAAGAAACTGGCTCCTACAACAGGTGTCAGCAATGCTTTATGCAATGGAGCTTTTATCTTGGATGCTCTTGAGCCCCAGTGAAGATAATTCATAATAGGGCAGTTAGGTAAAGATATCCGTGGGATATCTTTAAATATCCAAGCTGCAACAGGAAGAACTGAAAGCTAGGCCACATGTGTTCAAAGCATGAAATTTGAATTATTCTCCCATGAGACACTATTATGAAGTCTACAATTGAATTTTTTTCATGAGCCAGCAGTGTGCCCTGGTGGCCAAGAAGGCCAGTGGTATCCTGGGGTGCCTGAAAAAGAGCATGGCCATCAGGTTGAGAGAGGGGATCCTCCCCCTCTACTCTGCCCACTGTGAGTCCACATTTACACCACTGTATCCAGTTTTGGGTCCCCCAGTTCAAAAAAACAGAGTTCTTCTAGAAAGAGTCCAGCAGAGAGCCACAAAGATGGTAAGGAGCACCTCCCGTAGGAGGAAAGGCTGTGAGACCTCGGACTGTTCAGCCTGGAGAAGAGAAAACTGAGAGGGAATCTTATCAGTGCTTATAAATGTCTAAAGTGCAGGAATCAAGTCGATGCAGGTGGACTTTTTTCAGTGGCATGCAGCAATAGAACAAGGGGCAGAAACTGAACATAGTATGTTCCACACAAACATCAGGAAGAATTTCTTAACTGTGAGAACTGTGTGGAACAGGCTGCCCAGAGAGGTTGTGGAGTCTCTCTCTCTGGAGATATTCAAAACCTACCTGGACCCTTCTCTGTGGGACCTGCTGTAGAGAACATGCCATAGCAGGGAGTTGGACTGGATGATCTCCAGAGGTCCCTTCCAACCCCTACGATTTGTGATACTGTCATTCTTTGATTTCTGAACTGCAAATACACATGTCGCCAGGAATTCAAAAATGAGATCAGACTTCCTGCTCCTTTATCCAGCCAATCTCATCTGGCTTAAACTCCCAGGATTTGTTAGCATATTAGTTTTGAAGGTCTTGTACTATTCCAAGCACAATTATTTTAGAGACTATGAACTTGGTCCTAAATAGATTCAAAAATTTCTTCTCAGGAAGGAGTTCATTACAGCACCAGGTTTTGAATTTTTGGTTTAATGACTGGCAAAAAAAGTTGCATACCTATCAAGATCTGGAAAGTGAATTAAAAAAAATCCTCAAAATATATGGATAATTTGTTTGACATGAGTGGTTTCACCCTCATGGGAATGAGCCAAGATCCTATCCAATCTCTTTGCAGCAAAGATTCTCCAGCACAGAGCAAAGGCCAGGCTCAAAGCCTTCTGTCTTTCCATCACTTGGCACAATAGCCAGGACCACCTTTCCTCTCCCTCATGGATTTTCCTGATTTGTTCTGTATTTACTATGCTTCACAATCCTGGTCCTCTGCAAAATCTAGATTAAAGTGGCTTGTTCAAGGAAAGAAGATGCAACAAGTTGGTTATACTAACAGACAGCAAAGTCATCAATGCAGATGCGGCAGAAGCATATCCTGCATCTTTGTATATATAACAAGCATGGCTTTTATTTTACCCTGAGAAAAGAAAATGGAGAAGAGTGAACATTGTTCTTTACCTGGGAAGAAAGACAGCTTGTGCTGAGGCTGGGATGCATGCACAGTCAAGGTTGCACTCTCCCCAGTGAGCAATGCTCTCTGTTCTCTCACCAGTGGCTCTCTAAGGCTATAGCCCAGAGAAAGACTGTCTTGTGTCTGGGACTGGATAAGATGGGAATGCCAGGTCCCTTGTCTCTGCCCCTACATCACATTGCAACATCAGGAAAAGGGGAGGCACTCAAGAGCAAGTATAGATCCAGGACCTCCCATAGATCCACTAGGTCAGGGAAGGGATTATTAGGTCTTTGTTCTGTTTGTGTAGGGAGTTAAGTGCATATTTTGAAAACTTTTATCTTCAGTGATTTTTATTTCAGGTGTCTGCATCCATTTTCTTTCATTATACTCTATCATCAATGAAAGCACTGTCCCCTCCAGTCTCCCCATGTTGTCAAAAGCATCCTGGTACTGATGTGCTCAGAAATGTACTTGCCATTATAACATTCATAAATGCCAAATCTGCTGTCACTCTTCACATGTGAAGAATGATGCTGAAATGTACTGTATTTTACAATGGACCTATAGCAGAGGGAGCCAGAGCTCTTCTGTTTAGACTTCGCAAGAAAAATGAATTCTGCTAAATATTTGGATATCTTACCAAATTCCAAGGCCACAATATGTCCATTTGTATTTTTTTTACATTAGGGGCATGATTTACTACTAGAATCACTACCACTCTACTAGTGCCCTTATAGATGCACTGATCTTATCAGTATTCCAGTGTCGGCAAGATAAACATGTTTTTCTAGTATTTGGCATATATTTGTTTTCTCTTTCTAATCCCAGCTACGGGGCTCGTGAAAGGAAAGATACTTTCTATTTTCCAGGAAGAGAAACTTCAAGCTGTGAGGTTAGTACTGAGTCAAATACCAGAAAGCAAATCAAAGAAACAAAAGACATATTGATTTTCTAAAAATCTCATTATTTTAAAGCTGAACTCCTGTATTTTTGGCACAAAACTCATGATCTTTGAAATACTCATTACTCAAGGTTGGCAGTACCAGTGTTTCACTCCCATATTAATATGCTGGTGGATGGGGAAATGGAACACTGGAGGAATAGAAAAGCAACAGGACTGCAAGGAAGAGCAAATATGTGTTTACTCTTATGGGATTATATACTCTTTTTATGTGCCCTCATTTTCTTTCAAGAGCCCCTCTTCAAGATTTCTGTTGGTTCTTTTTGTCCTTGTCTACTGCAAAAGCATCACAGAGGCTTTCTGCAGCAGTCTCTTAGGATAAAGAGTTCAGGGGCTATTGTAAAGGCATACAGTGATGAAGGTGGTGCTGTTCTTAAGAATATTCATCCCAGACACATAATGTTGTCCCTCAAAAAGCTCCTCAGCCTCCAACCAGAGAATAGATTTTTTGTACTTTCTCTTACATTATGATCAAAAGAAACAGATGCTCTCCTTCTCCCATACAGACATCAGAAAGCTATGCTTTCTCGTAGATTCACCTCCTACCTTGAGGTTGAAGTTAGAGCTTAGAAGCTGTGAGGCCTTCCCCCCCTAGGCAGAAAAGAAGGTGGCTGTGTGGAAAAGCCAGCACAAAGGGCTGGGGACAAATGGGACAAATGGTGTCCTGGCATCAGTGTGAAGTAGAATTAAGTATAGACTGTGGTAAGCCTGGAAAATTTGCTTCACCAGTGGAGTTGTTAGGACTCTGAATAACCCAGGTGCATGCATGGAATAGGAATAGGATACAGGGCAACTCCAAAATAATGTCTAGGTTGGATGCCACTGCATATGTGCAGCACTCCATGGGAGTTCTGGCCAACGCTTCTTGGGTGTTTGGCCAGAACTAAAGCTTTTGCTCTTTCTCTTTGGTTTGCAGTGTTCCTGTTGCACAAGGTACCAGGGTCATTGAGAGCTGTGGGTGTAGGATCACAAGTCACACTGCACACACTGCAGATCACCTTCTGCCCTGAAATGTAACCTGTTTGAGCCACAGTCTGTAAAAACAAGAGACCGTTGCTTTGAAGAACTTCAAGAATATGCAATTTCTTCCTTCAGGGGAAGAAATGAGGTGAATGTTGTTTTCTCTGAGGCTGTTCCACAGATCTTGATAGATTCAAAGCTACTGCTGATCTTTATTTCCTGTTTGTGTATTTTTGAGTTTGAATCTTGATGGCAGAGAACAGGGAGTTGGGCTTCAGAAAGAGATAATGATGTGATTGTGAAAGTGTTGAAAAGAGGACAGGCATTTACAGAGAGAACTTAGACACAGATATATGTCTGGGATTTTAGGTGTATTGTGTACCTCCATGAATTTCACAGTACATGTAAAAATGGGACTTGTTCCAGTTTCCCTCACAGAGTTTTATCATGATTCTAATCAAGTTTCAAAAAATAAAATAATAACAATAATGATAAAAAAACTAGCAACAAAAAAACCTTTCCATTTTCTGCAGGTGGCAATGTACTCAGAAAACATATTCCTGTGCTGCAATCACAGTTCTGTTTTTAAAATGTTAGAGCCCACTCATTATCCTTGAAAATAGCTTGGGACAGGGGGAAAGGGAGAGTTGGCAGCGGTGTGTCAGCAGAAATACTATTAGTCTACATTAATATCTGCACAATATCTTCCCATCTCCACCCTGCATCCCATGTAAAAGGAGAAGTTACTAAAAGCCCAGGCAACCATCCAAATACTGCCTCATTCATGTACTGAAAAGGGTCTTCAGCCTGGCCAGAAACAGAACCTTTCATTTCTTGCACTTATCAGAAGAAGACAGCAGGTAACACTGGAAATGGAAGCATCAGGATATCCACAGCATTTCTGAAGAAAAGTTTTGCAAGGCACCTCTCTTCTAGGGAGACTTACTCCCTGCAAGAGGGTCTCTATTGTCCTCCAGGGACATCTGAAGGGTCACTGAGAGATCACTGCAGGCCTTCTGCACTCTCACAGTCTGCTCAAAGGTAATCCTTTACTATCCCTCTCCAGACTGTCTTTTTCTCATTTGTTTGTTTTTTGTAAGCCTCTAACAATAAAATGATCAAAAAAGATGGTTGTTTGGTTGATGCCTTCTTTGAAAACGTATATCAAGATCCAGATACCAGAGGGTGCCACAGGGCACACACTGGTGGAGCAGCCACTGATCTTATCTACATGGCACACAGGGCCTGGTGAATGGCTGATAGTGGGCCATTTCCTTCACTTTTCAGGGCCAGCACTCCCTGTTTTTTCAGTGGATATAGAGGACTGATCATGTGAAAAAATGAATCCATTTGTTTTGGTTAAACTCATGATTTAGGTAGAGTTGTTTACTATTTCCTCTTTGACTTTTGACATAAATTACAAGTTGTGTATCATCACAATAGCCTTTGTGCCTCCATTGGAGGGTAAGAATATTCCAAGAATGAAGGAAAGATATGTTAGGGGGAGTACCGCTACCTCTAGCACAAGGAGAGAAATTTTTGTTTACACTTGGGTTCAGAAGAGGACAATATTTTTCCAGGATTTAATTATAAAAGTCTCAGCCACCACATTCACTCTGCAGACCTGGTGGACTAGATGATTGGAATAACAATCATGATCACTAATGCTGTCACTGCAAGTGTCATCAATATTAGAATGGACGAATTCAGAGCTAGAGTCACTCTTCTTGTTACCCAATGCCCCATCCTAATGCATGGTGATATTTCAATATTTCTGCAAGATTTTCACTCAGTCATATCAACAAAAGAAAAACAACTTGGACCGTGTTAAATAGCATTTCCATGTTTTCGCTCTTCTTCAAACAATAAAAACATTTCTTTAAACATTACTGCAAGATAAGCATATGAAGTCCCTGAGTTTGCTCTCTCAACAGCATGTCCAGATAGGGTGAAACAAAAACTTCTGTTTACAAAGAGATTCCAGCAGTGTTTTACAGATTTGGCCAGAATGAGATGAAGACAACTCTTACCTGAAAGAGAGCATGGCATGTCCCCAGGACTTTCCCTAATATTGAGGGCTGGACCCCCACTACACTTTCTCTGTTACCAATGTGCTACCTGGCCTTTCCCTTACCCACACTTCTGCTGGAGATCAGACTCCTAGAGGGTCTGTCATGACTTGAACGGTGGGACACAAGCCTATGGTTGAGAAGTCCTAGGAATGTAAACCACTGGAGGCTGGGAACTTATGCCATCATCATACACTTGAGCTGTGCTTCTTTTCCCTAGGCTCAATTAAGAGTTCTGTGTGAGAAAGGACAGAGGAATGGCGGCCTATGCGTACCACTCAATACAGTCTTCCTCCTCTTGTGTGCAAAGTGATGCCCAAGTCTGATTTGCAATACTGTGGATATCATAGCATCACATATATCTCCTGGACATTAGTGACTTAGCTTCAGCTGAAATATAAATAAATATGGTGATTCTGATCCAGATGAATCAGAAATGTGAAAGGTATTTGCAATCATAGTTCATAAAGGTAAAATTTGACTTAAGCTATAGCTCTGCTTTCAGAATCTGGGCTTGCAAAAATCACAACCATGATTTGTAGCAATACCAACAAAACTTACAATAAGGGGTTTTGTATTTTACACACCCACTCATCCACTGATAAACAAGCATTACAGAGAGGTCAAGGAAGAGTATGCGCTAGGCAAGAAGATTCATGTGTTGCACTGTGAGGAGAATACAGAATAAAAAGTCAAGACAGATACTAAGATGAATCGAGAAGTTTTGACACTTGGCAAACCAATGACAGTAAGGAGGATAGGTATTGTCTGCCATAATGCTACCTATCCATACTTTTTAGGGAGAACAGCAAATAGTATAATAATTTCAGTAACAGTAAGATTTCACATTTTTAGGCTATATTGGCTTATTATAAATCAGAACTGGATATATCAGCATATCAGTTCTCAGTTTTTCCTGTCTGGTAGTACAAAAACTCAGGTTATCAGATAGATTGCATCTGCAAGTTTGTGGGCTATCTCAGAGCCTGACTATTGTGATGTGATTTTTCCTTAATTTTCTTAACGTTTGGTAAGCTCTGGAGTGATGAGGCACTTGGATGCAGCGATCTTCATATGACCCTTTCAGTTAAACTATTCTGTAAAAAAAGGTCTCACTACACCTTTCTATGTAAAACCCATGCCACTGCAAGCAAGACAAATCCAAGGACAGTGCTGTTTTCCTGCATCCTGATTTTCTTTAGGATTGCGCATTGTGAGGTACTGCAAGGAAACCATACCTAGCGCAGAAGATAATCCAAAGCTCAGGATATGAAGACATCAGACAACAGCCAAGAAGGCAACATGCACAAGCCCAATTTGCGCAACTGTGGCTAAAGAAAATCTTTCTTTTTTTTTTTTTTTTCCTTTAGATACTGTTAAAATTTGGGGGCTAAATCACTAAATCAGTTTTTATTTAGTTATAGTTAAAATGTAATACAGTTAAATTTTTTCCTCTTGGGTTTTTAAATAGCAGGCAGTAGAGTAATGTAATCACCACTGGAAGAGCCAATCAAGCTGTTTGCCGGGATCATCTGCAGGGAAAAGCAGCAATGTTCACAGAGTAACAGTCTAGTCCGACCCACAGCCCTGCAAGCCAGCAATGCAGCCATCCCCAGCCCAGTGTTACAAAGGCATTTACAATCACAATATACAGGTTCTTGTTCATGGCCAGTGAAAATGCACAGCTAACAGAGGTGACTGTCTTGAAAAATAGTGATTTGTAGACAAGAATCTGTCTTATTAAAGTGTTATTATACTCTTTGTATCAGTTGTAGTTTCCCAGGAAATAAATAGGAGGCATTACTCTTGGTGCTACCTGTGTGTATGTGTCCCAAGATAATTCCTATTCACTTAATAGTGGCCCAGGCAAGCCAAAAGTTTGGATAACTGTGAAGTGTGCTCTGCCTGAAATAGCATTCACACCAACACAGAGGAAATTCCAGCTTCTGCAAAGCCCTAAAAAATGCACAGTGACTCCTTTCAACTCTTATTCTCTCTAAACTATTAATGGTGCAACTCATTTTCAGATAAGCTCATTCACCTTATTACAACAGTCAAGCAAACTTGTGTTAGCAGTTGCCAAAGCCTGTCTCAGAAGCGGAAATGCTATGAAGGCTAAAGCAAAGTGGCATACACTGGTAAAGGTTTCCAAAGCTGAAGACATTTGCATCAGATTAGAGCATGACCATCTGCTCTAGATTGCACTATTGACTGTACTGCTCCCAAACAGGCATGCATAGAAGTTGCTCTGACCTTGGATCATTGAATGGGTTGCTCTGAATGGAACTAATGGTATTTTCATATGTCAGCTTGTAGTCTCTGCAGCAAACAAAGAATGACACAACCCCACGAAAGAAATGCACCATGCTGTGTAAAGCATTTCCCCCAAGGATACCAGAAGGGAGTTGGAAAAACAGCAGAGGGATGACACAGCCTGAATTGTCATATCTTGTGCTGTTGAGTGCGAACAGGAAGGCACTTGAAACATGCGGGGAGAGTGGAAGAGAGACGAAAGGCAAGCAGAGAATCTCTCTTCAACAGTGCTCCTGAAAAATGATAATTATGGCCATGTTATTTCTTTAAATAAATGTCTTAGGAAAACATAACATCCTCTCAGCTGAATAGGTGCATATGTTCCATTCCCAGAGATGTCTGGAGAGTCACAAGGAAGTGTGACCAGAGCACTTGCTCCGAGACATCAAGACAGCACAGGTGTCTTGTGAGGAACCTGTCCCATTCCACAGGGAGGGAGGGTGAGGTAGCCCACGGAGGCACTGTCATCCCAACAGGTCAAGAGCCACACACCTGCCAAAAAGCACAGCCTGTATCTAGGGAGCAGTCCCAGTGCCATGGGACTCTCAGTCGCACAGAGAGGGCTTAAGTAAGGGGAAAATTTGTAATAGAGTAGTGGATGCCAGCTTTAATCTGTGGTCATCATATGCTCCCAGCTTTTCTAATTGAAGATCTTTCTCAAGTCTTATTTGCTACTTCATAAGACCATGATGGAAAATGCAGTTACTGCTAAGAACATTTATGGTGATATGCTAGCACTCAGAGATGTTACTTGAATCAAGAAAATGGAATGCGTGAACCTTCTCATATTCTCAAAAGCTAACCCTTTGGCCATGCTGAGCAGGAGCGAGTTTAGTAACAGCATGTCACTATTATTGTCAGAGCTGCTAAAGCACTGTGACTGCAGCACAAAGATTCTGTCTCAGATGATGCTGGTGTTAGAAAAAGAGCAGAGAAGGAGAGCTAATTCTGACTAACAGTGTGCTCAGAGGAGCTGGGGCACGTGCAAGCCCTTGTGTGTCCCCAGATGTGGAGAGCAGTAAATTAGCTGCCCGTGCCACTCAGAAGCTAATTATTTCCTACTGCTCACAGAATTAGCAGATGAAGGGTAGAGATTGGGAGATGGCTCCTAAGGGCACTGCCTCTCAGTGGAGAAGGCTCCGCAGCATTACAGCCTCCTCTCTGCCAGGAGCTATTGCTAGTCCAAGGGTTTGTGCAGTAATTAACCATCAATCCAACCTGCATCCAGGTGCAACTCCCCTGACACCAATGCAGCCCATGGACACTCTGACCTCACAGGCCATGTCAGGGAGAGGGCAGAGGGAAATGAAGGGGGAAAAAACAGTGATAACCAAATATCCATCTGCTGGCTTTTGGGCATACCCACTGCAGTGGGTAATAACAAGGAGAAGCAGTGCAGTCCAGCGTCATGCCTCCATCAGCTTCAGACCTGGAAAAAGAGTAAGAGCCATCCCCTGCCTCTCCTGGGGACAGCAGAGCACTGTCCCCTTTGATGTGGTGCTGTGTCTTAGAGAACAAGATCCAGAGCCAAGTAATTACAGTAAGCAGGGCAGGGACTAAAGATAACTGGGGAAAAGGGTCAGAGCTAAATCAGAAGATAACTACACTCAGTGACCAGAATATATTTACAGAATATATGGTAGTATCTTGTATCATTTGAATAATACTGATAGCATCATTATAGACTAAATCATAATGCATATGCATCAAGGGACAGAGTTAAAGTTACTGCAAATTCACCTGCTTAATACTTCATTGCAGGTTAAAATGATAAATTATCCATTTCTCAGCAGCAATCAGTTCTTCTGCCGACCTTGAAATTGTTATACAGAGGAAGAATTTGCTCTTAGGGAGAATGTAGATGGTACTGAGTTATATCATAATACAACAGTTTCTGACTCTTACTGAAAAATACATCAGGATGAAAACAATTTTTTTTTCTGTGGAGATTTCTCTTAGTAAGAGCAAAGTCCAGCCTGGGTCTTGGTAACCTGGTCTCCTGGATTTCATTTTGCTTCACTGCATGTCAAACACATGGCATTTCTCAATCAATGAAAAATGAAAGTAGAGAAATTCCAGATTTCCAAAGAGACAGCACAGCTTTCAAGGCAATGCTCAATTCTATCTGAAAAAGGAGTGATTTAAAACACAGCATTTTCCTTTGATGCTTACCAGCTTAGACGTCACATTAATCAAAGCTTTGTGAATGGCTGATTTGCAACCATATGTACTTTTACTTAAAAGGAGAGAAATCAAGGACATTTAACAGCTCCTTGTTTGGTCTCTTTAAACTTCAAAAGGGATAAACTATTTATAGAGTGCCACTGAGTGCAGTGTCTGGCCTAAATCTATGCTTATTTGAATAGTTTCCTTTGGAAAATAAACGCGCCTATGTATTGTCTTATGCGCAGGTACAGCTTATGCCAATGTTGATGTGCACAAAGACCTCAAAGAGTCAGTGACCAGAGCGGCTTCCTTTGCAGCCATGAGTTCCTTCCACATTTTCATTCACCCTGCCATGACTGTAAGAGAAGTATCAAGAAAGCTCAAGTAACCTGAAGCAAGGAAATTGCATCTGCCTGTCTCATGGGTGAGAGAAATCTCTTAACACATGTGGGACACAACTTGCCAAGCAACTTTTGTGGTCAGCCTGAGCTCAGGTGCTGCTGTACTTGTAGATTGCAGGCAAGGAAAGACATCTGAACAGCATACCCATTTTATAGAAAGGAATGTCCAGGCTAACAAAATGCCAATCAAGGCTCCTCCTGAGCTTCTTTAACATAGGTAGCTATAAGAATGATGCTAATGTCTTTATAAACAACAACAACAAAAAAGCGTTAAAATGCATTTGCTAGTAAGCTGTAGTTTCCCACCAACTCAGATGAATGTCCTGTATCTAATGAGGAAACTGGAATTGAAATGTTTTGGCAAATGGCAGCTTAAGAGAGCAAGGTCTCAAAATGGTTCAGCAGAAAGCTACAACAGTTTCTGACAGGTGTTGCTCTGAGAAGGAGCAGTGGTTCACCCAGTTATGCTAACTTACAGCAATTCATATTCTGTAACCAACCAGTGTGGTTTTTGCAGTGTTTTCTTTCACTGACAATGTCCATTGTGTCCCAATCTAGACTATTCTCTCTGTCCTTCCAGATAATGGCCATCTGCTGTTCTCTTCCATCTTCAAGAAAACTATTTTGCATTGCTGTTGGCTCTTTTCTAGCTCTTTCCCAGCTGCTGGAGCTGAATTAAAAATCAGAATAAAAATGCCAAGCCTTATAAAATGTGCAATCTTTCTTTCTATTAAATATATATATATATATTCTTGCAGTGGAAAAGTAATATTTTAAATTGAAGAGACAAAAAAATATTCATTCTACAAGTGTATGTCTAGTAACCTGATACTCTGAATGGAAACACTTATGAAATAGAGCATCATTACTTTCATGAGGAAAAGAAGAGTCTGTTTTATGAGGATTATTTGAGAAAGAAAGGGAAAAATGAGGTGAAATCAACTAGAACAGTTTATCTGTTTAAAATGAAATAACTTCAATGTCAGTGTATTTTTCAGCAACCAGAACAGAACTATTAATTTAAAAAAAAAAAAAAAGAGAGAGAAAGAAAAGTCAAATGTGAGAAAACCAAATGAGTTTAAAATGTCTTGAAAAGTCATTTTTGAAGGAGACTGAAAAAACAGAGGTACTAAAGAGGCTTCACACAGTGCTGCTAGAAGTGAATAAAGAAAACAGATTCCTGCTACAAAAGGAATGACTATATTGTTTCTTTTAATGAGGCCTTCTGAAACTCCACTGATAATTGAGAAAGCTGTTAAACACAACTGGTAGCTGCCTGAATGGTATCACCTTTGGGGAAGGACCCCTACGTTTATTGCTGTCTTTGAAAGAGAGAGAGCAATAAAAATTAGCTATTCTGTGTGACCATCATAGAATCAAAATGCAGCACTCAGATGTATAGACCCGGGAAGACAGCAAAGAACTTGAAAATATAATCAAATATATCAGATGTATATACATATACTGGGGCTACAATAAATCACCAGAGTCACTCAGTGATCAGTAAATGAATGCAATCTTTGGAAATGGCTAAAACCAGCTTCAGGCATAATAAACAGAGTGAGGAACATGCATTCAGTTTATAAAAGTCAACATAGGTGATAAAATCAGATATGAGCTGGAAAAAGTTAACTGTATATATTCTAAAGTATGACAGTTAAATCCATTATAAATAAGCTAACAATTATGATTTTGCTAGATTCTAAGATTGTAGTTTTAGACTTGCAGGACTTTTTTTTTGCTCTGTATATAAGGGCACTTTTCATTTGGCCCCCAGAAAAGCACAAGCTGGCACAACAGTTTGGTAGATGATTCAGCAATTTGTATGGAAAATTTTGATGGAAAATGTATGCAAATTACCCTGATGGGCTTTATGGTTAGCAGTATGAATCCATGGGAAACTTCAGTTTCTGGGAGAGATCCATGTGTCTCTAGAAATAGTCTCATCAAACACATACATTTTGGGATTCCACTGTAAGCAGCAAGGCTCAGAGCATTTTCTGTAAGCTTACCTTAGATGGACAGCAGACATTCTGGTCATCTCAGAGGCATGCTAGAAAATACTGGTAGGTCCTCCAGCAATTTCTTAGGAAGTATACCTTAGTCTTAGAGCCAAATATAACAAATAGGAGACTACATGGACTGTGAAGGTCTTCAGGTTTGTATCTATCTCTCACAAACATGAAAGGATATGCAAAAGGTATGGAGTCATGGGACATGTTATGAACACTAGGAATCGTGTGAGGTTTTCTAGGACCACACACCTGTCTGTTGACATACAGCAGACTGTTTAAAGACTTGACAGGTCCCATTTTTGCATCTGCCATTTTCCCAATAGCCTCTTCTTCCTACATCCAGGATAATCAATATTACCAGTGTCCTCAGAGACAACCGTTTGCCTTATCTTATTCAGAGTCACTTCTAAAGGACCACTTAGATCACTGCTGAAGCTAGTCAGAATTTCACCCACACAGTTTGAGACAAAATGCTGGTATTTGCTGGTTCTTTCAAGAAGAAGCAGCAAGACACTGGAGACTTCTGTAGTCTGCTCCTAGGAGCACCTAAAGGTAGCAGCTGTTATTCTTTCTGCATGAAGGGCTCTGGAGAATCAAGCTCTTCCGACCTATACAGACAGCTGAAGCTACCTTTTAAATAACTAATCTATGTGCACTCTAAATATGCTCTATGAGTAATCTGATAATACTACAAAGTCTTATTCCACTTCAACTGTACAGGTGTCAGGGGACTTGGAATGGGTATCATGATCCAAGACTTCAGAAGGTAACCACTAGCAACACATATGCAAAGCAAGGTTATATAATATGTCCCCACACAATCCTCCCTCAGCCCAAACCTCTTCACAAAAACAGAAGATTCATGGGGAGGGGAAAGGACAATAGAGACCATCTCAGGAGTGACAGAGTTTGTCTGGGATCTTGCTTAGTGCTGGTTTGTAGAAATGGAACTGAGTATTCAATTCGTAGAGAAAACTCAGCAACAACACTTTCCCTGAGATATCTGGGTAAGAGCCACCTCTGAGCCCAAGTCCTTGGTGCTATACTATACTATCACTAGTCTACATTATCATGAGTCATGGCTTCCAGAAGGATCCGAACTCAGACAGAGAGAGCGGTAATCTGCTCTGTGTGCAGATCCCAAGTCATCTTATGACCCTGCAATCCTGCAATGTTTTCACCCTGAATGATATTTAAATGCTCTGTTTAAGGATAGCTCCAGTTAATTTGCTTTTTCCTTCTTTATTTTTTCCTTTACTAGTTCATCAGTGAGGTAAGGTATTAGTTATGCCTAAGATCAATAAAAAATGAAAAGCAGATATGTATAGTATATTCACAAGGCTACTGAATCCATAGCAAAAAGAGAAGAGAGCAGACCTGTATTTGTAGGCCATGCATTAATTTTCATTTCCAGAAATAATCACTAAGATCAGTATTAAATAATATATCATTATTGGAAATCCCCCCCCCAAGCTTTTTTTTGAGTTTTAAATCACTTGAAATGTATTCTCCCATCATTTATCCTGAGATTCTAGTAACCACTTCTCTTTCTGCAGATGACTTCCATAAGGTCTGGTCAATGCACCTGATATGTCATTCAGAAAGGTGCTAGGAGACAGAAAAAGGAGCAGAAGTCAAGAAACAGATTTAGTGCAAATTCACAATGTATGCAATATAGTGACTCCTTCTGCAGGCTGTGGGATGGATACGACTGCATTAAAGCACAACCCTGCTTTTCTTCCTCACTAGTGTGTAGCCAGTGTCTGACCACATTGTGTGGGAAGCACCCTTATTAAAAACAGGTCTGCAGGGACAGCATGGTTGCCCCAGGCTGGGCTGCAGCACTGAGGCAATGAGGCAGTGAATACAGCTGCTATGGCTTCATGCTGTGGCTGTAAAGCTGCTGGGTGCTGCATGTGCATCATCTGATTTATTCGCCACCCATTAAGCTGGCTTAACTGAATTTCTTGAAAATACAGCCAGAGTCAGCATGGAATAAGGATTCTGGATTAGTATTAAAAGGCCATAGCTATTTTTCTCATGTTTGTGAAGTCAGTAGGGAATCTGTGTGAATGATGCAGCTGTTGGCAGCACAGGCTCTGTGGTTTGCTATCAGCCAAGCATGCACAATGAGCTGGGTGCCAATGCATTCTCTTGCCCAGATGTGGTGATCTCCTGAGGTTCCTTCCAGCCCACATGATTGACAGTTGGTCTGGATGATCTTAGTGATCTTTTCCAACTGTAGTGGCTCTAAGATTCTGTGATTCAGTGTGACTAAAGGTAATACCTGCCTTCTTGTCTGCATGGAGGCATTTGCAGCTTTCATTTTTCAGTTCTGTTGCTTCTGCTTTTTGCATTCTGAGCAGAAACTCTGGATGCAGTGTTCTTATCTCTCAAATCTCACTGCAGAATCAATGAAGATGCAGGGCTCTGCTGCTCCTCCTTGTTTGCCTTCCTCCTGCAAAGG
This sequence comes from Meleagris gallopavo, assembly GCF_905368555.1. Classification (NCBI taxonomy): domain Eukaryota; kingdom Metazoa; phylum Chordata; class Aves; order Galliformes; family Phasianidae; genus Meleagris; species Meleagris gallopavo. Next base: position 55,460,918 of record NC_139435.1, on the reverse strand, counting down.
GAATAGTTCCACTCCCTGGATGATTCCTCTACTCACATCATACTGCCTTTTCCTATCATTGGAGATGGTAACTGTTGCACCGTTGCTCTCCATTGTGATTCTGAGTAGTGCCTTCATAGAATCATAGCATGTTTTGAGTTGGAAGGGGCCTTTAAGATCAAATAACAACCCCGCTGCTACAGGCAGGGACACCTCCCTCTAGACAAGGTTGCTCAAAGTCCTATCCAGTCCTGAATGCTTCCATGGAGGCAACATCCACAACCTCTCTGGGCAACCTGTTCCAGCGTCTCACCACCCTCACAATACAGAATTTCTTCCTAATATCTAATCTAAGAATTATTGATATGGGCATCTCTGTTTCCTCATTTCTGGTTGCATGTGCTACGACAGCTCACTGCTCTCCAGCCCACTTGCTCATCTACCACTGGTACACATCCAACAAAACACCCTGCCCCTGCTCTGTAGGAGAAGCAGCAGAAGGTTCACCCCACTACCTGTAAACTCTGCTCCAAATTGCTGCTGCCCCATGGGGCTAGGGTGGGGGCCTCATGCACAGCTTCCCCCTGCATGGAGTTCTACAGCAGTAACAGCACAGGCACTTTGCTTCTTCCTAGTTGGCAGGAAAACGGTAAGAGGGAGGTGGGGAAGGAAGGGGGCATAATCCTTAGCAGAAAGCAGGATATGAGTTTTCAGCCCCTGACTGAAGAACCATTAGCAAAACCTTAGTACAGTAAGAGACCCAAATTTTATCAGAATATTACTATCATGCTAACAATATTCATATGATGCATCGTGTGTTCCAACATTTAGTCTAAAAGGAAGATGGAAGGAGAGAGTGCATGAGGCAGAAAACTACCTCAAAGACAAGGTGATGCATTTCAGCCTGACTTGGGCAGTCCTCTACAGCTACTGCCTGGCAGCAAAGAACAAGAGAGAGGGGAACAGTAATTTCACCTAGGTGATGAAGTAAAATAGAAGAAAATTCTAAGTCTGGTCTTTGTGAGGTTTTTCTCCCCATGCTGTGGGTGAGGAAGCATTTGAAGCCTATCAAAAATAACAGTACAGCAGTTAGAAGACAAAATGCTGGACATTTTAAAAATATTTAGGAAACACTGTAACCCTAGAATGAGCATGGCATTTGAGCAGGACCAATTTTGTCCTCATCATGTTGGAACAAATGGGATTGACAAGTGTACAGCCAAACTGAGATGAGATGAGCAGTAGCAAGAGTCTGAGATTACTGAAAATGATATGCTTAGAGACAAAATTGTGTTCCATGTGACTGACAAAAGGCTGGGAGAGAGATTATTAGAGAAAAGGATTTCTGTGCTTGCAAAAAAGCAATAGACATATGCCAGGTCTTGGAAGCCACACAATGCTAAAAGCAATAAGGTCTGGGCAAGGTATAGAGAAGTCTGTACAAACTGTCAGACAAAGCAGCATAGAAAGTAGCAGATCTAGAGCTCCGCCACAGGAGAGCATGGACAAGACATGAAAATCAGCAACAGACAAGAGAATCTTTCGCGCTCCTGAAAGTGTCCCTGCATGGACACCACCACTATGCCAAAAATCTCAGGGACCCAACATCTCTGTCAAGGCCACAAGTGCCAAAAGTGGAGGTGAGATGTATTAGGCATACTTTTCAAAACTAGAAGCTTTTTCTGGTGCTGGGGTTGACAGTGATATTTGCTTTTTTAAAAAGAACCAACAAGATAACCAATGAGGATCTTTTGCCAGTTCATCCTGAAATGAGGAAACAGAGACACCCGTACCACTAATTCTTGCAGAAAGTCATTGCCCAAAATCATACATGCACAATAATAATAATAAAATGGACTGTACCGTGTACCAAACTGCAATCACAGGAAAAGGAAAAGGCATCAAAATGAGACCAGAGGGAACTAAACTTGTTGTATCTGTAATGGGCCAGAATAACTGAAGCATTCATGTAGGAGCATTACTGTTTTATGAATCCTGCATGATGTGCAAATATCCGTATGTAACTCCTCTAGAAGCTGGTAGACCTGGGACACAGGGTACACAGCTGCTGGGATACCAGGTGCAAAGATTGCTCTTCCAGTCCTTTGACAATGACTCCTACTTACACTTCTTTTATTCTCACATAGATGGAATTAGCCCTCCTTGGGAGCTAATGTGTGATGGCTGTGACAGCTGGTGGTGACAAATCCCCCTCAGGAGCCATAAGACCACTCTTCACAATGCTGCACAGGCACAGAAGACCAAATTTGGAAAGAGAGAATGAAAACCTCCAAGTGACATCAAACCCCTGAAAATATGGGTGGCACAATGCCTGGGATCCACCTAAGGAAATGCAGTTTCTCTTGGGATAAGCAATGCTGAGCCACACTCTGGAGTCCAGCTTTTCTTGTCTGGTTAAAATCAATATCCTTTGACTTAGCAGGTTTCTATGAGCAGTTAGGATGTTACAGGAGAGATACAGGAGCCTGTCAGTTGTTGACTACAAACTTCTGCTTTCGCAGAGGCAGAGACAGGGCTCTTGCTGCAGCGGGACAGTGCAAGTATATGGCCTGTGGCTTCTGTCATCCTTCAGGCAAGAGTCATGGCCTGCACTGCCCTGCTCCTCCTAGCTGATAGGTGCACTGGAACAAGCCAACCCAAGCCTTGTCTTGTGCCCAACTCAGGTTCCTAGGTGATGCAGGAAGGGGTAGCTCTTGAACCCATTCTCCAAGCCCTACCAGATGTCCTGCCATCCCCTTCAGTGTGCCCACTTTAGAGCCTAGACTCTCTGTTAATTCTTATCCTTTTGCACTGTAGCAAAATTAGCAGCCTGAAATGGAAAACAGCTGTGGAAACACAGGCTCTGATAGCAAAGCACCAAGCGTATATCTGCAAACAGACAGGTACATAAGTCTGAGAATTAAGTGTATTTTCAAAGCTACATCATCTCAAATGAATGGATTATGCTTTCAGGGTTAAAGCATAATCGCAAAACCTTCCGTAGGCGAGCAGTGGGTACTTACTTTCACATGTATGCTCTCTGAACAGAATTTTCATTTTAGGGAGAATTTTTCCATTCTTATTACTAATTGTTCCTAATTTACATCTGACACTTGCTCCCCAGATTTGTTGGAATTGTCTGCCGCATCTGTACCATGCACAAAAGTGGTACAGAAAACTACAGTCTGAACTGTGTCCGATGGGTGTTATTTAGATGCATTTAAGATTTCGTACGTCAGGCTCAGCAATACAATTTAGCCTGGAGAGTGCTATGTTTAGCAAATCTACTGCACGTTGTTATTAAGGAGAAAAATTAAATCTAAAATAGAAGCCTCAACACCCTACTTTTATATATAGCTACCACAATATTTTCAAAAGAGCTGTTCACAATAAAACTGGTACCAGGCAATGAGGAATTATTTGTGGTACGCAAGATCAAATGATAGCCATCTAGTTTAACCCCCATCACAACACTAGAGAAGCTTTCCCAGACAGCATCCCCACTCTCAGCCTGCAGCACACAGCATCTCTTGGAAGCTGGAAGCTCCAGCTGAGAAACAAGTCATCCTTCTGCCACAAAAGCATGTGAAGATGGAGAATCCCTGTGAGCTGCTGGTCTACTTCCCCAGGCAGGAAGGCAGACATCAGAGAACAGGCTGCCTCTGAGAGGCCTTAGCTCTGCCTTCAGGGAACCCCTTGGCCCCATTCTCTCTACAGGGACCTTTCTCAGCCTAGTGGGACCACCCTGGATGTCTCAGTGAGAGGAACTTCCATGGTGATGGCTGTGCTGGCAGCCAGCTAGGGCCAGATCTTGCTCTAGGTCTGGATAGTCTCACAGGTCCTTCAGGGGATCAGCAAATCCTGGGTGAAATGAATGTGTAAGTCATGTCTGAGATGGGTACCCACAGCCTGGCTCATTTGAGATCAGCAGGTTTCTTCAGAAAGCCAGGGTGGACAGGCAGAATTCTGTTCCTGTAAGTACGCGGCGTAAGTGTGAAAATAAAGTTCATTTGCTTTTGTAGTTGATCAGTCCTTGAGATGCCTTTCACAAAAAAAATAATGATCTTCACTTCCTACCAGTCCTTTATTGGCAGTTGACCTGTCATGAAATTAATTATCTTCCCTTGTTTTATGTCACAGTCCCTCGTGGTAGTCACAAGCAAATTATGTGATTTCATCAGCATTGGAAATACGCCTTTCCTGCACATGTATTCAGCGAAGAGGTAAAAGTGATAATATAGTCTCTCTAATATGATCTTGGCTTCCTATAAACTTACGTCTTTATTTTCTGCATTGTTTCAGAAGAACAAACCTTTTTTATTGATACATCTATTGATACATATTTAGCAAGCGTTGATCAATATCTGGCATCTTGAAAAAATCCATTCTCAAAAGCTTTTAGCCTCTGAGCTTGTCTTTTGTTTGCCAGTTTGTATAATCAATATATATTTTTGCTAGGAAACGAAAGGTATTGACTTGCTCGCAAGTGTATGAAGTAATTCAAGTAATTACTATTAAATATAATTTAGTAATTGTAGTAGGAGCCTTTCTGCTGCAAGGCAACCAATGTCAAAGTTTGGCAAAATGAGTTAGAAAAGGAAAAGAAATCAAAGATAAAGAGTTTGTGTAATATTGTATAACTCATTTTATTTCTGTCAGAATACTAGCATATGTCTCACACAATAAGGATAATTCTCAAAAGTCAGAAATCAAAACAGCAGAGCCTGATTCCCCAGAATTGATGCTAAGCACAGAAAAAAAGCAGAGAAAATTAGAACCATGAAAAGTGTAGATATATTTCAGAGAAGCTGCTACATCAAAAATTTAAGAATAAAAATGTTCCTTTGAGGGCTGTACCCCGCATCTACACTGAGAAGAACTTAAGACTATATATAACAGCATCTCCTGGGAAGTTTCACAATAACTGTAAATTCTCTTCTGTAAACCTAATGGGTTGACTGCCATGAATTTGCTGCAAACTCTAGAGACACTGAGCTGCTTTGCAATGTATCTAGAACATCCCTCATACAAACACAAGACCAAAGGACCAGCCCTGCACCAGGTTTGCTCATGCCTGGAAGATGCTGTGGAATCAGCAGCTGAGGATGCTGCTCATGTCTTAGCACACGTTTGCTATCCTGCATACTGACCTGCCATGAGGGTGGATGGTGCTGAATGATGCCCCCCTGACATACTGCCTGCAGCCCTGAAGTCAGCTCTGTATCTACCAGTGCGACCTGCAAAGAAAGCCTGGTCTAACACAGGCTGAAGTGAAGGCCTGGGATGACAAACACACTCCACTCAGCTCACTATGTTTTGCCTATCTCCCTCTCTGAGACAAACAGAAATCCACCATCCCATGAGCAGGAGATTAAATTAAAGACTGTCATGTACTGCTCTTTCACCTGATGATGCCTGTGTTTGCCCATTCCAAACAAGCTCCTTTCCAATTAGTAAAGGCCTCACCAAGCAGAAGCTTGCTGAGCTTGGGCCCTGGCTTCCTCCGGGCTCCTGTGCTCGTCCCATGGCACTGCCCTTATATTGCCCTGACACCATGTTGCTCTCTGCCAAGGGAGCAAAAGCACTCTGCAGTGCTGTCAGCAATGTGGTCATGGATTTGCAATAACCTACTCAGCCTTTTTTGTAATTATTTGCCTGACAAGTAGAGCCGAAGGATTCTCTTTGTTAAGGGAAGGGGAAAGGGGAAAGGAAGACAGAAAGAATGAAAGAGAGAAAGAAAGAAAAAAAGAAAGGAATACACCCCAGCACAACAGGGTGATATTCTAATGATATGAAATGGATGTGTCAAAAATAGAATACACCCACTGAAAATGAATATCTTTTAAAGAAACAAATGTTCTCAGCAGAAGATGAAAGGCTGGATGGAGTAACACATGGGAAGGCAAATAAATGAGTTCCAGGGAAGGAGTTTCAGGGAAGACTCCAGTACAAAGAGCATTTTCAGTACCCTCTACTGCAGTCACACTACTCTTCAGCACAGAGCACATGAACTATGAACACTTGGATTTGCTCCAAGCCTTGCACTGATCTTGGGAAACCAAGTCACTCTAGTCAGGTGAAAGCACCTGGTCATACAGACTTACTATCATGGCACTTCTGTACATACCTTCCACACCCAGATACCCAAAATACCTCACAAAATTAGACAAATGACTGAGATTCAACTAGCAAAATTTAGATCTGTGCATCAGAAAGCACAGAAATTAAGATAATTTCTGATATAGACACCAACATGTTGGAAGACCATAGATCACATCAGTAGAACTGCGTATGGAAAGGAGCCAAAAAAGTTTTAGGACTCACCACAGACAAAATTACATATAAGCCCCCAGAGCAGTGTGATATTAAATCAGTAATTGAGTCTCCAGTTATGTGAAAGAGTGAGGTCATCTTAGCTCTCAGTACAGGTCTGATGAGTTCAATATCAGAATCCTCTAAATTGTTCACATGCCTATACTTTCTAAGGGATGTTAAAAATATATTAGTCTATACTTTTAAAAGGGGGCTAAAAATAAATTGAAGACACTGTCATGAGACAAGAAACTGAAGTTTGGAGGCAGCCTTACTGCGTAAGAGATTCAATGAGCATGAGCTGTTTAGCACAACAAATAAAATAAAAGCTAAAAGATAGATTGTCTTGATTACAGAATATAAGCAGATTGACACAGAAAATCACAAGTTTTTAAAGGTATTTTTAATAAGGATAGGAAAGACATACATAGACTCACTTGCTGAGAGTTAATGTCAGACAAACTAGAAACAGAGATCAATTTGTAATAGCAAGTATGATTAACCATTAGGACAAGACATTCCTGAAAGCAGTAGATTCCTGTACTTTCTGCCTTCTAATTCAGAAAATGTATTTTTCTTGAGGGGGGGGAGGGAGAGGGGTGGAATGCTTGTTCCACAAGGTTATGATTCTAATACAGCAGTAACAGATGAAAGCATATCATCTCTACTTGCAGCAGATTGAGCTGGATGTTTCATCTGGCCTTCGTCTCTGGAATGAATTGTAAAATACCTGATCTGATTGTGATAGTAAATGGAGTTTTGAAGGCAAGGATCAGACTTGCAAGATAAGTTTTATCTCAAAATGATGTTAAAGGCCACTAACAACAATCCTGCACATTAAAAACACGTCAAATTCAAAATAAATCTTTTATTATTATTAATATTCCTGAAGAAATAAAATTGGATCATGTTGAATATCTTGCTGCAAGACAATGTTAGGTGGAGTGGATATTGTTTCTCAGGCCTTCAATCTCCAGTAATCATCTGTGCCAGGAACATTATTCTTAGCATTTTTCTGAAGAGCAGAGTAATTGCAACTGAAAATCTGTGTCTTCTAGATAGAATCAACAAATGTCAGTGTACAGAACCTTCTGAAAAGAGGCACAGGAAGTCTTTTCTATTTATAGCTATGTAGAGGACTAATGTTTTTACCAGCTACCCATTAGACATAAAACAATTTGTATAAAGATTGGTAAGAAATTATGTCAAACCTTTTTTTTTTTTTTTTTTTTTTGGCATCTAAACAAACACTGTCTCTGACTGCCTCTGAAAACATTGTACACTACATTTTATTCCCAAAATTATCCAGCTTGAAGTTCACAGTAGCCAACTGATTATTTCTTAAATTCAAACTGTTTTTCTGTCAAGAAAACAAGCTGAGCAGTTATACCAGGTACAGAGAGAGGTTTTTAATTGCAGCAAACACTAATCATATAAGCAGGTGATTTGCTTAGCCTTCAAAAAGCACCTACAGTGGCAATACTGAACAGCTTACCTCCTAGCTGTTCTAGGTTCTAAGGAAAACATATGGCTGGGGGAAATCCCTGAAGTACTTAGATTGGCTGGCCTTACCACAGCACACATATGTTAAGTATGCACAAAAGGCAATTACATCTGCCCTCACAGCATACCAAGAGTGATCTCAAACTGCACTCATAGGGCAGGATCTGACTGCACGGAAATCACCACTTGTTCCTTGCAACATTAATTATTAGCCACATTACACCACTGATGTTTTCTTGTTTGCAATGTGTGGTGTCTTGGGTTTGGTGTGCCCACAAGGTGAGCCTTCAAATTTACTTGTAGCGTTCCGGATTTAGCAACCGCATCCATGCAAGAGTTATGGTATCTTCTCTGCCACTCTGAGACTTGCTGTAACTGACCACCTGAGCACAAAATTGGGAGGAAACTTGTTCATGAGCACTGCCACTTGGTTAGTCTGACTGGGCAACAGCAACTTCATTTCTGGTAATCCAGTGCTCATGTTTCTGTGGAAATAGGAACCAGCAGATAGCACTCTCCTAGCACTGGTTTGCTCCAGTCTCCATGGAAACAGTTGTTGCATGGGTGAAAAAAAGGGTAATGACTGCACAGAAATGGCTTACTGGAAGCTTCTCTCTGCCTTAATTTTACTTTTGTGGTCCATATCACCATGAAAAAAAAGAAAGGAAAAAAAAAAGAAGTCACGTATGATAATGTCTTTCTGTTATGAAGATCAGGGTCAGAAATCATGGACTTTAGCTCCCAAGCTCAGGCAGTTCAGCACAGAATCCTGAGGGAAATCTGAGACACTAAGGGTGGTTTTGCACTGTGTGAAAGAAGGTGGGTTAAAAATGCACCCAGGCTTCACAGACAGGCTTGTTGTCTCTCAACACAACCCATCCCAGAGTCCAGACTGCAAGACCATGACAAGCAGCTTCCACTGCCAGACTGACAGCTACCTGCATGCCTGTTGAAACAGCCCTGTTGCAGCAGGTGCTGTGGCAGATGGAGATATCTCCCACACTGCAACATCAAGGCACACATATCACTTTCTCATTCTCTGCAGCTAGCAAGGTTTCTCCCCAGAGCAAACCACCTTTTTTGCCCTGTTTTGATTTTTCATCTCTTAGAGAAATGCAGCAGTCCTACAATATTTCTCCCACTCAACGAGTCCCACACATCTGTCTCACTTTCTGTGACATGACCACTAGTGCAACACCATTTCTGCAAGACAATTGAGATCCATACCATGAAAATCAGCTGAAGATTTTCCCACATGACTGCAGCTTTTCATTTATTTCTGCCTTTTCCTCTGAGCATCTTCAGTGTGACCTTCATTTGCCATTGCCCATCCTCTTTTCTTTGCTCGCTGTCACTAGCACTTCTGCCCATGTATATTTTTGCAAGTTAAGCCACACAGACACCTTTCTTTTCTCAACTACCATTGAGGATTTCTGGTTATTGTTTCTCCTCAGCTTGCCTTCTGCAGATATCCTCACCTCCCACTTCCTTCTGGCAAAAAAAGATCAGAGATATCCTATTAAGCAGTGCACAGTGCAGAGCATTACTCCATGCTTTACCTCACTGAACAAATGGATGCATGCAACCATGTCCTTTGAGATGTCAATGCCCATCCAGTTACCATCTTGGTGGGAACATTACCACTGAATTATCTTTTATTCAAAACATCCTTGTGTAAAAAGGTTTGGGAATGGTGCTGTTGACTACATACAGGAAAAGACAGTGAGGACAAGATGCAGTGAAACAGAGAAGACTGGCAGTCTGGTGAGATGTCTGTAGCCTGGCAGACACGAGATCTTGTGCCCATGTAGGCATAGCAGTACACAGAGCCTGATTAAACCCTGAAAAGTTGAGTATGCTTTATGTCCTTAATTCTTCACCATGACCTGTGAAGGTCTTCCCAGGGAACATGCTGTCTAAAGCACCCCTCTACACCAGCTTTCCTCTTGCTTTCCAGGCAGCAGATTAGGAATAGTTCTGACATGATTGGTGCAGCTGCAGGTAGGACATTGGTATTAGGCCTGCCACTAGCCTTGATGTCTGTTTCAGACAAATAGTCTTCTGAAATGTTCCTCTGCCAACTCTTGCCACACAGTCATTTGGTGAGACATCCCCTTGTGCTGGTGCACACCCTTGCCACTTCAGTGCAGACTTTTTGTGATCAAATTGACTACCTGAGAGTACTTGGGTATCTTCTTCTTATTCCCACAACAATCACGTGAAAAAGGCTTCTTCTGTGCATGCAATCAAGATAAATAATAATCACCTGGCTATAAGTAAATGGCAGGAAATAACTGAGCCATTTACACGGAGAGCTCAAAATGCAAAGCACAAACTAGCAAAATGAAAGGTCCTCGCATTCATACTACTTTCTAATTGTTCTGTGACTGCAAGAAAATCAGATCTAGCTCTTTTTAAATTGAATTTAGGGGCTCGAGGTGGGAAGCTATCATTCAGTGGTTGTGAAACTCTGGTAATTGTCCATGTTATTTTTATTATCATTATACTAGCTACAGCCTTAATTCTAAATAGCGTCACATACTCTTACCTCTTCCTTACCCAAGACTTTAGCACTGTATGCACAAGGTGGCTTCTCCACAAGAGAAATCACAATCTAATTAGAAATACTGGGACAAAAATGAGACAATACTGGTGCTAAACATTTGCTAAGGGATAAAATATAAGCAAGTGCAATAATCAAATCAATGTCAGAAGTATAATCTTTCAGGGGAAATCTGTATTTTTTTCTCTTGTTAAAAACCTGTGCTTGTACTTCTAGAAAGGAAAGCCAGGGAACAGGGGGTCAAAAATAGCTTTAACTAAACAATTGTAATTAAATGCTGAAATATAGATTTTCTTTCCTTTTGGCAGACCACATGGCACACCTGTCTCACTCTGTATGTCATAAAAGCAAACCAGAAAAATTCCAAGTCCAATAGATGAATAGACACAAATCCAGGAAGTGCCAACAGCCCCATAAAAACGATGACCCTTGAAATACATCACAGGCCTTTCAGGCGGTTCAACTGAATCTGTCTGTCACTATCTCTATTGCTTCAGGCAAAACAACTGTCCCTTCTTTTCTAGGAGACACACATGGTTACAAAGAACCCATCCAAGAAAATATTTATTTTGCCACTCAGTATTATTATTGTTAAAACATCCAGTCCAGCTTCAGCAAAAGGAATCCTGCAATATCCAAATCAACCTTAATGTAAAATCAAAATCAAATTAGGTCAAGACATAATAAATGCTTTTACTGAACAGCTTGGAAAGGTGAAATGAGAGTGTTAACAAGAACAACAAAAAGGTGAGTACTCAGGCTCAAAGGCACCATGAGCAATTGCCCAGGCAAAGAATTTTGTTTCTATAACACAAATGTATCAGAAATATCAAGAACTTCAAAAATCCCATTAAGTAGCCTCCAGGTTAGCTGTTATATCTGCTACTGTGAAAGAGTTAAAGTCTATTGGGAAGAGAGATCTGCAGGGAGGTAATCTCTAGAGGGTAGTAACTCTACATGTTGATGAAATTTCCATTTAATGTAAATTCCTTGTACAAATGACAAGTGAACTGTGACAGTAGCAAGGTTTAAACATCATATGGAAATTTATCTCCAAATCACATGTCACTTCAGAGGTTTGGCAAGTCAATCCACTCTCAAAAGAAAAATCTACGAAAACACAATCTGCATAACACTGGCAATGTCAGAGTTTCTCCTTCATCCTGATTGAGCAGACAATGGAAGTTGCTCTAGTGGAAGATTCATATGACCCATGATCTTTCCTGCGTGCGAGTCTATGTTCAAATCTCATCTTTCTGATTCAGCTGTCTATCTCAGAAGATCTTGAATGTTGTGAGGAGTAGGATGAGCCACAGGAGTACCTGATGAGTGCTGATGAGTGCTGCTTCATTTGCTTTCATGGAGCCTGCAGGGTGATTTTACTGAGGTCCACTCAACAAGAAGAAGAATCATGCCTGTTTCATCCTTCCCTTTTGTCACAACCTTGCTATTGCCAACTCCACAGACCCATACTCACCAAGTAAAAAGACGCTGTGAAATCATTCTTTTCACTGTAGAATTGAAAGTGGAAAGAAGAGAAGACAAATCATAGTCCTCGGGCCCTCAGTCTACCTTCTGAACTGTCTATGCCTCTGCCAATGTGTGTAATAATTCTTCTAGCTGCAGAATCAGCTGCAAATGCTCATGCAAGTAGCTGCAACTCTACATGATTTGTCGGACGTGGAATTTTCTTCCCTTCCAACTACCTTACTGTGCAGGAGGAGAAAGAAACCTTCTTCTGTTGTTGCCATTTCCTCTCCATTCACACCACAGCTTCAAATTTCCCTCCAACTGAAAAAGAAGAAAATTAATAGCAGTCGCCAGTACAAGAAATATCTGTCCTTATATATTATCTAATCATTTTTTCTGCCAAGACTTCTGTGAGCTGTGCAACTCTTTGCATGTAAGATTAGACCAATGTTTTTACAACAGGTGCCACTTTTCTACCTGTTGGAAGCACATTAATCTGAACAGAGGGCAAGAGTTATAATTATAGTCCGTGGGTAATTTTAATCTTTTATTTCTATGCTTTCAAAGTACAAAATTTCTGTTTATCTGAACATTAAAATGATTGCTTCAAATCTGTGAATTACGATTTTCCAAACAGAACAAAGGACTTTATATTGCTCCTTGCCATTCCCCTCCCACTGCTGTGAGAGCCACCAGGCATCCTGCCTTGCCTGAGTTCCCACCACAGCTCCTGAGGAAGGCATGCTCTATTGCTGTGTCCCCAGAAGTGCTTCCCAGCAAAACTATGCTCCTTTCTGGAAATCTGGGCAACTGGAGAAGTTTTCACATCACTCTTCAGATCACAGTTAGCTTATGAGGATGTGAATACCACCTCTCAATCCCCCCTCTCTGAGCAGGATCCTCTGAGAGCAGCTGGTCCAGGGCTTGCCTTACTACACTCTGTCCTACTTCCAAATCCAACCTTTTTTCTCCTGGGCCTCCAAAACATGCCCCTTCCCTGCAGCATTACTTGCACTCCCTCACTTTTCTACTATCTCCACAGCACCTTATGCTCCACAGGCTTGCAGCTGTTGCCTTTTTGCCTGTGGGTATCTATTCCACACAGCTGAAAATAGATGCTCCCCTTCAGGGTAAGAGAGAAGAAGAGCAGCCGTGTGGCTAGGCTCCTTCTAGCACAGAGCTATGGAAAATGCCAGATTCTGAATGAGGAAATATTGGTAAGGTAGCAGCCTTTCATTCTATTCTTCCAGAGGAACCTTAGAAAACACATTCAAATCACAGAGGATGATATGAAACTATTCAGATTACAGGGAACGTAGCAGGACTGAGTTTTTGCAGCACAGTGAAGAACTACATGGAAAAACCTGAGGCCGAAAACAATGGGCACATCTTATTTGATGCTTCACATTTGCCAACCCATTCTGCTCCTTGGCTAGATTGGTTATCCTCAAATAGATTAATGTACTAACACATCTGCAGAACATGCCTGGACCAGAGAAGAAGTTGATGTCTCCACACTGCACAGCGTAGGCAAAACCCAACTGCTTTCAGCAGAGTCTAAAAGTAGAGAAAAAATTCCCAAAATAAAGTTTATAGAAGAAAATCTTAGCTTGATAAAGATTTTCATGAAGCAGCATACACTTCCTACTTATGCAGTGATCTGTTAATTAGAGGCAAGATGGAGTGTGTAAAAGATGTAATATGTAATCTTTGTTAAACTGACACCAAATATCCTTCATGTAATCACTGCATTCCTGCAGGTTCTTCACAAACATATGTACTTTAGTTGACTGCACACGAGTGTGAAGAGACTATTGGTTCACATCTACTTTTAGCCCCAAGCCATGAAAAGGAAAAAGACTCATTAAGGGCATCACTGAGTCAGGAAGAGTGACATGCTTCGTGTAACTTAGAAACACAGCAGAAACAAAACCTCAGCAGGGACCCATGAGTGAAAAGGATGGATGGTGGTATGGTCAACCCAAGTCAGCATGACAGGCAGTAATTCTAAGGTCCCCAATGCACTGAGTACAAGCTGGTTACCTCTGAGATGCTTTTTCTTGACAAAATTCTTGTTTACAAGAACAGCTTATGTCATTAGCATGAACAGCAGTTAGCACAGTTCATACTTGACATCCTGCCTGGCTTCATTATTGCCATTTACCACCCAGACACCCAACTGTAAGGCACTTCAACCCCCATCTCTAGAGAAAACAGTAGGAAAAGGCCTAATCAGTCTTCTTTCCCTATGGCATGTTGGGAAGGTTGTTGCCCTCCTGGAAAGCAACAGCTGAAGTGTTTTTTAGCATCCCTCGCACTGTAGGAGATTCAGCTCCATTACTTGGTTGGATTGAATCCTTCTCCAACATCAAGGCTCCTGTACCTGACTTTTCTTGTACTGTATCATTACTTATTACCTGGCACTTGTTTCTAAACTACATTTGAGTGCTCCTCAGATTACAGACTGCTCTGTTTCACCACCCTCTTTTGTAAAATGTTGTGCTGTTTTCCTATGGGCAGCATCTCATTCAAGTGTTGTTTCCAATACATACACAAATTGTTTGGAAAATGAGTTCTGATTTGGATATTACTGCAGGAAAGCACAGGAGAGCTCACTTCTTTCTCTAATTTCTTCCAAGTTGAGATGCAGAGGAGATTTTGCTGAAGGATAAATTTCAGAGAAAGCTTTTCCACGCCTGATTGAACCATGCTTCTCACCCGCCACACTCCTTTTTTCGTTTATGGCTGGCATATTTTTGAAAAGGCAGGACTGAATGTACCGATATTACCAAGCCATTCAAAACACTACAGAATTTTTGCACCTTTATTTCTGTCTCAGGGTTATGACTGTGAGATATTTTTCAGGGTTTTATTCCTTATAAAACACTGCTGTCTCTCACTGGATTCTGTCACTTTAAATTACTCAGGAAGACTACAAAATGTGTCTTTTCTTTCCTCAAAGAAGTCGCTAAAAATCACTTAGTTCAGGTTTAAAATAAGCTCTCTCTTGCTCACCCTCCCTCCCACAGCCAGCAGAAGAAAAGAAAATCCAAACATCTTTTTAAAACATCTCTCTGAATCCCAGGGCCTTACTCTTGCAAATGGTCAGCAATATCCTCATGATTCAGCTGGCACCAGGGACCCAGTGAGCCCCACCTGAGCTGCCTCTGCATGCGTTAGTTCTCAGCCAGTCAGAGAAGACATCCTGGAGAGCTTCTGGTGCTCAGCAAGCATTTACGAGTGGGACATATGGCTCAGGATAGGCTGCCTTCCAGAAAAAGGGTAGTGAGTTGGTCTTTTGTTCTGCTCTCCAGATAAACCAATCATGCGCTCCACATAAAATATCTAATTTAAGCTTCTCCCTTGCTGTTGGTGGAGTGATCAGGACCTACCTTGTGTAGATCCACTTGACCCTAAGTCTGACTGCAGCTGTACCCTCCTGCCTCTTGCCGCAGGCATGCAGCCATGCAATAGGTAGCTGCTACATGGTGGTACTTCCACACTATCACACAACTGGATAGTTCTGCCCTGGTCACCTCTTCTGCTTTCTACAATTGCACAATTTACAATTCTCAAAAAGTCATGGCCTAGCCTGGAATATTCACTTACTTTTAAGCATCTTTTAAGATGTTACTGCCATGCCTTCCTTATCCTATTCCTTTCACTTGCCCTTGAATTACCACTGTCTGCTTTCACTGCTAGCACGTGCAGCTATCATTGTATTTCCCAGTGAGTTCACATTCCAATTACATTGGGCTTAACATGTCCCACAGTCTCTGCATCCAGAAACCTTTGAGTCTCGAAGTTCATTGCTGAAATTTGTCTCTCCAAATGCAAACGTAATCTGGGATTTCTTATTTAGATAACGTCCTGAACAGGTCATCAGTTTTTATATCAGGATAGTAGACAACAACTAATACATTTCAAAAGTTATTAACAGAAGAATTGTGCAGCCATCACCTTACATGTATACCTGGATCTCAAAGTGAAAACGAAATTTGTACTGCACTGCAACAACAGACCATCTCAAGCATCATCCAAAAATTGTTAGTGGAACACTCTGTCCTTATTTCCTCACTACTCTTTTCTTATTTGTTTGTTTGTTTTTTCCAATATGCCTCTAGTCCCCCATAGAATTTTATTACCTGTAACTTGTAACTTTGAAGATAGAAATGGAGTTACGTAGGAGAAATGTGCAGAAAGAAGGAAGCAGAAGCACAACACCTAAATAAGCCGTGCCTTGAAAGGAAGATATGTGTAACTGAAATATGATGAGCAGGGATTTGATGCCATGAATGGCATAGACTGCAGATGGTGGGGTGGGGAGATGATTAACAGTTGGGTGGATTTGGGTAGGTGGATCCTAGAGTAGCTGACAATAGAGGTGAACAAGGAATTTAGTAGGAGAGGCTGAGAAGAAAAACTGAATTTTGAAATATGATAGAGGAAGAATTAAAAATACTTAGGAAAAAAGCATATCTTACTTAAAGGAATAAGGACAAGTAACGACTCAAAACTCCTGCTTTTCTACTGATAGGATCTCTGCACTCACACTTTGCTGTCTATAGATCTCACCAAACTGGTCAAGCTGTGTCTCAGAATATTTCCTGACTGCAGAAGGAATTGGATTGGTTTTTGTGTAAGTATGGTCTCAGCCAGGCTGAAATTTACTCTTTTCTTTTATTCGCTCTTTTGCTTGATTCATAAAGGAATGTCTTCTTCCCATCTGCTTTTTACCCATAATATGACTTCTTTTATTCTTTCGTTATTTTGTTAGCTTAAAATGAACTGGGTAAACAGATTTTAAATGGAAACAATAATTGCAGCAAGGAATTTTTGTTTACATAAAAGATGCCATGACATAGGCCTTAGGAAAAGGTCATATGACCATCCCTCTATTTCAAGAACCATCCAGGACAGCCTAGGGAAGGTTGTGGTGTTAAGTAATCTCACATAAGACAGCACCATGGCAGAAACAGCAACATCTAAATAGCCACTAACAGATACTCCTCCACTTTGTTCCTACAGAACAACCAGTGTTCTAGTGTCTATCACCTTCTAAGGAGACCCATGTAATGACTGTTTTAATTACTGTGTTTAATAAGGGCAAAAATGTGAAACGGTTTTCAGCACCTAACCTATATTAATCTCCCTACAGATTAAATCAACTGCTTTTTGTCCTGTTCTGTTTGGATACAAAACACAATTGATGATCATCCTCTCCAAAACAAACTTTACATACTTTGGAACATTTACCAAGTCCTGATCAAACACTCTGTTTTCTCTATTAAATCTAAGTCCTTCAATCTTTCTTTCAGAGCTCATGTTTTCTTTTATCACCCTCATCTTACTCACTCCAGTTTCTCTGTATCTTCTTAAATACAGCCTTACCAGTATTAAGTAAAGATGGAGAACTCTCTCCTGTCCTTAGACTTTTCTCCTGTTCATAAATTCAAGAATAAAATTTGACATTTTCAGAACAACATTTTGTAGTGAACTCAGTCTGAGGACGTGATATCTCATAATCTTTTTCTGCAGCACTTTTGTGTGATTTATATTCTTCCACTGTATTTTTACATTTGATTTCTCTTACATTAATGAATTTCATCTTTCTGATTCAAACCACTTTTCCAGTTCATTAAGAACAACTTGACATACACGTGAAAGCAAAAGGAAAAAAAAAACACCCACAAATCTGGGTAGACTTTCATCATCAAAACAAATCTGTTTTTTCCTAACAAAACATGTCCCTGAATGACAAGTTTCTTATCTAAGTTAAAGAAGAAAAACCAAGAAACAATGGAGATAACATTGTTTGTTTTGTTTTGTTCAAAGAAAGAAAAAAAAAAAAAAACATTTCCAGTTTCCTTTCTTGTCATATTTTATCTCAAGTAATTGAAGAATCACAGAATAGCTGATTTTGGAAGGGATCACTGAAGGTCACCTGCTCCAGCCAGATTAGGCTGTCCAGGCACATGTCCTGGTTCCTTCTGGCTGTCCCCAAGGAGGAGACTGCACCTCCTTTCTGAGCAAACTGTGGCAGTGCTCTGGGACCCACACAGTAAAGAAGTGCTTCCCGGTGATCAGAGAGAACATCTTGTATTCCCGTTTGTGCTCACTCCCTCTTGTAATGTTACTGGGAACCACTGAAAAACACCTGGCTGTCCTCTTTGCACCCTCCTTCAATGTGTACTTGTACACACTGTTGATCTCATTCCCCTCGAGCCTCCTCTTCTCCAGGCTGAACTGTCCCAGCTCTCTCAGTCTCTCTTCATAAGAGAGGTTCTCTAGTCCCTTATTCATGCTTGTGGTACCCCTTTGTATCCTGTCTATCAGCTCCATGTTTTTCTTGTTCTAAAGAGCTTTGATCTGAACACAATACACACTGCTGATATTCAGAGGGTGGGGATTATCTCCCTTGACCTGCTGGCACCACCAAGCCTAATCAGCCCAGGATTTCATTAGCCTTCATTATGGCAAGAGTGCACAAAGTTGGCTCACATTAAAGTGCTCATTCCAAAACTAAATAACATTTTAAAACACCCAGTCTGGAGAATAAAAACAAGCATGGAAAAATGTACAACTAGGTTCTCATTGTTTTCCCATCAGGAAAGCAACAACATTATAAACCAATTAAAACAGTTGCTTATAGTGGAATATGCTGTGCAGCCTTACTTCAACACCATGGTAATCTCTTCTCTCTCAGTAGCTTAAAACATTACGAAATACAGAGATTTCACAACAATATTGAGAGGTATCCCTAAGTTTACACCCTAGATTTACACGCATTAGCAAATAAGTAAATAAAGTGCAGCAAATAAAATACAACCAGTATCTACTGGGTTTAGAGATGCATGGAACATGTTTTCCTTTAGGTATTACTTGCACATATGAAAACCTAAGTCTAAATAAGTTTTTTTAAAATAAACTAATTGGCCTAAGACAAACCCAATGTGGAAAACTTTAGTCCAAGTGGATATTTAGCAGAGTTCATATGTATAAAAACAGATTTCTATTCTATTCTATTCTATTCTATTCTATTCTATTCTATTCTATTCTATTCTATTCTATTCTATTCTATTCTGTCCTGTCCTGTCCTGTCCTGTCCTATCCTATCCTATCCTATCCTATCCCATTCTAAATTGACAGTTAGTAACAACAACAATAATAATAATAACAATAATAATGTGTTACTGTTTCTATGGAAAGAGAATATATCTGTCCACTTAGGGAGGATAGAAAAGACCTTGAAATCACCAGAGAAGAAAGGGGAGATAAAG
This sequence comes from Meleagris gallopavo, assembly GCF_905368555.1. Lineage (NCBI taxonomy): Eukaryota > Metazoa > Chordata > Aves > Galliformes > Phasianidae > Meleagris > Meleagris gallopavo. The sequence continues at coordinate 55,441,811 of NC_139435.1, read as the reverse complement.
TTCATGGGAGCGTCACTTGGAAGTTTGCTTTTGTGATCCTGAGATGCAAATAAGAATGACACTCAGAGGCAATACTTTACCATGCAAAGGGGTTTCATTATCTGAACTACAAACATATTCACATGGTTGATTTATGCTAGTGGTGGAGAAGTAGAACCATGTCAGTACTGTCTCTAGGACCACTGTTACTCTATTGTTGGAATAATAAATCCTACTGTGACATTGCAGTGACATTACTGCATCCATGTAGCAGATGAGCTCTAGCATCATGGAGGGAGATAAGGAGAGGAAAAGTGGGGATAGCCACTGCCATTTGTTATCTGGGGAACTGAAGCCTGCTGGAAGTTTCCTCCATTCTTCTCCTGTGAGCTGGTGAAAGAATGAAATTGAACCAACAGCAGCAAAGTTCTGTGGGTCTCTGAGCACAAGGGAGAGTGCACTTCAAAGATCAGCAGCTTTCTCCTTTTAGGAAATATATGGTGGATCTTCATCTTGTACAAATCAGGCTACGTTACTGAGGAAAATGGCTTCATTCTCTGTTGGCTGAGAATCTAGCACAGTGTTACTTCTAGATCATTAATTTCATTGCATCATTTAATAATGGTTTTTTCTGCCCTATTGCAGTGTTGTGAAATGGTTGTCTTAGCAACAGAAATCACTCTTCACTAAACCTCCCTCTCCATAATATTAAAGTCATCAATTGACCACAAGTTGTATCAAATGATATTACAGTGGTATTACAGTGCAGTGTGTTGAAAGCTTTCTTTCAATCTCTTTTCCAAAATATAATATGTTGCTTCTGTTGAGAATTCCAGCATGAAGCTCATTCTCTTCTCATATATTCCTCCAATGATTCTCATCAGCCTGAAAGAACTTCAGCTGAATCAAAGTTTACGGCAACATTTAATAGCACAGCAAATAATGTTTAATAGCAAACCTTCATCTCACTTTACCAGGACACCAATATTTCCAATGGAGAGCAAGTAAATAGCTTCAATACAAATTAACTTGGACTGTATTTATATGTCCTGCAGACTTGTTTTCTCTGCACGTTTTAAACAAACATTTTATTGGCAGGAACATAAAAGGAGTGAGCCAGATCTATGTGAATATTGAAGAATTACACATTTCAGTGTGAATGGCTAGTGTTTGTTCTACATTTCTGATTCTGAGAATAAAGTAGGATAGAAGCATGCGCTGTTCCACTTGTGACCATTCTATGTTAACCAGAATGCAACTAATCCGTAGCATAAATACTTGAAATAAGCACTTTTTAACTCATAAAAGTGCCCAAAAATATAGCAAGTAATCACAAACAGCAAATCCTAATTAAGAAAATACATATCCGTGAAGGATCAAGTGGAAAAAAAAAATGTGATGCCAGAAATTACTTGCACAGCTTTCTTTCTTCACCCTTTCCTCTCTGAGAAGGCCTATAACATTTTTCTGTAGCAACATGACACATTCAGTAAATACCTGTAAAAACTGAAGATAATGAGAAACTCAAATAAATATCAATAGTTTAGAAGGTGGCTTGCATTACATCATTTCAGACAATATTTCTGTAATAACAATACAACTGCACATGCAAATACTGACAGGTCAGTAGTGTCTGCTCAGGAAATAAGAGAGAATCCATACTTTTATGAAGAAAGTGGTCAACTTGCTTCTTTTATGCTGACTGGAAGCTTGAAACAGCACTGTGGCAGTCCAGGGGCTGAGTTAACATCCTGTGTGTATTCAGTGGCTCTTTGCCACATAGAAGGTTCAATGGTACTTCTACAATGAATTTGGCTCAGAGTATGAACTGAATGAACATATATCTGTTACATAACACTAGGTAGACTTACTTTTAGGAAAAAAAAAAAAAACACTTCTACAAAATTTTCTTTAAAACAGAAAAAAGGTTTCAAGGGAGCACATATTAAGCACAGTTGCAAGCCCACTAAAAAGTGATGTCAAAATGCTATGTGTCTGTGGCTGTCCCAAGGCATACATAAGCTCTCAGGATTTGTTCTCTATCTTGGAAGGATGATCTACAATAAGTGATTTTGACCACTGTGGCCAGCTCCCTTTTTCCACCACAAACTTGCTGATGTTATACGAAGGTCTATTCTAACACCAGGTGTGCCATCACAGGACACATGAGCTGGTTAGAAGAGAAATACCATATGCCTGAGCCCTCAGGAGAAGCCATATACCTGCAGTACAGTGATATGAGCAAGCTAGAATTTGAGAAATGTTACACATCAAATTCTTGTAGAATCACAAAATAATTTATGTTGGAAGGAACTCCTGGATGTCTAACGCCATGGTAAAGCAAGGCCCTCTTCATTGCCTGATCAGACTGTGGGGTACCTTGTCCAGACAAGTTCTGTAAAGCTCAATGCATAGATTGGCTACATTGCTTCTGATTCTTGTCTCAGGGCCACAGAGCACTGAGGTGAAGAAGTTTTTTTCACAATTCAGCAGCATATGCCCATTGCATCCTGTCTCTTCAGTCTCACCTCTGAGAAAACCTGTCTCTTTCTCCTCTGTCACTCTCCAAGACAGAAATTAGACACCTGCTATGTGTTTTGTCTTTCAAGCTAAAGAAACTCAATTTTTCCTGATAGTCATCACGTTCCCCACCACTTCCTCCAACTTATCCCTAAATTTTGCTGGATTCAGTTTCTCAATATTTCCCTTGAACTAAAGAGCCCCAAATTATACACAAAAATCCAAATAAGATTTCAAGCCAACTGGGCAGAGCTGAGTAATTGCTTTCTTCCATTTGGTGACTACATTTTTCCTAATGTAGCCCAATATGTGATTATCCCTAATTGCTGAAAGGGCATCACATTGCTGATTCATGCTCAGCTTGCTGCTCACCACTTGCACCTTTTTACAAAGGTGCTTTCCATACAGTAAGGTTGTGGTTATATCACCCCATGGGCAGGAGTTTGCATTCCTATTTACTGAATTTCATGAGGTTTTTCCAGCTCATTTCTTCAGATTAGGAAGGTCTATCCGAATGGCAATTCTGCTCTCAAGTGTATGTATCAGATGTGATCTCATCTTCAATTTGTGGCCTCCCATAAAACACAAAAAGTGCACTTCATCCCACCATCCATATCACTGACAAAAATGTCTTCAGCTCCTCTATTCTATTCTATCCCCAGAGGAACACCATTCCATTAAGTCATTACCAATAGGCTCCAATACACGTGTCTTCCTCTCCTCTCTCTCCACCACAAGAGGTAGACAGAAGATGTAAAGACACCAGTAGTGTTGTCAGATCATTTCAGGTCAGTAGAAGGAGTCAGTAGATTTCAGTTACATGAAATATGACAAGCTGCTTGCATACAGACAACCAAGATCTGGCTTTGGCACTGCATTAGCTCACAAAGCAAACATCTCTCCTGAGGTTACACAGACTTATTGCAGTAAGATTCGTGCAATCCTGCACACCTATCTATGAATAAAATGTGGTTTCATATAAACCGTGTGTGGATAACTATGTTAATTTTCAGTGAGACAAGCATGATTTGTGTTTCTGTTGTATACTGAAAAATAAAGGTAAGGCCAACATGAAATAGCATTATCTGGTATTCTGTGGCCACTTTAAGAGTACTTTAGTGCATATATTTTCTCTGATGCAATGTTCATCAATCAGGGAACATGACTGTGATATCTCAACTAAAAAGGTGAAAATATATACTGCTAAAACAGTTGCTCTGAGTTTTCCAACACTTTCATATGGTTTAGCAGTTACTGATACTGGAACTGTGCAGTTGGCTTTCATGACTGCTTTGTTTAAAACAGTAACACTGGAAAAACAATTATACAGTTTTCATCTCACAAATTGCCTCATAATCTGGTTATGACAAAAAGATGCCTCGAGTGCTTGCTTTGGTGATGGATTTGCGAGAAATGCCCAGTAATATACACCTACTTAGTCCCTCAAAGATGGAAGAAACACTGCAGCATTTTTTCCTAAACTGCTACATACAGCAACAGAGTCTTGACAAAGAATTTCTCATTCATGCAACCCCTTAATCTAACTCAAGACACTGTAATGTCTGTAACCTTAAAACCAAGAAGAGTTCCAGATGCCATGGTAGCCCAAGTATATCTCACTGAAGGTAGGTTTGAGACACACATTGGTCAGGAAACACTGCTTTGACATGTGCTCATGCAAAAAGAGTCTGAGTGATTCAAGCAAAAGTCAGAAACCGCTCAGTGGATGACAGAAATGAGGGATTAGAAGTGGATCCTGCTGTGCTTTTGAAATAATTTTTTTAATCTTTTTTTTTTTAACCCAAAGTGCCCTGTCTATCAGAATGCAGACTAAGACAAAGCGAAGACAAAAAATCTGGAAGTTGTCTTACAGATTCTTTTTACATTACAGCTATTTATTCAAAAAGATAATTTTCATACAAACACTATTAAAAACTTTACCTGGCAATCAGTAAAAATCTGCTCCTCAGAGATGCTTTAATGACAAATTCCAGCATTCTTTCCAAAAGAAACAGCACAAACACTGAACTTGATCCAAGTCTGCATTATTTCTTCACTCCTTTTCAGAGTTACTGACTGTCGCTGTCCTAAGATAAAGGAAAAGTAACAAAGCATTTCTGACAAAAGTGTGAAAAGGACAGACATTTCTTCAGCTCTAACAGCATTTTAGCCAGTCTGCAAATGTAGCATGATAATACAAGATCATGTCTTCCAGGAAAAGATTTAAAAAAAAACCAAAAAAACAGAAAAAAAAGCAACATTTAAAAGCAAGCAGAAGCTCTTTGAAATAATCATTGCACCAGCTGTTATGAGGAGCGGAAGATGTGGCTTTATTATCCCAGAGCGAAGCATGGACACTTCACAATGAAGATGGAAACACAAAACATCTGTTACTGAAGACAGAACTCCTTGAAAATCACACTGCAGAGGTTAAAACTCCCATTGCAAGTTCAGTTCTATGTTTATCTTATCCAAATGAGCTGGAACATTAGTAACTCTTACGAAGCATGTTGCAAACACAAGCTTCTTAACACTCATGGCCTCCTCCTGCATGATGTATCCACTTTTGTGGTGTTCACAGAAGAGATAAATTAAGCATAGGAGGTGTTTGTTGTATCAAAACTCACAGAGTAAAAATGATGATGCTTTTCTCCAGGGATCACTGTACATTAGCAGCTAACATCAACGGGCTTGTACTGTCTGTTGCTAAACATGCAACTTCATGAAGCTTAGGGGCACTTTGGGGAGGTGAGGGACTCTAATGTGAAAACAGTTCAGGAGGAAGAGCACTGTTTTTACCTCTGGACCAATTCCAGGCAATAGAATTCACAGAAAAATTATCTTCTGGAAATTATGTAGTGAAACAGCGCAAATTTTCCATTCAGGATGAAGGTGAGGAGCAATCAGTGGCAACTTTTTCTCTTTAAACTGCTGCTTGTGCAAATTGAAAACTTCCCAGGAGAAGTGGAAGAAGAGGAATGAGATAGCCAGTGAGAGTCTTATGAAGACTATCTGAACACCCCAGCCACTTGTATATCTTCAGAGATTTCAGAAACTTTCAATACAAGGGGCAAGAGGTGTAGTCATTCCACTTTTGGGAGTATAACCACCACTGCAGCCTGAAGTCATTAACTGATGAGATTGCAGAGGCACCAGGCACATTTGCTCCCAGTCCTGAAGGAGATCACTAGCCTAAAATACGGTCCAGCTCTGAAGCCAGCTGATGCAACTGTGCTTCAATAAGGCTAGAGCTGGGATGTTTGACAAAAGATACAGCATGCTCATAGCTTGTTTTCCTAGCAAAACACTGTATTACACCCAAGAAGATCATTCCAAGTGCTTGTAAAGTAACACAAACCTGAAAAAACAGCAAGACTGGCAGAAAACAGGCACACAGGGACCTGTTGTTAGTAGTCCAGTCTGTACGGAAAAGAAAGGTTTTTGAGACACAACATCCTATATATATCAAAAACCACTGCCAGCATGCAAAAAAAAGTCATCAGACTTCTGTGGCTTTGCCCTGAGCTTTCCCACAGCTTTGCTGCACCACTGCTGTTCCCATGGGCATTTTTTCCCCAATAGTCTGGAAAATGCTGATGGTAGGATACAGACAGAGAAAAAAATGGGAAGAAAACTTTCCATCATACAGCCAATCTGCATGTCCTCCAAACCACTCAGCCATGCTGTAATTTACTCAATGACATGAATGACCTTTGATCTCTATTCATGCCAGCACCTGGAAAATGAGTCTCCAAAGGCTGCTGCTGTCCTGAGAGTCCATTTTTCCCTTAAGCTGCAGAAATCACTTCTCTCCCATTATTCTGCCTTACAAACTTTTGTGTGTAACCTAAGAGATGGGCAGAGACTCAGAAGAAAGAGACAAAATTTTTGCTTCCTAAACCTTACTGCTTTTGTGAAGCCCAGTGTTGTATGACTGACAGTGCCTGTCACCTCTGGCTCTGCCTTTGGGGCTGGAAGCTTCAGCCCTGGCTACCTCACTGCCATAGCCAAGCAGAGACATCACCCTCACCATAACAGGAAAAGTTCTGTTCCAAGCAGAAAAGGCAACAGCCAAATACCAGACAGACTATCTGGCTTCATCAAGAAATCAGTTACAGCTTCTTCAGCTGCACAGAGCAGATAGATTTGGGGAGTCTTGTTCACATCCACTTCTTCACTGATTTCCTTATTTTTCCTTATGCACAAGTCCTTGACTAAGAAAAAGGATGTGGTGAAGACAGTGTGCAGTGCGAAATTTTCACCTGCTTTTAGCATCCAGATCTGTAAGAGTTTTGCTTCATTGCAGCATAGCAGAAGGAAAGAGAAGGGAGGAAGGGGCTGTGAGACTGGGGGTAGGGTGGTCAGAAGGGGATTCTAGTGAACCAACTTGTTCAGCATTTAGAAACTAGGAGGTGTGTCTTTTGCAGTATGATTAAAATTATCATTTGTTAAAAAGTAACATATCTGAATATTCAGAAGAAAGCACTGAAACACTTATGTCTAATAATGGAGCCCTCTGCTGCAGTCATTCATGGTCAGTGTACAGATAATTAAAAATATTTCTAAACTTTAAATTAACGCCAGCCATGAACAATCACAATCCAGCTGCTGAAACTGTACATCAAAGCAAAGTGTACTCTGTTGGATCCATTCTGCCTTCTAAATCAACTTTTCAGAAATGCATGGTAAGAAATGTATGCCATACTCTCAGCAAGGGGAGGCTACAGCGATTAGCCACTGCCAAAGTGAGAGCATATACTTGCCTTCTTTTCCAACTGTGTGATCTCTGGGATCTCCTGCTCATAGGAAAGGATGTTCTCAAGTGTCCTACAGTCAAACTGGGAAAGCCAAAGCTAACTCACTTGCCTTGCTGACCTTTCCTGGGCCCTCACAAACAAACAGGGGAAAGCAAGAATGTGGGCACTTCTTCAATCTGCCATAGTAAAGGATCTATAATAAGAAGGCCAAATTTGCCACAAAGATTGTGGCTTTCAGTGGTCAGCACAGTTGAGTTTACTGTTTTGTGAAGCATGGAAAAGTTCTTGACCAACATAAATTGCAGCAAGACTTATATTTCAGAGTATCTTGGTATAAGTGAAAATGTTCCAACTCCTGAAAATGAATTAATTGTTGGATGTAAGGCACAGATGAGGAGGATGAGCAGCCGGAGGAGGAAAAAGAGAAGGCAGAGGAAGAGGAGCAGTAAGAGGAATTCCAGCCACTTCAGAATTCTGTGTAGTCCCATCACTGTAAAATAATGTTGTTAAATCATCAGACTTTGGTTTCCTTCTTTGGAATTACCCATACAGTTACCCATAACCTTTCTAGAACCACAGCACACATTCTTCTGCCAAACCTGATTTCAGCCTTCACTGATGACAAGGCTTTATGCTGGATGTTTATATCCTGTATGTATGTGACATTATCTAGATGTAAGACATGTAGTTCACCACACCAAGAGTGACAGGTGGACCTCCCCAAAAAAATATGCTAGAAGGAGCTAGTTGCATTTCATACCTTTCAGGACTTTCAAAATGTCATTATGCAGTCATTCAGCAAGAAGAGAAGAGCCATCATAAAGCTATTTAGTTAGAATGACAGCTGCCCCCTCAGAACTATTGTTCTCAAAATTCACTTTCACCTCTCAGATATTAATTTCAGTACTAAGGACAGCATCTCTGTATGTCCCCCATATGTAGCTGATGGCATTTCTTCCCTGCCTTGCAGGGAAGCAGACAAAAGCAGAGAATGCATAAGCAGAATTCTCCCAGTTCTTGATTCTCTGAGCAACTGGTAGGCAGCAAAGGACATGTTTCAGCCTAAATTCCTCAGTCTGAGTACTACTATGAAGCACAGCCACTGGGAGTTGAGAGAATGTGGCGCCACACTTAGGGCTGCAAATGCAGTGGCGGTTGTTGTAGAAAAACTCTGCTTCTTGGTAGAGGAATCCTATCTAACACTCTCCAGTTTTCCTATATCTTGCTAATAAACATGGAGGATGGTTGCCAGTGGTGAGAAATGCCTTCTGAGCTGCAGAACCATATGTGCAAACATAGTGGCTTGTGAATGATTATACCCAGGAGCTCCCACTACCTACTCCCAGTGCAGATGAGAACTCATAATATGTCTTCCTAGGGAAAAAGGCATACATCCTCTTCCCCACTCTCACCAATATGTGCAAAAAAAAAAAAAAAAAAAATCATCATATTAACAATTCCTTTTCCATGCAGCAGGAGAGCTTGGATTGTTTATCACTGTGCGTCACTCAACATCGTGCTTTTTGGCAAATACACTCTCTCCAATTTGTCTGTTTTGCAATGTACACAGCTCTCAGCCTCTTCTTCTTCACTTCTAAACAAAAAATACCTTTTGTAGTTAGAATAGCAGCATTTAACTGCTTACTTTTAATTATACAGAGGCTATATTCTTACTTAATGTAAAAATACAAGCCATTGTTCTCAAAATCCGTTTCAAGTCCCCAAATACTTTAATTATAATTTACAGTATTCATACTAGCAACAGCTATTACTTCTCAGAGGCAGTTTTGAATGCTGATCTTTTTACCTGTCCCTCTTACGAGCAAAGGAAAGTGCCTGCTGTTTTATTTCCCTTCCTTTTAATTATATATCATGAGAACATATGAAATTGTATGGAAATATTTACCAGCCTTTTCCTATAGAGGTTGCCTGGGTTCTAAGATACGCTCTCTGTTTGCTATCTACAAAGGAGGTTTTTATCAAACAAGCAACATCAAAGCTGCAATAGAATTCATAAGAAGAGGAAAAGTAACTTCAGAAATCCCTTCATACTACATTCTACACAAGGATAGGAGAAAGATAAAAGTCTGGATGCCTTGACTGGGAGCAATCAGGCAACCTGAGCCCAAATGCAGCAAATCGTCATTTATGTGCAAGTTTGACTTTATTGTCCATTCTGCTGAAAACTGGAAGTGAGGATGATTTTAACAAGAATGCTGGTGGCTTAGAGGCCATTCTGCTTTCTGTTACTTTTCTCTGCACCAGTGACTTAAACGAGACAGAGTGCAACCAAACAACTGTGTATGACTAGCATGGGGCAGTGCTCCTGTAGCACCGTGATCACCCACAGCCCTTCCAACCCTGCTAACACAGCAGAAGAGCAGTTCTCTCCCTCCTTCTCTGTCTCAGACTTTTGTGCTTCTTCCCCTCAAGAGGAGTCTAGTAACAGATCATAGCTTCAGTGTGTGGCATAAAGTGACACATGACAGCATCATTTATTCTGCACCCAGCAGAAAGTATTCAGGGCTCTGAAGTTACCAAAGTACGTAAGTAGAGTCAGGTAGGACTCTGTCTTGCTGATTTTACAGCAGACTGGAGGCAGTTCCTGTGTTCTCCACAGCTGCAGAGGAATTGGTGGGGAAGCAAAGTGCACACATAGCATCTTCCAGAGCTGCACATACTTGTGCTTGAAGGAGCAGTGGCTGAGAACAGGAATAGTCTCAGCAGAAAAGCTGTGACAGACGGGCTACAGGCAGCGCTTGATTTCTATAGGGTCATAACCGCATCCAGTTAAAAACAGAAAGTCTTCAAAGGCAGGTCTCCTGAGTCAGGCTGGCCCCGGCCTTCTAACCTTGCCATGCATTTCAGTAACCTATTAACAAGCCCATGCAGGTTCTTTCCACACCTGTGAAAGGCAGGTCTTGTGTTCTCCTTGGCCTGGGAGCATGGTGAGCAGTTCTGGATCTTTTAAACGAGACATACAGACACCAAAATTTGTTTAGGGAAGTTACAAAGAGCAGTCTGAGTTGCAGAGTGGGCGTGGGGTCAGGAGCCTTCATTAGACGGGGGCAGTTTCAGCCCTGCCAGAAAAGTCTCTGCTTTCATAGAACAAAACACTACAGTTCTGCTTTAATTGTGAAACAGACACTGTTTCAAATAGCAAGTTTTCTCCAAATAAACTAAGAGGTAATGTGTGCTCATTAATTTGCATGTGGATGTAGGTCCAAAAGCTCTGCTGCTTTACACAACAGGATCCAGCAAAAGCCAGAGTCAGGCAACAGCCCTTGCCCACAGGCAGTCTGCAGCACTATCACAAGTTCCTGTAGCATGACAGAAAGGTGCTGCTGCTCTGTGGGGCTCAGTTACAGCTTGCCCAGGGACAGATGGAGACTGCACCTATTATTTTTTCTTTTGGTAATTGCTCGTGGTTGACAGGACAAAAGCACAGTTACACTAAGACTTGAATTGTTGTGTCCCGGAAAACTGCAGATGGATGCTGGTGTCCATAGTTTGAGGGCAGCTCTCACCCCCGTTCGCTGCCACAGGCACAGGCAGGACCATATGGCAAGGTGAGATGGCTGCTCTCCCTTCTGGACAGCTACTCACCCATCTCTCCAGAAGCATTTTAGTGTAGTAGAAGACATGTTAAGGAGTCATTATCTCATTCTTTCATTTTCTCCCTGTTAGGAAATGGTGTGCTTTCAAAATTTTCTGATTGCAGACTTGCTAACCCTTAATTGCTCTTTTTTTCCTTCCCTGGACTTTCCAGCTTGTTTCAGGTTTTTCTGAAGGGAGACCTCATCAGTGCTGAGTACGAGACAATAATTGCCTTCTCTGCTGCACACAGAGATCTGATCTACTGTTAAGTGAGTTAAGTTAACTCCTTGCACATTAGGAATGGGAATCAATGCCTTATGTCTTGCCACCAGCTCACTGGTGAGTTCAGAGAGCTGGGATTAGAGGAGCAAAGAAGCAGATAATAAAAAGGGCAACTGTGGAGAGTGGCTGCAGTGCTTTGTGAAGTGATTAAAAGGGAGTGAGAGCATTAGAAATGAACTGAGGGCAGTGAGGCAGACCTGCACTGGGATGCAAAAAGAAAATCAGAATGCTGTTATCAAGAAAGGGGTCTGGTCTGGTGGTAGGGATAAAAGTTTTGCTTCTCTCAAGGTGAAAAAGTGGGACTTACAGGGCTTAAAGTGAGGGTGCACTTAAGTAGAGTGGCAAGAGGGGCTAATTGATTCAGTGCCAGTATTTTTTTGTTGATATGAGAGAAGAAAATTGCAGGAAAAATAGCCATAGAAGATTACAGATCCCAAGAGAATCAGAATCTGATGGCAGGCATGGAGTCTGGGACTAGGTGATAGCAAACTGGAAGATATGGCAAGGGGAGTTCAAGCAGTAGATGGATATGATGAAGAAAATTCTAGTGGCAACAGAGCAGGAAAGCACATATTCTCCACTGTGTCACAAGGTTAAGGCAAAAATTGTTAAAGACAAAGGAAAGAGAAGATACATATGTGGAGACAAGGAGCCTCAAAATGGTCAAGGATGACCAAATCCATATTCTTTGGTTTTAAATAATTCTTCAGTTATTGAGATCCCACACTTGTCTTCTGCAATATTTGAAGCCTGGAATTTGGGGTCTTTTGCTTAACGCTTTCCTGTGACACTGTGTTAGAGACGCCACACAGCTGTTGTCCTCAGCATTACTGTGGAAAGGTAAGCATTTTGGAAGGAGATACCTGGAATTCTGTTTTGGTCATGTTTCCTTTGACAATGCAATTCAATCACACAGATAACTAAACCAAAATGTCTACCTGCAGGAAGATGCATAAAACAAAGCAACAGGTTCAAAGTAAAAAAAGCTAGGGACAAAACAAATTGAAAGCCCATATCTTGCTTAACATAAAATCTATGCCAATCAAGGATTTAAAGAAAGGGGAAAGTCTTGTAAACATTCAGGGAAAGAAGGGCAGAGAAAGAGAACAAGATGAAGAAAGGATCAACCTGGGAACACAGGTTCTTCAGAGCGTGACAGAGTCTCAGGCACCAACAGCAAATAGAAATCTGTGAGATGGCAATGGCCAGATACTGAGCACATTTGGGTACCTAAACTCTCCTGCTATGTGCACTACATAGAAGATAGATATACTGAAGAGTCTGGGACTGAAGTGTTAAATCATGTGTACCCTGCTTGCACAAGAAGTAGGCTGCTATTATCAAGAAGCTCCAGTTGATGTCATTAACCTCAAAAAAAAGATACTAAAAAAAAAACAACAACAAAAAACCACCCCCCAAAAAAGCCCCCACAACCATTTCTCTACCTTTGGGAATGTAATTGTTGAGCAGCAAGGGTGAGGAGAGTTTAACTGAGTACTACCTGTGAATCTCTTGTGCTCGTAGTTTATGTGGGAGTCTCACAATCACGTCAGTTCCATTTTTAGGGTTTCTATATCTTCTGCATTTCATGCTGTTGCTCAATAATCGTCAGTGTGCAGCTTTGTCAGGAAATAATACTGTTTATTCTCTGAGAGACTTTGCATGTTCTTCTTCATATTTTATAAGCTTCAATTCTGAGTCACCGGTACCTAAGGGACAAAAGCAAAAGGAATAACAAGAGGAAAAAATAAAATAAAGAGAGCTACTTGGCATTATATTTAGTTAGCAGAGAATTACTCCTGACAATTTAAGGCTAGTTCTTTATTTTGTGAACCCATTAAAGAGTCTTTATTCAGAACTGGAGGAAAAAAATAGAAAAGGACATTTTCAAACATATACCTAATATCCCTTTTGTAACAGGAGGTAGTTGAATGCCAAATGGAAATACACTGTCCACTTGAGAAAGCAGAGCAGGTGTTGGAGAGGCAATGTAATGCCCAGAAAATATTCATGCATGCTTTACCAGACTTGTGCATAAACTAGCAGGCTTTAGACTAGTGCAGTGTGACTGATACTGTGGGAGTATGAGGACTGGGAAATTTCTTGTGATAATTCAGATAAGGCTTCCCTCAGTTCTGCTCTTATTGACAAATGTGAGCAAGTAAATTGCACATGAGGTAGAAGTGAAGTCCTCCTGGCAGATTAATACACCCAGACTATACGGTGAACCTCTGAGCCATGATCAAGTAATGTGTCAATGTGTGACTGAGTATAAATAACAGCCAAATATAAGAAAAAGTGTGGCTTTGCCCTTTTTGCCACCTTTTTCAGTGTCACCTCTGACTGGGACTTCTACTGTTCTTGCTTCCTATAAGCTTGACTCATCAATAATCTCCTCTTCAGTTACCACATTAAACACTAACCATTGTCTGATGCTGTATCAGGATCTCTTACATATCTCGTGCTGTTTAGTACTTTATACTTAAACATCAGACTGAGCCCCCCAGACCATTACCATATCTTCCAGAGAGGCATCCGATCTTTGCTCAAACATATCACAAAGACAGAGCTTTTTATTTCTCTGTTTTGTTTCCAGCTTAGTTAAAAACACACTTCTCTTCTAGCCTTGAATTCTGATCTGACTTCTAATTGTTAGCTCTCTGCTCCCAGTCTTTCTGTTCTACACCAAAATCACCCTTCTTATACATGTGCTGTAATTATGGTCACTTGTGGGATAGGAAAAAATCAGATCTTTTGAATGCTTTCCAGGCTTGCCTGCGCAGGGACTATCAAGCACAGTGATCTGAATTAATGCTTAAAGTGAAGTAGTTCAATTGTAAGTTCATTTTGGAAACCAGCAGTCAGAGTTAAAGGGACTTCAGTTAAGTTTTGATGATTTTTCTGGGGAAAAGTTTGATGCTATGAAGAAGTAAGGACATTTTCTGAATGAAGGCCTGTAAAAAGCAAGTTAGCAGAGCTCAGCCTTCCTAGAATTCCTACCTGCAGCTAATTCAAACAACATTTGAAAACACAGTCACAAAGGAAAGGTGCATTTTCTGCATTTCAAGGCAGATTTTGTTTGTCCTTCCCTACGTGTCTGTCTTCCACATTAGTATCTCCTTTCTGCTGTATTTTCTGTGGTCATGAACAAATGCTGTATTTCTGTATTGAATATTCAGTGTCACATTTCTGCTCTTATTCCTGTCTCAGTTGTGTATATTTCCATACAAAACATTAAATTTGCCTGCTGTGGCATCAACAGCATGCTTCTATTTCGACTGTTTTATCCACTTTGATCCCCCAACTATTTGCAGTTGCAATCCCATATAGTTCATGACAGGTCACTGTTATGTCCATACATACATGCATAGCTTGCAGTCAACAGTACCAACCCATTTGTTTCCAAGTGCTTTCCTGGATAACCCCAATTGCTCCCTTTGCACAGTAGTTTTTGCCCCTGCTTCAGCAGCCATAGTACCAGATGTTGTATCAAATAGGCTTTTCATTGAATTTTTAGTTCCATATTTTGAGAAAACTACAAGACAGATTCTACAGCAAGGTTGGTAGATCTTCATTTATGATAACTTTCCTAGTCTCAGCTAGCCAGTCCTTACTGACTATATATGGCATTTGTCAATAGTATGTTTCTGTATCAGAAATAGTGATACAAAATCAAAATCATTACGAAGAATCTTCTGTGTTTGCATCTACCTTCATCATTTCATCAGCCTTATAGTCTCAACTAATGAAATCAGTTCTATTTGACAAGTTCTATTTTGCATAAAGCTATGTTGACTGACATAATTATATTCCTGCCCCTTATTTCCTTATGAATGGAATTCTGTTGTTTCTTTTGTTTTGTTTTATTTTGCTCAGGACTGATGTTTGGTCATCTTTTTTTACTTAATAGTAGCCACATTCCAGTCTTTTTTATATTTCCTCAGTGCTAGTAGCATTTAAAAGAATTTTTTCAATACTATCAATAAAAGACTTTCTTATTCACTGAGAGAGGAGTTCCTTCTTTCTTTCTTTAAGGAACATGGGAGCAAATTACTTAGAATGCTGATTGAAAATCACAGTGGATTTATCTTTGGTTTCCAACAGAGTAGTAACCACCTCATGCTGTTACTTCCTAGCACAGAAGATAGAAATTACTGAATACCTTTATCTCTCCCATGTTATCAACTTTACCGCTCTTATGTAGGAACATACTGGCCTTATTTCCTTCAAACTGAGTCGGTCCGGAGACATATGAAATCTCACCCTGACCTTCAACAACTCACTTGCAGAGCTGTCTGTCTACACCTCCACTGCCTCCACCCCCATCCATTTGATATCTTTTATTTTATCTTCATCTGTAGCCCTCTATTGCTGATGTTTAGAAAGACTCTTACACAAACCATCCTGGATTCACAGCTTTCTGGGTCCACAAACACCTTTTATTTAGTTCACCTCACAATCATTAACTCTTCCCTCTCATACTGATCTCCAGTGCTGGACAGTTCTTGAATTTGCTTTGTTCTTTCCTTTCATACTCAGTAGCAAGAACAAGCTTCCCTCTCAGAGTTATTGCATGTGCTTTTCTTTCTTTTTCTCCCCTCACTCACAAAAAGCCAGTCTCCCTTGACATAGACAAGGCTGGCTCCAAAAGTAATACTTCCTATTTTAGTATTTCAGCACACATTGACAGAGGTGGATGTTTATGGTATGGCAGTAGACAGTGAACCTTCTCATAAGAATCCCATTACATCTTGTTACTGTATGACAGATTGTAGTAGAGGAGCAGTCTGATAGAATGGTGTCTGACATGAAAGCGCATAAGAAGCAAAGGTGTGTCATTGAATTCCTCCATGAAAAAAAAAAAAAAGAAAAGAAAAAAAAAAAGAAAAAAAGGAAAAAAGGCACCCACTGACATTGACTGACACTTGCTGAATGTTTATGGAGACTGACCAGTGGATGTGAGCACAGTAGGGTGATGGGTGGTGTATTTTAGTAGTGGCAACAGTGACATGAAAGAGTAAAGAGTGTCTCAATCAGCTCACGTACACAAGTCAGAGGACTGCAACCAGGCAAGTTTGTAGCGCTGAAAATCAGCTTCAATGCATTGAAAACAATGGTGGCAACATTGGAATACCACAGAGTTTGCACAAAGCGGATTCCACAAATGCTCACACAGGAACAGAAAGAACACCGTATGCCAGTTTGCCAAGACCTATTGAACCAAAACCAACATGAGGCTGAAGGTGATACTTTCCTGGATCACATCATTACCAGTGAAGAGATATGGTGTCAGCACTATGAGCTGGAGTCAAAATGGAGTTCATGGAGTGGTGACATGTGAATTCCTCATCAAAGAAAATGTTCAAGACACAGCCCTCAGTGGCTACAGTGAGGTACACTGTTTTTTGGGTTAGAAAAGAGATGATCATCCTGGAATCTGGACAAAACCATTAGCTCTGATCACTACAACACAAAGTCAGGTCAGAGAAGACAACCTTTCTCTTGAAACATGATAACACTAGGCCCCGTAGTCCCATACCTGTTTGAAGACCATGAAGTGCATTCCAGTCTTGGCTGGACTAACCTACACACTCATTGTACAGAAGGAATTTAGCCACTTCTGACTTCTGGTGCAGATTTTTGGGAGTGTGGCAAGCAGACTCTTTTTTGTCACTGATGAAAATACAGAGCTAGTGGTCTTAACTACATTGAAAAATAGTGTCTTTTAGCTGAGAATTTACTCTATCAAATAGTGATATTGTGCTCTTTGTATCTGTTGTAGTTTCCATGGAAATAAATAGCAGGTATTTCTTTCAGAGGAATAATCTACATACAAAGCTGCAGCACCTTCTTTACATCTGTCATTTTCCCTTTTTGTCTCCATCCCCAGACTCAGTATCAGCTCTACAATTTTTTTCAGACTCTCCATTACCCTTTCTTGCTTTGTCCTCACTCTGCCACCCCACAAAGATACTGTGATGCAGATGGACATTATTTATGTAGCAAACCCTGAGTGTGGTGCAATCCTCTGCTCATCTTGTATAAAACAACAAGACTGATAACATACTGTTTTTGCAAGCTCTTTGCAGCTGATAAGATAGAGCTATACTAAGAGTGTTTTTGAGGAAGCACAAGATGGCTCAATTTTGCTGGCACTGATATTATTGCTCTATGAAATGAATGAAAATGATTTTAGGAGCTTGAAGTGTTTTCCCAAAGTTTGAGAATGAGGTGTGGAATATTGATGTTTCAGAAAGAGGAGGTTTGGGAGACACTGTGCAAGAACATGACAAATGGCACCTAAAGATAGTCTGTGAAGATATAAATACCACATTCAGAGTTTTTTTTCTTTAAATGATTCCCAACATTGACTTACAGATATATCTTCCAAGGCTTTGATTGCTCCTGTGGAGACACATTTTGGTGATGAAACTGGTATAAAATATGTATGTATAATTTTTAAATCTAGATTTTAAACTTCCTAGTATAGAAAATTCGTGTTCTAAGAGGATTCCACATTGAGCCTTATGACTGGTTTGATGTAACTCATCTGAACTCTCAGTTGATTTTGAGCTCTTTCTCAGTTCTGTAAGGACCATAGAAACCATCCATGAAAGTTCATGCCCAAGTACAAAATGAAAGGACACTGCTATGTCTTTGAGAGAGCGTTAAGTAATTAAAGAACAGTAAGTAATTAAAAATCATAACCATGTATTTCTGCTTTTCTTGCAGATTGCCAGACTGACTCACTTCTAAACCTCATGCTCCCAAGATCCCAATTCTAGCAGCTGGGTTTTACTAACTCCTCATTTCTGTACCTTACCATCTCTGCATGTACAATATTCCTGGTTCTGGAGCAAGCCAACTGTGATTAATTTCTCAGCACAGCTCTTGCAGACTCTGCATTGGCAGTGGATGCATCCTGGGATGGAAGTGCAATTGGTGCAGTCAGAGTAAAGTAGTCAGAGGTGGTTCAGACCAGAACCCAGATCCTGTCTGAGTGCCTCCAGGAAAGGGCTTGTTGCATTGTATAATAGTTTCAGAATCTCTTCTCTCAATGATCTAATTCTTCTAATAAGAAAAATTAATTATTTGTCTTCCAAAGAGAAGAGCACGAATTGCAAGGCCCCATCAGATTCAGTTATTGGCAAACAGGACAGATCAGCCTGTGTCAGGAAAAAACATCAGGGACCATAGCTCATAGTAGAAGGCCAAAAGGCTTTTAGCTGAGACCATGAGAGTACCTAGATCTGGAACATTAATGAGAATAAAATGAAAATACTGGCAGTGACTTGAAAAAGCAAGCTGTGGTACTTAACCCTGTTAATTGGTGTTAAAGCCTGCCTAATAGGTGACACTCATCACCACACAGACCACCTTCCCAGAGGTTACTCAGCCCTTGCAGTGGACCCTGCAAAGGAGTTCCACACCATGACAGCAGGCCTGTTTGGACCTAGTCAGCTGCAGAAGCAGGCACAGCTCTTGCATTGCCAGTAGTCCCATGACCCTAAAGAGATCTTTTTAGTGAAGTCTAATTATCTTGGGTGCATGCTGTGCTGATGTGACCCACACTTACCAGAAGCCATGGGACCTCACACCACCCACAGACAGGAGAAGCATGTTGCCTGCAGATGGCTCCTTCGGAGATTCCATGTGAGGCCTGAACTGATCAGCCAGCTCAAAGTGGGGGCATTCAGCAGAGAACAGAGTGCAGAGTGAGGCCCTATCCTGTCACTTGTGTCACACAGTGACAGGTCAGCCCCAAGGCCTGGGGTGTACCTGCAGGGCCCCTCTTCTTTGGCAACTTCCACACTGTCTCACATGCTTTTTTTGCTGTTAGAAAGATTCAGCAGGAATGTTTCAGGTCAGTTTTCAAACAGGCATCATTCTAATCAGATGCTGTGGCAGAAAGAGAAATAGAAGGTGACCCCACCCTCGCAGTTCTCCCCTTTATTTTAGCTGAGCGGCTTGGCAGTATCTCAGCCTTTTTCATGGGCCAGCTGCTATTTCTAACCTGTCCAGTGCTGTATTATGTCAAAGGCCATTATTTATTCAGAACCAGAGAGTGAGATAGCATCCCAGTTCTGTGACAGGGATCAATAGGTGCCTTTTCTATAATGACAGCCACTTTTCTTTTCTTTTTTAGGCCTCAGTTCTGAGCACTTAGGGAATCATTTCTAATGCTGCACCATTAGAGATTCTTAAAAACATCAAAGCTACTAAATGATCTATTAAAAACACTATTGTTGCGATTGCTATTATGCTAATCTATGTATGATCTTGTTATTTCACACAGTCACAAACTCCCAAAGCTGAGGAAAGCTAACTGCTTTAAGCCAAGGAAAATAGAGTTTCATGGAAAACTAGTTACCTGTTAGCATAAATCCTTTGATTGTCTTTATCTTACTTTTGCAGTCCAATGGCTTGTTTCTCTTAGCTGCTTCTGGGAGCCAAAAAAACAGGATGCAGCATAGTTAATTATACACACAGGAGTGCAAAACTGCAGGCATAATGAATTTGTATTGCTCTTCTGTTTTTTGTTTGGGGTTTTTGTTTGTTTGTTTGTTTGTTTGTTTGGACAGCTGTACAGCAGAAACACCTAAATACTGAAGCTGATCGTTGAAACCATTCTCAAGTAACTTGCTTTATAAGAGGAAAACTACTCTCACCTTGAAGCCATAGCAAAGCTTGCACGACCACAGATGCTGTCAAGTGGGAAAAAAACTTGTGTGAGTTCCTACCAGCTGCAGTGATTGGTCTGGCTAATCTTCAACCCACACCAGCATTACATGACTGTTGGCTCTCATGTTCCTTGCCTTGCTGAAGATCTCAGGAAGAATAGGAAGGAGAACTTCTCAAATAAATCTTGAAATTGAAGAAGCCTGAGTCAAAGACCTAAGCCTTCTGTCAAGGGAAATGATGCAAAACTGACAGAGGGGATGCACACAAAAGAGACTGGGTACAGACTGAGACAGAGGGAAAGGGATCAGTTTGTGGAACAGTGAGTCTAACCAAATCAGGAACTGGGGGAAAATTCCCTGATTTCCCAAGGGAGCAAGGAGAAACCACTCTGCTCCCAACAGCCAGGGTCTTTAGTGCTGATGTTTCCTGAGCGTGTGCTGGCAGGCAGCAACTGAAGCGTCCTTCTCAGAGCATCTCATAAAATAAACACAGCTGCAGCTCTCACCCTCTCTGTGGGAAGAACAACCACCACAAAATCGTTCTGTGCAAAACAGTCCCCTTGTTCCTTGGCCAAATACAACAAAACTTCCGTACCTACTACTACTATGGATTTGGTAAGAATACCTTGTACTGGTGGGATCAGGCAAGAGGGAGGAAGGTTGAATTTATTTCTGGGAAAAAAAAAAATCAAAAAAATACCAAAGGAAGAGTAATAATAGTATTTCATTTCAGGAACCAGGTGTAATTCAAATCTGATCAAATAATTCGGCATTGCTAGGAAAAATAGGGCTATCCTTGGATCTCCTTGAATATTGCAAGGGCTCTCAAAAATGACTGAGAAAGCTCAGAAGTTGCAGCAGCATCTGCTGCACAAAAGGTATATACTTTACTCTCCTTCCAGAAGGAAACAAAGGGGAAAAAGTAACTGGATCGCATTCAGTTCTGTATTTATCTTACCGTAATTGTACTGAGATGGGAGAAAGAGATGATCACCACAAGGGCAAGGGAGCATTTACCCACTGCTAATTGAATCTTTTCTTTTAGGTATTTTCCAGCAGACTACATATCAAAAATCCCTACAAGCAGTAAAATAATAAGGATGGCTCTTTTAGTGCCAAGGGTGAGGATGCAGTCCAGAGAAAGGTCAGTTGCCCCTGAAACAGATTATCTGTACCCACAAGAAGGAGATAGAAAGAGAGAGAGCCAAAAAAATGTGGTGAAAGTGGGAAATCAGGAGTGCGTAATTTCTCTTGCACCAGGACCCATAGCAGAGCTGGCTGCAGAACCTGGGAACAAGGCAGCAAATTAAAGAACTTCAAGTCAGTGTCTGCTTCTCTTTGACCTGGGAGAAGACTACCAGTAACTGAAGGTGAATCAAAGCTATCCAGTCACTACCAGTCTCACTGATATATGAACCTGCAAACTGAAAAGGGCAAGAGTTGGTTTGACACCATTACATAATGAAAATAAGGAGAAACTTGAACATGAACGTGCATGAAATGGCACTTCAAGGGTGGGAAGAAGAGGAGGAGGAGGAGGAGAAAGAAGAAGAGGAAGAGGGAAATAGGCCCTTTTATGTGCTACAAAGTTGCCTGTAGCATTATTCAAATAGTGAGAAGATTGGTTCCCCTAGGAATAGACAACTCCATTTAGAAAGGGCTGGGATGGAGGAGCAATATCCCAAATTGTGCAGTAGGAAAAGCAACTAATACTGCTCACAGGAAAAAGGAGAACAGAGTTGCTCACAAGGAAACAAACAAGCCAGAAAACAAAATCCCAGCTCCGTCTAGAAATGTAAACCTTACCAGTGTAAGGACAGTAGAACTCTCTGCAGATCCTATACATCCACATACACGCTGGGGAGAAGCGCTGCTCTCCCAAGAAGTTGGGGGTGCAGGATAGCCAAGCTTTATGAGCAGAAAACCATGACACAGGCACTGCTTGGAGGTTGATGTTGGCATTGGATATGCTACTCATGTGTAGGCAGTGTAGGCAGTGGTAACTCATAGAGCTGCTGCCTGGTATGCCGATGGGACAGGTCCTTTCCCAGGCACTGAATGGCAGCTTGGTCTTGGCCCACAGCACACCATCAGTGCTGTGCCCAGGTCTAGAGCCCCCAGAATGAGAAAGACAGAGAATTGTTGGAGATGGTCCAGAGGAGAGCCACAAAGATGATCAGGGGACTGAAGCACCTCTCCTACAAAGACAGGCTGAGGGAGCTGGACTTGTTCAGCCTGGAGAAAAGAAGGCTGCAGGGTGACCTCACTGCAGCCTTCAGTACCTAAAGGGAGCCTACAAACAGGAGGGGAATCAACTCCTTGAATCGGTAGATAACATCAGGACAAAAGGAAATGTTTTTAAGTTGAGGAAGGGAAGATTTAGGTTGGATGTCAGGGGGAAATTCTTTACTATGTGAGTGGTGAGGTGCTGGAACAGGCTGCCCAGAGAGGTTCTGGATGCCCCATCCCTAGAGGTGTTCAAGGCCAAGTTGGATGGGGCCCTGGGCAGCCTGGTCTAGTATTAAATGTGAAGGTTGGTGGCCCTGCCTGTGGCAGGGGAGTTGGAGATTCATGATCCTTGAAGTCTCTTTCAACCTTGGCCATTCTGTGATTCTGACATTATTGTCACTATTACCTGAGATGAAATCTGTGTTCCTTCAACTAAAGCAAGAGTTATTATAAAGAGATTACAGGACATGGTTGTTAAGGCTCATACTTTGTTTTTTCTCAGCCGTTAGAGTAACACTGAATTAGTGTATGTTGGCATTTAATTGCAAAACTTATTCTGTTTCTATACTAATGATATTGTATTTTTACTAATTTATTTTACAATGAAAAGCAATCATTTTTTTCTGTAGTATTCCTCCCACTACTTAACCTACTTAACAAATTTCAACTTCCTGCAACATAGTGCACATAAAATTGATTTTAATTTCAAAAGCAGTGAAAGCATTTTTATTCTTTGCATTTTTACCACAGACATTTTAGATATTTTTCACATACCAGAAATCAATAATGCATGGTCTGAGATCAAATACAAAGCTATGGTTCTCCAGACTGAGCAGTTTTGCTTTTAAATTCTTAAAACGTAATATCAAGGGAGATAATCAGTTTTTTAAAAAAGATACAGAAAGAGAAGGTCTTTTGTTCCTAATATGTTATTTGATCCAAATCTTCATTTAAAAAACAAACTGGCCAGGTGCAGTACCTATTCTTAAGCATTATGTACCAAATGTCCAGTGATTTTTAATGATTAAGAAAACATATTGCACCTGCAATATGCAGGTTTGCAGAGGGAAAAAAAAAAAAAAAATGAAGGAACCTTGCTTCCTACAGTTGAGGATAAATATTGCAGTACTCTATAGTTGAAATGTGGAAGACAACACTGGAATTGTAATAACATATGGTAGGCTGAATATCAAATAAGATCTACCATTCAGTATGTACTTACCTATTTCTGCAACAAATACATGGATTGGATGGAAGGTGAAGAAGAAAACAACAAAAAAATGATGAATTTGGGGATATTTGATGACCAGTAGCAAAGTCAGGTAGCATCCAGGCTGCTGAACACCCTGGCCTATGTTTAGTCTTCTGAATAACATCAGCAATAAAATATGACTGCCACCGCATGACACCATACTGTAGTACAAGAGAAAAATACCTTGCAGTTTTGCTCTTAATACCTGTGCACTTGTCAGTCATACTCCTGTTACACATAAAGCTGCTACTGGCAAAAGTGCTCAGCTTAATCCTGCTCCAGATTCTTTTCCTGTCTGAATTAAATCAGCATTCTCAGAAACAAGATTACACCTATTCTTGCCCCAACCTTCAAAGAAGGAAGGACACATCACTTTCAGCAGCAAGAGTGGGAGACACTTACCTGACACATATTTCCAGACCTGACACCCACCAGCATCTTGTTCTAGGGAAGAACTTAGCCTAATCTGTCTTGGGTATATCGAAAGGGCTCCAAAAACAAATGAAGTGCCACCTAGAGCCTTGTTGGGTTCTTGGGCACTCAGCTGAGAAGAACTTTCCAATCATGTCCTCCCTGTCTGCCTTTGAAAATACAGCAGGCCCAAAATTTGCTACTGCTTCACTTACTGTTTTTCAGTTTAAATATAGCCTGGAGATAAAAAAAAAAGTCTGAGCCTACACTAACGCCTGAAACCTGGGATGCTTTGCACTGCTGTGGTGAAGAGAGGCGAAACAGAGGAGAGTCAGCACTTAGGAAGGAAATTATTTTCCTGCCCAAACCCAAGTTTATGACTTTTAACCCTCTGTTATGAGTCAGGGGAGACATACCCATGAATTCTGAAAAACAGGGGTATAAAACTGACAACTTTCAGCCCACATCTAGTTTCAGAATAGGGGGACATTGAGCTGGTTAAATTACTATCACTTAGTCTTTAAGCTATATTACTATAAGCTTATTCTTGGGTTTTCTAAAGTTTCCTGGCTTTGTTCATTTCAGTTTACCTGGCTGTCTGTAAAAAAAAAATAATAATAATCCTTTCCTACTAAAAGCTAGCAAGAGAACTCCATGCAAATATTTAACAGTTCAGGGTAAGGTCAGATTGGATATTAGGAAAAACGTCTTCTTAGAAGGAGTGGTGCTGCATTGAAACAGGCACCACCCAGGGTGGTGGTGGGGTCAGTGTTGCTGGAGGTGTTCAAGATGTGGCATTGAGGGATGTGGTTGGCAGGCATGGTGGGATGGGCTGGTGGTTGGTTAGTGGTCTTTTCCAACCTTAATGGTTCTGTGATTCTATGAAATTATTGCATGACCACCATCCAAATCTTCACAAGTTAAAGCTAATGCTCTCTTATTTTCTTTTTGTAAATCTTTACCTTCACTCTGATTTATTTCCTCAGCAATTTTTTAATTAGTTCTGTGTTTGAGTTATACAATGAAACGGTGAAGACTGTAGTCCTACAAGGACTTACCGTGAGCTGAATTCTAGGAAAGCATGTCTTTACTGGCACCCTTTTAGTGCTTAGAGGAGACCATGAAGCAAGCGTGTTAGTGAGCTGGAGGAGGTGTCACGCAAAAGGAACATACACCAATTCATATGCAAGGGGATGGCAGGAATCATCTTTAGGGATACATAGGCTTTTGTAAACTAAAGAAAGAAAGAAACTTCATATTAAATGCTTGAATTTTTTTTCCAACAAATCATGCAGAAACCAAGAGCATGGAGTGTTCCTGCAAGTTCATTGTATACTGTATTTGATGAAAGCTAGGCTTTGGTGAATTATACAGGAATAGCAGATATTTTTTCCTAATATGCTTTGCAAAGCTAGCAGCTGGATGAAAACAAAACCCGCTTAATTGGAAGTGTTCGTGTAACAGCAGTGAGAACATTTTCCAAGTCCCTGAGCCACAAGCTGACAGTCAGAGAAGAAAACATGCTTTTTCCTTGCAGGGTTTTGCAGTCCCACAGAGGGGCCAGCACCTACAGGGCATGCACAGTACACAACTGCCCTTACTTTCCTTAGGGCCATATTCTGGCAGGCAGTGTCCCCACTGTTCCCCAGGAATCTGAGTCTACTCACCCTCCCTCAGCACCACCACCCCCCCCATCCTCCCTGGCACCAGTCCAACCTGGGTTGGGCAGCACCAGTCCCTTCCCTCTCCCACATCCCTCCTCTGATGCACACGCTTCCCCAGTGACTCACTGTTGCAGAGCTCAGGGTCACTCATAAAGCCAACTGAAAATTACTTTTGGGTTGGAATCTCTATGGCTTGTGGTTTATATTTCCTCATGATTTTTTTCTTTGATGAAACCTCCAAATTCTAAATAAATCAATAAAATGACAGTGTAAACTATTCCTGTGAAGGACTGCAGTTCTCCCTTGATATTTTTAATATCTAAAATAGGAATATTTCTGAAATCCTTTCTCCCCCTTATTTTTTTTTTTTTAAACCAAAACTGCTTACCCAACATTGGAAGGGACCTCTGTTTCATAAGAAATGAAATGAAGATACCATGGCAACCATAACAGTTGTTTGCATTTTGGCTACATAATCCATTTCCCACTGAATAAAGCAAGTCTTAGTGGAGGGTTTTCACCACATTTGGAAGAGGAAAGGACTTTTCTGCCTTGGGCAGTAGGAAGCGTATTACAAACCGGATCATACGTCCCATCCAATTGGATGGGCAAATAAGCATCAGAACTAGAGGTGTGTATAACTGACAGAAAAACAGGTGCAGGATTTCTTTGCCCCCCAGATGCTGGTGGATGACAAAGCAGGGTGCCCACCAAACTGCTGCTGTTACTCTCTTCTGTGCCTCTTTTCTCTAAAAGGCAGTCACTTCTCATGTTTTGTATTATGAATGGAAAATAATAAAATAGGGCTTGCTATTTGCAACTGCTGGGTGGTATTTATTTATAGCTCCACTGGGGATAGTGTGACTGGCTGGGCAATGCAGTATTAATCGTCTTTCCAGCGAGGAACTGGAAAGTATTCTCGGAATAAGAATTAGCCATTAAAAACCGTATTGTATCTATTTGGGAAAATTACATGCTGGGCAGGAAGGAGCAGAGAAAGGACTGTGTCCAGCGCATTCTAGAGGAGCTATGCTGCAGAGAAGAGGACATAGCTCCTTTCAGCCAGTCCTACAGGATACCGCAGGGGCACAGGAATTGCTCAGCTCTTCTTTCTCCTTTGTCCTGCCAGCGCAAGGGAAGCAGCATCTCTGCCTTCCAGCAACCAAAGGAAACCTCAGCTCCTCAGAAAAGCTACACATGGCATCAGTGTGCATGAGAGTGCTGCCTGGTCACTAGGGGTTGGAAGACATGACAGCTAAGAAGAGGGAGGTAAAGAATTAATTAACCCACCCAAGTTTTTAAAGCACAAGGAGCTTTGCAGCACAAAAATAAATTTAAAAAAAAAAAAAAAAGGCACCACATAAACCTGAACTGAAAAGCAAGCAAGGATATAGCTCAGAAGACAAGAGCGGGCCAAAGCAAAACAGCAGGTCAGCTTGCAGTTTGATGAGCCCAGTGCTCTGCAACCACCCTGACTGGAGAAACAGTATAATGCAGCAGGAGTAACAGAAACCAGGTGTCTGAAGCATCAGCAGCCAGAAGGTGAGGCACAGCTGAGGTGAGGAGAGAAAAGACCATATCTCCTTCATGGAGAACCTGCTTGTACTGAGCATTTGAGTGCTAGATGGAGCTGGTTGCAGCTCTGTGAGGATGGGGCATGAGAGGGCCAAAGCACATTTGAAATTGTCTGCAAGTGTTATTCAAGCTGCACCCAGGAACACCCTTATGAGCACCACAGGCTCAGCAAACAAGGGGTGGAAATGCAGGCTGGGCATGTACATCAGCTCACAGTCATGGTGCTCAAAGACTTAGTTCCCTATCCATCGTCCTTGCAAACTGGCATGCTAGCACTTAGCTGCCAAAATGTTAATTAAGCTGCCAAATGTTAATTAGTTAAGACTAACTTTTAAATTCCTCATGAGCACATTTTGGGCTGGTGTTTCTTTGAAGTGAGTAAATTTTCAGGCTGGCTTTTCATTTTAGTATCTTAGCACCACTGAAAGAAACGCCCATTGTGCATGTCTGATTTTTCTTTAGGAACTACAAAGCAAATAGGGTGCTGGCTGAGTGCACCTCCACAAAACAAGCCAGCGTTACATCTCAGTTCTTTCCTGCATCAAGCCAGCCCTGTGCCAGGTTTCCAAAAACAGATACTGCTCATTCTCTCACAAGACATTCCCCTGTGCGAAAACAAATGTGTGATGTAACAGATAATATGTATATTTATGTGATTTAAAATATATTGTGCTTTCTCATGGTGGAGTGAGATGTGCCTGGAATACAAACAGATGGCAGGTGCCACCTCCATAGAAGCCAGGAAGGAGAAGGTATAGGGCTTGTATGTCAAAACTGCACAGGGAGATGGCTCTTTTAAACACCATGACAAAAATATGCTTGTAGAAATGCAGAGCAGCATCTGCACTCCCAAACTGCTGGTTTGTGCCACTGTGGCTCTGGGAACTTGACTACAATGTCACACTGTTTCTGGTGTACAAATAGCTGCTGGGGAGGCTGTGCAGCTATTGTAAGCTACAGTCCCCAAACTTTGCAGGCTAATAGTGTCTCAAACAGGGCTGTGCCCTTAATCTGTCATGTCAGTTTACAATATTGATACCTGAGTCATTAGATTGAAAAGAAATCAGAAGAGAGAGAGATTAAAGCATAGATAAGTGTTATAACACAAAAAAGAAGAGCTCGGTCAGGAAGGAGGGTGCAAAACATGAAGCCAGCAGCAAAGTATCTCTGCAGCTTTCATAGTCCCATGAAGATTGCAGTTGCACAGTGCAGTTCCTCATGCCTGTATATAGGGGAAATGAGAATGTGGTTGATGACCAATCTCTGCAGTTGGGACCTTTGGCAGAAGATATATGAACTGGGCACTCAGCCACTCAGATTTCTGGCACAATTGGTGACCCTCTGGTCAGTAGAGAGAGAAGCTGAGGGCCAAGCCCTTAGCCTCTGTATGCATCCTGGCCTGGCATCTTCACTTCTCAAACCAAATAAGCTTTCTCAGTGCAGATCCCAGATCATGCTCGTGTAAAGTCTTCAGTCACAGGCTTGCTGTCCTCCTGGGAAGCAGCAGGGAAGAACCATTTCCTAGCCCAGGAGCTGTGGTGGTGCACCTGCTGTGGTGGGCCTGAGAACCTTCTCTTCTTGTTCAGTGCTCTCCAATGTACCAGCTGTTGGCCTACCACAAGTTGCCTAAGGGGAGAGTCCAGCCAAAGGCATCATCAGCATCCCCTCAGCCCACAGTGACAAGACACCCATCACCATCATTGCCCTGGGATGCCACTCATGTTAAGCCTGCTTCTGGGACCAAAACATGGGCTGAAGGTTCTCAAGTTTCCCTGGGAAGAAGGTCTTTCCTGATGCTCCTGAGCCTCAGCAAAGAACAAGCTCCACATATTAGGCTCAGTCGGCAAGTGAGCACAAAACAAGCGGAAAGGGAGAGCCAACGGAAGGATACCAGCAATAGGAATGCAATTATGCAGTGATTCATCTTGTGCATGCTTGCACACTGGGAGGAGGGGGGCAGGAAAATAGGGGGAACTGGGCTGTTTTGGGGTGGGTTTTTTGGATGAGGGAGGAATACTGAAGAAGATAACTCATAGGAGTGATTCAAAGCGGACATAGGTGGATATATTGCAAGGATCAAGGGAAGTGAAACAAGTCCTTGATTCTGCATGAGAGACACAGATCTGTGCTTTTACAGTGTGCAGCAAAGACATTACTGAGATCACAGATTAAGGGAGTTAGCAGGCATTTACAGTCCCATCTTGGGCAGCTGGTTTTCTCCCTGTGTAGCATTAAACTTCATGAAACACAGAAGCATTCACCAACCAGAAGGAAAAAGTGTGGGACGAGAATTTTCATATGCAGCCCACCAGTAGCCTATAAATATATTTGAGTAGTGGCAGAGGCAGATTTTAAGCACATACAAAAGATTGCATTTGGGACATCTTTAAAGCATTGCAGTGCAGGTGAACTGCTTTTAAACATTAAATTGTCATTTTGAATTAAATGCTGATACCTACTGTATTTATCACGGCAAATTACAGGCAATCATTACTGGCAGCTGGGGAAAGCGATATAGAGAATACTGCCTGTGAACTGAGTGCACTCATCCTGGTGGAACAGGAATGATCAGGGCTCAGGAGCAGTGTGGCTTTTCTACAAGCCCATCATTCAGCTCCAGCAACCGCGCTGCTGTTGGGCAAAACAGCAGGGTCATCTCCTTTACTTACTCTCCAAATCAGCCAAGCCTCTCTAGACCTTTCCCTCTCTAACAGCATTTCCTGCCTCTCAAGAGCTTGCAGAGGACATGGGTACATCCCCAAGACACAGCCATTCCCTTTCAACACTCTCTAGCAGGGCCCACTCTGCACAACAGGTGATGTCACATCCTCAAACACTTCAGCAGCATTACACTACACATATGTACAGATGGCCTATGTCTCCCCTCACTTATCTGGAAAATGCAGATAAAGTTTATATCTCAATCTGATGGCAACATGTCTTGAACCATGCAGGTGTTGGCCAGTTGCCTATGACATAGCTCCTACATTTTCTGCTTTAAGCCTCCTAAAAAACAATCATGGTGAATAGTCAGTAGATGAATAAATGTTGATTTTTTTATGCTAATGCCAAATTAATTATAAATGAGCAGAAGAATAAATCCAGAGGACTATCATCCCATCTACCAATCAATGAGTTGAAAGTATAAATATACTAGAAGGATATAAAGTGCCTGTGACACACACACAAACCCAGTGAGCTAAAAAAGGAAGGAAAAAACATCTCCAGTCTTCATTTGGAGAGATGCCACAAATTTCATCAGGCTAAACTGAAGGGGAAGAGTTTTTGTGATTACATGATTTTTACAGACAGAGCCCCTGTCTTGTGTCTTGTCAGCAGTCTTCCTAGTGGGAATTATTTTCATGTAGCCACTGAGCAACACTGCTGGTCATGTGAATGCACACATATATCAAAACTAATAACCTAACCAATCCTAATGACTTCAGTACGGGCAGGAGGCTTATCTTCAGATACACAGTGAAGTGTTTCTTGGATCAGTGCCTAAGTTATCAGAGACAGGCAATCCCAAAGATGAGATGTTGCACACATTAGTTTACAGGAAAATCCTAATGCATGGAGTTTGAAACAGGTTGTGCAAAAAAAGACAACCAGGTAAACATCTTTTGCACTGCGATTCAGCAAGTGCTGCAGTCTGTAAACAAATTTTGCATCACAAAATCCAGCTCAAGATATATTTGTGAAGTGTGAAGGGAAAGAGACCAAGACATCAACACCATTCCTTTTCAGTGCCTAACTACCACACTTCTCTCCTGCCAAAATGATTGCCAGATTGGGAATGATCTCAGTCTGCTGCAGCCTCTCCCTGTGGTGTCCATACTCCCTCTGAAATGTCTGGGCAGCTCTCAAGTGCACTCCCACATGCAGGTCAGTGTAACTGCATGAAGGCTGCCCACAGAATCCATGCTGCTCAGGTGAGTCACCACTAAGACACACTGAGTGGTAGCTCCTCATAAAATCTTCTGACAAATCTGCCACAATCTATCTGGGAACCTCCCAGATGGAGACAAACAGAAGAGATTTCACTGTGCCTGCATTTGCTAATGCTAATTTGCTGTGCAGATGAAGAAGAGATAGGTTAACCACATCATCTACAGTTGTTTGCAAAATACAGAGTTTGTGGATGTTTTCAGCAGTCCCAGAAGGCTCAGCTTTGCTTTGTTTAAATTTTTGTCCATTTATTCTATGCTCCACCTCTAAGGAGCTCTCTTTTTTTATAGATCAGTTTTTCCTACTGAAAACAGGCCTTTAGCAGACCAAGTGTGAACACACATTATAGTGTTTTCCATAATAAATGCAGAAAATTCATGAGCTGAGAGCTATCTGTGGAAAACCTGAAGTCTGTTACTCAGCGAGAGGCTCCTCCACCTCTGCCTTTAAGACAGACAAGATGCAATTGCACCTTCTTACTTAGCCAGGCTCTGAGCCTTCATGGTTTCATGGGTTCCTTATCAGCCAGTCCTCACAGACCCACAGTACTTCCAGCCTCCAGGGTTTTCAGAAGTTTTTTGCCAAGTTCTGAATGCAGCAGCTGGAGTTGGTACAGACAGTGCCTACTTTCTCCTCTCTCCAGGATGCAGAGCTTTTTCTCAGGCAGTGCAGGGAATATAGCATAGTCATTGCTATTTCAACATTAACAACAGTGCCTTGCTCACTCCTCCAGCTCCATGCTTCCCACATTGTTCTCACCCACAGAGAATGTGTGTGTGCTCCATTTCAAACAACTTCTCCCTCTTTCATTGTCATTCTGTAATGCTTTACTCCCTTGTTTCAGATTTTACACATCCACATGATGTCTATCATGTCCTCATTGCTCTTCAGATCTTCACTTTACACTGGACAAGCCATAAACATCATGCAAATAAAGAGCTGTGTTCCCTTTCCGGTTAGGAAAGCAGCATCAGCTGTGAAGAACATGAGGTGCACATATATTGCTCATTTAAGAGCCCTAAGTTGGTCAAGAAAGAGAAATACAGATTGCAGTTGTGCAAGAGAACCCCAAAATGCATTCCTCCTTTTCTCCCTTTCGCCTTCTCCTTCTCTCCTTTCTTCCTTCCTCTTTCTCATTGCTTCTTTTCCTTTTTCTCTCATGTACATTTTATTTTTAACTCTTGATTTGTTCATCAGTGCATTGCTGTTATGGGATCACACATCCACTTCCCCTCCTACACACAGCTCAGAACCCATTTGTTGCAGTTCCAGGAACATCTCAGTGATGCAAAACAAGCAAACAAATAAATCAAGTGATAGGCCAGAGCTTTAGCTGCTGCAGACCACCACAGAAGTCCTTTAACTTCACTGGGACTGTGCTTGTTTATGGCAGCTGGGAGTCTGACTTACTGCTATTTATTTCATGGCAACAGTGATCACTTGGGTCAACTAGCCTGGCAAACTGCTGTCTCCACACAACTATTTCACTGTACCAAAAAATATTTGATTGCTTCATGGGTCAGAAATCCCAAACAGACCTGCTGTCCTTGAAGATCTTTGTGGGCTGTAGCCCAGCTGCTTCCAGCCATTTTCTTTAGCACCTTTGTGAGAGAAGGAAACAATTTAGCTGGAGTCTTTAAATAATGTTGGTGTGGAAATATGGCGATCACATTATTATAACACTAAAAAGCAGTAACATGCAAACTGTTAAATAATATACCAGCTGGAGAAAACAAAGGCATTTTTTTCTGTTGCAGGAGGAACAGATACGGAAGTATATGAAACATAAAATGAAATTATGCAATTTTTATGTTGTGTCTTTATTTGCACATGTGCATTCACACACTCCTATACTCTCTTTGGAGTATAAAACTCACTATCTTTGCCCAAGAAAATCACCCAACATTATCAATTCCCTAAAAGCTTCTCTTTCACATCAAACAGTGATGTATGAAGTCAGACAACTAATAGGATGCAAAAGAACTAAGTGACAATATAGAAAGAGAGCATCTAGCATTAGTACTTGGCCGGAGGGGTGAACTATGTGTCACCCCATTGTTCAGAGGACACCAAAATTAAAAAAAGAAGATTCAAGACACTTAAAGATTAGATTACCTTAATAGGTGACAAATGCTACTCTCCTTTTGTTCATGTTCCAGGTGTCACTAGCGTTCATAGTTGAAACTAACCATCACGTTTTATTTTAATTGCTTAATCCTATATTTCATTATATACTGAGCAGTGGAGCACCAGAAGTTAAGTCTGATTTTTTTTTATTTTGAACAGATCTGTGTATTACTCATGTTTTTAAATTGCCCTGTTAACAAAAAATAAAATCCCTGTATCTCTTATAAGTAGGGAGTGTTTAGGGAGAAGACAACAATTAGAGAAATAACAGCAGAATATACACAGAAAGAGCGTATCAGTCGTCCTCCCAGTACTCAGCTCTGGTGAATACTCAGCTTGAGTACTGTGTTCAGTATTAGGCCCCTCACTACAAGGAAGACATTGAGGCCCTGGAGCCTGTTCAGAGAAGGGCAATGGAGCTGAGAGATGTCTGGAGCACAAGTCTTATGGGGAGTAGCTGAAGAAGCTGGGATTATTCAGTCTGGAGAAGAGGAGGCTCAGGGGAGACCTTATTGCTCCCTGCAACTCCCTGAAAGGAGGTTGTGGTGATGTGGGTGTTGGCCTCTTCTCCCTGGTAACAGTGGTAGGATAAGAGGGAATAGCCTGTAGTTGAGCCAGGGGAAGTTGAGGTTGGATATTAGAAAAAGCTTATTCTCCAAAAGAGTTGTGAGTCACTGGAACAGGCTGCCCAGGGGGTTGATGGAGTCACTGTCCCTGGAGGTGACCAAGAACCGTGTAGATATGGTACTAAGGAACATGATTTAGTGGCTAACATTGGTGGAAGGTGGACAGCTGGACTAGATCATCTTAGAGGTTCTTTTCCAACTTCAATGATTCTATGATTTTACAATACTAATAAAAGTATGCTAAGAATGAACAGGGAAAATAAGTCATCTATGTCTTTTCCTTTCTCCCTCCGAGCAGAAGATCAATATAGCATTCAATGAAGCTACATTTAAAATTCAAAATTAGTAGAAGAAAATATTTGTTTACTTCCCATGCAATCACATTAGAGCAATTCTCAAGATAGCTATACTAGTCAGATTTAGACTAATTAATGTTAGGATTTCCTTGGGGCATGGAGATGAGCTTCTATATTAATGAGCTGGAAAAATATGACGGACACTCTCGTCAAGCTTCCAGGTGGCACCAAGCTTCAGGGAGCACCACAGCCTGACAGCTTCCTGATTGTTTGGCAGGAGATGGGACCAGCCCCTTCACAGCTTGACAGAACAGGAGACAATGGGCAGAAGTTGAACGAGAGTCCTTCGGAGTGGAGATAAGGGTAAGCTTTTTCCCACAAGGACAGCCCAGCTGTAGAGAGGCAGGATACAGAGAATATATGCATTCTTCCAGTAAGTTTTCAAATTTTCTCCACTCCTCTAAGTTTTCAATAACTTTCAAGACAAATCCCTAGCACCCTGGTCTGTCGGGTCTTTTTCAGTTTGAATTATCTTTCAGTCTTGAATTCTTAAGACTGTTGAGTCATGCATGCAAGGCAGATTGAGGCTGTTCACAGGGGGGCTCAAGAGCTGGGTGCTGAGGGATGTCTACATGGCCTGTGGCACTCCAGCTCATCTGCTCTGAGGGTTTCTGTGGAGCATTGCAAAAGCAAGCACCGATATACAGTTGCCAGACCTCACTCAGGTGTGCTATTTCTCCAGCTACAATGTTGAGTACCCACCACTGGACCCTTGCAGTCCCGAAAGCATGACCAATGCTCCCTACATCCTGTGAGCCTAAGCACTTTCGGCACAATGCTTCACCCTTGGAGCAAGACATACACAAAAGCCTTTTGAACGCTGCAGTAACATTCCTGAATTCAGAAACAATGTGCTGTGTTTCTTTGCTCTCTAATTAAGCCACAGTCATATGTTCTACTGCCTGGTAATTGACAGAAATTGTACTTGCTGAGCTGAAAGCCAAGGAGAACAATGGGTGGCAAGGTCAATTTCCAGGTAAGAGATCTCATCACATACATGCACAAAGTCACTCTTGCTTTTACAGTCTATTTGTTCATTGTAGGTGAGAGTAGGTGTTTTAAAATAATAGCTGTGTGTTGTTTATGTTAAAAAAAAAAAAAAAATTGATATTCCAACAGAGTGAATGCACCTGAAATGAGAAAAATAGCCATCGAGACACAAATACGAATGCAGCGGGCATCTGCAAATACAAAGATGCACTGACTGGTTACTGACCTGGCGAGTTCCAGTAGTCAAAATGTTTTCTCACACCATCACAATGCTGCAAGTCCATCCCAGAACTGTTCAACAGCTCCATAAAATATTCAAATTGCTTCCTTTCTTCCTTCCTTCCTTCCTTCCTTCCTTCCTTCCTTCCTTCCTTCCTTCCTTCCTTCCTTCCTTCCTTCCTTCCTTCCTTCCTTCCTTCCTTCCTTCCTTCCTTCCTTCCTTCCTTCTTCTTCCTTCCTTCCTTCCTTCCTTCCTTCCTTCCTTCCTTCCTTCCTTCCTTCCTTCCTTCCTTCCTTCCTTCCTTCCTTCTCCTTCCTTCCTTCCTTCCTTCCTTCCTTCCTTCCTTCTCTCCTTCCTTCCTTCCTTCTCTCCTTCTCCTCCCTCTCTCCCTCCCTCCCTCCCCCCTCTCCCTTCCTTCCCCCATCTCTTCCTTCCTTCCACATAGATAGTATGTTGTAGTAGAATTTTTTTTTGCATAGAAAATGCAGTGTTTTAAAGGAGTTGCTTTAGGTAAGCCTTGATTCTGCTTGGTACTGGGGCTTCATATAAAATTGAAGATCACTCATGTGGATTTAAGTTAGATAGATATAGGTTACAGATATTGCTCTGAGGTTCAAGTGACCTTGTGTTCCCAAACCACTGACCACCTTCAGGCATATTTTTTGAGATTACAGTGTCTAGTGGGAATATCCATCCTGTCTTCTGCTATATGCTTCATAGATTGTGTTTGGGACTTATCACTAGGTTTATTTTACCAACATTTCTCATTTGATGAATAGAAATGACATCTCATTGGGAAAGCAAATCCTTGAAATTAAAGCTTTTATTTCAATGGCCCACTGCATCTTCTTATCATAGAATTGTTTGAGTTGGAAAGGATCTTTAAAGGCCATCTAGTCCAGCTCCCCTGCAATGAACATACACATACAGCACATACAGCTGGATCAGGTGCTCAGAGCCCCATTCAGCCTGGCCTTGAGTGTATCCAGGATTGTAGTGAGTTTGCATGGAAAGCAGACCAGAACCCAACACTTCTTTTAAGCAGATCTGTTGGGTCAGACTGGTTTTGTAGGAAAAAGCTTCGACAATTTAAATCAGTTATTGAATTCCAAAGTGGATGGATATTTCTATTTCATGGTAGGATCCGTTCCATTCAGCTAAATAAATACACCAATATAATCTAATCTAATTATACTCTGCAGGTTGAAATAGGCAGTGAGGCATATCCTTCACTAGTGATACCAATTATCCTGTGTGAGAAGAAAACTGTACTTTCACATTTTCAGAAGATAGGAAGGGGGTTGTCTAAGGTTCATGTGCTGAGGGGGGCAGATAAAGCTTTTGAAGGCTAACAGTCCCAGAAGTGACAGCTCCCAAGCCATAGCAGACACCCTGATGAGAAGTGGGGTGTAAAAATGACCCTTCTTTCCACAGCTTCCCACTGCAGTAACAGATGCACCTGCTCTTCTCTCTTCAAACAAGTGTAAATCAGAGTTCTACCAGATGTTTTCACTGAATAGACTGCAAAAGCTGCTCTGAGTCAGCACTCCCAGCACACCCCACAGAAATCTCCTTCAAAGTTTTAGCTGGATGCTGAGCTATAAAACACATGTAACCACTTAGCAGAAAGAAGAAAAGATCATTGGGGATTTGGCTTGGATTCATTCCTTTTGTTGAACATGCTTTTCCACTTTCTTCCTCAAATAACTTCAACAAAGTTCTGCCAAAATGCCCCCTTATAGCACACCCAGAACTAATGTGGTGAAAAAACAATGATTTTAATTGAGTTTTTAGCTAAAGCACTCCTCTTGTGCATGGCTGCTGTCAGGAATAAGATCTATCAACTAAAGGAGCAGTTATGATTGCAGCCTGTGATGAACCATATCCAGCAAACAGCGAGGAGCCACTGTCACTCCAACAGTGCAAAAGTACATCAGTCCTGAACTCAGCTGCACAAGGGCGGGAGAAGGAAGAGGTTCTGCCATAGTCTATCTTGAAACACATACTGTGAGTCAGACTCTGCCACGATACTTCAGCCTAAACAGAGGGGAGAAAGAACCATAGCTTCCATATCCATAACAGGAATCAAACCCCATCCAAAGTCATGCGGGCAAAGTGAAGCAAAGACAGGAAGTAAAAATATACCCACTCAGTAGATCCAGGAGAGCTGCCTGAACTGTTCCTCAGTTCACCTGTTTTTGCCAGTGCCCAACAGGACATTTATTTAGCTTTTAGAATTTTATCCTTCAGAATAGGTTTCACTGTCTTGTCATTGAGCAGGTTTGTGAAGGAGAGGCAAGTCACCAATGAAAATACATAGTTACAAGCAAAAGAAAAAAGTGAACAATCTTCCACAATTTCTAATCTTCCACAGCATCTGGGATATATCTTGCATACTGTTAGCATTAAACATAAATAAATGAACTATTTCCTACAGAAAGAGAAAACCCTAGATTTTCAAGCCTGAATGTCTTCTAGACAAATTCAATTATCTTGCATCAAGTTACATATTCTCATTGAGGTAAGTTTGTAGTTGAGTGGTTTGATTTTCTGACTTTATAAAGCTTTGTACCAGTGAAAATCTCATGCTCCCTAATGAACGCATTTTTTTTTAGACAATGCAAATTCAGTACTTCTTTTTTTCTGTTGGTCAGAAAGTCTGTAATTATCATCACATTCTGAAAAAAAATGCAATTCTAATATCTCTTTGACAAGATACTCAGGCCTTTAAATCACAGGAAAATGTTAATTTTTTTTTAGTTGGCAATGCAGGTTGTGCATTTTGGGAAAAGCTGAGGTCTGGGTTAGTTAAAGAAGGTTTGTGATTTGCCACTAAGCTCACAGCAATGCTTCTATTCTCATTCTTTCTTTCACTGACAAAAACAACAGCAACCAAAAACTTGCATTGATTGAATAAAAGATACTTCCCTCATTTCCTTCCAATGAAATTGTTGTGCAAAGTAACTCTTAAGAAACTGTCAGATCCTGAGGGACTAGCAAGTGTAGCGAACTGTTTGTGTTTTTAAACCAACTGTATTTGTAATGGCATTTTAAAATCCAGCATATGTGATCACATTTTCCTTGTCTTCTGACATCTTCTGCCTCTGAAAAAAAATACCAAGCTCAACCACCTTTCACAGGGCAAGAGATGGAAAAATTCTAATTTCCAGAAGATAGACAGGAGTTAGAGATCTATCTGAAAACTACTACAGGAGCTTGATGCTTTTCAGACACTGAATAATCAAGGCAGAAGCTCATGTGTGGGGGAATTGTGTCCCATCAAACACTGCATAGTACAAGCCATTCTCCATCTTCATAGATCCTGTGGTGCAAATAAGGCAGAAAGGAAAATATTTTCCCATATTTGGAGCAGCCAAAATCACGCAGTCATATGTGGCTTCCCACTGTGCAGTAAGGAGCAAGAATGAGTTTATACTCGGGATGATTTAGATTTTTTTTAAAAAGTGGACCAATTACCCACAAGAACTATTTGCCATTCATTTTACAGCATTTATTTTTGTTTCACTCTCTGTACCTAATATAATGTCCAACATATAGGATAAATATGATTTGGCAATCTGTCTGAAAGTGACCAGCTTAAATTAATACTATAATCATCTCTGAGTTAGAACAGCAATGATTCAGAAAGTAAGAGATGCACCTGAGAAGTAAAGAAACTATTTTACGTGGATGTCCTGGGCCATTGCTGGATGACTCCTGTGGCTTTATGACATATACGGCTTCCAAGAGAAAAGAAAAACAAAAAAGTAAATTCTGTGATGAAAACACATTCTCCATTGCAGTGGACATTGCAGTGGATATTTCTGCAAGGACTCGTTGTCCTTGATGGCAATGAAGGCATCTGTCTTCCAGTTGCTTCTAAGACTGTGGTAGCTGGTAAGGATCCACGGAAAAACATTGTACAGTAGACTTGTGAAAGAAAGGGTGTGTGCAAGGCACTGGTTGTTCTCAAGGGAAGTATTATATGCAATAAACAAAACATAAAATAGTAAGTTATTCATTAGCAATACTCTCAAGGAAGAACAGTCAGCTATATGCTAGTATATACTTGAAAATAGAAAAAAATTGTCACAGCCACATAAAGATACTAATAACTTTCTTCTAGTCACCCCTTCTACTCCCACTCTGTGTAGGCTGTAACTTGCCCTGAGACAGCCAGTGAAACCACCAGACACGTGTCTGACTCCCACATGTATGAAAGGTCTGCAATGTAATTAAGCACGAGTAAAAATTGAGTATCAGTAAAAACCTGTCAAAGCATAAAGCAAGCCATTAGGCCAAATCAGTGTCATGGCTGCAGCTGGCAGGCACCTCCACAGGTCACCTAGGCCAAACCCTGCTCCTCAAAGCAAGATCCGCTAGAGGTGGTTGCTCAGCGTTGCATCCAGCCAGGCTTCTGGTCAACAGGACAGCTACCTCATGTGTCAGCCACTCTTCCCAGTTCTGCATGGTTAGAGCTTGCTGAGGATGAACTCTGTCCATCCTCCAAAGTATTAATGGAAAGATACAGCAGCACAGGTCCCAGCATTGACCTTGGGGCACTGCTCTTCTCATCGGGCTTTGTGCCACTGACCGTAGCCCTTAGAGCCTTCAGTTTGTTTTAAATAGGCAGCTGCATGTAGAACACCCTCATGGCTCCTATTCTTCAAGCCAAACCAACACACACAGCTTGGAATCCCTACTAAGCAGCAAAAGGAAGTCAGGACAATGAAAGAGAGGTAACTGGAGGATGAGGTGCATATTTCAGATGAGCTGAGGGAGACTTTTCACATACGAGTACAGAAGGGCTGTGCAGTCATGTAGACAGTTTCATCAATTGGTCAGCTGTCCTCACAGGCAGCATCCTTCCCCTTGGTGAGACAGGCCTGTATCTCCTAAAGGTAAAATCAGTTGATGCTAATTTTCTGACATTAAAACAGGCTTTATTTGGATGTTAAAGGACACACAGTGGACACAACAGCTTATATTGTAATTAACATCATAGATCATAGAGAAGTATGACAGAAAGAGAAGTAAAGAGTGACAAATCAAGGAACTTTCAAAAGTCCCTCAATTTTCTAGCTTTCAATAGACCTTTAAAACCTGACTGTTGGAAAAACAAGCAATATGGTCTATCCTTAAAAACAATTTTTCTCCTGAAAGTGTTTTCTTTTTTTTTTTTTTGTTTTCTGACACTGATTTTCCTTCATCAAAGAAGCATTTCTTGTTTCCAAAGATTGATGGAGAGGTAAGAAAAAGTTTGCTTCAAAATAACAGAATAAAAATGTTCAGTTTTATTGGAAAAGCTGACAAAAACAATGAAAGAAAGAGTTGCAGAGTCTTCTGGGAATTCATGTGACCTAAAGAATCACCCAAGAATTAGCCTGTAAAAAAAAAAAAAAAAAAAGAGAGAGAGAGACAGTTTTTCCTTAGTGAAATCATCAGGTAGCTGGCATTGGGAATTTATAACTAGGATTGAGAATTCTATATGTAACAGAGTGATGTTAAATACTGGGCCCAAACCCAGCCATCTGGGAAAAATCATTGGATGATGAAGTGACAACATACTTTTCAGGGAAAGACCATTCAGATTCTGAGTCATGAAGATACACACTGATGCACTGAGTCTTAAGTAATTGAGTTGGAAGTCCTCTTGTTCAACTTGTACAGATTAGGTACCCATGTAATACAAGAATTTTCTCAGAAAAATAGCAGACAAACAGAAGTATATTTGAAGAAAACACAGGGTAATAAAATTAACCCAAATCACTGAACACCACTTACTGCACTCTGCAAAAAGAAAGACTTCAATGTGTTTCCAAAGCATATAACTATACTACAGAAGGCTTCTGCTAACTTAGCTTTTCTTAAAGTCAACTTCTAGGGAGGATAAGGGGAACATGTGGCCAGCAGGTGAGGGAGGTGATTCTGCCTTTCTATTCTTCAGTGGTGAGGCCTCACCTGGAGTACTGCATCCAGGTGTGCAGTCCTCAGTACAGGAGAGACATGGACCTGTTGGAGACATGCAGAGGAGGGACACAAAAATGATCTAAGGGATGGAACTCCTCTCCTATGAGGACAGGCTGAGAGAACTGGGGCTGTTCATCCTTGAGAAGGCTGTGAGGTGACCTAATAGTGGCTGTTCAGTATCTAAAGGGGGCTGTAAGAAAGAATGAGACAGACTTCTTACTAGGTTGTGTTGTCATAGTACAGGGGAAATGGTTTCAAGCTTAAAGAGAGGAAATTTAGGTTAGACAAAAGGAAGAAGTTTTTTATAATAAGGGTAGTGAGGCACTGGAATAGGGTGCCCAGAGAGATGGTGGATGCCCCATCTCTGGAGACTTTCAAGGCCAGGCTGACTGGGGCTCTGAGCCAACTGTAGGTGTCTCTGTTCAGTGCAGGAGGGTTCGACTAGATGACCATTAGAGGTCCCTCCTAACTCTAAGGATTCAATGATTCTATGATAATATTTTTGGGGAATAAATATTAAAAAGTTTATTTAAAGTGAAAATTTACACACAGAATTAGTCATGGCAAAAAGGTCACAGTGAAAAACAAGGAACTACCTATCGACCAGTAAGCCTTACCTAAAATAACCTGCTTAAAATAAGATTAATTTCAATAAAATATTTTTTTTCACAATTTTTTGGTTCATATTCAAAATTCTACTACTTTCAAATATCAGAGATGAAAACTGAATTTTATGCCTCTTTCACTTACTGCTGTGCCCAAAGAACAATCGTGAAAAAAACACCACACACAATCTCTCTCCACTGTTGTTGCAGCTCTCAGATGCCAGCTGCTAATCACATCAGCTATAAGTCAAAACCCATTGAGTGAATGGAAACCTCTCACCAAATAGTGGAACTGTGCTGAGCTCACAGACCACTGAATCATGCACATGGTTTATGCTGTTGTATCTCAAAAATGAGCCATACAAAAATTACTCCAAATTTTCTTATCCCATATAAAGTAAAAGTGTTTTACTTTAAACCCAATTTTGTAAATATAAATCTTCACTAATGGTCCATTTGTAGATTTTCTCCATTTCCATAAAAACCTGAGGTTTCAGATCTGATAAAAGAAGTGGTTTTTCAAGACAATAGTTTCTTTCATGGTTAATTCATATCCTTTTTTTTTTTTTTTTTTTTTTTTTTTTTTACTGGAGAATGTTTAAACAAAAAACCCATGGAAGAAAAAAAAGACAATTAAAAAAAATAAAAAAAACCCACAGCACAATCTATAATCCATTACATAAGTAGAATGCCGCCACAGAACCAATTTGATTCAGCCCCCCTGCCGTACTCAGTTACACTGAGTTACACTGTTGTTGTACAGCTTCACAACTCTCAAGTAAAAACTGCTTACATTTTGCTTATGTTTGCTCTCTCCTCTATGGGGATTAAGGGAGACATTTCATTTCAGCCCAGGGAAAACACACACTTCTTAACTACAGCAACCACATTTTGTAACAGTCTCTAGTTCTTAGTACTATAAATTTTCCTCATAGAAATCACATGAAAACAGCATCATCAACAACAAAAAATCCACCCAAGAAAAATTCATTAACTCATCTAGAAGCATGCAAAAATGTAAACATATCCTCAAGACAAATAAAAGTGGGACAACACACCAGGCATTAATAATTTATTTCTGTCTGAATAATTCTAGTTATTTATTTTAGTTTATAGATAAAAACAAGTGCTAGAATATATTCCAACTCCACGAGAATACTCAGTAATATTGCAGAGAGATGACAGGAGAGTAATGTCTAAATCACACAATATATTATGTGCAAATATTCATTGCTGTGGAGGTGACATTGAAATAACAGCCTCATGTCAGTCCAAGCAATGTAACAGGAAATAGTTGAGCAATTATACAGAAATCTGACCAGAACCCCATCACGAAAGATCAAGATCCCTTCCATACCATGTTGGTGATTACTTACAACAAGCACATAACAATCAGGAAGAGTAATTATTTAGCTCTTCTTTTATCCTTCTGCACAGATTTAGATGACATCACCAGGAGCACAGCAGAACAGAATGTGCCCTTATCCATGCATATAAACTCA
This sequence comes from Meleagris gallopavo, assembly GCF_905368555.1. Classification (NCBI taxonomy): domain Eukaryota; kingdom Metazoa; phylum Chordata; class Aves; order Galliformes; family Phasianidae; genus Meleagris; species Meleagris gallopavo. The sequence goes on along the minus strand of NC_139435.1, from coordinate 55,398,520 downwards.
TTCAAACTGACCAATTAAGGATATTCAGAAACCCAGGGAAGTACTCCAAAAATTCTGTTTAACAAAGGCTGCAGACCTCATTTGTCAAAATATATTATGTGGGGATGCAAAATGCATGGCTGGCTTTTAAGTATGCACCTCTGAGTTTATCCTCCATCAAATAATTTCCTAAAATACATGCACTCTACTCAAACTTTGCATATTTAATTAAACCCCTAAAACCCCTCTCCTCTGCTATAGATAACAATAATGACTTCATGAGTTCATTTCAAGTGGCTGTGGTCTTCTAGGTCAATCTGCAGACAGACAGCTGTATAGTAATTTGGTCAGTAAAGCAGGCAAAACAGAGATTTCTAAAATTTGAAATCTTTATCTATTTATTTCAGTATAAATAGGAAGTATTTTAAAGCACTCAACTGATTTCAGTGCTTCAGAAATGTATTCAGACGCTTTAGAATTGTTCTCTGTATGGCTGAGTATGCACAAAACAAAACAGTAGAACCCATTGTGTGGGAAGGGGGCAAAGGGGGGAACAGTGTGTGTGTGTGTGAAAGAAATATTGTGGGACATACCTACATTGCAGGACTTTGCAGCATGCACTGTAGTTTGGTAATGCAGAAACTGCCAAGACAGAGGAAGATTGGACAGAATCCACAGAGGTGTGTTGTGGTGTGCAAATAGAAGTTGTGTGCTGCCCTTAGGATCCCTAGACCTTTGCTCTTGTTCAGTATTTTATATAGATTGTTCTTCCAAGAATTAGCCTTGAGTAGTTCCCGTGAATTACAACTATGGAAAGGTTCTTCACCAACAGCATTGTTAGTCATTGGAACAGACTCCACATGGCAGTTGTCATGGCACCAAGCTGTCAGAATTTGAGTGTTTGGACAATGCTCTTAGACATATATCTTGGATTTTGGGTGCTCTTGATGACAAGGGATGTCCCTGGGGTCTGTCTTGGGAAAGAAGTGGTCAGTGGCTCTATGTTCAGATTTAGATCAGTGGTGAGTGGTGTCCCTCAGTGATCCATTCTGGGTGATATCTTCATCATTGATATAGACGGTGGTATTGATTGTACCCTCAGCAAGTTTGCAGATCACACCAAGGTAGCTGGTGAAGTTGATATAATAGAAGGAAGGGATGTCATCCAAGGGATCCAGACATGATTGAGAACTAGGCTCACATGAACTGAATGAGATTCAACAAGGCCAAGTGCAAAATGCTGCACTTGGCTCGGGGCAGTCCCAGATATACATACAGACTGGGAGAAGAACTCACTGAGAGCAGCCCTGTGAAGATGGACTTAGGGCTTCTGATGGACAAAAAGCTAGACAGAGCCAGCAGTGTGCATCTACAGCCCAGAAAGCTAACAGTATGCTGGGCTGCATCAACAGAGTGGTGGCAGTAGGGTGGGGGAGGGGATCATCCCCCTTTGCTCTGCTCTTGTGAGGACACATCTATAGTCCTGTGTTCAGGTCAGGGGCCCCAGCACAAGAAGGATGTGGAGCTGTTGGAGTAGGTCCAGAGGAGGGCCATGAAGATGATCAGAGTGCTGGAGCACCTTTCCTATGAAAACGGGTTGAGGGAGCTAGACTTTTTCAGCATGGAGAAGACTTTGAGGAGACCTCATTGTGGTCTTCCGGTACTTAAAAAGGAGCTTATAAACAAGGTGTATGTCAATCTTTTACAAGGTTTGATAGCGAACAAAGTGGAATGACTTTATACTAGATTAAGGTTAGATGTTAGGATAAAATTCTTAACTCAGAAAGTGGTGAGGCTCTAGCACAGGCTGCCCTCAGAAGCTGTGGGTACCCCATCCCTGGAGATGCTCAGGGCCAGGTTGGATGGGGCAGAGCAGGGGGTTGGAATCAGGTAATTTTTAAGTCCCTTCAAACCCAACCCATTCTACGGTTCTGTGATTCTATGATTCTGTAATCCTTGTGGATTCCTTCCAACTTGAGATATTCTGTGTTTCTGTGTTTCTATGATTCAGTGAGCAGTTTACTTTTTTTTTTTTCCCCTGGAGATCTCTGCTATATATAAACATTATCTTCCTTTCTTCACAAAATCTTAATCACTTCAAGGAAAATATTTAATTTCTTTTTGTAAAGTTTTTCTCATAAAATCTCCCTTTTTGTTGATACCATAAGATTTCATATTATACTGAGTTCTAAGGTTTATCTGCTTATCCCTCCAGTAAACACTCTGATTTTGCAGTCGACAGTGCAGTAATGCAAACCCCACTCAGTGAGTCACTATTTACCTGACCAAACAAATTATTTATTTAAAAACATCATACTTTCTGGCCCAAGTGATTCTTATAAAACTTCCAGGAGATCTTGTGAGCCACCATGCTCCCCAGAGCATCAGGATCTGCTGGTAAGATATTATATATATGCTTTTGCCAAGCCACTGTGATTTCTTTCAGTTCCAGGTGTTTAAACAAACCTGCCTGCTCAGTGGCACTAACATTAGACAGCAAAAAATTCCAAGACTTTCCTGAGGAAGCAGGTATGCTATAGGCTTTTTATCAATTGCAAACTAATGAAGGCAGTGTGAGCACTTTGAGACACTATTTTAAGCAAGTTCAAGATATATGGATGGAAAAGTCCATCATTCATCCAAACAATTAAGCACAGTGATGCAAATGCAAGGGCTGCGTCGTGGAGTTTCTAAGTTCCTGTCAACTACAAGGCTACACTGGTACAGCACTGTTCAAGGACTTGTGGGTATTTCAGCTGCACTTCCCCTAGATATTATTTCTCTCACACACGTTTGTTGCCTGTTCAAATTTGACACAGGAATGCAAGCTTCATTGTTTGGCATGGGGAGGTCTCCTTCTGCCCGTTAGCCAAAACCTCCCAGAATGTCTTCGTTGCAGTTTGGGTGGGAAACTCTGGACAGTTGGCTGAAATGATGCTGAATGTCACCTGCAGTCACTGACACCTCTAGCTCACAAGTATCCAGAATTTCCCAAAAGTATTTTTCCAAATCAAGATTCCAAGTTAGAAAGACCCCAGATGAGCCTGTGTGCTTAAAAAGCAGTGGCCAAATAAAAATGATCCTGTTTTGTATGATTTGTGGCTGCTGTCCAGGGAGCTGCAAGTCCTTGACACCTCTGAAAGGTATATAACTGTGAAATTATGACAGCTTCCAATTAGGCAGCAGCTTTTGAAACATTTGTGTGTAATGTGTTCCTTATGCCTCACACAACCAAACCTTTAGCTTGTTTGGAATAACAGTTGCAGGTCACCACTGGGACATCTGTGAGACTTTCAACAAGAAACTAAATGAGAAAAGAAGCAACAGCTTTCCTTGCTCCCTAGGAGACACTAAGGCAGGAGATGAAAAGCTCCTCATGAGGCTGGATATTTATCTTTCATTGGCACATAAAGCTGCAGAAGAAAAACTGAATGTAAATGCCAAAAATGAGAGAAGACAGTGGTCAAACTTCTGTAACTGTACTTCTACCAGTAAGGGCACTGAAGTGACAACATTTATCCCCAGTATGTAGGCAGAAAATGTCATCTGGAAGAACAAATAAAGGCTCCTGGAGAAGTGATCCTGCTGGTGTTTGGTGGATTGTGTTATGCCATCAGTACAAACAGCACATCTTGAACAGGGACTCTGATTGTTTCCAAGGAAGACTTCCAGTCCCCTGGAGACTCACACATCTGTCATAGTCCCCAGAAGATTTGCTTTTGTTAGACAGTTCTTTGGAGGAATTTCATTAAGGTTACTTCTCACTATTTTCCATATTAAGATGAACAGCACCATGGATAAGACAGTGTTTGTTTCATACCTTGTCTATATACTGCCTTTGACACAGTCTCCCATAGTCTTTCTATCACCAAATTCTGAGATGCAGACTAGATAAACTGAAAATGTAGTGGGTAGAATCTCCCTGGACAGCTGATGACCAGTAACCAGTGACAACCCAGTGGTTCTCCTCTTTCTTTTGTAATTTGGTAAGAAATTTCAAAATTCATGAATTTTAGGATTGTCACTGCCATAAATCTTTGCTAAGTACAGTAATATCTGCAAATAGCATCTGTAGTCCTGGTTAATGTGAACCTTGGTCTTGTTTGTGAAAATGACAGAACAAAAAGGATCTTTTGTTTCTTCTGAACAGACATTTAAGATTTATATGATTCTGTCTGTTTGTGTTATCTCCTTAATAAATAGGATGGCCCCTCTTTTCCGCTCATAAATTATCCATCAGATGCTTTAGCTATGCAGTACTCTAATATGTGAATGATAAAATAATAATGTTTTGAATAATAATGGCAACAATGTGTGCGTAATAAAAACCTTCTCTGAAGAGTTTGGAAAGCATTCCTCTCCATAAATATTCAAAAACACTTTTTTAATATTGTGATTTGCAATAATCACATGAATAAGACAAACTTTTACTTTGGTGTTAGAAAAGAGTTGGTCAGTGGTAGAAGAACTGAAACTGAAAGAGGCTAATTCCAGCAACTGTATCCATTCTTGTCAGAATAGTGCTATGCTGTTTTGGAGGAAAAGCAATCATATACATGTAACACACAGGAGTTATATGGGATACAAGTATTATTAATACAAAGCTGCAGTCCGTAGTAGAAATAATACTACTTAACTCCTGCATTTTGAGGCTTACCTACCCACAGTTATAGCTGCAGCACCAGTGAAATTCTAGTGATGTGTCCGGGGACAAAGATTGGCTCAAACCTTTCAGATGTCTTTTATTTCTGCTTCATGACTCAAGGATAAATGATAATATTTTGTTTCATGTTATGACTTCCATTCATGTAGAAGATGACTTGAAGGTTATTAATTTTTAGTTTTATCACCAGCAGTAAAATTATATTTCACTCTTGTTTTTATACACTAAATGTTTGTGATTGCATCCCAATAATTTAGCTGTTGGTTTTGGGTACACCTATTTCAGCATATATAATGACATTTTTAATGTTTAGATCATGTCTTTAAAGTACTTGACAGCCTTCTTTTTCCTCTTCTCAGGGTTCAGATTCAAAATTTTCCCACGTACTGTTCTTAAAACATTTTTACGCTTCAAGAGAATGCATCAGATGGGAGCATTAAAAGAATATCCGCAATGCATTTGTTATTTGCCCTCTTCTTAAACTCTTCAGAGACTTCTCATTTTTGTCCTTGTTTCTTTTGTTCTCAAATGGAATAAGGTATCAACAGAGTTGTTGCCACTGTAACATATGCACATCCACTGCAAATCATCTGGGTGGAAAACAAAAGAAAAGATGTTATAGTTTCTGTTAAAAAAAAAATAGGCATTAGAAATCCTTCTGATTTTCATATTTGCAGACAACTCTATAAACACAATTTCCAAAGCTTCTGCAGAAAGTTTTTAAGGAAGAAGAATTTGGAAGAAAATAATTGCTTTAGGGATAAAAAACCCCACCCTCAGCAAGTTTGCTGATGATACGAAGTTGGGAGGATTGGCTGACACGCCTGAAGGCTGTGCTGCCATTCAGCGAGACCTGGACAGGCTGGAGAGCTGGGCAATAAGAAACCGGATGAGGTTCAACACAAGCAAGTGTAGGGTCTTACACTTAGGGAGGAATAATTGCATGCACCAATACAGGCTGGGGGATGAGCTGCTGGAGAGGAGCTCTGCAGAGAGGGACCTGGGCGTCCTGGTGGACGACAGGTTGGCCATGAGCCAGCAGTGTGCCCTCGTGGCCAAAAAGGCCAATGGCATTCTGGGGTGCATTAAGAAGAGCGTGGCCAGCAGGTCGAGGGAGGTGATCCTCCCCCTCTACTCTGCCCTGGTAAGGCCTCATCTGGAGTACTGTGTCCAGTTCTGGGCTCCCCAGTACAAAAAAGACAGGGATCTCTTGGAAAGAGTCCAGCGGAGGGCCACAGAGATGGTGAAGGGCCTGGAGCATCTCCCCTATGAAGAAAGGCTGAGTGAACTGGGTCTGTTTAGCCTTGAGAAAAGAAGACTGAGAGGGGACCTGATCCAGGTTTATAAATATCTGAGGTGTGGCGGCCATAGTGGTGAGGCCAGTCTCTTTTCAGTGGTACGTGGAGACAGGGCGAGGGGAAACGGACATAAGCTGCAGCATAGGAAGTTTCGCACGAATGTGCGTAAGAACTTCTTCACGGTGAGGGTGACGGAGCACTGGAACAGGCTGCCCAGGGAGGTTGTGGAGTCTCCTTCTCTGGAGATATTCAAGTCTCGCCTGGACGCCTACCTGTGCGACCTGGTGTAGGGAACCTGCTTTGGCAGGGGGGTTGGTCTCGATGATCTCTAGAGGTCCCTTCCAACCCCTACAATTCTGTGATTCTGTGATTCTGTGATAATTCAATAGTGGCATAGCAGAACACTCAATATGAGAAAGATGACACGAGGTAGACTTTAGGCATGAAATTTATCCTTACAATATAGGGGAAATTTTATTAATGGACAGAAAACAGGCAGTATGAAGTAGACTTCTGCAGAGTTAGCTTTTCTTACAGTACTGTATGAGGCGTCAGCAGAAAAAAAAAATTGCTTAGTCTTCTCTGGGTCTTCTTTCATACTGTTTCCACTACGCCTTTCTCTCATCTCTTATGATGCAGTGATTCTCCAAGCAAATTCTTTCGTTGTCACTTGGCATACAGTTCTTGCTGTTTCCCCATGTATGATCCCTACTCCACCCTGTTTCACAGAACACATCCTTCTCTTAATATTTTCTTCTGCAGGTTTGGGGTTTTTATTGATTGGTTGGTTTGTTTTCTTTCTGTGTGCTGGGATTTTGTTTCAATTTGTTTTTGTTTTTGTTGTTGTTGTTGTTGGGGCAGGGGGGGTTGGTATTTTTTTGTTTGGTTTGTCTTTTGTCTCCCTGCTGCTGAGGTTTTTAACTCATTTTTTAGCACTGCTATATGTGGATGACAATTCTTAACTCCCTTGGCCCATACTGTTGATGACCTTTGGCATTTCCACAAGTACATCAGGAGGATGAATCCCAACAGGGTGCCTATACTACCACAGGACAAAGCAGGAGCACACTCCTGTCTCCCAGGCCTTCTCTGACCTTATGAGGAAGCCTCATTGCTTCACCACATGGTGGAGTAGGTAGCAGTGATCCTTGCAACCACAGAGGGACAAACAGAATAACGCAATCTGAGTTGCGGCCCAGCCTTGCTCTCAGCCCATCTGTGCCAGAAGCAAACTCAACATTTGACATGCCAGTTCAGACTAGCTAGAGGGCATGTCTGCTCGACTAATCAGACCAATTCATGGTGTAAATTCCAGCTTCGAACATCAGGCAGACCCAGCTTAGGAAGAGCTCATATTGGCAGCTGGGTATATGCTCTTCTTAAATCTTTCTCCTAGATATTCACGAGTGGCTCTCTGACCAGTTGAAGGCATTTTTAGTACAGACAGAGTTGTGCTTTTCCAAGCCTCTGGATGTTCAACATCCCATTTCCATCCTAAAATAAGCTAATACAAGCAGTGAGTGACAAAAGCACAGGGCCAAAATATCTGAAGTCTATTTTCACCCTAGTGCACAAAACAGTCCCATCATTCCTGGCACAAGGCTTCTACATGACATTTGTTTCAGTGCAGTGTATGTCTCAGGGTGTGATTTAGATTTCTGGTATTATAAATGAAAAATACCTTCAGGGTGGAGCTGTTTTGAATGGAAAATTGAACAAATGTGTCTTTTGAGCAGAGCTCCCATTTTGTCAGCATTCTGCTTTGGATAAAAAGTTGATGTGATGCCTCTTTGCTTGGATTCCTCCCACAGCTTTTGATTCCTACCTTGCATTGAGCCCCTCAAAAGCTAACCAGAAAGGTCTGAAAGGCACAGAACTAGCTGGAGCAGTTCAGAGTGCGTAAGCACAGAACTTCTTTCTCAGTTTACTGATGTAACTGCAGGAAGACCAACACGATCCCACTTAGTTGGATCTGGAGAAACCAAAAAGAAACATTCCTGCAGCCATGGAAAAGGAGAAGGTAGTGCAACCACACGGTTGTACATTCAGAACAAACATTTCTAGCTGAAAACACACAAACCACTCCAAATGTGTTAACAAGAGCAATGTTCACATGCATATGGAGACAATAAGCAAGTGGTGGCCATCTCCTATTAGCTTTCCAAGACAGAGATGGTGAGCTGTTATATAGCAGTCTTTGGATGACTTATCTCCAGTATCTCCAGACCAGATGTTCTATGGGACTGTGTAAAATTTACCATATGCACAACATCCTCCGACATAAATCTACCACGAGTGTGAGCACCTGGAAACACATATTTTTGTGTTTGGTCTGAGATGCTACTAGTTAAAATAGTCCTTCAAAGGTGTATTATTCCATTACATTTGCCTGTGCGGAATTTCAGCTGCCTGCTTATTCTCCACTCAGTCTCAGGAGATCTGCCTTTGGTATAGCCTTTAAATCTGAATGAAGTTAGTAGGATCAGCAAACTTTTCTCCTCACTATTCACTTCCTTTGCCATAACATTTACAAATACGTTTAACAGTATATGCCCTCATCTGAATCCATTGGTGATCTCTTTCTACACTGAAATCCCAAAACTAACCATTTATTCTTCTTTATTACCTAGTGCAGTTACAGACCCACAAAATGCATTAGAAAAAAGTGTTACACTCATCACTTATGCTTTAAAATTTCTGACTTCTGTACTGACTTGCATATATTTTTTGCTTTTTACTACAACTTAAAGGAAAGATAGGATGATATGTATAGCCACTAGCTAAGACAGTAGTTAGGATTCACTAACTCAGGTTGTAAATAAGGCCAGTCTCAGCTCTGGAATTTGAAGTAAATGTCACTTTGTGTTGTCCTCTTGAAAACATTCAGTATTACTAAAGAATTCTTAATGCCTGAGCTGGCAGAATTGTTGCAGTCGTTTAAGTGAACAACACACATTTTTCTGTATAAAAATAACCTGTTTTTTTGCAAAAGGAAATGACAAAGTTGCATACAAATACCTAAATAAAACCTCTCAGTCTTCAACCCATGTGACTCCCACTATAAAGCAGAAAACTCATCTACATAAAATTGCAGAGGGCTCTACTGCTCAGGAAAACAGAGCAATCACATAAGTTCACTTTAAAGTACAGCTTGAAAAGTGATTTAGCCACCCAGAAGAATGACCATCTGATATTTCTATCATTAATCTCTTGTGTGCATGAATTCACATAGGGCAACACCTGCCTGGTGTGAACTTACACTCTTGGTGAAGAATAAGACTTCTAGAGAAGATCAAGAAAAAGAACATAGCAAAAACAAACAAACAAACAAACAGAAAACAAATGGTAACATCTTGCAGAAGAGAAATTAATCTGTTTGCAATCATTGCTAAGCAAGGCTGGAAAACATCTGTAAGTTTCTAGAGTGGACCTGAGGAAAAGCCAGGCATCTAAAAGTACACAGAGCACCCAGGTATGTATTTTTGCATCACCATTACATCAGACTTAGTATTTCACCCAAAAAAAAACTTGCCTTGTGCCTTCACAGCTACAACATTAGGAAAACAGAAGCAGCTCATCCAATGATTTCAGACCAGTGAAACAGGATGATACAAGGCAGCCTTGCCCTCACCACATTTTATGGCCAAGTCCAAAGAATGAAAATTGCATTGCTAGAAAATAAACAGGGAGTTTGCATGATTTAAAATCTTTGTAAAAGCAAGATCAGCTTGATTAGCAGATAAGCAAATACAGTTTCTAGTAAGTGTGTGAAAACATTCCTCTACCAAATGTGTGCCATAAGCTGTGCTGAACTCTAGTCGGCCTTTCTTTAGCTAATGGAGACTTTTAGAGCATTAACTTCTTGTACAGTTACTATTTTTCTGTTCCAAATCCCCTAATTACTGATGCCAAAAACCTAGCACATCAACTAGTCCTATAAAGAAAATCTTCAAAATTCAGGGAAGTGACCTTCCCAAAGGACACAACAGCATTACTTCAACCAGAACTTGAGTTGTCTGCACCTCACCTATTCGCACTCGTCCTGGCCAACCCCACCAGTGTTCTCTAGCAAGCACCCACACAATCCACATAGTCCTCCTTCATCAACAACCTTGCTTTGAGAGCATCAGGAATACATCCTCATCGATTCCAGAGAAAGGCACAACATAACAAATCTTCACTTCATCTCTATTTTCCCTAACTTCATTACCAATTCAGAATCAGCAGGATTTTGGCCACACATCTGAAAAACGATGAAACCTACAGGCTCAAAAATGACTGTGCAGCACATGTGAAGACTTTTGGTATGATACTGGGTTTTATATATAGCTCAAACAACAACATAAATAAATAAATAAATAAATAAATAGAGTAAGTGTCTCTCATGAGAGAAATTTGATCGATTATAGAGTAACTTAGTAATTAGGACACCTGAACAGATAACCTTTCCAGATGTTACACTGATGAAATGGATGGTATTTACAAATTCAAGTTTCTTTAGTATAGGAATACAAGTTTCTGGTGGTGTTCCACAGAGATGGCACTATTCACAAAGTGTGAAAACAGAGCGTAATATTACAGAAATTACCACCACAATACAGTGGGAAAGGGATTCCAAGCAGCTACAAACCAACACATTTCTTATTGCTTTCTTCCACTACAATAAATAAATAGGCAAAGCATAACCATCTTGGACCACCACAGTGTAGGGCACTTCAGGACCACTTTAGCCTTCTTATGAGCTTCGGGTATCACAGTTTGCATGGGCTTCCATGCCCAAAACAAAGCTCCTTCCCAGGAAATACAGCCACCACCCTGCCTCCTGCTCACTGTCGCTGAAGTTCCTCTGAAGTTCAGCAGGTGACTTCCTCTACACTCAATTCCAAAAATGCACTTTACATTGCTAGGACTGGCTCCTAGATTTTTAGGACCAGGCCTGCCTTCACTCTTGAATCCCTTCTCTTATCACACAAGTTTTGCTCACCCCTACAAGTTGCTTTAGTGTAAAATGAGGGAATTTTTTTCAAGTTTTTATCAATATGGGTGTAACTGCACACAGAAATGAGTGAAGCTGTTTTCAGAGAAAATGGGAACTTTCCAGCCTGGCAGAAGAAGCGCTGGGGAGAAGAGGTGGCAGTGGTGCTAAAATCAACGTAATTGCAGCCTTCCAGGAGCCTACAAACAGGAGGGCAGTCACAAGGGTAGATAATAGCAGGACACGGAGAAATGGTTTTAAGTTGAGGGAGGGAAGATTTAGGTTGGATATTGGGAAGTTATTTACAGAGAGAGTGGTGAGGTGCTGGAACAGGCTGCCCAGAGAGGTTGTGAATGCTTCGTCCCTGGAGGTGTTCAAGGCCAGGTTGGATGGGGCCCTGGGCAGCCTGGTGTAGTATTAGACATGGAAGTTGGTGGCCCTGCATGCAGCAGGGGAGTTGGAGATTATCCTTGAGGTCCCTTCCAACCCAGGTCATGCTATGATTCTATGATCCTATGAAAGCAGTGATGGTTACTCTAATCACATCACATCATAGAATCATGTCATAAGACAAAGAAAATGTGAACATTAACCTGACTAGAGCTGAAGTTTCTCATTGAGCAGGAAAATCAAAATGGAGGTAAATGGACAGAACTGGGCAGGAAAAATCAGTTGGGCTCATGATGATGCATCCTTATTAGGACTTCCCAAACAGGTGCTTGTTTTCTTGCACCCACGGCCATTGCTTAGAGGATCACGCATTATGACACCATACAATTCCAACAGAAGTCTCAAATCATGCATTTTTCTCAAGACTTTTCCATTTGAGCTGTGTGTGCTTTCCTCTGCACTTTCATGACTTTGTCTTCCACAAACAGATAACTACACAGCTCTCTAGAGCAGCACAGACACACATTTGGGTGTGGCTAGCTCACGAGGTGCACAGCACACAAAGGCTGCAGATGATGAGTTCTTCTGCTCACACTGACCAGGAAGGTATCAGGATGGCATCCTATTCACATCCCAAAATGTCATGTCTTCCTGCATTTCTTGCAAGAGTGATTCACAGCAAAGGAAGAGCAAATCTTGACAGCTTTGGAATAGAAAGCAAAGAAAAGATTACTGGAGAATGTGGCCACAATAATACACACCACACAAGCAGTAAAATAAACCAAGGTGACAGTGATCAGCATCCTGAATAGTAACAATGGGAGGGCTGCCCGTGAAATGTATCCTGATTTCTTTCAATGGCTCTGAGAGTTGTGCTTCATAAAGCCACATGAAACTAAATCCTGCAGTCCATGCTTAGCTTTTGTGGAAGCAAACTTCCCATTGACGTCAAAGACCACGTTACCATAAAGGATTGCAGGGCTACTTACAGAGACATCACTCATTACTCACTGTGACTGCACGCTTGCTGTAGGACTAACACGTCTTCATTCTCCTCTCACGCTCTTATGAGGAAATTAAGATCAGGCTCTGCTGATGTAAGCCCAATTGCAAAATCAGTCCAGAGGCCAGGCTGTGGTGCACTGCTCTGATAGATTATACAGACACATACAGATAAGCACTGCTTACCCTGTGATGCAGGGAGAAATAAATTTAATTTCCAGTTATTCTGTGGGTCTCTCCTCCAGATGCGTTTAGGCTTCCTGCAGATTCGATAAACTGTTCTAAATTGTTCAGATAGCTCTGCCCACATTCTCAGTGCAGCTGGTACGTGATGATAGTGGATGCAGGTTGCAGGTTCTGCTCTCCTCCCTGCGAGTTGACAAGGGTGTCTCAATGGCATATGAATGTGTTTGCCAGCTGTCAGGCCTTACCGCTAGGACAAAAGGAGTGCCTGCTGGGTGCCTGCAGTAGGCATGTCCTCCTGTAGCACCCCTACACTGGGGTGAAAACTGCTGGCAGAGAGCAGAGGTAACAAGCAGGGAAGAAAATAACCTTGGACCACATGAACACAAGAAGTGTATTGCTAAATATGATAATTTGCCTGATTCAACAAATTAGTTGTCAGTAAACCACTACAAGAGGTCACATAGGAAAGAAATTTTAAGTACTAGACTAAGGTCTTAAACAAATAAACAAAGAACGTATTAAAATGGCCTTAGGTATCCAGTTTGACATACCAGCAGGACTAACATAATACTGAAGAATAAATTACAATGCAGGCAAGAAGTGGAGGCACGGTGAGGGTCAGAAATAATACAAAGCAGGCTATTATCTTTCCACAATATTTGGCCAGGCCACTACACAGTAATCTGTTTCTTAGCAAGCAAACAGATTTCCATAAGCCAAAAATTTGTCATTGTGTATAAGCAAGAGTGATAGAATCTGGTTTGAAACTCTGTTCAGTAGAGACAAACTCAGCTTACGTCATTGTCAGCATTTAATATTGCAGCATTTTGTCACAGACTGGTCTGCAGAAGTTACTAAAATGAATAGGTGGAGATGAACTGAATCTTTTATTCAGATTTACTACTTCCAACTGGCTCTCACTATTGATGTTTTCTGGCTGGCTAGAATTAGTATTCATAAAGCAGGAGCCAACCCAGTACATCCTGAGGTATTACACCATGGTTTGATAATTCAAGTCAATTTGCCTTCAAAAGTTTTGCCTTCACAGGTTATTTCTCTGTGTTCACCTGTGTGAGAACCAAGTGCAGCGGCTCAGACACAGCACCGAACAGTGGAGACCGGTGTGCAATCTGAGACCTTAATGCATTGCCATTCCCTACAAGCTTGGCTGCTGACTTTGGCATTTCTGGTAAAAGTGTTGGTCAGCTGAAAGTGCCTGCAGCTGACTGCATTTTCACACTTCACATTGCTTGACTCATCTGCCGTGCACCATGGTGACACACACAGTGCACATCCATGCAGAGTAATGAGCTACACACTGGGTGAAAACATGTACTGCCACATGCTCTATCATTTTCAGACTCCACTGGCAAAATCAGAAGCAATACTAGCCTGTTCTAAAAGAGCCTTTCCATTGCTGCAGTGGCCACCTTTTCCCCTGGCGAGGGGGGGTTGAGGGCTGGGGTCTGTTTGGATCCACATGAGGACAGCATCTCTTCAGACACAGCACAGCTCGGCCCTTCCTTGTGAGCCTTGACCTGCTCTACTGCTGTGCTGAGCTGGCTCTGCTGCCAGTGAGATTCAGGGTTACACCACTAATCCCGTGCTGAAGCCCGTCCTTCTGCTTCATAAGAACAAACCTCTGCCAGTGACTTTCCTTGCTGGCTCTCAAAACACATTATTCTTTGAATAGTCCTTGCCAATGTCTGAGAATAATTGGTCTAACTCTTTTATCTTCACAGCAGCCTTTCATGTGGGTAAATATCACTGCCTTGTCTTCTCCCCTGACTGAGCACCACCCCCACACAGCACGACTTGTTTCACAACTTCTCTCATTTCCACAGCTGAAGGACCTCCAGCCCGCTGCAAGCAACAAGGCTGAAACCTGTGCCAGGAGTCTGCCCAATGGCAGACCTGCCTCTGACACCCTTTGGTGTCCACAGAAGCAATCTCAGTACCACTGCTTCCCTTCCCCTCCTACAAAACACCAGTGTCTATTGCATGCCACAGATTTGGCACATAGTGCAAGGAACCATCAAACACGGGGGGAAGAAGATTGCTAGCATTTCCAGTTTTTCTAATAGTCTCCAATCAAAGAAAGACTTAACACAACTTGAGGCACTTCCTCCCTGATTTCTCTCACCTCATATTCCTTCCTTGATTCCTCTCTTGATTCTCCTCTTTCCCCCACACCCCCTGTAGATGTCTAATTTCAGTTCCCAAGGCCACTTGTGGTCATAAAAAAATTCGAGACTTAAAAATCAAAGTGCACATCCCTCATGCAGATAGCTCTGAGCAGTGTGGGATGCTGCCAGCAATCACCCAGGCCAGACAGATATGGGGTCTGGGCAAAAAGGGCTGATGTGATCAATGAAAAAATTCCTTTTATCATTTCTCCACACTTGTGCTGGCTTCTGAATGGACAGCATTCCCCTTGCAAGTTGAGCACGCTCATTATTCAGAGCGTTTAACTCAGCAACTGCTCTCACAGTGCCTTTATGAGTGAGCAAAATGAACAAAGAAAAGAAGCGAGCTTCAGTGTGCCACCAATGTATCTACTTTCTGGAAGGGAAACAAAACTGAAAAATGTTTTTGGGAATGCCTGCTCTGCTCCATCAAGCTGCTCATCAGCCCGGGTTTTGAGGAGAGGCAGTTCTGGAGATATCACCGCTCTGCTCATCACCGCTGCTGTGGCAGAAAGGCTTTTGCAAGCAGAGAGAGCAAGTGTGAGGCTTTGACATTTGTTTGACTGTGGGATTTCATCTGAGGGAAAATAATAGCACATCTGTAGTGCCTGACAAAGCTAAATACTTATAAATGGACACAGTGTGAGACAAACAACAGGGGAAAAGATGCTATCTCATTTATAAACTCCATCTCTATTGTTGGAGTTCACTGAGGTGGAAACAGCATGTAGAATATCAGCTGTTGAATACAGCACCACAGAGATCTCTCTCTACTAGGGACCACAGCAAGGGAAGATACACATGCACAAATGTTAGCTCCACTCTTAGACCGTGGATAGACGTGATCTGGTGCTGCAGTGGCAGACACACTAACAGTTTGTTCCCCCTTGCTGTGGGAACAAACACAGATTACACTACGCAAACAGCAGCTGCAGCAGCCCAACAGCCAACTGTCACTTTCTGGAGTGGCAAAAGGGAAATGGCAAAAGGGAAGAACACAACTATAGAATTATAGAACCAAAGAATCGTTTGAGTTTGAAGAACCCCTTAAAGGCCATCTAGCCCAACTCCCCTGCAATGAGCAGTGATGCCGGCAGCTTGATCAGCTGCTCAGAGCCCCGTCCGGACTGATCTTGTCACCACTTCTCTGGGCAACCTGTGCCAGTGCCTCACCACTCTTATCGTAAAAAACTTCTTCCTTATATCCAGTCTACCTCTGTTTGCAGTGTGGAGCTCATATGCTCCCCCACAGGAAAATAAGGCACTGGGTATTTTCTTCACGTGCACATAGATGCTGCATTTCCATCAGTCCCTGGGCTGCATTACTGGGATGGGAGCAAACAGTTGACTGATGGGCACTCGAGCTAGTTGAGGTAGGGCTATTGGTCTAGTCACTGTACTACTTCCACCAGTGACACCAGCACACCAATGCCTTTTATCTTCATGACCCAGTAATGATAACTTGTGCTCTTGGTTCCCTCTTCTTCTCTCCCAAACTTAGACTCCAGTGGGTATCTGCCCGGTGCAGAATCCAGCAGGACACACAGACTATCAGCCCCACAGTGTCTGCTGTCATCCACAGGCACATCACCATCAGGAAGCCAGGGCTCAGCACGCTACTGGCTGCAAACTCTACTCAGTCTGGCAGGGGGACAAGGAGCAAAGACCATGATCTGATTCAGGCACTTCTCAGAGGAAGGGACTCCGTTGTATCTCTTTACCTTCTGCACATGCAAGAGGCGCACAAGGACACTCATACCTCCTGCTCCCATACTGAATGCCATCAAAGCAAATTAAAACAATAAACATGGTATGATTAAATGGCTAATTTCAAGAATTCTATTAGAGTGCATGATGTTAATCTTGAGCCCTCTTTTTCCGAAACCTTTTTTTCTGTCCCCTGCACCAAGTGCACAGTGTCCCTGACAGAGCCAAAGGAGAAATTATTTGACTTCTGCAGGCTGCATTGCTAATGAGAAAATTATTTGTTTTTATTGCAACTTGATATATATAAATATTCACAGCAGGATAAAATTCCTGAAAAAAAGTCTCATTTTCAGAGTGTCCTGGGACACAGCAGGGAGCAATAAGCAGTGCAGTTCATAAAAACCTGACGTTCAGAAAACATTGTTACAAGAAGGCATCTCCAGTAGAAATTCCATCTGGGGAAAAAAGGAGAAAAAAAAATCTGAGACCACATAGGCACTCCTGCTTCTCTGCTGAGGAATTTATGCACAGAAGAAATAAGAGGAGGAACAAAGCTCCTTCCCAGCATAAAGGGATTTTGCACGTTAAGATGAGGCACTGAGGAAAGGAAAGGAGGGAGGAAACGCTTCGATCATCCTGCAGCCCTCCCGACATAAATATGCAGAGGGAAACTGAATCAGACTTAGGAATTTCTACAGAGAAGAAAAAAAAAAAAAACAAAAAACAAAAAACAAGGAAACTGAGAAACTGAGAAACTGACAAATCAGACCCAGGAATCAAAGTACAGAAAAATGGACAACGGCATAAAGTGAGATAGAGGATAAACAAGAGACAGGAGAGATATGTACAGCTTTAGTTCTGTGTAATAGCAAAGAAAGACTGCATACACTCACACCATAAGGGTTTTAAGGGACTGCACTCTGCAAGGATCTGCTTTAGTCTGTTTCAATACACTCTAAATCCATGCAGCATTTCCTGAGTTAGACTTTGTCCATATCTTCGGTAACTTCCAGAAAGTGGCAATTACGCCATTACACAAGTCAGCAGCTTTTCCCCTGAGACTAAGACACACCAGCAGTGTGGCTGCATTCACTGAGCACTCTGCACTCCCTGAAAACTGCAGAAGGATCTTGACACTCTCTCACTGGACACAGAAAAGTGGTGAATTTGGCAAACGGAGTGTGCATGAAGTTCAGCAATGTACAGCAATGCACTTGAACAAAAATAGTTCAAACCTTTACATAAGCTGATGGACTGCAAATGAACTTCCATGTTCCACCAAGGGAAAGCCCTCTGAGTCATCACATAAAACCCAACACAGTCAGATGCCCAAAAGCAGGTAAAGCAGCTGTGCCGTGTACATGTGCTACAAAGCACGCTTTCAAAAATATTCTAGGCAACTGGGCATTCTCTTCTATCTGCAGCCTCCAAGGCAATCCCCTTACCACCTCTCCCTCCACAAAGCAACATGGAGTATTCCCAGGAGAAGATGGAGCAGCACTTAGGGCTGCTTGTCCCAGCTCAGCTTTTCTGCTCTCCAGTCAGAGACAATGCACAACTGCAATAAGCTGCAAGCTCCAACGTTGCACCGCCTCAATTGCAACCCCTCCCAGACTGCCTTCAAAATGGGGCAAGGAAGAAGGGGTCACATTTCTCCCCTCTTTTCTGAAAGCCTACAACTAGTGGAAAATGAATGAGGCTGTGTGAATGCAGAGCACCTTGTGGCATCCCACCCTACTCTGACATCTCAAATGTGCAAGTCCCATGCAGACCCCAATATACAACAACATGTTCAAGCAACATGTTCCAGAAACACTAGCCCAAAGCAACTCATGGACCTTCCCATGCCACTGTGGCTTTAGCATCCAGCTTTGCAGTCTACCTGTGCAATTTGTTATCTCTATCCTGCTTGACAGCTGAGACGCTTTTAATGCTGCCTCTGTCTGTGTTCTGTTTTTAAACAAAGAAGTTTTGCTGCCCTACAGGAATAACTTAGTGAGTTCCTACAATTTACAAGGCACAGACATCTCTCCAGTCTTTCTTCCTTACTTGCTCCCATCTTGTTGAGAGGCGAATCTAAAGATGCAGCCCACACAAACCCCATTACCTCCAATTTAAATCTAGCAGCTACTTCAGGAGCTTCATTTTTCTGACCCAGAGCTGTTGGTTCTGTTCAAAGCCACACACGTCAAGGAAATTAGAGGAGTTTTAAACTTCACTTCCTCATACTGCACTGAAAGCAAAGTCTTATGATCTCCCTGCCTGTCTCCACAAGATGCTACATTAAGCACCATGTGAAGCTCCCCAGGTAACAGGCAGATCCCAGAGGCTGAGGATGCCCATGGTGGGCAGGATTTCTTTCCCATACCTGCTACAATCACAGCAGAGTGGACTTATTGTTCCTTGAAATATCAAACACTAGAGATCTTCAAATTCAAAAATCAGGCTAAAGAGGAATCATGGCAGGATCAGCCCTATCTGAACCACCCAAATCAGATATTTGCCTAATTTATTAGACACTTACAGTAATGTCATTTCTGTATCCTCTCAAGCTATTCACTCTCCAGTTCAGTTTCCATACCACTAGGCCGTTTTACCTATGACCTATGTAGAATGATCTTGCTATGGCTACTGATCTTCCCAGCAGATATACCAACTCTCTTCTACATTATGATAGCCACATAAAATGTAAGTCCCTTTGACTCTTTGAGTCATTTCTCCAAAACAGACAGGAATTCAGCATGTTTCCAAGGGGACTAATATCAACACATCTTATGGCAGACAGTGTGTCTTTCCAATAGCAGGCTCTACCAAGGTCAGCAGAAACACCAAACTCCCTTTCCACCACTGCACAGATTCTTCCACATCAGGCAAAGGCACAGTGAGTGCAGTGATAAGAGCACGTAATTCCCCAAATATTTGGTAGAGCTGTTCATCAACAACTCTAAATTATCCTCTCTTAAAAGCCACTATAAAAATCCTATCCTGCCTTCCACACAGACGTGCACACATCCATACACAGACCAATTCTGCTTATTTGCTGTTTTACATTTTTGAAAAAAAAAAAAAAAAAAGTTGCATGAGGTAACAATACTGTTGCTGGCATCTCCAAGAGGCAGGGCTTTCCATCAGCACTGGCTGTGGCAGACATCAGGATCTGACATAGTCTTGATCAGGAAGAATGCAATTAAGCCAGCATGAGGTTCTTTGAAAACCCCGCTTTACAAAATCAATATGTAACACATTGAATTCCCACCAAGTCTTCAGAGACAAGTGTCTGACATTAGAGTAGTCCTGGGTCAGTATTAATTGCACATAACTTCTCATCTGCATTTATTGCTATGTTTCTGCAATTAAATTATAAAAACTAAATGGAATCTCTTAAGCTTCATAGCTAGATCTGCATACTAAGTTAATTAGCACCGTAAGGGAAACCATAGAAAAACTGAGGCCTGTCTGATCCAAGGCCTATTAAAATCAGTGACAGCTTGATTACAACCTGAAGCAAATTAATAACCATGCAGCCTTGGAAAACTGGAGAACGATGAACTGTTTCATAGATATCAGGAAGCAGAAGCCAGTTAGGACACCCTTTTTGTGCCACTGCCAGCATTCCTGTGCTCACTGAGAGCACGGTTTCTGTTTTTTATGAACAGGACACAGAGTAAACCTTGCAATATACACCAGCAATCTGGCTGTATCCAGTTGTTCTTTGGAGAATGATGCACTAAAAAATATGCTCTCTGGAGGACCAAGAGCCACCACCATCAGACACCAGACCCAGCTGTAAAGGAAGACTGAGAATTTCTTTCGTCAGAGATGCAAGGTGCTGGGCACTGGGGTGCTGCAGTAGCCCAAGGTTATGATCAGCAGATCCCCAGTTCTGCTGTGCGAAGAGCACCAAAGATGAACTGTGAGGATCCTGCCTTCAGAGGAACTCTGCAGACTGCAAGTTAATTATTCAGACAACTGAACGACAAATGATTGGATTCAGTGGCACAGTGCGGGAATGGTAAAGGGAAACACCTGGAATACAAATGAATCTGTAGAACTTGAACCTGTGAATGTGGGTTTGTTAGTCACAAAACCTATTAAAGCCAGCTTCAGAATACTTCAGGAGGAGTGTTGCTAAACTTAATGTGCTTAATTTGAGTTAATTACGCGTAATTACATATGTGCCATACTGCAAAGAGTTATCTAGAAACAAGTACATTTAATAGCTACAAACAGCTCCTATTACATGGAACAGCATGGGGAAGATTTATAGTAAAAAAAAGACATACTAAACACGCACAACAGCAAAAACAGACAGTGCCAACTCCTGAAAAGGCACACAGAAACCCTTGGGAGCACCTGCCCCAGTCTGCACTCAATTCCCTCAATTCCTGCACTGTCTCAATAAAGACCTCTGCATCTTCCTCCTCTCATCCCTGTTCCCTCAGAGCTCAGGTGGGGCAGAGAACAGGCCTGTGATTTACGGAGTGACTTGTCAGCAGCTAGGGGAATCAGCCCACATCCCCAGTAAAGAGATTGAGATCACAGTGCTGAGAGGTGGGTAGGGCTGGAGGTTATTTAAGAGCCCCATAACAGCAATCTGTACCCACGTAGTATCAACACCTCCTATGTTTAAGTGCTTAGCCACCTGCGAATCCAACAGGAATGGTTTTCATGGTGTGTTGCATGTACCATTCCTTTTCCTCCAAGGTAAAGTCAGTGTATGCAGTGGACTCATATCATCTTCCCTGTCTCTCAGCTCCAAGTCAGCAGCAGGGTTTTCTCCTGCAAAGGAAAGCAGAATTACCTGGACAGCATTCCTCAGAGACCAGCTCTGAAATCTGCAGCTTTGTGTGGGGCTGCTCTCATCAGAAAACACCACTGCCTACCAAAGGAATCAGCAAGGACTTCTCAGCTGTCGATTCACTTATAACGCAGCCCAACACCGAAAGGCAGCAGGAGCAAATCTAGAGAACAAACAGACATTCTATCACGCTGCAATTTTGTCTAACCAGTTTTTGCTGATCTATTTGGGTTTCTTTCCCCATTCTAGTTCAAAGTTTAATATCACTATCTTGCTAAGAATAAACAGCTTGAGCATCCTTCAAATAATAGGAAATGGCAAATCCATACTTTCTTTCTAAAGGCTGACAGCACACAGCTACAAAGCTTTTCCCATAAACATTGATGTCCTGAGCAGTGGCACAAGACTGCCAGTAAAAATAACAGCCAGTGTTATTAACAGAAAAAATAGGTAAGTTTTCATTGTTTTTTACACTCTTCTGATCCCTCAAGACACAGGACAAAAGAAGTTCTGAAATATAGGGTACCACTATGAGACAGCAACAAAAACAAATATATACATATGTACATTAGCTTGACAAATGGACAGGGAATTCATATAGTCAATAGGCAGCAGCGAAAGAATCAAGCAAACAGAAAATAGTAAGTTGTATATATAGTGGGACGTACCTCCATGCTTTTGAAAATGAAGGCAAGAAAGATAGGTCTGAAATGATGACAGTGATGAAAAGACCTGAAAAAATTGCAGACATCAACAGCAGATGACAAGGATGAGGCATGCTGAGCATCCTTTACAGCTTTCTTGTGGGGAAAAAAAAATAAAAATAAAAATCCCTGACAAAGACTCCTCAGACTCAAATACAAATACTCAGCCACAGCAGAAGTAAGAAAAGAGGATGCATGAAGATATATAGAACATGATAGATCTTTAGTCATGATCAATGCATGACAAAGATATAGCAAAGGAAAAGTCACATTAGACAAACAAAACTAGAGCTGAGGTACTATTTGCAAATAGAAAATGGGAGGAAAATTAAGGAGAATGAGATGACGTGCTCAAAAAGAAATGGGCAGAAGGTCTGACAAGCAAAAGAAGAAGAAAAAGAGGCTATATAAGTGGTAAAACAATACAGGAAATACTGACAAATGATAAGGGAGAGGACTGGAAATCTACCTTTGAGACAGGAGAGGGCAGAAAAATGTGAGATAAAACGTTTAAAATATAGAAGAACTATCATCACCAAAAAAAAATCCTTAAGAGTGCTGGCAGTTGGCCAGCAGCAAGCCAGAATGCAAAGATCAAGATGAAACAAGTCATGTGGAAGGATAAGAGCAAGAATGGCTGAAAACCTCACTCACAATTATGGTGAAGAGTTGGAGAGCAAAGAAGGAATTAGCAAGCTGAGCAGATCTACACTGCACAAAAGGAGGTAAAAAAAACTTGCCAGTTATGTAAATAAGAAGATAAGGAAAGAAAAACTCAAGCTGCTAGACAGTAAGCAAGACAAAAGGAAATAATAATAAAAAATAGAGTATCTTCATGGCTATCAATAAAGATGCACTGAGTCTGGACAAAAAGCAGGAACTGCCATGGAACTGAAAGCTCTTAAGACAAGGAAGCTGCCACACTGGAAGTGGATCCTAAACTCACAAATCTTCACAGGCTGAAAATGAGAGGAATGGACAACTCAACCTAGTGTTACAAGAAGGGCAGAGGATGCAACCTACCAGCTAGAGACAATCACTGTAAAGTAATTGGAATATAGTGGAGAAAAACAGATTTAGGCTTATGTTTCCCCTTCCTGAAGTACTGTAAGATGTCTGTGTATGTTATATAGACCCTTACCAGGCACCGGAACAAGTGTTTTGGGGAGTCAAAAAAGGTAATAAAAGACACATTTTAAAATGAGCAGAGATAAAACACAGAATAGGCTTGCCAGAGTCTGAACACGCCTATTTCCTTTGGTGGTATCACTGATTTTCTGCCTCTCCAGGTTTCAGTAAAGTTTGTGAAATTGCATTACATGGGAAGCTGACTGATAAGCTGGCAGAAACTAGTACTAGAACTGAAAAGCAAGGCAGGAGCTTGCTAAGAGGGAGGCCACAGCAGGGTGTACTGTGAAAGCAACCATTAAACTGACTGAAGGTAACAAACAGAGCGCCATGAGGACCAGGAGGCACAAGGACAATGCCAATACAGAAGAGGTTCAAAATATCTGAAAGGCAAAAGCTGAATTACCTTGAAGACTGGAATAAGTGGAGGGGAAAGATCAGTCAAACAAGGGTAAACATCCTCAGTGAAAGACTGCTCACAACTGGGAGCCCTGCATCTTGGAACTACACTACTGACAAATAACCAGATGTGACAGATACGGATGTAGCATCCCATGTAAAGAAAGAATCTGGGCAAAAAGCAATAACAAATTCCAGGATAATTAGGCAAGGACTCACCAGTAGGAGTGGGGAAGCTGCAATATCACTATCCAAGGCCTTGGTAAGACAACAAAGGGTGTGTTATATGGCCCTGGTTCATGTACGATGATGAACTCAAACTATAGAATATGTAGAGCTTCTAATTAAAATAAAATAAAACTATATATATGTGTATGTATATATACACATATTTATATGTGTGTGTATATATATATATTTGGCTTCTTTAGTCGAGAAAAATAAAAGCCCAGAGAGGTAGGTTTGCTGCCTATAAATATATCTGAAGAGTAAACATCAGAAGAGAAGAGCCATTTAAAATAAAGGACAGTGTTGGCACAGAACAAATGAGAGCAACCTGGCCACGAAACACATTTAGAGCTGAAATAGTAGAGAGGTTTCCAATCAGCAGAGCAGACAGGGTCAGCACAGCTTTCCAACAGACAGCTGAAGAGGAAAGTGGGTGATGTTTACGAGAGCTCTGATAAGGACATGACGCACACAGGATCAACAGCCTGCATGGGCTGACCATGTTATGAAGCCCCCTGTATTTGCTTAAGCTATCTACTAGGTACTCTAAGTACTTAAATTTTCAGACTTCTCAAAATTTAAAATATTTCCAGTGTTGTTGCAGATCTTCATAAGTGAATTTCAGCCAAAAGCTTACTGTTCACCAGCCACTCCTTAAAAACAGGCTACAGATTGTCCTAGGGACTGAAGAAAATCTCTGTACTGCCCTGTCATCATAGAATCATAGAATCACAGAATCATTAAGGTTGGAAAAGTCCACTAAGTCAGTCAAGTCCAACCATCAGCCCACTGCCACCATGATCACCAACCACGTCCCTCAGTTTCACATCCGCACAGTTCTTGAACACGTCTAGGGATGATGACTCCACCACCTCCAACCATCTCATGATGCTTCTAACGCACAGGCCGTGCAAGTCAGTATACAAAACACAGGATACCAGGCTGCAATTCTGGCTAAAGGGAGTGAGAAATGCAATTCTGTCAGCAGCTAAATAAAGTCTGTGTGGAGATGTTGGTCTTCGGCAGCCATGTTGTTTGGTTAAGGGGCTGAGCAGGGAGCTGAGCAGGAGGCAAGCTGGCAGCAAAGAAAAAGCAAGGGCTGGCAAAGAGGCTGGCACTCCATGGGCTTCCTACTCTCAGCTCCAACCATCAGCTGCTCCCATGGGTGAGGACTTTGTGTCTCCTGTCCTGTCGGCGGGTCCTCATGCCTCACTACCCTCCACTTGCCAACCCACGCCTCTAAGTGATTTTGACTGACATGGAGAAGGATGCATTTTGATCAGTATCACTTAAATAACAGCCTAGGGAAAGATCAGACAAGCAGCACAGAAACAGACAGAACCCTCTCCTAGGGACAAGATGTGATAGGAAACTAGGACAGCTGTTTTGGTATCAGGCCAGAGCAGGAACCACAGTTCACTACAGCAAGGCTCCCAAGCAGCAGGGAGACAATTCCAGGTTACAGACATGGATAGGAGACAACTTCAGTTTGAAGGCAGGTTCACTGCAGCCTCTGCTTTCAAAGACGATGCAAGGTTACTCCTCTTCCCAATACACAGGCAAGAGGAGAAGTCATGGAAGGGAGTTACATCTTCCACCAAATCCTACAGGTTAGCTTTGCTATAGGCCTGCCATTGGCAGGAGAATGATTTCCATATTACTGGGATCGGAGGAGATCCCAAAATACATCTTCCTTGTATTATAGCTCTGGCCTGAGTGGGAACCTGCTCTCTCTCCTTCCTCTCCTGTCTTGCAGTTTCATCCTGTACAGAAGTTAAGGTTGCTGTGGCTAAAAGAGGAGCGCACAAAGAGGGATAAGAGTTCAGTAGGGCCTTATCTAAGACAAAGCAGCACCAATGCTGGGAGTTTTCAAGACTCGCATGTCAAACCCGGCAGCTAAATTTGGATCAGGGCAGGTGAGACTTCATTCAATAGCTGAACAAGAAAAGATGACATCTAATCCATCCCAGCTTGCTTGGGACACTACCTTTCTTCCTCTCAGATGCAGAGCAGCTTTGTGCCCAGTTCACTGCAGTGTACAATGTCAAACAGGAGGACATCGGTAGGCAGCACACTTTCTACTGAACAAGGAAATAGCTCCCACTCACCTGGGTCTGGAGGGAGCACTGCTGACCTCCTGAAGCTCCTGGAAGCATTCTGCAGCAGTTCACCACTCAGCAGATGGCAGGTACGAAGCCAGGTGTTATGACTGCTGCTCAGGTCCTGCACTGAAGGCCTGACATGAACCTAAGACATGCATCAGCCTTTATCCTTTGCTAAGGTAATATCTCAAACACTGCCTGAACTGAAACACACTTTTAAGTATTCAACAAGCCCACAGAGCAGGGTTTTGAGAGTCCTTTTGATCAAGGTAGTCAGCAATCTTTTATCATTAACTTAGTTTCTCAGAACCCACACAGAAAAATGCCATCTATGTCCCACCATTAGAATGGCAGTTAGGAAAGCATCAGGTACATTTTCTGCAATTTGGTTATAACTGAACAACTCTGTGAAATAAGAAATAGAACACAGTCCTTAAGTAATTTGAAAATAATAGCAAATAACTGACTTTACAAATGCTACAACAAACAACAGACTCTCTTCAGAATAACCTGTGTCCCATTTTACAGCCTTGCAAACACAAAATATGCCTCACATAATGACCACTTAACTGAAAAGACAAGATTTTTCTGCACAGAGGATCCACCCTTTTTTCATTCCAGTCTGGGAGCATTCCGACTAGAACAGTAATAAAGACTGTTCATAGGCCCTGAACAGGTCTGCTTGGGCCCCTCACTGTGACTGGAAGCACACGTTTCAGCCAGGACAAAGGAAAAATGCCAAGAAAAAGGCAAGTTCTGAAAAACTTGTGGAAGTGCTCAGATTAACCAAGCATCAGCAAACTCTGCTGATGCAGGCTCCATTAATTCTTTCCATGCTTTGTTCTCACTTTCTGGGGAAGGCTGGATAGAAACAGTGGGATGGCAGACACGGGGTAGATACCATCCTCAATTGTGACTGTGGGCCGATGATCACAGAACCACACTATCATGCCCCGTCTGTGTCCCACCTGGGGCCCATGGATGGGAGAAATGTTGACAAACCAGGCAGGGCCATGGGAGATCTCCGTAGTGGTGAGGTGGGACTGGGAACACTGCCCCACTAAGAAGGGCAGTGGGGCCACAGCTGATTCAGCATGGGTCTGACATGTCTCTGGGTTCCTAACCCATGGCCTATGGGAGGGCTTCAAGGAGGTGGGGAAGGTGTTTACAGCAGTGTATGTCGGGAGGTAATGGACAGCATGTGCAATGAGAGAGTCAGGCAGAATAAATGGAAAGGCTTTCTCCAAATAGGGCAGCCAGGCAGTGGGGCAGGTTGCCCAGAGAGGCTGTGCCTGTCTCCACACTCAGAGGTCTTCAAGACCTGACCAAAGAAAGACCTCAGCAACCTAACAAGACCTCAGAGAGGGCCCTGCTTTGAGCAGGTCAGACTAAGCACCTCTCAAGGTCCCTTCCAACCTGAATTATCCCCTGGCCCTGTTCTGTGAATGACCTTGAGTCAATATTCTTGATTTCTCAAACCCTGCTTCCCTTGATCCCAAATTCCTATGACTAACAGCTGCCCGACCAACAACACAACTCCAGCCTCAAGCATACTATCTGTTTTCTCTGTCTTACAATAACAGAATCATAGAATTGTTTGAATTGGAAGGAATCCTTACAGATCATCTAGTCCAACTCCTCTGCAGTGAACAGGGACACCCACACTAGATCAGGTGCTCAGAGCCCCATCCAGACTGACCTTGAGTGTCTCCAGGGTGGGACATCCACCACCTCGCTAGGTCTTAACTCCTTTTATTTTCTTCCCAAATCTCTCTGCTCCTTATTATAAATGTTTCTCATAATAATCTCTGTATCTCTGTTTTTCATCAGTGTCCAGCCAGCAGCCAGCTCCAAGACTGCAGAATGATTTACAGTCTTTCCCAAGGTGTGTTCCTTATTTTCTATAAAACAATGAGTCTTTCACATAAAAGTACTGTGAAAGTGGAAGAGCAGGCCTCAAGTACTTGGAAACATGCTGGCAGATCCTGCAAATGGAAAAAAGCAAGGACCAGAACAAAATGTGATATGTGCTGTTCAGAGTTTCATATATCTAATTTCTAGTGTACTTCTAATAATGGAGCATAAAGAGATTTTCGTAAAAAGATTTTACAGTCCACAATATCTTCTACAGAACCAAGAGAAAAAAAAAAGAAAAAGAAAAAAGAAAAAACAAGCAGGAGTAAGCAACGGAATAAGTTACGGGAGGTTAAACAGCCATCATGAATGAATAGTCAAAGCTATGACACCTATTTATCAAACTGGCACTGAAATAACAACACATACATCTTACCATAAATGCAGTGTAGGAGGAGAAGTAGACAATAAAATAATGCAATGCTTTGCACTTTGGTGGTGTAAGCTGAAGATCTGCATCCATTTTACAAACACACAGTTTAGCTTCCCAGCCTGGAGAGCAAATAATTAATAGCTCTGTCGTCCTTCATGCCACTGAGTCACCGCAAAAAGTTGAGAGGCTGAACCGCACCCCAGTGCAAACACCCAGCTCTGCTCACACAGAGTGAAGCAAGCCTGCTTTGCTGTCATGGCAGTGCCCACCTGGCACCCAGCTCAGCACTTCGTCACCCCCCCTGAGCTAAACAAAATCTGTGCCCAAACCTCACTGCTCCTCCCTGGGGGCAGGACCTGGCCATAAGTGACCATCCTGTACCTGTGGCCCCTTGTATTTCTGGCACACGTGGCCCAGGCTGCTGTCCCACCAAACTTGACATGCATATTCTGAAGCCCAAAAGAAGTACGTTTGGAAACAACTGTGAGAAATTTTGATTTGGACAATTAAGAAGGTGTCTAACAAAGCCTGAGGACAAAACTAATACTCAGAGTCTCAAAACACGTGTCACTGACAATACTTCATGCTTAGCAACTGTAGCACAGTCCCATCAGATCCTGGCTGCGCTATTAACTGTGGCTGTCAGACCGACTAGCCAGCAGTGACTGATTTAGGTGTCAAACGTTGCCAAGTGACTCAGAAATCTCTCCCTTGTGTTGCAGAAACCCACATGCAACCCAGCAGTCAGGCATGGCCAACGAGTCCTACACTGATCACCAATGAACACACAGGCAGACATCCTAACCTCAACCCAAAGGGGCTATCAGCTGTCATCAGCTGTATGCTTTGGGATTCAGAGCCTTTATGTAGGCTGCTGGTAGGCCAGCCACTTTTTAGCCATTCCAGCAAATTATTTAATGCAAGATGTATAAGACATGATGGAGTATTTATGGAATCTTATGTGTTATTACAGACGTAACAACTTTGTTATGTGTTTTCTGACAGTTTTTCCAAAAAGAGTTGAATTTGAACGTGCAGGATATGCTAATAACCTTATCCTGTGTGTGTGTGTGCTCTCCTCTTACTGAGCATGTGCCACAGTGCAAAGTGCTAAACAGCCCTATGACAAATTGCGCTAACTCGGAGTGACACTGAAACCCAGGAGGTTATGAATAATAAATAACACATGGGGGATCATGATGGTAGTGGAACTTCCAGCCTTGCATATTGAACATGGTCTCTGGAAGCCAGAAAGTGCTTCTGGGGAGGAACAGGCAAGGAAAGATTTGGAAAAGGTCAACAGGAGCAAGTTGCCCCAGAGGAGAAACAAAAATATGCAGCAGAATTATTAATTACCTTATTAAACTTGCCCACCAGCAGTCTCTCATCACGTACAGCTGTCAGGAACGCTAACCTAGATCAGCCTCCTGCTGCAAATACAAGGCAAAGAAATGACTCTTCCATAGAAGATCATCGAATCGTGGAATCACAGAATGGTCCGGGTTGGAAAGGATCTAAAAGCCCATCCAGCTCCATCCCACTGCCATGAGCAAGGTTACCATCTACCAGACGAGGCTGCCCGGGGCCCCAGCTAACCTGGTCCTGAGTGCCTCCAGGGATAGGTCACTCACAGGATGACATTCAAGATAATGAAGACTGAAAAGCTGAAAGCATAGGAACTGGTGAAGGACTGCACTGGAGCCCACCTGGCCCTCTCTGATAGCTTCCGAAGTGCCAGGCAGGCAGCTCTGCACAAGAAGGAAACGAGCTGAACCCTGTTAAGGGCTTGCTTTTCCTTCCCTAGCTATTGCCCATGGAGCGCTGACTAATGCGGTGATACATAAGGTTGAGATCCATTCTTAAATTTTGTCCCATTTCATGTTAAGTGAATGTTCCTTCTACTTATAATAGCTAATCCTTTTCTGAAGCCCACTAAGCTCATGACAGTAACAATGAAATTATACAAATCACAACCTATTTCCTTCACAGGTAAGCACCCTTATGCTGTGTGTCAGGAAGCAAGGTACTCTACCCACTCCATGCACAGGGTCATTATGTGCTTCCTTCCCAGGAGCTACAGCTCCCTTCCCTGCACGCCTACATAGGCACCGTGTCCCTGGATCCCTCAGAACTGGCAGCTGGACTCAGTCTCTGTGTGTGTGCTTCTCAAGGCAACGTTTAGAGTTTAATAAAGACCTCAGGAGGCAGCATTACCTCCTCCTCTCGGCCCCGAAAGACACCACATCCCTTTGGGACGCTGGATACCTCGAGACAGTGCCACTGGAGATGGTAGGGCCACCGAGAGCAGGGCCCAGAAAACCCCACGGGGAAGGGCGGCTCCGGGAGCAAAGCCCCGCGTCCGCGGCTGCCCCGATGAGGCGCAGGACGTCTCCACGCTGGGTGAGCAGGTGTGGGGCCCTGGGGGACGCAGAACATCGGATCACGGCCCGTAGCTCCCCTCGCAAACAGGTGCACTGCCCCTGTTGGAAAGCGAAGAGAGAGCGGCTTAGAAATCGTTTGCTCTCCCTCGCTTGCTCCCCTGAATGCTAATCAGTGGCGCCGGCTAAAAATACCCAGCAAGGCGCTGGAGTGTGCGTGGCCGAGGGGGAAAATGGGGGAGCGGGAAGCTGCGGCTTCCCGGAAGGAGAACGAACGGGCGAAGAAGAGTCCTCCGTAACCCCCTCCGCAGCCCTTGTCTCGATCCCCTCGCTCCCGGCTAAGGTCCCATCGGGAGGCGATGCCCAAACGCCGCGGTCGAATAGAGAGCGATGCTCTCTCCTCTCCGCACCTACAGCGGCTTCCACCTGCCTAGACGAGGCGCCCCGAGGGTGCCGTCCCGGCCGCCGCCCCCGAGCAGCGGCGGTCCCGCCGGGGCCGGCCGGCCGAGCGCAAATAAAAGGAGAGAGGCGGGGGGGGGAGCTGCGGCGGGCAGCGCAGTGCGAGGTACTCGGTCCGCCGCCGCCACACTGCAGCGCGGTCACAGGGGGGCATCGCGGGCTGTGGGTCTCCTGCAGGAGCAAGCGAGAAAAATAAATACATGGATAAATGCACGGATAAGTAAATAAAAATATATTAATTCAACTTAAAACATTTCCACTGGAGATAGATAGCAGGAGGATGAGCCCTCCGCGCAGGGGTGAGCCCCCGCCGCCCGCGTACCCCTCACCGTGCGCCCCGACCCGAGAAGCCCACAGCCCCGGTCCGGCCGGGGTCGCCCACCCCACCGCCCCCCCGCCGGGCCGTCGGGCCGCCCCCCTCCGGCAGCCGCGGCTCCCATCCATAATTAATCGCCTCCCCTCAGCCGCCGCGATAAGAGAGGGCGGGCGGGGACGAGGAGGCGGCGGCGGCCGGGAGGCGGGGGGGGGAGCGTGTGCGCTCGCCGCGCCCGGCTCACTGCGGCCGGCGGCTGACTGCCGTGCGGAGCCGAGCCGCCCCGTCGGGGAGCGCCGCGCCCGCATGGCCGCGCCGCGCCGCGCCGCCGCCGCCGCCGCGGGGCCGGGGGGGGCCGCGGGAGGAGGATGAGGCGGGCGGCGGGGCGGCGGCGGCGGCGGCGGCGCGGAGGATGAAGTGGAGCGTGCGGGGAGCCTGCGCCGCGCTCTCCAGCTGCCTCCTGCTCGCCTGCGCCCTCAGCGCCGCCGCCGTGGGCCTGAAGTGCTTCTCGCTGGGCTCCGAGCTGAAGGGAGAGCCCTTCCGCCTGGGCACCGCCGCCGGCGCCTTCTACTCGGGGCTGCTGCTGGCCGCCGGCCTCTCGCTGCTCGCCGCCGCGCTACTCTGCTGCCGCCCGCCCGACGAGGCGCCCGCGGCCCCGGCCCCGGCCCCGGCTCCGGCATCCGACCCCGGCGGCGGCTCCGGATCCGGCCCCAGCCCCGGCCCCGGCCCCGGCCCCGGCTCCGGCTCCGGCTCCGGCGCCGGCTCCGGCTCCGGCTCCGGCTCCGGCGCTGGCGCCGGCCCCGGCCCTGGCGCCGGTCCCGGCCCCGGCCCCGGCTCCGGCGGGAGCGAGGCTGCGGCGGCCGCGCCGTCGGGGCCGGGGGAGAAGGCGTCGCCCGGGGGGCGGCAAAACTTCCTGCTGCTGGGGGTGCTGGTGTTCATGCTGGGCGTGCTGAGCGCTTTCGCCGGCGCCGTCATCGACGGCGACACCGTGTCGCTGGTGGAGAGGAAGTACTCGCACTACTGCCTGCTGCAGCCCGGAGGCGCGGCCCGCCCGCGGAGCGGTCCCGCGGCCCCCGACGGCTCGGCGGCGGCGCTCCGCTGCCAGAAGCTGCGGGACTACCAGCGCGGCTTGGTGCTCTCCACCGTCTTCAACGCGCTGGAGTGCCTGCTGGGCCTGCTCAACCTGCTCCTCGTCAAGAACTACAAGGCCTCGCAGCAGCGCGGGCGTCGGCGCCGGCGGCGGAGAGCGGCCCCGGCGGCGGCGGCCCCGGCGGGCGGGCGGCGACGGCGGCGGAGGGGCGGCGGCGGGCGGCGGGCGCCTCGACACAGCCAGGGCTCGCTCTTCTCGGGCGGCGAGCCTGAGCTCAGCCCCGGGGACTGCCCCTTCCAGGCCGTCTCCTACATCAACGTGGGCGTCTTCCACGTCTTCGACGAGGCCGGCGTGGAGGTGCACTGCGGCGGGCACCCGTCCGTCGAGTTGCCCGGCTACTCGCCCATGGATCCCGAGCTGAACGCCTCCTACCCGTACTGCTACCCGCTGCCCAGCGAGCAGCCCCCCGCTTACGAGGAGATCTATCCCGGGGAGCCCTGTGCCCACGGCACCTAGCGCCGCGCCCCGACGTCACCGGCAGCAGCTCCGGGGGCAAAGCGCTGCGAGGCTCGGGGCGGCCGCCGGCCCCCGACAGGACGGCCCCGCGCCGCGCGTCTGTCTCTGCGGAAGCTCTCTCTCCCTGCCCTCCTCCCGCTGCCCTCCCGCCGCCCCTACGTCCGTCTGTCCGCCGGCGGCTGGGTTCTCCAAAGGCTGCGCAAGAAACGCCGAAGGGTTGGTTCCTCCCGCCGCCTCTCCTCCGTAGCCAAGTTTAGTTCCCTTCAAGTGATTCATCAGTCTCCAGCTTTAGCAGTCCAGAGTTACCCATTTATGATAACCAGCCAGTGTAAGGAAAAGGTGTCATGAAGCTTCTTTACCTCTCAAAAGAGCTAAATTTCTGAACAACGCAGAGACATTCGTGTCACGTTTACTAGAGATGTATTGGGGATCTTTAACGTTTACACTACTCCTTGGGAGAATTGAGTTCTGTTCTAAGATTTAGTGAGTTAAAACATTTGTCAGTCTTGTAAGATGCACATCGAGAAAAACCTGCACTTTGAAAAAGAAACAGGAAAAAAATCAACGTTTTTGTACACTAACGTGCCTGCTTTTGTTGATAACTTCTTACTGTAAAAGCTTTCAGAAGTCTATAGTGAAAATGTTTGGTAAATTCACTGCAGTTTAAAATCGATGATTAGTTCCTTTACTAAAACAGCTGAGATGTTGCTAGGATATGGCAGTTACAAGGGAGTCCAAATGTCATACACATTCCTTTTTGTAAACAGGTTCTGTGTTTTTATGCGAGGTAGGATTTCTTTTCGGTTTACACAGGTGAAGGTTTAATTCTATTTTGTACAACTACATGGTTTAGCTTGTAAAGAGTTCCATTTTACCTGTTACGATCCATCAATCTGGTAAGCTTGAATATTAAAGTTTTATTTGAAATATGTATATTGTAAAACAGCCTTAACCGGTGCAGTGGTCACAGTTTTAAGGGAAAAGGAAAAAAAAGAAAAAAAAGAAGAAAAAAAAAGATAACCATCTTGGAAGGCATCTTCCAAATGCGTTTTCAGAGCAGTATTTATACTCCTGTTACAGAGATTTATTTTATTTTTTTCCTTTCAAAGAGGCCACTTTAATTCCATAGGAGGGGGGGGAAAATAATAATAATAGGATTGTATGCTGTTAACTCTTTCTGAACTTGGAGGTATGAAAAAGGCAAAGAGAGAAACTGCTGATGCTGTTCCTGGATTCTGCCTTGGAATGCCAGAGTCAAGGCGGTGTTGGAAAGTGCCAGCTAAGGAAGTAGGTACCGCATGTTGTCTTTACATCTGTCCAGGACAGGTGAAAGCTTAATTTCACTATGCTGCACAGAGAACCCAAAAGCAGCTCTCCAGATTGCTTTCAGTTCAGCACCCCCAGGCACCCTATGCTGAAATGGAGCTTTACAAAATGACCTTTCTGTTCCTCCTGTTTGGAGCCTGCTGCATAGCACCCATGTCTCAGATACCAGAGAGAGAGTTAAGGGAACACAAAGTTACAGTGTATTTCTGTGGTCCTGGAAAATTGTTCTAAAACATTTAGCTGCAGAGAGACTGACGTAATTTACAGCCTTAGAATTGGAGAGAGACAATTTTAGCCTAAAAATAACCAAATTCTTCCGCATTGTTTTGTTTACTAAAGTGTTTTCACTTGCACGCTTTATATAACCTGAAATTCAGAATGCCTTAGAAGTCTTGAAATTGCAGTCTGTGGTCCGCAAAGCTCATAGTGACGGCTCTCACCTAGAGAAGACAGTCAGAAGCAGCATGGCCAGGCTGCCACGGGCTGCAAAAATCTAAAGCAGCATCTTTTGGGCAGCAGATTTCCTTGTGCAGAGGGCCAGCCTGAGACGTCTGCTCTGGGCACGTCTCATGTTAGCTCTGGAGATGGGCTCTATGCTGGCTGTGTGCTGGCTGTATGGTTGGTTGTGTGCTGGCTGTATGGCTGCTTGCGTGCTGGCTGTGTGCTGCCTCTGCAGATCACCTCCTTAACCCCTTACAGAGAAATCAGTTAAAAGCCTTTACCTACAGTATCAGTTGAGGCACAGAATCAAATTGGCAGCATAATGTCTTGCTTGTATACCCAAAATATCTTGTAAAAAATGAGTTACAAAAGTAGGGAGGTTAAATCCTTATATAGGTCTCTGCGCAGATGAGTTTATAGCACAGCACAGCACCCTGTACTGAGTTAAATAGGAACTGCCCAGCTGCAGAGTGAGTTTGGAAGACAGACCAGCAAGGTGCCTACATACAAATTGAGAAGTGATAGTTGTTTATTTAAAAAATAAAAATAAAAAATTGGCTGTTCATATAAGTTGTATCTTAGCTTTACTTAAGGAATTGATTTTTGACATAAAAAGACAGTATTTTACGTAACTCTTCTAGGAATTGTGGACTAGATAATTCTGAAACTACAGATGTTCCAAAGATCAGTGCTCAGGGAAATAAATGGAAAGTTGAGAAAGCTACCTATTATACTCAATTGTTTAATGTGAACAATTTTAACCTATGAATTTTCAAGATTGCTAAATTCATAACTTTTTTTTGTGTGTGTGTGTGCACGCGTGTCCGTATGGGTGTTTGCGTTTTATTTGAATCTGTTCAGGATGCCACTGAATTAGAATATTTCTTTGTGGCTCAGTGTCAGTTCCCAGATTTCTGTTTTCCCTCATTTAGGTTTTGACCCCTGCACAGGAGCTCAGTTTAGTGGTAGACAGCTTGCCAGAACGATGTCCAAGTCAGGCTCCCACAGAAGCCAGTAGGCATCATTTTGTTTCCTTCAGTGGGTCTGGGCACAGATAATACTTAACATCTATTCTAATCTCCAGAGGAATATCTATCTTCTGGCACAATGGGATGCGGCAGAGGCATATTATTTCGCAGTTACTTATTAGTTGTATGGACAGCAGTATTAAGGGAGGTCACTTATGGTATTATACACATTAAAAAAAACAAAAAAAAAACAAAAAAAACAGGGAAAAATTAATTAGTAGGTAAATTGACCAAACAAGCCATGTTTTCTTAAAGATGGTATACAAATGTTTCAGGTACCTGGTGAGTAACTTTTCAGATAAAACACCACACGTATTTATTTCTCAGTGAGAAGAAGTTTATAACTACAGGATTCAAGATGAAGCTTCACAAGCATGATTGCAGTATGGTGAAGCCATTTTTAGCAAACCTGAATCATCACTCTATCTTCTGAGCAATAATGTTAGAGTGTATAAACTGTACTGTGCCGAAATTGAAAATAGGCTGGTGTGGGAAGCAATGGAGCGTAGGTTAATTACCTGAGAGGACTCATCCCATCCCTTTGTTTTCCATTCTCTGTCACATGATTGTCAAGGCGAATGCAAACCTGATCGATTCATGTCACCAGAGGATGCTAATTACCAGGCTTTTGCCTTAAATAGCAAAAATGGGGAGAACGGAAGAGGGATGTTGTATGTGTGCTATCAAATCTCCATTTTGCTCAGCTGAAATAATGACAAATATGCTTTTTGCCCCACGGCTTGTGTTTTTAATTTGCTCACAGCTTTGCTCACATCTGTTCAAAGGAACGGGAGAATAGATGCAGCACTGCTTGTTTGGTAACACAGAGTACTGATTGGGTCACAGGCTGCTCCCAGCCTTCCGGTCCCTCTCACAGGTAGCAGCAGTGAGTCAAGGGATGAAACGGTGGAAAATCAAGACTGCTGTCTTTGAAGCGACAGGATTTGCCTTCATCTGGAAAAAAAATGTATTCCCACCAGCCTATTAGCAATTCACATGAATTCTTTTCACACTCCAACATCCTTGCTTAAAGCTGTTACTTACATTTTGCATTGTAATTGACAGAATATATGTGAATCTAAAAACAGGAAAAAAATGATGCTAGATGGAATTCGTATTTAAGTAGTACAGATATTACTCAAAAGTTTGATTTCACTGTAGGACTTCTTTGGTTCACCAAAAAGCGCTATAGTGGCTGGTATAACTTAGGATATATTTCAGACATAATGTTTAATCATCAGAAAAAGTTTATGAATGTTCACATGAGGAGGGCAATCTGTTTCTGCTTTTGGACATAGTACATATGAAAAACTTTTCCTCATTTTGCCATTTAATCCAAGATTGATCCTCAACAAAATGTCAATAATTGATCTTGTAATTTTAGGATCAATAAAATACATTTTAAAGCACAGCATATCCTATAAGAAAAGCCTAATGCTCATCATTTAATTATCTCCACTGTCTTAGACTGATGCCTGATATTACAATTCAAACTAGAGATTTAGCTACCCTTTTCATTACAAAACACATTTTCCAGGCATTTGCAACTTGTGCAAGTGGAACCCTTGCAAAAAAATCCCCAGTTTTGCTGTGAAGTCCAGTAAGTTAAATATTTCCTGGTGACAGGATGTTCCGTTGCTTTAGATACATTCTAGATATATGGTAGTAATCTACATCTGTCGATTTTATATGATGGCAGTCTTTATGTGCACTAACTATGTTACCGCTCCTTCATTGCAGGCTCCTATCTCCAATTAAAGTGTTTAGGGGTAAGACTGAATTCCTCATGGTCGCTGTCCACTTCTTGCATCTCTTCATTACCTTGCAGTGGCATGTGACTAGTGCTTAGTATACATTCCAGAGTTAATAGCACTGATTTAAAGCAGTTTAGCAGATCAAAGGTGGTGTCCAGGAAGCCCACCGTCTGGTGCAGTGCTGTGAGTAAACCTTCCCATCCAGGCTGCAGCAGCTCAGCATTCAGTGTGGTCTGCCCAAAGGGAGGCACTGCCTACACAAAGCAACAGCAGGAGATCTGAGCACCTAAGCTGCACGCAGGCCTTTCATGTTTACTTTCTACTACAGTATCAGTAGTAGATCTTCCCCTAATTCCTACTCAGTGGACTTCCTACTCAGAGTTTCAGGACCCACTGAAGTTTTCCCAAAGTTTGCCTATACATCACCTTGACCTTGTCCCAGATAACCTGAGCTTGAAGATTAAGTCAGTTAAGAAGTCATGACTCTCCCCATAACAATATATTTTCTTGCATCAAGGAAAATAAAACTAAAAACTTATGTCCTCTTTCTTCCTTCCTTCAGATGCAGCTGCCTCTAATTTCAGTAAGTTTATCCTGAGGTAAGGAGTGGAGGTGACACTGCAGACTGCTACTCCTTCACTCAATGAGCTTTAGCTCTCTGGAAGACCCCCCACAAACTTTATGGAAATAATGCTTTTAGTGAAAATGCATTAAAAATGTCTCTGACTTATCAACTGACCACAAAAAAATCCATGTCCTGAGCGAAACTATACAGTAGGTGTATCCTAACAGCAACACAATCTAACAGAAGTTGCTAGTGTTTCACTTCTGGATTTCTGCTCTTGGCTGGTTTCCACCTAGTGGGGAATTAAGAAGTTTGTTTCATGATCTTGGCAAATGAATCCTTTGTTTCAATACATTACACAGAGATTAAACACCTCTTAAACAGCATGAGCTTTTTCACCAGTTGTTCTCCTCTGTGGCCATTGTTAGCAGAGTATGAATCGAAGCGTGGGAGGAAGGAGAGCTTATCGTGATCCTCTTAATGGGTGTGGAAGACTAAACGTTCCAAAGCATTCATTTGTTTTACGTTGAGACACTGGACTAGGAGACAGAAGAATACCTATAATATCTAAAAGGATTATTCCTAAGAATATATTTTTGGAAACCTAATGCATGGGTTTAGAGAAGTTTAGAGAAATTTCTTCCAGAAATTTCTTTTTCTCCCAGGTTCTACGTTTTAAATAAAAGTTCATTTCACTAGAGTAATCAGTAAAATCTCCAGGATTTAAATTATTAAATTTAGGGAAAATGAGTAGAGCTATCCCATAAATTAATGCATGCCACTAATCCCTGTAGCAGTTGTACAAGCATTTTCACACATGAGGGGAATGGAACATGCAAACATCTACATTTTGGCTTTTCCTCACAGCTTCTCCAAGTTGCACTATGGAAAGGAAAGCTCTAGATGAACATATCCATGGGCAACCAGTATTGGATTCTGCACAAGCTGCATGCAGTCTTCGAGCATACATAACGACCATGGCTGAAATGAATGCCCTGACAAAGTCCTCCAATAGGCACTGTCAGTGGCTGATCTGACAGAGGCCCCTCCTGCTAGCTAGGACAAACAACTCCCAGCAACGTGGGAAAAAAAGTCCATCCAGAAGGAGCTCACACTTGCACTAGAAAGCAGAAAGCCACTAACAAATGTTGGCTCTCCTGCAGGTTGGGATAGCTATCTGTTCCCGAGTGAGCTGGAAGCTACCATCGTATGTGGTTTAACACTGATAGGCTGCTGCTGTGCTGCTGCACAGGTCATCTGAACTACACTCCCAGAAAAACACAGGAAATGAGAGGGTTGAAAACCACCAAATCAGTGCAACATTTCTGTTGTACAACAAAGATGTGTGTTCATTCCCAGAGCAGTGCCTCTTGACTTCCTTAGTCAAATGCTGCAGAGGGTGAAAACACTTTTTATGCAATACTGAGCAGTCAAAATCATTAGTAACCAAAATAAGATAGGGAGACAATCTAAAGCCTTCTGATTCATCCCTTGCTATAAATTGAAAGAGAAGAAACTCAGATGCAGCTCTCTCTGTATCAGCTCGTGGTCCAAAAAAAGGACCCAATCCAGAAAAGGGAAGGATGCACACTGTCAAGGCTATTCTAAAAAGCAGCTAGTGGAAATGCATCTTGAAGCTGTTGCTAAGAACTATTGTTTGTCAAGCTTAACAGAACAGAAGGGTGCTTTTTTCAGCATTTTGGGAGCAGTTTGCTGCACAGAACAGCATTTGGCTGGCAGAGAGGCTTCCTTTTCATTAAGGTCCTTGGAGAACTACCAAAAAATTTTGGGGGATGCCATCATCCAGACCTAGGTGGACCACTACTTAGTGCCTTGAGCTTTACTCTGTCATATACTGTGGGCTACACACATTCCTGTTTTGCCAGTGGGAATGAGCACTCTCATGATATTAATAAGTGAACACCTTCTAGTTACATGCAGTGAGCCCCAAAAATGTGTGCACTGTGGCACTGTTCTGAGAGGACATAAGCCAGGACATGCTGCAGCCCATGTGAAATGCAGTCCTGTGCTCCAGGCTGGGGAAGGCTTATTGCTGTCATGATGCCAACACTCAAGACTTGCTGTAGCTATCTTGGGTGTGTGTGGAGAAGTGCTCCATGGTCACTTTTACAAAAGTAAAATGGGCAAGTCAAGTGGAATGGGGCTGTCTAATTTCCCCTGAACACCTCAGGAATGATTAAGTTGCAGAGAGAGTAAAGTGCTGTCCAGGGTTCATTTTTCATCCTCTGCTCCCTACAGCAAATCCTGCAAAGGAACAGTGTGCACTGTAGACTTAGGATGCTGCCTCTGCGCTTAGGGGGAGAGTGCCAATGGCATGCT
The DNA here is from genome assembly GCF_905368555.1 of Meleagris gallopavo. Taxonomy (NCBI): domain Eukaryota; kingdom Metazoa; phylum Chordata; class Aves; order Galliformes; family Phasianidae; genus Meleagris; species Meleagris gallopavo. The sequence goes on along the minus strand of NC_139435.1, from coordinate 55,358,278 downwards.
GAATGAGGCAATAAATAGAAATGAGCAACAAGACATGAGAAAACTTTACCCATGGTCTATGTTTGGCACACTACAAGAGCTGTATGACACTCTGAGTTGTCCTTCACTGAAGGCTGTGGTAATTCTTAACTGCTTAAGGTCTGCAAGATCTAGAGCTCTAAGAATGAGCATTCCTGGGAGTCTTCCTGCATGAACTTAGCTCAAAAATCAAAAAGCCACTCTGGCCCTGTTTCAGTAAATGCATCTCTTCATCCAAGCATGAAAATAAAAAGCATCAACAGGGCAGAGCTGTTCATTCATTCATAGTTCATTACTTTTTCATCAAGGGCAGCAAAAAGACAAACATTAGTGTTAACATCTCAGATCCAGAGATTTGCTTCACTGTGAGAGGTTATGAAGCTGGCTGATAAGGAAGCAGCAGAAGGTAATTACACCAAAGGAAAACAGATATTTCACAATTCTGGTATCATACTGTTTGTAATGTGTAGCAAGGAGTAACAATGACAGGAATTTCAACTTGTCTTACATATGCAGCTGGAAATGCTTCAGATCTCCAGATGACTATTCAGAAACTATCTTATATATGACTAGACTAGACATGCAGTCCAGTACAAACTGTGTTCACAGCTGCACACTGGTAGTTTTCAGTTTTGTGTGTGCACAGCCAAAATGAGCGTGCTGGCTGTAGACAGATGCCATCTTCATCAGCCAGGTCGCTGCAACTGGTGAAGCAAACTGACCATGCCTTTTGTCACTGCAGCAGAGCAGGAGCACCCATGCTGAAGCACCACATCTCTGCAGCAGCACAGACATTTCCAGCATTTTCTGGCCATATGTAGGTAGGTGGAGAGAAATGAAGTGAGAACTGGGCATTTAACCAGCTGAGTACAGGTGGACCAGTTGAGGAGCAGTGAGCGAAGTTGAAACACACACAGAGGCACCCTCATTCACAACCTGTCCAGGGAATATACCTGGAGAACTTCAGCATGCAGGGACATTGTGGCAAAAAAATTTAACTGCATCAAGCTTGGGAAAAAAAACAAACCTCTCCACTGCAGTAATGTCTTGGTATTTCTAAGAAAAATGTTCATCATATTACAGAGCAAAATGGAAACCCACAAAAAATTTCCAAGAGAAAATAATTCAAGCAGAGAAATCCAACACAAACTGGGGAGAAACTGATCTCTAAAAATTTCACACTTCTTTCTTTTGGAACAGTCATGTCAATTTGTTCTTTGCATTTTCAGCTCTCAGGCAAGAGAGAAGCTGATAGGAGGCAGACACTGATAAAGGCTCTACTGGCAAAGTGTCAGGTAAAGGGAAGCCATTTTTACATTTCTGTTCTGACAAGAGAGAACAATATATTCTAGCTTGGAAGCTTAGATGGCAGAAGCAGCAGTGATTAATTGCTCTAATTAGGGCTCCAAATAGGAAAGAGTGAGTTTCCTGAGCTATCGTGTTCTAAATTTCCTCACTTCTATGAATAACTCTATTGCTCAGAGGAGAAGGGCATCAAAGTGCATCTCCAGAACAAACATTTACCTGCTTTAACTTAGAAATACAACCAGGACCTCAATACAAATAACTAACACAAAGAGACAACAGGCTATTCCAGCACTTGAGAAGCAGCATAATAGCCTGGTTCAGCTGCTATCTGTAGGAGCCTTATAAATCCTTGCATGAGCTCAAAATGGGTAAGTGTGTGGCTGGTTTGCCACATCAACGCTTCTTGGTTCCAGTGAACCACCAGTTTCTACTGACCATATCAGCATCAACAGGACACACACTAAGGCTAACCAACAGCAGGGCTGTTAGCTTGATCCCTTTGTTTTCTGCACAGAGACTTGTTTTCCTCCTCTTCCACCTCCACCCATGTTCCATCCAGCATTGACCTTTGTGATGCCAGTGGATAAATACCAGCTCCCAGGTTTGACCTCTTTGATGAGGACAAATGGACTTAAACCATTATAGACAATGGAATTACACCAACATCCGCCTCTTTTCACCAGAAGCTGATCAGAGTGTGTAAAGTGCTGACTGCCAGCTTTGCCAAATGCCTTATGGGAAATTCTGAATGCATTTCTTAAAAAAAAAAAAAAAAAAAAAAAAGAAAAGAAAAGAAAAAAAGAAAAAGGAAAAAGAAAAAAGAGAAAGAAAAAGAGAAAAAGAGAAAGAGCTGGTTGATGCTTGGCACAAAATAAATAAATAAATAAATAGGGGGAAAGAAAACTTTACTTTGAATATATCCTACACAGTTCGGGAGTCAGCCAACTTTAGCAACACTCTTCTGCCATATGCAGAAAAAGCTTTTGCTTCAGCTGAGTCAAGCTGCCTCATTGACAATCAGATGTACTGGCACAGAGCATCTAATCTGGACTGTGGCCATCTACAAGTAGCTAGAAGCACACAAATTATAAGGATTCATCACTGCACACTGATTTATATGAGAAGGGCAGTAAGATGCATATGTCCCTTTTTTGGTATTTCTTTGAACTGCTCAGTCGGCTGACTAACACAAAGCACTAATACAGACCATCAGAAGACGAAACATTTAGCACAGGTGCATGCCAGCAGTGCTTCACATGCAGTAAGTACAAAACTCCTGCCACTGCTTCAGAATATCACAGGAGCCTGCAGCACAACATCTCCAGAGAGCAAGTCATCCAGGGCTGCACAGGGCTGCAGGCTGGTCTAGAAATGTTCCTGCCAGTAGAAGCAAAGTAGAGCAGAAATGCTCAAAACAGCCTCGACTGCTGATTGTACCCTCTCATTTGTATGCTCAGCACCCTTCCAGTAATGAATCATCAGCCCAAGTTCTGCTCAGCTCACCACGGCTGCAAACACTGCAATAGCACTAAACTGGGGGGGAGGAAGGTGGGGACAGATTAATCCCCAAATAACGAAGCACAGGGGACAGTATGAGCCCATGGAGCTGACAAAATTTTCTTGCTTTTTAGCCCGCCGATGCAGAGAGTGACACAGCATACAGATACCCATAGCACAGCTCAATATAGGAGGCATACACCATGATTAGCTCTCTGCGTTGCAGTGTGCATCAGCGGTAGAACAATTTTATTCCCCTTAATCAGTGTGCTCTAGAGAGCCAAATTACCCATCTATAGGCATGCCTCCTTTCATCAGGAGAACTCTTTATCTCAAGACAGGGGTAGGCAATGCTTCCTGTGGGGGAAAGGTACTACAGCCCTTTCAAATCATCAGAACAGTCCAGGAAAAACCCACTGTGCTTTGGAGAAAATGCTACCAGTTCTACAGGCACCTGGGATCAGACATGAAATATTTCCCATCAGTCACATCTCTGGAAGAAGACATGCCTGCTCCTGCCAAGAGCAGTGGATACGTGTGGAGATAACAGTGCAACATGGTGCTTTTTCAAAACTTTATGAGGAAAGAGTGAGATTTTTTTGTTAACAGCTCATTTTTGGCTACAGATGTCTATGCACCAATCCAGTCAAGTGAAGCAAAGCACAGGGCTGGAGGAGCTGGTGGGACACTACCAAACCAAAGCTCATTCGCCTCTTTCATCTGTACACTTGCAAAGTGCATCTGGTCATGATTCATTCTGGAGGAACTGAGGGAACAGAGAGGGCAGTTTTTCGTTTTCTTATAATGGCACCCTTACAGCAGTGCACTAAGAGAGACAAATATAAGATAAAGTATGCTACCTAAAGAAACGAGAAAACACTAGATTTGAATGAATAATTAAATGGAGGCAGAAAAGGGGGGAACCAACCTGAAGAGGTGTTTTTTGAGGGAAATTTTTGAGAGAACTGGAAATGCAGAGGTTACATGAGCTATGATCCATAAGATATGCAAACTGGTCATACATCTCAGCTAATGACCAGAGAATAGTTTCCTCATGGAGTAACAACACGGTTCCTTAGCCCTCAGCTGCTCATATCCCACTTTCTCTGTAACAGACATGACAACTTTTGCTATTTTTGCTGTCCAGCACTGCTGTGAAAGGAAGCAACATCTCTTCATGCCATTAAAACCCAAACAGGCAGCACCAATGGGCCAACATCCCTGCACAAACGCACTTGTTCTAGGATTTAAAACACTTCCTACTGCATGGTTGCTAGGGAGCTCCTGAGGTTCCCTGGATACTGTGCAAGGGATAAAAAAATTCTGCCTGAAATGAGCAGCAACTGCTATCAGCAATTCCTCTTGACTCCTTTCCTTCTGGCTTTGTTTGCTTTACCCCTGAAACACTCCAAAAACAAGGGTATTGACTGGGATTGTCATTTGCAAGAGGGCTCTAAGCCCATGCACATCAAAGCTTGTTGAACAGAAGCTGTTAAGCACATCGGTACTTTGAGCCTGCCAGGAGAGGCAGGGAGATGTTCAAGGCTGTGATCAAACATTTATACCAAGACCAGGTCCTCCACACTTACACTGCAGATCAGCAGCATTTCCGAGGTGCATCTATGGCTCATCCTTATCTCTTTGTTGCCTGAGCTATCTGTTGCCACTCCTCAAAACATGAGTGGTTAGCTCATGAGTGGAAGCCAAAGAGATAGATGTCGTCTTAAGAATAACCACAAAACTTGTGCTTCCTGGGAAGACTAAAACTGAAATAGGCTCTGGAGACAGCTGTCCAGAAGCAGAAAAGGCCAAAGGAAAAATATTGGGTGGAATTATGAAGTAATACCAGAACGGGGAAAATATTCCACATTCAACAATAATTTCTCTCCCAGCAAAATTTGGAAAAGACTGTTTCTTCTGTCACATATCCAAACGAGCCAAGAATCAAATACACAGGATCACTGAAGTCACATTCATGCATCTTCCAGCTTACCTGGAAATCTCAGTGTTTTTCTGTATCCACAATGCCTAATGTTTAAATCACACTATAGATGCTATCTGCAGAAACTGCACAATGGAAAATTCTGCAAGATTAGAACAACAGGTACAGACAGTCACTGTATCAGATCCAGCTGAGATCAAGCACTGACAGCATTTCATTAACTTATCTTGGCTTAAGCAACAACAAAAAGCTGTCTGTCCAAGGCTTTTAGTACCCTAACATCACAGGTATGCTAAAATCTCAGCAATGTTAAAATGACTACACCAGTCAGCTCCAAAACCTCTTCAATACTCTTCTATTGTTCCAGGGGCCACTCATAGCCCTTTCTTGAAGGTAGCCAAGCACACTTCCATCCATTCAGTGGGAGTGGCACTGCTTACCTTCAAGGCATGGGACACTGTGAATGGATGATGAATTTCCTTTGGGTCTCCAGGATGAGGAGGGGTGGGTGCTGGTCATGGAAGTGTGACTCCTCAGTCGCAGCATGTTTCTATGCCAGTACAGAGGTGCTGAGTGACTGATACTTGAGTCTCCATATTCCTTCAGTGAAAACATGTCACAGGAATGCCTGCACTTCTTTTGCAGCAACTGACTATGTAGAAGAATGATAGCATCCCCACCTTGAGACCACAAGGAAGCATGGAGCCTAGAACTCAGAGCAGAAGTCTGCAGTCAACACTGTGCCCACTTTTTGCTTATGTATTACATACAGACCATGACACCAAAAGAGATTCTGCTGGCACTACAGATGGAACAGGCTGGCTTACCACTGTGCAGAAGGATAGGGGCTGCCAGGTCACAGCTCCCAGTCGGTCCTGAGTTGTGAGATACCACCAGAAGCCTGGCAGTGTCTTGCAGCTAAGTCACAGCCACTATGGCCAGATCACATTTGGCCCAGCTCACAGGGAGTGTGGGGTGCTGTCTATCCTCCTCAGAGTTTGGCAGGAGCCATGTGTCCACCACTCTCAAGCGCACTCTGGGCCTTGGCAACACATTAACCAGCTGAACCAGAGTAGCATCAGAGCTGAGCTGCTCAAATCCAGACAGCCCAACAGAGTTATTTAAAACACAAGCCTGCCTGAACCAGCTTTTCCCACAGCACAGGAAAAATGCTAATTTCTCTTCTTCCGAGTTTTTCTCCTTTCCTAACAATGTTTTCATCCACACAAGCAGTCAGGGTAAAGCAGTCTCATCAGCTTCATTAGCAGCAGCATGAAGAGTGATATGTCTCCCATTTCTATGTGCAACATACCAGTAAATGGGACAGTGTTCCAGAAAGTGCTCAGTGTGACTATTGGAGAGCACCATGTGGTCCTCCTACACGCTCTGTGCTGAGACAAGGACATGGGGAACTGCTAGATGAGACCATTTATGGGACATAGTGCATGCTGGTGACAACACACATCAGTTGCTCCAGGCCAGAGTAATCAAAGGTGAAAGAGCACCATGCCACCAGTATCTTGCTTTTGCAAAGCATCTGGGGCAGGAGAATCCTTTATCTACACCAACAGGGCATGGTAAAATCATAGGAATTGCTATCTCCTGAAGAATCCAAGGTAGATACGTGTCAGACAGATATTAGCATTGAGAGCTCCCTGTCCACAATTCCTCAACAGAGTGATTTGAGATGTTCAGGCAAACTAATGACCCACATATATTGACACAGTGTATCTTAAAGTGTCTCAACTAATTTCAGAACAGGCACAGACTTAACGCTCTGCTTGACAGAGCTTCTCACTTCCACACAGAAGAGGAAGGGAAGATGGGCGTCTGGAGCACAGCTGCTGCTCCCTATAGTTCAGTGCCAGACCATCCTCCTTCCCTGCAGCCAGTTTCTTCCATGTGGGCCTGTCTTCCTTCTCATAGCCAGTACATACCCACAGGCACAAGTTCAAACTGAACAGGAACCACAGATACAGCAGGATAAGGTGACTATGGATGCTGAGAGGGCACACTTCTTATTAGACTCTGATGCTTTGGGATATGGCCACCACACCTATGCCACTTTCATTCTGGGAGGAAATAAGGGGCCCTGCCTCATCCTGCAGCTTCAGCAGCAACACTGTGGCAAGACATGCTGCTGGCGCATTTAGTAAGCCTCAGCCCAGCAAAGATCAACTTTTCAGCAGCCCCAAACAGCTGCTAGGGATTATTACAGTGAACAGGTACAAAAGCCCTTCCATTGGGGCCACATCACACCCACCATTTGTGTAAAATAAATCAAAACTACAAAAAAGTACACTAAACCTGGTGGCCATGTTCTGTGTAAGAGATATGATCCTGGGAGCGGTGAAGTGCCTGCTGCATTTCATCTCCTCCCGTCTTCACAGATCCCCTGCAGGACACAAAGGTGATGTCAGCTCATTTCTTTTCTAGACAACTTCTTCAGGCTTGCAATGCCAGAAATAAAAGTTACAGTAACAACAACAACAACAACAGCAACAAAAAGCTAATATGATTTTTGTTAACTTCCTACAGATCACCGTTGATGAAAATAGCACCTAAAATACATCACTGAGATTTCCCTGCAAAGTACAAAACTCAGGCAGGTCTATAAATGCATGACTAACATCCATGTCAGCATGGCGCTGATTTTCTCCCTTCGTCACCCTCAGCATTACACATCCTCTGCTCTCCTATCCACATCTCTCCCTAATTTGCGTCTCAGAGAGGATGCCTCCCACGGGGCCAGTAACATGTGGTGTCACTTCACAGATGTGGACCAGGGGAAATCAGCAGCACATATGTCTAGCATCGTCTAAATTGAGTGAGTGAGCTGGAAGCAAGTACTCTGCAGTCATTGAAGAAAGGTCTTCCACAGCACAAGGCAAGGCAGGGATGTCACTTAAAGTGCAGTGAATTGCCCTCTGGAGTAGCACACCAGTGCTCACAGTTAGATTAGGAAGATCATCTCCTTGGATAATCACTGCATTTGCCATAGAGACCCTAAATTATGTAAGTGCAAGGTCACAATTGTGCAGAATGTTGCAAGCACTGGGAGTGGGACCCAGCTCAGATTCCCCCGTTATGGCATGGGACAGCAGTACACGCTCTGTCCCTGGTCCCAGGGTGCTGAACACCAGCTCAGAGGAGGCCTGTTCCACCAGGGGTTCTGAAATCAGCCATGCCCACAGGCAGGGCATGGCCTTCCCCACAGCCGCTTGGAGGGTGGCTGCCATTACTGCCAGCTCCCGGGCAGAGAAGTACAGCACTTCAGCTGCGGGGATAAAAATAGGAGAGGCCTCCCATCCTCCCTTTGGCCTGCTCAGCGAGTGCTCGCCGTGCTGATTCACGCCACTTGAATGGCTTTCTGCCTGTTTTCCTCCCCAGCCATTCCCACCTGCTCTTTCCTCCTCTGGCCTGCTGCTCCTTGCCCACCTTCCCTTTCAGCCTCCTGCTGCCCCTCCTTGCTTCCCCAGCTGCTCCTTACCCACAAAAGTTTGTCTTCTTCCCCACTGTGATGTTGGGGGCATCACAGATATGAGTAGAGAGTGTGCAGAATACCCATTTGCAGCTCTGCCATGCCTTCTGATGGGGGTGGCTGGCAGGAAGCTAGGCCTGGTGTGAATGCCTGGGCTGCAGGTCCCAGCCTCCACAAAGCCAAGATGCAAACAGGGCACCAAGGGGAATCATCATCGCAGCTGTCGTCCCACAGCCAGTGTCACTGCAGGGCAGCATGCTGCCTGGGCCTGGAAGGAAGGCCAGGGGTGAAGAGAGCCACATGGCTGCTTGGAGTAAACCCAGGGCTCAGTCTGCAGCAGCTGCAGATGGGCTAATTTTGCCTAAGTTCTTGGATTTGTATTGTGTTAAAATGTATCCAAAGTTTTATGTTCTGGCTTTATGTTCTGGTTTTGTCACGTGTTATTACATGGCTCCTTACAAAGGAGTTTAATTGCATTTGTAAACACAGAATCTGTGACAATTCCAGCAGTGTAAATCCTAAAGGCTAAAATCCTTTGTTCAGCTGCTCCATGGAAAGACATTACAGTTTTGAGTTATTTCCAAGCAAACTGCTTGTAGGATATTCCATTCCAGCCTCTGCTGCAGCTGAACTTTGGTCTGTGCCTAAAAGCATACTGACTGCTGATTACTTTTGTAAAACTTCTTTTTGCAGTTAAAGGTGAAATACCTGTTTTGGTACTGTTTATGAAAGCTATGGGCTTTAGCCCACTAATGAACATTCAAGGGTTTAGCCCTTAGTTCATTGTGACCTGCTTGCTAGTTACCAGAGTGGCACAAAGGAATCATTGTAGTGTTTCACATGAAAATTCATAGGTAGAGAGATACCTTCAGAAAACATTTGTAGTCTGGTCCTGAAGCTGCCACATCATGCTTATATAAGAAGTGGAGCACTGACCAGTTTTACCAATATTAATTCACTCTTCTAATGTTTTTGAAAATTCAATCCTGTCATAACTGTGCTATACAGAAAGTAATGACAAGTTTATCATAGTAACATTGGCATAACTCAGGAATTATTTTTCTGAAAATACAAATCACTGAATATTTATTCTAGACAAACATAGCAGAATCTATCTCATTCTCTCAGAAAAACTGCAGTGAAAAGCAGAATTTACACTAGCTGAAGCAAAGCATCCCTGGTAGGATGATGCATAATTACATTGAAAATATATCTCCCAAAGGGAAAAAATATCCTACAACTTCTCATTAGATAATTGCAGATCCTGTTATAAGACGTGTTATCTGCCCAGTGATTAAATGGCACTCATCCCTTCCTAAGGTGGGAGGGCAGAGTCACCACTCAGCGCAGTTTTTTATGCTCAGGAGAGCATAAAAAGCCAGTGCTCAGCAGGACATTCAGCACCAACTTAAGGCAGCTTTCTGGAGTCATCCAAGAGCTTTCCCTCATTACACAGACCTAATGGCCATGCACTGGGTTTGAGCAAAACTTGTAGTTATGCAGCAAGTGTCTCCTGATTTTGGAAGGAAAAGTGGAGACTGGAGCTTTTGTGAGGGCAGGGGGAGTCATCAGTTGGCTTGCTTTTTAATTCTTCTACAAACTATGGTAAATGAAAGTAGGAACTAAACATTCAGTATCCAAATACTTCATACTGCTGAAGAAAAAGGACAGCACTGATAGCCACAAACCAAGTGTGGCACTGTCAGAGAGACAGCGGTAGTCATGGTCCATCTCTAGGCCCTACTATGTCTTCGACTTCTACCAGCACCTCCCCACTCCCATTTGGTCGGACCACATGGACAGTGCAGGTCCTGCTTGCAGGAACAGTGCAGGGACCAACAGATCACGTTTCTATAACCAAGACAAAAAAAAAGAGTAAAGTCCTTTCCTAGCAAAAATATTGATCAAATCCAGCCAAGGCTTCTCTGGAACAACAAGCAACTGCCTTAACAAGCAATCATGTAAAAGATGTACAGGGAGAGGAGTCTGTCCAGCTAGAAAATTTCTGCATTGGGAAGCAAAAGTAATACAGAGGAGAAGGCAGACAATACTCACCAAGACAAAGGAGGCTGCAACATACTGGTAATGGGACAAGCAGGCTTTCTCCCTCCAGTTTTGGTCATGCCTCTGAAGTAAATGCAGTTGTGAACTTACCACTTGCCACTGCAATCATGGACAGTACAAGGTGCAAAACGTAAGGTGCTTGGCAGATGAAAGTCAGATTTCTGATTTGGGAGAGCTGTCAAACAGCACACTGGATTAGCAACAGAGGGCCTATTGAAAAAAAAAAAAAGAAAGAAAGATGAAATTAATGAAGAATATGCAATTTAATTTCTTAGTTTAAGCAGAATAAAATGTCTTGGGAATTTCCAGTATGATGCCTACTGTAAAAAAGAATAATTTTTACATTCAGCCTCATAAATCTTGTGATTTTGTCGAAAGATGGAGCTTATCTTGATGGTTTGGGATTCTGGGATCACACAGGTATAACTTTTAATCTCACTTTCTAAATCATATGTTGGTACATAAAATCTAAAAAGCTTCATAAATCTTTTGCCCCAGTCATCCCATTCACCTACCCACCCCAGCAAGAAAAAAAGATTAAAGAGAAGCCAACTACAGTCACAGTGTTTTGGGGAACAAGGTTTGGTGGCTGGAGGGACACTTTAACAATATTTCTAGGTGGAAAATGTATAAAAATTTGTTGCTACAGCAAAATTTATATTCCTTGATAATAATCTGAGCTATTATAAGAGATTTGTCCTTACATAAAAGAGACTAGAGCATTTAAATTAGTATTTAAAGTATTAGATTGAGATAATTTTCTCTAATTAACCATTCCAATTTCTTCCTAAATGACTTCCCCCAGTAAGTCAAAGATACTTCCCTTCTTAATTCTGTTACTACCGTGTCTAAAATAAGTCTACACTCAGTTCTAGATTGTATTTTCTGCTACAGTGAACCTAACAAAGCACCTGATAATGCATGTAGCTGCTGCCTCTTGACTTCAGAGGATAATTAAAGTTTTCTCTCATCTTCAGCTAACAGTGTATCAGGGGGATTTTGCGATCTCAATTTTCTGAGTTCAGCAAAGAGAGTCATGGCTGGAGATAGCTGGAAAGTGCCATGCTATAGGGACCAGAGTTTAGGAAGTATGGGAGAGGGAGAGATGGAGCCACAGTGGTGGCTGCACCAGGCAGAGGGGCTCAAGGCAGGCAGTGGGATCAGGGAATGGACAAAGCGAAGAGTCCTCAGCAGGAACAGATAGGGAAACTGAGGGCAGGAATGGATCAACAGTAGGTACAGAACAGTGGCCTGCCCCCAAAACATGCAAAAGAGTTTTTCTCCACACAGCATCCAACTTAGCTTGTGAAGGTGTGAAGAACAGGATTTTAAGTGACCTTAGTGTGACCACATGCATTTCTCCAATGTTATGCTTGTCTAGTAAAGCATTTGTCACAGATCACAGTCAGAGACTGGATACTGGATCAGGATGATCCCCATCCTTTCTGATCCCTGATATTCTGTGACTCTGCAATTCTGTGCTTATGATTATAAGGGTTCATCTATGAATGTGGGCTCTTAGTGTCAGCAAGAAGATAACATGCCTCCTTTTGCCACGTGGAGGTTTCCAGCAATCCATGAGACATGAAGATACTTCAGTTATTCAGCTTGATACATCTTACTCAGAAGAGGGCCACCATGTTTCTCAACGTGGAGAGTTGTCCTATAATCACTCAGATGCATGCCCAGCACACTGCACAGCACAAACCCCACCTATGACAAGCCTCTGCAATAACCTCATGGCATCCTGAGCACATGCACTCTGTGCATCACGAATAAGTTCAGCACAGCTATCTTAGTATGAAGCAAATTAGTCACTTGCACAGGACACACCATTTCATCTGCAGCATGCGGACTCTGAATTTCTGCATAACAGTTCTGGCCAGGCCACTGAACATCTGGAATTACTGGCAAATGCCCAAAGACTGCAAATTTCAGCCAAACAGAATTTCTAGCAAAGATGGCATATCTGGAAAAGCAGGAAGCATAACAGTTTTATGAGCCCTGAGCCAACCCATCCTGTCAAAACTGAAATCTCCTACTCACTCATTAAAAAATCAGCTTTCCTTACAACTGAAAACAAGTCATTTCTGGCTTTTATTAAGGAATTTCATCTGAAGGAGCAGAATGATCCAGCCTTTCTGTTCTCTACCCCTCTCCTGCTCATGTACATGCTCTCTGTTTTTCCTGGCTTTCCCCACTGACCCATGCCACATTCAAAGCCAGTGGAGCCACTAAAACTTCTGCCAATTCAAGCCTTGAGCACTCATGCAGAATTTGTTAGGGGAGGCTTAGCCTTCATGCAATCCAAAGCCATTTAGAATGAAAGCTCAAGAGAGGCCTCGGGGTCAACCAAAGGGAGACCCCTATGTCTCCCAAGTCTCACCTTGCTTCTGCAGCTGTTGCCTGGCATGGAAGTGCACCAAGAGCAGGCTTGTGGGGAAAGCTGGTTGCCATCACAGAAAATGCTACGAGTAAAGACAAAGGAAATCACAATTGCTGCAGACAAGCTTCTCAGAGGCCAGGCCCCATGAGGAACATGGGAAGTAGGGAGAGCATTTGTGAGAGTGGCTGTCTGCTGCCGAGAGGCTGTGAGGTCACTAGTGGTGCACATCATCCCAATCTACAGCCTCCAGTCTGAGATGTGCACGCCAGAGAGAGAGCCAGCATCACAGTTCTGGTTGGAGGATCATTACAGCTTTGGGTAATAAAAAGTCCCTCTTATTATCTAAGTGAAAAGTTTCTAAAAAGGGAAGAAAATTGAGTATAAAAGCAACTTGCATCATGCACTCAGTATTCCTCTCAGTTCCTACCAAGGGAGGAAAGGTTGAATCCAACTGATTTTCAAAGCTCCCTTGCAAGCAAAAAATGTCTTTTTTACAGGACTTCAGCGATACAGTACATATTTCACCAAGGAGAGCAGAACATCCTCTCCTAGGCATAGCAGGGGTTTGCTACGAACAAATACCATATTTTACTGAGAAGTGGAGCAGAGCAGCTCACAGAAAATGTTTGTGTTTTCCCTTTTCATTCAAGAAGTCATACAGTGTCTAAGAGATGGCATCAACTACTCCCATTGCTAGGAAAGAAAACTACACAGACATCTGAGCACTGGAGTTAATCTTTGAGATAAAAAGAAAATTTGACCATTTGGATAGAAAGGAAAACCGTACTGGGCTTTTGTATGAGGTTTTATAAAGCATTAGTACAGCCTGGTGCAGAAACAGCAGTGAAGTAGCGCTTCAAAGCAGCTGCCGGCAAAGCCACATTGATAGTCTGGGCCTTGGTATTCAGTTTGTTTCATTTCCAGTCTCTGATCCCAGGCTGGTTGTAATGATTTCATGCCATCCAGCTCCTGCTCAGAAGAAACTTGTATACAGTTGGCAGGGTGATTTTTTCCATTGTCTTTTCCAGACAGACAGACAATCCTGGGAGCCTTACGGTCAGCACTGTTCCCTGTGATCAGCCCACAGATTATCACTGCAGAAAGTTTTCCTGTTTTGAGGGCACAGCAACAGTACATGGGATCCAAAGGACACGAGCTATCTGTCACAAAGTATGGATGTGCTAGTCCCCAGCAGAACAGACAAAAGTTCCATCCAACCACACTGACCTGAGATGCTGCTTTTATTTGGCAGACCATATCAGAGCAGTGGCAACAGCCTGTAACACAGGCAGGCTCTGGGGTTGAACAAAGCATTTCTGCTGCAGTCCCTTCAGCAGCAAGCCTAGAGAATAGCACCCCAGTGCTGTTCCTTGTCTCCCACCGTGGTGCTGGGACTCTTTTCCATGTTGAAGCCCAGGATCTCATTCTTTGCTGACAGCTGAAAGACTTTTGCTTGCCCAGTTGGTCTATTTTGCGCACAGCTCAAATGGGTCGTGTCATTTCATATAGAAGCAACCTATTTCTGTAATTATTTTATTTTCCCTCCTATATATTGTTACTTATTTTTCACCCCTGAATGTACAGTCCAGCAGCAGTCCCATTAGTGATCACATCCTTTTCCACACCAACCCTACACAAACTGCTAAGACTCCAGACAGCAGAAGCTGGAGACAGCCCTTGCAAGTCCCATCCCTGCAGCCCATCACTGGAATAGTGTAAGGGGCATTTCAAGCACAGGGTAAACAAACATCAGATTCACAGAATAAGAGGCTGAACCTTTCTATTGCCAAACCTTTGTTTCCCCAAACACGTAACAAAACATTTCCCAAACTGAATCAGCACATCTCAGAGGGCTTTAATCTTATCTGTGGCTGTTCCAGGGACTTCAAGCAAACTAAGACTTCAAGCTACCATAAGAACCATTTAAGAACAGAAGGATCACTGACATTGAGAGCCACAAGAAAACCATCTTCTTTCTCAAAAACGTCTTAGAAGAGTCAGTCCTTGTCTAACAAACTAATCTGACTGTGGGCAGCAGCTTTCACAGCAACAAGGGAAAAGATGTCCAGTAATGGGTTGCTTCTCATCCAAGGCTATCCAGCTTCACCCATCCCATCAATTATCTGCTTTGGAGGTGCTGCAGGGGACTTCTGGTTATTGTGCTCACTTTTCATCCTCATTACATTATTTATGCAAAGTGCTCCTTGAGCAGTTACTGCAAATTTAAAGATACTGCTTAGCACAAGTGTGAGCTCAAAATACAGTGAGGCACTGAGGCAGAGAGAGCACTGAGAAACACTTCTTAGGGAAACATTTGTTTGGGGTCTTTTTATTTAAAGACATTTTGATAAAGAGTTCCACTGAATTCTATTTAAACCTCTGAAGGTCTGTTTATCATGGTCCAGCTAAGGCAAGAGCACAGTGGATTTCTATTTGCTTTGAATTATTTTTACAGCATGTCCAGGAGGTGCCGATAGCCAGGGCTTTTGTTTGTTAACAAATTTCTGCTGTATGAACCTGTCAAACTAGAAAAATATTTTAACACTTCCCAGAAGCTGTTTGTCTTCACTGTTACTTGAGACACTCTGAAAACAAAAATTGATATTTCATTTGGTTAACATAGAGTTGTTGTTACAGGGCACTGCACACAAAACAAAGGAACTTGAAGGCTGAGGCAGTTTTGGGTAAGTAGAAAACCCCAAGTGCAGACATTGCCAAATTCTAACAGCATAGCTGTCAGTACAATGCATAAGGAAAACAATAATTAGGTTCATGTACTCAAGGTCATTCTTTTTAGAATAAATGCAGATTGGGCGTATTTTATTTTGTGGTTTTTGTTTTGGTTTGTTTTTTTTTGTTGTTTTGTTTTGTTTTTAATGAAGAACTGTGCAGAGCTATTATTGTAGGTGCACATGTGTGTGTGTGTATGTGATGTCTTTGTGTTGAATTCCTTGGCTATGTAGCAGCAACTTCAGTAACTTAGGAAAGTGGACTTAGGGAGAGCTGCTACAGCCCAAAGAGGGGACACAAGCAACCTCAGTACAGCACAGTTATGGAGATATGCCCGAATTGCTGGCTCCAACCAGTAGGCTTCAACCAACAGGCTAAACAAAAAACAACCTGAGATTTTTACCATGTTGTGACTTCTGTCCAACTTTTTGTCATTCTTCATCTTCTGTGTTTGGGAAAATTACTGTCCATATGAACACACACTACAGACAGAGTGCCAGAAATGGGGATGTGCTCACACAAACTGAGGAAGGTCCATCATGCACTGCAAGTAGAGCTGCAGGGATGTCTGCCCAAAGACTTAACTGGTAAATGGACACTGGTTTCACCATCCTTACAGGTTACCCACACACAACAGTAGTCCCTTCTTTTTAGATTATCTGCCAGAAGACTGTAAAAAATGCACTTGCAAAGGACAGCTGCTCCTCATTACACCACCTGAGGTATGTTTCCCTCTTTCTCTGCACCACAGCTGGCCTTAGGGTCAACAGGCAGGAGGTGAGTGGCTGTTCTGGCTGCATATTCCCCAAGAGCACTATTGTCCTTTCCCTTCTGCACACAGAGCACAGTGCTGTGACCACCTCCTCATAACTGTAGGCTGGAGAAGCGGGTGACAGCCTGAAGATGTAATCTTACGTGCCAAGGGGATTCCCATTCTAGATCGGTTGGAGAGCCCAAAACTGTGTTACGTTGCTGGGGAGAAGAAAATATGAAGGATCTCAAAAATCACATGGCTCCCAAGGGACAACAGAAAAGCCAAAGCTACGCCAGGCAGAAGCTTGCCTCTGCATCACATGGCTTTGCCACATACCTCTCCATCCAACATGAAGATTCAAGCACAAGGATGTTCTCTCCAATGTGTAGTGGTCATTATTTTCACACTCTTGCTATACACAATAAGTGGAAACAATAAAACTCGCTATACAACAGCAAGTAACAACATTATTTGCTGTAAATTGGCTGAGATTAGTAGCTCTGCATGAAGTTCTCATTTCACAGAAACTGACTCTTAAACTGAGTAGCTTTTAAACCAATTATATCTGGATGGATATTAATAATACTACAGTGATGGGCTGAGGGAGTGCACACATAAACACTTAATACTAATAATTCAGAGCACATACATGCTGCCAGCTCCCTCCATTTCCTACTCTATGTCTTTTAACTGTCAAAGTCACACTATGATCAATTCCAACTGTAGGTATCTTAATTTGGAAATGATCACTTCAAACTGTGTTAAAGCTTTAAGCATCCCACACAGAAATGATTGCTCCAAGATCTCCATTATTCTTTTTAGCATAGTGAATGCACTCTTAATATTTCCTAATAGGTACTCAGAAGCGCAAGGCAGAAAAGACTTCTAAAATAACTCATGCTATTTTAAGAGAATCCAATTTAAACAAGTGCCAGCTAAAATATTTCTTGATTGAAAAGTTTTCTATAGTAACTTGTAAATGCAAAATCAGTCACCAGGACAATTCTCGCTGCCATCTCTTCTTATCACAAAGCTACAGTTCAGTCCAGTTAAAAATTCCCCACTAGAAAAATGGAGGGTGGAGCTGTGCCTTGGATTTTTATCTAAATATTTTTAAAACATATGTTTCAGCCTCAACTTGCTGAGAAGGTCAGAGAATGCTGGAGTTAGGTCAGGAGTTGGCACACCCCTACTACACATCCACCAGGGAAAGCACAGCTATGGTCTCCAAACATAGGCACATTGCTTAGGCTCCCACCAGTATCTAGCTGCCAAGTACAGCCTTCACCAGACCTTGCATCATGTTGTAACATCCTAGACAAGTGCATTTGCAGAAGCAAGACCAGAAGGCCCAATGTATCTACCTGGCTCCCTATCTAAATACCCACTAAAAAGTGACTGAAAGTTTCTTTGTAGTAAAGAGACATGGGGAAGTAGGGGAGAAGAGAAAGAGAAATTAGACCAGGACATAAAAAGGAGGTGAAAACTTGATGTCAGGCACACAGGTGACACATCTGTTAGGAAGCTTTGTTGCTTGTTTCCAAGCTATTGCTGCTAAAGCCTGTGGGAGACATCATATTCTCTGGCCTTTTTGAAAGCCACACTGCACTTCTCAGCTTATACATGTGTTTTTAAGCATCTGCCTTTCAGCGGGTGTTTTGCAGCCTCCTGTGTACTATCCTTTCCAAAGATACTAGGTATTGTCTGTGCCCAGACAGGCACGAATTGAGATGCAAAAGCCAAGAGATTTCTATACAGAGGGACGTCAAATTCTCATGTCTTTGAGGGCGTTGCTTAGCATATTCCCCTGTTTTCCTCTGAAGGACATCTCCCACCGCTGCGGCAGCCTGCCAAAAAGCAAGCAGGGTGCAGCACCTGTGTCAGCCCCAGGGAAGCAGCTGCCAGGCAGAACACTCCCATCCCGGGTGGGCCCAAGCTCCACAGGCCTCAAGTGCAGCACAGCCTGCTGGGAAATAGTCCCCATACCTGGAGAGGTCTGAAGGCTGACAGCGTGCTGCTGGAAACCACTATGATCAGTCCCAACAGGGATGGGGCGGCCACAGCAGGCCCGAGGCTGTGCTTCTTCCCTGACACTGTGCTCTCCGTGGGACAGCCACACTGCAGCTCTCTTGGCACAAGCACAGTAACCAAACCCAAATGGCTGTGTCTGCAGAGGCCAGCCTTCTTACCAAGGACCTTCAGGAGGTCCCAGCACCTTTGCCCCCTGGGCTCAAGCCAACATTACCGAAATTACATAGCACTATATGAGGCCCCCAGGTCAGATTGCTGGGAGACAAAGCAGCAGAGATCTCCAGGCAGTGCCAGTGCACAGCATGGTACATAAGGGCTTTCTGTCTTTCCCTCATGCTCCACGTGTGCCAAGGCTTTGCACTTGAAAAATAACGACTCCCAAGCCAGCACTTATACGCCTGGAGAAACAGCGTGTCTTTCTGTACAGAAGGAGCCAGCCGCACAAATTAAGAGCTCTCCACCTGCCATTTCAGTCACCAAGTCTCATCCATTGGCACTCTGGGGTCCTCCAAGTAGTCCCCAGTGAACCGCACTCTCCCCTGCCAGCATCTCATCAGCCAGCTTCCTGCTTGCACCGGCTGTGCTCTGCAGGGCAGTGTGCCTGCCAGCACCCTCACCACTGGATTAGAAAGTTCTGTGCGCACCTTCAGATTTGTCTGTTCTGAGCGGACAACATGCCTGTTGTAACACCATGCAGTTTTTCTTCCAGGCTTTATCTTTGCATCATGCCTTACTTTTGCTCATTCAACAGTTATATGAAAACTCTTGCCTTTTGCTCACAAATCATGTGTAAGATGATGAAAACACTTGATCTTGCTATCACGAAAGACTTCAGCAGCTGGAAAAATCCATCATAACCTTGCCTTATTAGGCAAGAGACATTACTCATGCCTAGACGCACTTATGAGTGTCAACATTCACAAGTCAAGACGGACCTAAGCCCTGCCCCAAATGTCACTCATCTAAAGCCCCTGCAGAGTACACAGAGACCTTCCCTTACCAAGACTTTCTCCAGCCAACCTGTGCTGAAGCATGGTGGCCTCCACTGCAAGTCCTTGCAGAAAGCCACACACTGGGAGATGTCTTGTTTGGCTGTGTATGCCATCATGTCTCTGGAGATAGATCTGCAGCTTCTCGCTGTTCTCACTGTGATGTATTTTAGAATCAGTAAATCTCTTTGCTATTAGGGAAAGAGCCTATATTAAAATACACCTGTGGACATCACAGTGGAGGAGTAAACGCTTGGTTCCCTGCTCTGTGTTCCTAACTCTCTTCCCAGCAGTTCCATTCGTAGAGCTTTGAGCTTTGCTTTTTGTTTTCCAGGGGTAACATCACTGCCAGTCACCAGCAGGTTTCCTTCATTAAGTCTTCTGCTGACATACCCATGGATCTCTGAATTCAAAAATTCACTGCTGGTGCTCAAGTGGGATGAAATGATAAAAGCTATAACTGCACATCTGCAGTTCTCCACAGACCTGTACCAGAAAACAAGGCAGCCCCAGCAGGCTTCTGTCCCTTTTCCCACTGGTATATCTCTCCTATGTACATATAATCCTTTGTGTACACATGCATATAGTAAGAACTTGGCTGATTTCTACCAAATAAAACACATTATCTCTCCCTTTGAGCTGGTCCTCATCTCTCTCAGCCACTCTGCTACAAGTCTTGCCCTTCCCCATTCAGACCTGCCAAGCCTGTCCCTGTGCACAGAGGCATCTCACCCGGATCCCTGCAGGTCACAGTGCAATCTGTGCTAAGGGTGGTTCCCACAAAGACTTTCAGCTTGCAGAAGACAGCTGTCAGAGCCCTACCTGGAGGAAAGAGTTCTCAGTTCCAGATGCCTACCTCTTCACTTACAGCCCTCGCTCCTCCTGCAGGATCGAAGCTGGACAATGGAAAGCTGTGCTTGCCAGGTAGCAATGTTCCTTCCACCTCATTAGTTGCTACCCTCAAATATTCATGTTTTCATAAGTCTTGTCTCATATGACATACAGCAGTTATGAAGAAGCCTGCAAAAAATGCTGAGATGGATCACTGCCATTTAATTTACTGGAATAGGATCCCAGAAGCCTGAGAATGTACATACCCAAAGGCAGTAACTACCATGTGAAGAAAGAGACAAGAGCTATCTAAAAAGCTTTCCCTGCTCTTGAACCCAAGCTGGGCTTCTTTCAGTACAGATATGTGAAATACAAGCGGTGAACAAACTCATGCACTGAAAGGCAGGGAGAAAGCTGTGAGATGGACCCTGGAAGAAGTACATGACATTGATATTCCCTCAAGCGGGCTTGCTTTTGCCTGAGTAGTGCAGGATTCAGTAGCTGCAGCAGTAGCAGCAAGAGAGAGCAAAAAATATATGAGAAGTAGGAGAGCTGTCAAAGAAGTATAAAATGCAAGCCACTGCATACATTGAGTACCACTTGCAGTCATCTTGCATGGGCATCTTCCGTAGCGCTGAATCCCAGGAGTGTGAAGACATTAAGCACAGGTTAGCGATCGGCGTTCATACTGCACAGGAGGGACTGTGGGTGGGGAGCAGGGAACCGCAAAGGTCTGGTCTGTGAGGGCTTCCCAGAAAAGCAGACCTCCAGAGGTCCATCAGCTCTCCCCAGCGACTTGTCTGGCCGTAGGGCTGACACCCAGCCGAGACTCCCATGCAAAATGGGGCCTGCCGCAGGGGCGGTGAGCCCCACGGGCTGCCCCGAGCTGTCCTGTGAGGCTGGAAAAGCGGTGCAAGAATCAGAGCCCTGCAGGGTGATGCTCTGCAAAACGAGCCCGCATCCCTTTCTCCGCGCTCATGCCGTGTCATTTCCAGGGAACGGGACAAACGGCCTCAGCTTCCACGGGAACAGAGTGATTTCCACAAAGCGCTTCTGTCCATCTGGCAGCCTGTGTGTCAAATGGTGACCAAAGGTGGCGCTGAAGACACCTGCGATGACAACAACATCTTCTACTGGGTGGACACCAACCTCTCCCAGATCATCACCTCCATTTTCTAGCAGTCATAAAATTAATAAAATCATCATTCCTACAG